>NC_082641.1:81973420-82588420 GCF_028023285.1 Balaenoptera ricei
AGGACCATATGGCTTCACAGGCGAATTCTATCAAACATTTAGAGAAGAGCTACCACCTATCTTTCTCAAACTCTTCCAAAATATAGCAGAGGGAGGAACACTCCCGAACTCATTCTACAAGGCCACCATCACCCTGATACCAAAACCAGACAAAGATATCACAAAGAAAGAAAACTACTGGCCAATATCAGTGACGAACACAGATGCAAAAATCCTCAACAAAATACTAGCAAACAGAATCCAACAGCACATTAAAAGGATCATACACCATGATCAAGTGGGGTTTATTCCAGGAATGCAAGGATTCTTCAATATATGCAAATCAATCAATGTGATACACCATAATGACAAATTGAAGGATAAAAACCATATGATCATCTCAACAGATGCAGAAAAAGCTTCTGACAAAATTCAACACCGATTTATGACAACAACTCTCCAGAAAGTAGGCGTAGAGGACCCTATCTCAACATAATAAAGGCCATATATGACAAACCTACAGCCAACATCATTCTCAATGGTGAAAAACTGAAACCATTTCCCCTAAGATCAGGAATAAGACAAGGCTGTGAATTCTCACCACTATTATTCAACATAGTTTTGGAAGTTTTAGCCACAGCAATCAGAGAAGATAAAGAAATAAAAGGAATCCAAAACAGAAAAAAAGAAGTAAAACTGTCTTTGTTTGCAGATGACATACGATACATACAGAATCCTAAAGATGCTACCAGAAAACTACTAGAGCTAATCAATGAATTTGGTAAAGTAGCAGGATACAAAATTAATGCACAGAAATCTCTTGCATTCCTATACACGAATGATGAAAAGTCTGAAAGAGAAATTAAGGAAACACTCCCATTTACCAGTGCAACAAAAAGAATAAAATAGCTAGGAATAAACCTACCTAAGGAGACAAAAGACCTGTATGCAGAAAACTGGAAGACACTGATGAAAGAAATTAAAGATGATACAAACAGATGGGGAGATACACCATGTTCTTGGATTGGAAGAATCAACACTGTGAAAATGACTATACTACCCAAAGAAATCTACAGATTCAGTGCAATCCCTACCAAACTACCAATGGCATTTTTCACAGAACTAGAACAAAAAATTGAACAATTTATATGGAAACACAAATGACCCCGAATAGCCAAAGCAATCAAGACAAAGAAAAACGGAGCTGGAGGAATCAGGCTCCTGGACTTCAGACTATATTACAAAGCTACAGTAATCAAGACAGTATGGTACTGGCAGAAAAATGGAAATATAGATCAATGGAACAGGATAGAAAGCCCAGAGATAAACCCATGCACATACGGTCACCTGGTCTTTGATAAAGGAGGCAAGAATATACAATGGAGAAAAGATAGCCTCTTCAATATGTGGTGCTGGGAAACCTGGACAGCTACATGTAAAAGAATGAAATTAGAACACTCCCTAACACCATACACAAAGATAAACTCAAAATGGATTAAAGACCTAAATGTAAGGGCACACACTATCAAACTCTTAGAGGAAAACATAGGCAGAACACTCTATGACATAAATCACAGCAAGATCCTTTTTGACCCACATCTTAGAGAAATGGAAATAAAAACAAAAATAAACAAATGGGACCTAATGACACTTAAAAGCTTTTGCACAGCAAAGGAAACCATAAACAAGACAAGAAGACAACCCTCAGAATGGGAGAAAATATTTGCAAACAAATCAACAGACAAAGGATTAATCTCCAAAATATACAAGCAGCTCAGGCAGCTCAATATCTAGAAAACAAATAACCCAATCCAAAAGGTGGCAGAAGACCTAAATAGACATTTCTCCAAAGAAGATATATAGTTTGCCAACAAACACATGAAAAGATACTCAACATCACTAATCATTAGAGAAATGCAAATCAAAACTACAATGAGGTATCACCTCACACCAGTCAGAATGGTCATCATCAAAAAATCTACAGACAATAAATGCTGGACAGGGCGTGGAGAAAAGGGAACCCTCTTGCACTGTTGGTGGGAATGTAAACTGGTACAGCTACTATGGAGAATAGTATGGAGGTTCCTTAAAAAACTGAAAATAGAACTACCATATGACCCAGCAATCCCACTACTGGGCATATACGATGACAAAACCATAATTCAAAAAGAGTCATGTACCATAATGCTAACTGCAGCACTATTTACAATAGCCAGGACATGGAAACAACCTAAGTATCCATCAACAGATGAATGGTTAAATAAGATGTGACACATATATACAATGGAATATTACTCAGCCATAAAAAGAAACAAAACTGAGTTATTTGTAGTGAGGTGGATGGACCTAGAGTCTGTCATACAGAATGAAGTAATAAGTCAGAAAAAGAAAAACAAATACTGTATGCTAACACATAGATATGGAATCTAAAAAAAAAAAAAATGGTTCTGATGAACCTATGGGTAGCAGTAGAATTAAGACACAAACATTGAGAATGGACTTGAGGACACGTGGAGAGGGAAGGGTAAGCTGGGACGAAGTAGAGAGTAGCACTGACATATATATACTACCAAATGTAAATTAGATAGCTAGTGGGAAGCAGCTGCATGGCATAGGGAGATCAGCTCGGTGCTTTGTGACCACCTAGAGGGGTGGGATAAGGCGGGTGGGAGGGAAACGCAAGAGGGAGGGGACATGGGGATATACGTATGCATATAGCTGATTCACTTTGTTATACAGCAGAAACTAACACAGCACTGTAAATCAATTATACTCCAATAAATATGTTTAAAAAAAAAATGAGTGGAAGACCTGAATAGACATTTTTCCAAAGGAGAATGCAGATGGCCAACAGGCACATAAAAAGATGCTTAACACTGCTAGTCATCAAAGAAATGCAAATTAAAACCATAATGAGATATCACCTCACACCTGTCAAAATGGCTATCATCAAAAAGAACACAAATAACAAATGTTGACAAGGATGTGTAGAAAAGGGAAACTTTGTATACTGTTGGTGGGAATGTAAATTGGTGCAGCCTTTGTGGAAATCATTATGGAGGTTTCTCAAAAAATTAAAAGTAGAACTACCATATGATCCGGCAATGTCAGTCCTGGGTACATATTCAAAAAAAAAGAAAACACTAATTTGAAAAGACACATGCACCCCAATATTCATAGCATCATTATTTACAATTAACAAGATATGGAAGCAACCTAAGTGTCCATCAACAGATGAGTGGATATAGAAGATGTGCTGTGTTGTGTGTGTGTGTGTGTGTGTGTGTGTGTGTGTATACATACACACACACACACACACACACACACACACACAATGGAATACTACTCAACCATAAAAAAGGATGGAATTTTGCCATTTGCAACAATGTGGATGGACTTGAAGGGTATTATGCTAAGTGAGATAAGTCAGAAAGAGAAAGACAAATACTGTATGATATCACTTATATGTGTAATCTAAAAAATATAACTAGTGAATATAACAAAAAACCAAAACAACAACAACAACAAAAAACCATAAAGCTCTGGTTTGGACCAAATAACAACCCAGTCCTATTGAAGACTCTAAAATTCACTCCTAACCCCTGAATATGCATTAAACTCTTGGTCTACTAACAAAATGATAGTATTCATGAATCAATATTTGTGGGGAAACATTAACAAGGCTATAAAAAGTACCTATTTCAATTATCCCATTTGTCTGAAGTTCAACCCAGGGAAGCCTGTTTGTACTGCTCCTGGACATTTTCAACTGCACAATGGACGATTTAAAGTCTGGCAAATGCATTTCATTCAACTTCCTTTGTCTCATGAATATAAATATGTTTCAGTCATGGTCTATATGTTTTCATACTAGACTGAAACCTTCCCTTGCAGACAGACTACTGCCTCTTCTGTGGCTCAAATCCTTTTGGAAAACATTATCCCTACCTGGTTCCTCTTGAACTTCACAGTGAGTAAGGTACCCATTTTACTGGCCAGGTGCTTTGACAAGCCTGTGTTGTTTAGCTGGTTTTACAACACTTTCACTGCACTTACCACCGTCAGTGCTCTGGTTTAGTCAAACGCACTGAAGGCATTATTAAGATTCCATTGACAAAATTTACAGAGCTCCCACCACCAGCACCACAGATACCTTGGCTGAAAGCATTGCTGTCCTTCTAAGTCTCAGAATCACCCCTTTTGGAACTTATGAACTCTCACCCTTTGAGATAGTCACAGGACACCCAAGGCACTTGGGTTCTGCTTCTCTTGATACACAACTAACAAAAGGAGGGCTATTTCAATATTGCAAAGGGCTAATTGCTTTATAATAATAAAATAACCATGTTTTGGTAGATCAATCTTTTCATAGAGTGTTATTGGAAGATGAAGACTTTAAGCATCACAACTTGCAACCTGGGGCTTTTATCTGTTGGAAAAGAACAGAAGAACTCTCCTCAACCTCATTGGAGAGGCCACTATCAGGTACTGCTAACAAATCCTTGTGCTGCCAAACTCCAAGGAATAGACTCTTGGGTTCACGTGACACACCTAAAGAAAGCACCAAACCCTAAAGGGACCTGCACATCACCTGGTAATGTAAAAGGAAAGATTTCCTGAAATTGAAGCAGACAATATCTGATGAGAAAGCTTTCCCAAGATATCCAGATCTGTCCTGTTGGAAGTTTATCATCAAACCTCTGATGATAACATAACACTTCAGATGCTCTCTAATATCTATGATCATGATAACATATGGAATTTAGATAAAATGTTCCTTATGGTTCCCCCTCCTACCCCTCCTTGTTACTCAAAGTGACCTCAATAGGTTTCCAATCCATGCACTTTTGGTCCGATGTGAGACACTACACCCAAGAAAGGTCCTTCCTGACACAGGGACAAAAAGCTGCTAAAACTAGAAAATCTGACTTGATCAGCAATGCTTTCAGAGCAAGATCTTGATCAAAACGGGCAAGTGTTAAAAAATTAATAAACAGAAACCTCCATTAAATAGAGTCAGGAGACCAGAAGGGAGAGCCCTCATGCCTGGCAAAGACAGCAGAGCCCAATAAAAAGAAGAAAGAAGAAAGAAAGTACTCAACCATGGACTATTTGTTTACTATAGCCCTCCCAACTTCCTTTTCCTGTCTATAAAATAGTTCTTTCCTTGCTGTGTGGGGTTTTCCATGTGGCTCACCATGGTTGCAGACACTAAATGGCAATTCTCGACGATCCCAAATAAGCTCATCTTTGCTGGAGAAATATCTGGCAGTCTATTCCTTTTAGGTTGACACCTCCTATATAGTTGGAGCCAATTCAAGCCCATTAATCTGGTTTCAAAATCTATACTAACTGGCTTCTTAATAACTCTCTAACCTCATCTTTTACTGTTTCAAGCACACTGTACAACCAATCATATAGGACAGGTTAATTTCCTATCACCTACTCTGATCTTTCTCTTACCTGGAATGTTCTCATGTTCCCTCTGGGTCAAAAATATGTATTTTTGTATGTATGTGTGCATGTGTTGTTTGTTTGTTTTTATTTACTATGTGTTTATTTAATGTGAGGTTTGGAAAAGTTGCAAAGTTTACATGGGGGATTAAATTTTATTGTCAATATTGCCCTTTAAAATTGCTTTTAAAATGTGAACTAATTTTTAATAGTTGTTATAAATTCATCTGCTAATTCTGTCACTTTCATTATTGATTGATATTTCTCGTGACTATGGACCTCATTAACTGCTTTTTGCATGTCTATTTTTCACTGTATACTGGACATTATGAATACTATATTATTGATTATTTAGATGTTATTCTTTTCCTTAATAGTGTTTATTTTGTTACTATTTTGTTTATTTTGTCAGATTTGTTATTAATCTGACAGTTAATTTATTTACACATCTTTCAACTTTCCAAGGCTTTAAAAAAAATCTTTGTTAGTTATAATAGAAAGCAGCCTTTAGCTGAGGGCTAGAATAGCCCTACTCTTAAAGCATGGCCTCTTTGCTACCTATCATATGAAATGAATTCTCTCCACACTGGCTAATTGGAAGTAGAACATCTGTTCTGTGCAAGCTGCAGGAGTTGTTCAGTTCACGGCTCCCTAATACATGTGTATCTTTTGGTATCATTATGCGTCCTCTTTGAGTTTCAATTTGCACATGTTCAGCTTGGTATTTAGCCAAAGACCAAAGGCAAGTCATATACAGATTTATGAATCTCCTTCTTTACATAGATATCTTTTCTCTGATACCCTGCTCTGTAAATTCCAGCCAACTCAATAGCCTTAAGTTATATACAAATAACCTTTGTATCCTCAGCTTGGT
Organism: Balaenoptera ricei; assembly: GCF_028023285.1. Classification (NCBI taxonomy): domain Eukaryota; kingdom Metazoa; phylum Chordata; class Mammalia; order Artiodactyla; family Balaenopteridae; genus Balaenoptera; species Balaenoptera ricei. The sequence continues at coordinate 81,979,728 of NC_082641.1, forward strand.
GAGAATACTTTCGGGCTTCCTCTCCCTGAACAATAGTCAGAAACATGCATTCAGGCAGAAAACCAGAGTGATCATGCAGCTAATCTCACTTGTTTCCTTTCTCTCAATGATTTGCACTCCCATGACACCTGTTTATTCAATGTCTGGAAACAGCTCAAATATTTTGTCCAGTTTCGCAGTTATTTACTGTGGCAAAACAGGTCTAATAGCAGCTACTCTGTGACGGTAAAAAGTGGAATCATAAAACTGTACTCTACTCCACTCTACTACATAGCTATTGGTAACACAGTAGGCCAAATGTCTCTATGTGTGATATACATATGTCACAGTAGGACAGGGCAAGGGGAGAAATTCTGAAATATCATCTAACAAAGTCTTGTCAAAATGATGCAAACTCCTTTCATAAACATTAAATTAGTATTTCCGGTAAGTGTGTGGTTCCAGGCATCAAAATATATAAAAAAAATAAAGTGGCAATCTCACTCTTGAAAAAAGTAGTATGCTCCTGTCTTATTTATGGAAATAGGAATAGAAGTGTTGTGTAGAAATTTGGAAAGCAAAGAGTGACGAGTATCCAGGTTCAAGTCCTCAAGTTTATGTGTGCAAGTCTTGTAGACATCACAGGTCTAACCAGGTAAAGGGTCAAGTCAAGGAGGTGACATAAGTACACAAATGTTCTCAGTTCAAATTTTACAGGGCTATGAATGACCAACACAAGAATCACCATGCAGCATTGAACTCTGTGTTACTCTATTCCACTTTTGGACATGGATACATGATTATTCGCCTACAAATTGTAACATGGTCAGAGTAAAGTCAGAGCCCTGCAGGAGAATATGGAAGTATGAAACTAGGCTTCTCTCCCTAATTGTTGTAAGCAAAAGAGAAATATAAGTTATCACAGGGTCACATAGAAAGGTCCACTTATCTCACTGAAGAGTAAAGTAGCATTTTACCAGGAAAAAACTGGGAGGCTGACTAACCAGAACCTTTAAAAGGTGAATTCAACAAGGTCCTGAACATTGTTGTCAACTTGCAGAGTCACTGACAATTAAGATTTGAAGTGACATTTAAACAAAGAAGATTTATGAACATCTAACAAACACATGAAAAGATGCTCAACCTCATTAGCCATTTGAGAAATGCAAATTAAAACCGTAGTGAGCTGTCATTTCACACTCACTAGAATGGCCGTAATCAAAAAGACATACAATAACAAGCGTTCGTGAGAAAGTAGAAAACTGGAACCCTCATATATCACTAGTAGTAATGTAAAGTGGTGCAGTTACTTTGGAGAGAAAGCCTCTTGCCAGTTTCTTAAAGATTTAAACATAAATTTATCATATAATGCAGCAATTCTATTCCTAGGTCTCTAACCCACAAAAATATATATGGGGTGTGTGTGAAAAAAAAAAAAGGAAAAAGAAAAAAATATATATATGGCCACACAAGCACTTGCATGTGAATGCTCATAGCAGCATTATTCATACTAGCCAAAATGTGGGAAAAATTCAAATGCCTAACAACTGATGAATATCTAAACAAACAATGTGGTATATCCATATAATGGAATACTATTTACCAGTAAAAAGGTACAAACTACTGATATATGCTACAACAGGGATGAACATCAAAAACATTATGCTAAGCTAAAGAAGCTAAAGAAGGTCAGATGCAGGACTACATAGTGTATGATTGACCATGTATATGAATGGTCCAGAAGAGCAAATCTTTAGAGACAGAATGTAGATTAGTGGTTGCCTGTGGATGTGAGTGGGAATGAGGATTGAAAATGGGCACAGGGAATCTTTTTGAGTTTAAGGAAGTGTTCTAAAACTGGATTGTGATGATGGCTGTGCAACTCTTTAAATTTACTAAAAATTCTTGAATTGTGCACTTAAAATGGGTACATTTTATGATTTGTATTATATAACTCAATAAGGTTGTTTTTATAAAAGTTAAAAATCTGACCTCTAAGAAGAACCTTAGTGTAACAAATTAAAAATGCATTATAGCAATTAATCATGAGCAGAACATTTTAAGACTAATTTTTTAGTACCTGGGTTTTTTTTTCCCTTGATGTTCTGATATCTGGGAAAATGAAATAATCTGAAAAATTCCCTGTACCATGGGTGGGTGGATGGGGGTGCACTTTCTATTCTAGCAAATCAAGAAAAAAAAATCTCTTCTTTATAGAACACTTGTTCTAAATCTCCCATATACAAAAGCTTTAAAGTCATGCTGTACAATAGCAACACTAAGGGCAAAAACATCTTGTGGAGGTAATCATTGAATTTCTATAGAAATATGAGACTCTTATTCATTAACATATTTTTATTTTTTTCTCAATATACCCTATCCAGAAATAATGAATAAGAATGAGCAGGTTTTGCTAATCTTACATTAAATATTATAGGTCTTTGAAAGAAGATGAAAAAAGAAGGAAAAGGTTATATTCTGCATGAGGACAATACCTTTCAGACACTCCCAGATTTATATTTAAATTCTTTATATAAGTTTTTCATGTATGAATGACAACCTTGGAAAGGTTCCTGCACTCTTTGGAAGGATGCACTGTTTTTCCTTACGATACTTGTTTTCCTCTCCCAAATTCCATGATTCATCTCCCAGTCACTACATTCTGGAACGTACTTGCTATGTAATGAGACTGGCAGTGTGTAGGATACAGGAAAGGAAATACAACAAAGGAGATACAGGGAAGGAGACTAAATACCTCTTCACGTGCTGCCAAAACATCTCCATGTGATGGTATCTTATCCTTGGACCAAAACTGTTTTAGGATTTGCTCAAACTGGAGCAATATCTTTCCTGAGGCAGAAGTTTTTTTAATTTTTAATTTCTTTTTAATTGGCTTATAATATTATATAAGATTCATGTGTACAATATTATATTTCAATTTCTGTATATATTTACAGCGTGCTTACCACCAAAAGTTTGGTTTCCATTCATCACCATACTGCTCATCACCTTTATCCATTTTGCCCTCCCTCCATGCCCTGCCCCCTCTGGTAACCACCACTCTGTTCTCTATATCTATGTGCTTGTTTTTGTTTGGTTTGGTTTGTTCATTTATTTACTTAATTAGTTTTTATATTCCACATATGAGTGAAATCATATGGTAAATCATATGGTACTTGCCTTTCTACTTCTGACTTATTTCACTTAGCATACCATCAAGGTCCATCCATGTTGTTGCAAATAGCAAGATTTCATCTTTTTATGGCTGAATAGTATTCAAATATATATGTGTATATACATATATATGATACATATATATATATATCATATCTTCTTTATCCATTCATCTGTGAATGAGCATTTACGTTGCTTGCATATGTTGGCTATTGTAAATAATGCTGCAATGAACAAAGCAAAACCAGACAAGAATAACAGAAAGAAAGAAAATTATAGGCCAATAATTCTGATGAACATGGATGCAAAAATCTTTAGCCAAAAATTAGCAAACCAAATGCAATAATACATTAATAGGATCATACACCATGATCAAGTATGATTTATTCCAGGGATGCAAGGATAGTTCAACATCTGCAAATCAATCAAAACGATATACCACATAAGCAAAATGAAAAATATAAATCATATGATCATCTCAATAGATGCAGAAAAAGGATATGACAATATTCAACATCCATTTGTGATAAAAACTCTTGATAAAATGGGTATAGAAGGAACATACCTCAACAGAATAAAGGTCATATATGACAAACCCAAAGCTAACATCATACTTCACAGTGAAAAAATGAAAAGTATTCCTCTAAGACAAGGTAAAATTTTTTTAAAGTTAAAATTTACTTAAATACACATGAAGAGTTCTAATTAAACCTTAGAATCTTCTAAGCAGACATTTAAATCTACAAAGAAATGTATAGTACTTAAAAGCATTATTCATTTTTCCTTAGTATAAAATGCAGATGTTCTTTGCAGTGGCCTTCAGCATATACTGTTTAGGACCAATTATCTAAAGGTATTGGTGCTCTCTACTAATGCTCACATGAAAGAAAAATTATTACGTGATTAGTGACTAGGAAGATTTCATGTTCCCATGGGTTAATATTCCTGAGGATTGCTTATAGTACTATCTCATATTTTCAGTGTGTATACAATCATTTATCCCCAAAATGCCATTGCTTGTTTCATTTTCGGGGGTCATATAGCTGTGAGAATCATGGTCTGGTACATAAGTCTTCATACATAAATATCAGAGACACACAATTAGACCCTCTGTGCCATTTGAAATTGCCATCAGAGGAAAAAAATGGGATAAAATGGGAATGAGAACAGACTAGTATATGAAAAATAGTTGTTAGAACTCACTTTATTTACTTAGTTACTTATTTACTTACTTATACAACACCATATTACAAAAATAATTTAAAATGTTTTATAAAGATCAATAAAGTACAATTAGGGGAGCAATCAAGATGGTGGAGGAGTAGGACATGAACCTCACCACCTCCCACAAATACATCAAAAATATATCTACATGTGGAATGATTCTCACAGAATATCTACTACACACTGGCAGAAGACCTGAGACTTCTGAAAGGGCAAGAAAATCTCCATGTAACAGGGTAGGACAAAAGAAAATAGAAAAAAAGAAAGTGACAAAGGAATCTTGTCGGGACCTGTGCCCCTGGCAGGGAGCTGTAAAAGAGGAAAGGTTCCTGCACCCTGGAAGGCCCCTCACCAACGGGGAGATCAGCCGGGACAGAGGGAGAGCTTTAGACCCTTGGAGGAGAACACAGCAACCGGTTTGCAACAGCCAGAATGGAGAGAGACCTGCACAGACAGTCAGTGCCACCTCCCAGCATTCCCCAGCCTGGGACGTGTTCACCAGTGTCGGCAGGGGCTGGGTGCTGAAGCTTGTGCTTCAGAGATCGGACCTGGTGAGAGGAGTGGGGGTGGCTGCCTGGAAACAGCCAGCAGGGGCTGGAGGCTGGTGCAGCCTCAACTGAGGGTTAATGGAGGAAGCCTGAGCTGTCTCAGAGGCCAGGAGCCATTGTTTGGGGGGTGCATAAGGAGAGGGGCAGGACCTGCTATTGCAGCATATTTCCCCGTGTGTGGTCTCAGGCAGCAGGACACTGCCTACGTGAGCTCCAGGAGCGGTTGCAAGCCGCCTCCACTCCCATCGCATGCTTCGGGGGTGCACGTGAACTGCCACCGCCACTGAGGACCCCAGGACTGAGCACCAGCCGCCACATCTGCACACCCCCTATCAAGAGGATAACAGCCAGAACATTTGGAGGAAAGAGGCAATAGGCATCCATACTAAAAACAGCCCTGAACCAAAAAACTAAACCCACACAAGCTACACAGGGATACTCCCACATATAAATAGCCCTCCAAGACAACAGTAGATAATTGTTTCCCCTAAACTCACAGAGTAAGAGAAGTATAAGTAAAATGAAGAAGCAGAGGAACCACTCCCATTTAAAAGACCAGGAGAATTCCCTTGAGAGAACAAACAATGAAACAGACCTCTTCAGTCTAACAGACACTGATTTCAAAAAGGAGATAATGAAAATACTGAAGGAATTAAGAAAGGCTATTGACAGAAATGCAGAATACTGTAAAAAGGGACTAGAAACTATAAAGGGAAACCAAGAAAAAGTACAAAACTCACTTGCCAAGACAAAAACTGAGCTAAAGGCAATGAATAGCAGAATGAATAATGCAGAAGAACAAAAAAGTAACGTGAAAGATAGAATAATGGAAATCACCCAATCAGGACAGCAGACACAAAGCCAAATTGAAAAAAAATGAAAGCAATATAAGAGACCCATGGGATAATATAAAGTGTGCCAATCTACACATAATAGGGATTCCAGAAGGGGAAGAAAGAGGAAAGGGGATTGAAAATGTATTTAAAGAAATTATGGCTGAAAACTTCCCAAACCGAAAGATGGAAACATATACCCAGGTACAGGAAGCACAGAGGGTCCAAACAAGATAAACTCAAACAGACTTACACAAAGACATATTATAATAAAAATGGCAAAAGTTAAAGATAAAGAGAGGATTCAAAAGGCAGCAGGAGAAAAACAAATAGTTAATTACAAGGGAACCCTCATAAGGCTGTCAGCTGATTTCTCTACAGAAATGCTACAGGCCAGAAGGGAGTGGTAAGATATACTCAAAATCCTGAAAGGGAAAAATCTGCAACCTAGGATACTCTACCCAGCAAGACTATCATTAGAATAGAAGGAGAGAGAAAGAATTTCTCAGACAAGCAAAAACTAAAAGAATACAGCAATACTAAACCTATCCTAAAGGAAATATGGAAAGGACTTCTCTAAATAGAAAAGAAATAAGAATCAATAGGAATGAGAGAATGCAACTGGAAAGTAAATCACTTAAATAGGCCGGTACACAGATTTAAAAAAATAAGTCAAAAAATTTCTGTGAAAGTGATGATAAACACAGTGAATAGCAAAAGGATGAACATGAAGATGTAAAAGAAGACATCAAAATCATAAAATGTGTGGGAGGAGAATAAGAAAATGTAGGGATTTTTTCCTAGAATGTGCTTGAGCCTACATGACTACCACTATACAGCAAGTAGATATAAGAAGGGGTTCACATACTTGAAAAATAGGGTAACCACGAATCAAAAACATATAATAGATCCACAAAAACCAAAAAGAAGAGAACATAAGTATAATACAAAAGAAAATCATCAAACCACAAATAGAAAAACCAAAAGAAAAAGAAAGGGACAAAGAAGAAATATAAAATCAATGGGAAAACAAGGTTTAAAATGGCAATAAGTACATATCTACCAATATTTACCTTAAGTGTCAATGGACTAAATGCTCCAATCAAAAGACAGACTGGCAGATTGGATTAAAAAACAAGAACCTACAATATGCTACCTACAAGATACCCACATTAGGGCAAAGGACACACATAAATTGAAAGTGAAGAGATGGAAAAAGATATTTCATGAAAAAGGAAATGACAAGAAAGCAGGGGTCACAATACTCATTTCAGACAAAATAGACTTCAAAACAAAGGCCATAAAGAAAAATAAAGAAGGACACTATACAATAATAAAAGGATCAATACAAGAAGAGGCTTTTACACTTGTCCACATATATGCACCTAATATAGGAGCACCCAAATACATAAAACAAATACTAATAGACATAAAGAGAGAAATTGACAGGAATACAATAATGGTAGGAGACTTTAACACCCCACTCACATCAATGGACAGATCTTCTAGACAGAAAATCAATAGGGCAACAGAGATCTCAGATGATACAACAGAACAGTTAGACTTAATTGATATTTTCAGCACATTACATCCAAAAAAAACACAGAATACATATTATTTTCAAGTACACATGGAACATTCTCTAGGATTGACCACATATGGCACAAAACAAACCTCAACAAATTTAAGAGTATGGAAATCATCTCAAGCGTCTTTTCTGACCATAACAGCATGAAACTAGAAATTAACCACAGAAAAAGAAATAAGAAAAAATGATTACATGGATATTAAATAACATGCTACTAAAAAAACCGATGGGTCAATGTGAAATCAAAGAGGAAATTAAAAAATACTTTGAGACAAATGACAATGAAAACACGACCATACAAAATCTATGGGATGCAGCAAAAGCAGTTCTTAGAGGAAAGTTCACAGAAATACACATCTTCCTCAAAAAGCAAGAAAAATCTCAAATAAACAACCTAACCCATCACTTAAAAGAATTAGAAAAAGAGAAACAAACAAAACCTAAAGTCAGCAGAAGGAAGGAAATAATAAAGACCAGGGAGGAAATAAATAGAAATTTTAAAAAGCAATAGAAAAAAAATCAATAAAACCAAGAGCTGGTTCTTTAAAAGGGTAAACAAGATTGACAAACCTCTGGCCAGGCTTACCAAGAAGAAAAGAGAAAACCCAAATGGACAAAATAAAGAATGAAAAAGGAAATATAACAATGAATACCACAGAAATACAAAATATATAAGAGAATACTATGAACAATCATATGCCAACAAATTCAACAACCTAGAAGAAATGGACGAGTTTCTAGAAACATACAGCCCACCAAAATTGAATCAAGAAGAAACAGACCAATCACTAGAAGAGAAACAGAATCTGTAATAAAAAAACAAACAAACAAACAAAAAACCTCCCTACAAACAAAAGTCCAGGGCCATATGGCTTCACAGGCAAATTCTACCAAACATACAAAGAAGGACTTTCACAAATCCTTCTCAAACTGTTCCAAAAGACTGAAGAGGCAGGAACACTCCCAAAGACATTCTATTATGCCTGATACCAAAACCAGACAAAGATACCAACAAAAGTGAAAATTACAGGCCAATATCTTTGATGAATATAGATGCAAAAATTCTCAACAAAATACTAGCAAACTGAATCCAACAACACATAAAAAACATCACATACCACGACCCAGTGGGATTCATCCCAAGTTCACAATGACGGCTCAACATACACAAATTAATCAATGTGATAAACCAAATCAACAAAAGAAAAGACAAAAACCACATAAACATCTCAATAGAGGCAGAGAAGGCATTTGACAAAATTCAACACCCATTCATGATCAAAACTCTTACCAAAGTGGGTACAGAGGGAACCAATCTCAACAAAATAAAAGCTATTTATGACAAACCCACAGCCAATATAATAGTCAATGGTGAAAAACTGAAAGCCTTCCTGCTAAAATCTGGAACAAGACAAGGATGTCCACTCTCACCACTTCCCTTCAACATAGTATTGGAAGTCCTACACACAGCAATCAGACAAGAAAAAATAAATAAATAAATAAATAAAAGGTATCCAAAGAGAAGAGGTAAAATTGTCACTATATGCAGATGACAAGATACTACATATAGAAAACCCTAAAGACTCCACATGAAAACTACTAGAACTGATAAATGAATTCAGCAAGGTAGCAGGATACAAGGATTAACATAAAGGATTAACATAAAGAAATTGGTTGCATTTCTTTACACTAACAATGAAACAGTAGAAAGGGAATGTAAAAAAAAAAAAAAAAAATTTAAAATCACACCAAAAAAATAAAATACTTAGAAATAAACCTGACCAAGGAGGTGAAAGACTGCAGAATGGGAGAATATACTTGCAAATAATGGGACCAACAAGGGCTTAACTTCCAAAATACACAAACAGCTCATACAACTCAACAACAAAAAACAAACAGCCCAATCGAAAAATGGGCAGAAGACCTAAATAGACATTTCTCCAAAGAAGCAATCAACTGGCCAATAGGCACATGAAAAGATGCTCAACACCTCTAATTATTACAGAAATGCAAATCAAATGAGGTACCACGTCACACAAGTCAGAATGTGGAGAAAAGGGAACCCTTCTACACGGTTGGTGGGAATGTAAGTTGGTACAGTCACTATGGAAAACAGTATGGAGGTTCCTCAGAAAACTAAAAATAGAATTACCATATGATTCAGAAATCCCACTCCTGGGCATATATCCAGACAAACTCTAATTCAAAAAGATACATGCACTCTCTATATTCACAGCAGAACTATTCACAGTAGCCAAGACATGGAAGCAACCTTAATGTCTATCGACAGGTGAATGGATAAAGAAGATGTGGTACATATATACAACGGGATACTACTCAGACATAAAAATGAACAAAATAATGCCATTTGCAGCAACATGGATAAAAGCAGAGATTGTCATACTAAGTGACGTAAGTCAGAAAGAGAAAGATAAATACCATATGATATCACTTATATGTGGAATGTAAAATATGACACAAATGAACCTACCTATTGGGATGGATGGCTGATGAACCCAAATAAACAGGTTTCTTTTTTGATGAGCTAGATGTCAGGTCTTCATTCTAGTAGCACATATCAGGATTTTAGGGAGAATTGAGATACACTGATACATTTTTATCCCACCCTTTGAGAATTCAGTTGTTCTCAAAGTACAGTATACGGAGCCAAAAACAGTCCATAAGAACTTTTCAGGGGTCAATGAGGTCAAAATTATTCCATGATAATACTAAGACATAATTTGCCTTTGTTACTGGGTTGACGCACACATTGATGATACAAAAACAATGAGGGTAAAAATGCTATCACCTTAACATAAAATATTCAATACCAGCACCAAATTATATCAGTAGTGTAGTAGTCATTATATTCTTTATTGCCAGGCACTCATAATTTTTTAAAAAAAGAAAAACATCGATTTTAACGTAACAGTGTTCTTAATGAAGCAGTAAAATTTTAATTTAATTAAACCAGACCTTTGCATAACATACCTCTTTTATCATCTATATGACAAAATAGATGTAGATAAAACACTTCTTCTACATTCTGAAGTATAATGGCTTTCTCAAGTAAAAGCACTTGTGCAATTGTTTCAAATACAAGCTCAAGTAGCTCTCTTTTTAGTGGAACACCATTTTTACTTGAAAACACAACTGACAGACATACTATAATTATTCAGACATGTTTTGACAGTCATTTTTTTTCAAAAATTAATGAAGTGGACTTCATTTCAAGGAAAACAACTGATAATATTTGTTGTGATGATAAATGTCAAGCTTTCAAGAAAAAATTAGAATTTTGGAAAATGTAGGTCTGTCACTATGAACTAGTTTCCCAATACTTAAATAATATTCTGATAAGAACACCCATGATGTTAACAAATGTGACAACGAATTTGTCAACTTTTAGAAGATGTACATAACTCAGTTAATCAATATTTACTAGTCAGTGCATGATGTTACAAAATTATTCATGGGTAAAGAATAATTAAGGTATAAGACAGATCAACGTATTTCACACTTGTTGCTATGAAATATTTGCCAGGTCAAGATTCTACATTACAATCAACTTTTAAGAAACCATCTATTGCCAAGCTTTGGTGTAGTTCCAAAAAAAAAAAAAAAAAAACCCACAGTTATCTTAAAAGAGTATTATAATACACCTTCTTTTTCTAAGTCCATATCTATGTAAAGCCAAAACTTCTTCATTACACTTCAATCAAATTTATATAACATAACAGTTTGAAAGCAGAAGCAGATATGAGAAGCCAGATAGCAGAGTGATTTGCAAAAACAAAAAAAAAGTAAACAGTGACCTTTTTCTCTTTTTTTCATTTTGGGAAAAAAGTTGTATGTAAAATGTGTTTTTAAATAAAGTATAGTAAAGTTAAAATGAGGTACTCAAAAATATTTTTCAATATCTCAGTTTTAAATTCTAATTCAGTAAATACTGATATAGAAAACTCATATAAAAAGCATTTTGGAGTTCTACACAATTGTTAAGAATATAAAGGGTTCTACTCGAGAACAACTGCTCTAATTAAATTTTTACTTTTATATTTTATTCTAATGTTCCCATTATTGACCACTATGTCCCATCTTTTCTGTCCTTGTGCTTCAATGACCCCTCTTTCACAAACCCTCCCAAACTGGAGCCCCTGACTTGTGATATGATATGATATGATATGATATGATATGATATGATATGATATATGATGATATGGTATGATATGATATAGACACTTATACTATAGACAAATGGGTGCTTGGACCTGAGATAGTCTCCTTAGCAGCAGTGGCAGCATATACATACACACACACACATATATAATCTAATATATATATATATTCTAATTACTTTTTCTCTCTTTTCATTTAGTCTTCACAATTCCTTGAGTTAGATTCTTGTGTTACTTAGAATGCTTTTAGTTCTAAATAAATGAAAACTCGACAAGAATTTGTTTGAATTGTAAGGAGCAGTTACTGTATATTTTTTAAATATACAGAGAAATGAGTTCAGGGTTGATTCAACAGCTTAAAGATGCCATCCAGAACATTCTTTTGCTCTTTTGCTCATTCATTTGACATTCTTCTGCTCCTTCACCCCCAATCTATTGGTTTCCTTCTTCAGACTTGTTTCTAATAGTCATAACATGTCTGCTGCTTCTCCAAACATCACATCCTCATATGACAAGCTCAAAATACCGTAATTTGGAGTGAAAGGGATTCTCTTTGTATGGTACTCTTTCTCACTTAGGAGGAAAATCTTTCACAGAACTATCATCAACTTGGCAGATTTCTCCTTTAATCTCTTTGGCCTTATTTAACCTATCTCTAAATTAACCAGAGGAAAAGGAGTTTATGTAAGCTCACGCTAGTCACCAAAACATGCTTTATGCCCTGGGTTGGGCATATTGCTGCTGAATAAATTTTAGGTTCGTAGGAAACGAGACAAATGACTGTTTAAGTTATATATTTATATTTTGTGTTTAGTGGGACACATAAGGCCTCTGGATCAGAGAACAGATCTTCATTATGCACAGAGCATTTTAGTGCTGGTCCCCCAAACTGCAGCCTTCACTGGGCAATGTGGTGAGAGCCTGATGTTACCCTGTGCTTGCAGTGGGGCTGCACCACAGAGGAGGAGCCCTGATTTGTGACACTCAGAAGTTGTATAGGGCAGTTAATACATCTGTCCCTCCTTCCCTTGAAGAGAGAGGCCTTCAAGCTGGAATATAAACAAATCTTTGCCTGGGAAGGGAGTGGAAAGTCCCCAGCCCTCCAAAGCTGGAACAACAGCAAATGGCCCTAGAGGAGGTAAGTCTAAATATCTTTGGAGCAGTTCACCATCTTAAGGTTTCAAGGCATGTTTGCTATTAATCATCTTTTAACAAAGTTCTCCAGTGAGTTTTGTTCAGAAAGTCCAGACCTTGCACAAAAAACAAAAAAACAAAAAATGGAGAATTGTCGCCTCAAAATGGTACACTGTCATTATCCCTGCTTTACAGAAACTTGCCAAAAGTAAACCCCAGTTCAAACCTAGATGTTTTTTATTCCAAAACTGTTATTCTTTCAATGGATGAAACTTTTTGTAATTCTTTCACCGATGTAACTTTTTGTTACTACTTTTTGTAACATGTAGCAAGGGAGGGGGGAAAGGAATAGATAAATGGATTCTGGAATCCTAAATTATAATTCCAACATACTTTACCACTGAAAATATAGTTCATCTTATTATTTGATATTTTCAGTTCTTTTTCAGACTCTTCTTGGAACCTAATCATGATTTCAAACGTTAAATACATGTGAAAATGTATTCCTGGTAGCAACAAACCAAACTGTAAGTGAACTTTGAAAAGCATCTGTTTTAAAGCTGTGACGGTTTATAGCTAGAAACCTTTGCTTCCTTAAATATGACCAAAGAGAATACTTTGCAATTTGAAGCAAAAACCTCCATTTATGAGATATAAGTACAAAGAGACTTTTTGTTGAAAAAATTGTCACTACATATAAAATACACAAACTCAACACGATTTTTCAGCCTTTAAATATAGCTTCCATTGACCATCTAATACAGCAACTCCTACAGATATTGGTGGGTCATGAAATGAAGGATTACATTTTTTTTTCAAAAGCAACCTTGGGCAATTCAGAGTAATATAATACCAAATCGAATACCACAAACTGAGATATTTCTTAATTCTTCATAGCTTCTGGGAGATTTTGCCCTTTATAATTCATTCTGCTCTGCACTGCCACTGTTTTTATAAGTCAGAGAGGGTTGCTGTTGTTCAACTTAATGTCAAATATTATGTGAAAGTATTCCTAAGATTACTATGCTGAAAAGTTTTTAAATAATAAATGTTATTTATGTTTTGTATTTAACTTATGACAAAGTATAAAATAATAAAACTACAAATTTAGAAGAAAGAAAAAGAAGAATACAAATGAAATACCACAAAATTATACACAAGTTTTTCACCTGTTTTTAAAAAATAGCCAGAACGAATAAGATGAGCTTCATGCACAGTTGGTTAAAATCAATTGTCTTGTTAATTTACGTATTTTTTTAGTAGTCCTCTTTTAGAAGATTGCCCTAATTTTAATCCTCAGTTTTGGAGACAAATTGTGGCTGCCAATGGATGAATCTTTTGATTGTTTACATACAAGAAAGGCTCCCCTGTTTATCATTTTTAAATAGATTTTTCCATCTATTGTGCCATATTGGAATGCAGAGTGCATTTATTGTCACAAGTCTGTGATATAAACCAGAGTAAATTTATTCAGACTTAACAAGTTTAGTTTATTTGAATAACTTTATGGCCAGAAAAATTTTGCCTAAATGTATATGGAAATTCTAAGGAATATTGATAATTTTCTTACTGGTTTTCCTGAGACTCTTTGCCTCAGTCAGTAAAGTAACTGATTAAAACCTAATCAGTTCACAATATGTACACAGTCCCTAACATATTTAAATTAAAAGATAGCATGCAGAACAAAGATTTAAAAGTCTAAAATCTGTAAGTGTAGAGAAAAAAGAAAAGTTAAAAATAAACATGAAAACACAAAGATAAAAATTCAAATAACTAGAATTTTGGAGTAAAATTCTTTGGACACTTAAGACGTTAAGTGATTGGAAAACAATTCAAACTGAAGATCAGATATAGTGTAAAGTCATGACTGAAAAGTCTTTCAGCATCAGGCTCTCTTTGGAATCACTACTGCTTATACACACTGTATACAGGAACATGCGAACCTGCTCCACTGTTCATTTACTTTGCAAATAGCAGCTGCCTCACACAAACACAAATACATTTGTCTTACCCTCATATCTTAGCATATCACAGGATGAAATTTTTTTGCTTAATATTTTCCACTATCATGGATTAAATTTAAATATGCCAGAAGTAGTTCTTAAACAATAGACACAAATGTACTCTCAGACAATTAAATGTAAAAATCAATTAACCAATTAGATACAAATGTTAAACATATGGAATATTTAAAAAAAGACGTGACTTTTTCAAGAAAAGTTCATACGTATTTCCATGATTTTAAGATGCCATACGTTGTAAGATACACCATAAATTTAATGAGGTTTTTTGAAAAGTACAGTGAAACACATCAGATACCTAAGTTGAAAGATTCCTTCTGATTTCAAATATATTAATATTAAAAGTGTCTTAAATTTAAGAGTTTTTAGAACAAGTAGGGTTGCCAGATTGAGCAAATAAAAATACAGGATGCCTATGTAGATTTTAATTTTAGATAAATAATGGATAACTTTTTAGTATAAATATGCTCCAAATACTGTATGAGATACATTAAAACAAAAATTATTTATCACTTATTTGAAATTCAAACTTAACTGGACAATCTGTATCTTATCTGATTTATTGTCTTAACAGATCTATAGTAGTGGTAGTAGTAGTGGTAGTAGTAGTGCTAGCAGCAACAGTAATCTGGCAGGGATCTTGTATCTCACTAGGCTAAGATTAAGGTGTCTGCAGAGCTGCATTCCTTTCTGGAGGCTCTAGAGGAGAATCTGTTTTCTTGCCTTTTCCAGTTTCTAGAGGCTGCCCACATTTCTTGCTCTGAGTCCCCTAACTCCATCTTCACAACCAGCAATGTTGTATCTCTCTGACCATTCTTCATATTCACATGTGCCTCTGTCCACAGCCAGGAAAGTTTCTCTGCTTTTAAGAACCTGTGTCATTAGATTGGGGCCACCCAAATAATCCAGGATGATCTCCCAATCTCAAAGTCTTTACACGTAAGAACTTCCCTTTGCCATGTGAGGTAATACATCTACAGGTTCTAGGGATTAAGACATGGACATCCTTGAGGGTCCATTATTCTGCCTACCACAAGGGGCTAAATGACAGCAAGCCACTGAGGAGTGTTTATCATCACACATTCTTTGTCTTGGCTCAGTTTGGCCACTTGCTTTGTCTTTATTACCAATTTCTTCCCATCGTGTAACTCCACACTCTTCTCTATATACCTTCCATCAAGCTACTTTCCCTTTTTTGGTTTCTTTTAAAAATCTTATTTTTACAGTATACTTTATTTATTAGGAATTTGCCTTTTTAAAAACCTGTCAATGTCTTTTAAAATTAGGATTATTTCTGTTTATGCTAGTGCTCTGGTTACAAAGTTGCGAAGAGTTTGACAGGTTTGACCCAGTCTTATCTTTCATGTAAGCCTTATTTGCAGGATACAGTTATGCAGAATGTAAAGTTTTTCATGAATGCATATATGTCATTTTGCAATGCTTATATGTTGTTTCTTTCTTTATTCTTTCTGTGAAAGAGAACTAGAACATCCTTTCTTGGATCATCAAATATCAATCAGAGGACAATGAATTCTAAACCTATATCTCCTTCCTTGCTGTTTGCACAAATACCAGTTTATAATCTTTAATGATATGCTTAGTATTTTCACTTTTTTCATTGTTATTAGTTTACTCAAATATTACAGTTAATTATTATTTGTGCCAACTGTGTCCTCCTTACTCAGAATCAGTCACCAAATACCTTGATAATTCTGCCTTTGAAACTCGTTCATGATGAATTCTAGCCTCTAATGCCATGCTCCCCAAAGTGTGGTGCATGTACCTCTAGAGATCCACAAAATTATTTCAGGTTATTACAGAGATACTATTTAATTTATACATTTTTATTGTTGCTCTCTTTTACGCTAAGTATATTTTTTATGGTAGTGTAGGGGAGGAAAAATTCTCCTCAACCCCCGTTAGGGTCTCTAACTGGGCTTGAAAATTAAATTGACAAAGACATATTAATAGAAGAAAAGAATACAGATTTATTTAATATAAGTTTTATATGACATGGAAGTCTACATTAGGAAATGGAGACTCAAAGAAACAGACCTGAGTATTTTTATGCTACGTTGATGAAGAGTGGGCAGTCATGTAGAAATATGATAGGTCAGAGGGTATGAAGTAAGTGTAGTAAACTGGGAAAAACTTAGCAAGGCCTATTTGAATTCTTTTTGGCATCCCTTTGTCTTCGGAGATAAGGATGCTCCTTTCTTCTGGGATATAGGGAGGACACCTCTCACGTGAGGATTTTGCCACCTGTTTCAGGGGAGAAGGGCAGGGGAAAGCTAAAGAGACCTTTCTGCTTCTGCTGTTTTTTTCAAACTCCTTCAACTTAAAATATTCAATATACTAAGGTGTCATATTTTGGGGTAGCATGTCCTTAACCCATCATTTGTGATACGAAATCAACTTTTGAAATAAAATTGCCGAAGTTTTAAAAGTTACTTAATTTTTAAAATTGTATCAAGTATTATAAGTAGTGTGCAAAAAATTGTGTTGTTGTATATGAGAGAATAAGAACTAAGAAACTGCATAATACATGGGATTCAGATCCCTTTTCCACTCTCACAGCCTACGCCCTATCAAGGGCAAAATGGAGGCACCAGAGAAACACAGTTAAGATGCAATAATAAATGGCAAAATTTGGGTATGAAGAGTAAAAAGATTGCAAATGGAGTTTGAATATGGCAAAAATTCTTACTCCTTTGTTCTCTCTTTGAATCTTTTATCTGTTTGCCTCTTTTTGAGATTCTTTCTCCTCTTCAGTGACTGAGGTGATCACATCACCTTGGTAATGCCTCCATACTAGGAGTTGATGTTTCACTTGAAATGCAAAAAGGATTAGAAACAATCTGGGGGCAAAAGAGGGAGCAAGCAGAATCTTAGGCTGGCTCTAGCAATGGGCCATAGGGAAATGGAGCCATTCTTCTTTCCCCCTCTAGTCTCTTCTTATATCTATCATAGCCAGAGTGGTAACACAAAGTGTGCTAAGATCCCAAGGTTGCAAGCCGAACATAAAAGTGTTATAGAACAGTTTGTTCACTACATTTCACTCTCTAGCTTAAATGACAAAAGAATATGTATTTGCAAACCACATATATTCCAACCCATTATGCTACATTTGAGGGTGAGATAGCCATTAGTGACTAGGAGGCAGTCCTACACACATATTCTACATTCTTTGCAATATAGCAAAGGTGACAGTAGCACTGATATATTAGGGATTGGGGGATTCTGATCATATAAACACTCTGATTTCATGTCAGGAGTCACAATTCACATTATTCACTGCATTATTTTCATTGTCACAAATGTCATTGAGGTTCAAGTTCTTATTAATTCATTTATGATTTTCTAAAAAGCCTGAATTGCTAATTTTCTTCTTCCTCAGGCAACTAATCTACATTTTTAAACTGGATTTCCTGTCAATAGATTTTCTTTTCCCCACTGTGCTTGATTTCATTATATATGCGACTATAGATTCTTCCTTAAAATTTTGACTTCATCACCTAAATCTTCCATAATTCTTTTCTACCCTTAGGTAAAAAATTGTATCTAATGTTATCAGATTGGCATTCAAGCAATTCCCCAATCATGTTTTAATCTACCTATCCAGCATAATCACATCACCATCATCATCAACCATGCCATTTGCAATGTTTATTGCATGCCTATAATATGCACTGTGCCATGCACAATTGAGAACTACAAAGAAGCACGAAACATGGCTCATGGCCTATAAGAGTTTATTTAAGGTAGAGATTTCATGTAAAATAATATATAAATTGGAGGATAAGTTAAGACAAGTACTAAGTGTAGGGCACAAACAGCAAATGATATAAAGGCTTGAAAGAAATAAAGATCAATATGGAAGCCTTCACACATCTGAATATTTTAATCACTATTCTCTCCAATGAGACAGCCCATTCCTCTAGCCAGATTAGCCTCCTCAACTTTTGTTGAATCATGAGATGTTCCAACACTGTTCAATGCTGCGTTCATTTCACTTGGCAAAGCACTCTTAAGCTTCACTATGTTACCAAATTTTAATATTTAATTTCAATTTTTTAACTTAGATTTTCTAACCTATCAGTCAAAACTTATTTAATTCTACATAGTTTTATTGGAAGAAATATATACCATCACTAGGTGAAACTAGAAATACTCTTCCGGGTTGAGCAGCTTGTCTTTTCATGGTCATGTGAGAGAAAAAAATAGTACGAATTTCCTTTTGATTTATGCATTTTGTACAAAATTAAAATATTTTACTAAGGCAACTAAATTAAAATAGTAACTACTACTGCTAAATGTTTTTAAATAGAATGGGCAATGCATACATATGTGTGATATATATTATCATATGATACATCATATGCATCACATCACATATACATCAGGTTAAATTGCTCTCAATTTTAAATTACAAAATCTCTGGGAGAAGATTTTAGAACAATTAACAATAAAGAAACTCTCAGTGTTTGAGAAAGTACTTTTTAAATCCTCAGTGTTTAATAAACGATCCTTTATTAAAAACCAGATTTTCACATTTCTTAGACTGCAGAGTACAAAAAAAGAATGGAAAATTTATTCAACTGTGAGAATAAAAGAAGTGAGAAATAAGGGACTTTTATTTTTCCATGCCCATGTTTTAAAAACTGTATGTGTTGTATTTCAGAGGTCTTAAACTGTGTATTTAACTAAGACTGAAATTCAAGCATTGCCAAGCATGGCCTCAAATTTCAGTTTCTCCTAAAACTGAAGAATATGTTTTAAGTCTTCCATTTCTTTTTCCATCAGCCTCAATTTAAGCATCTAATGGTCCTGTTATGACCACTATCTTCTTCCCAGAATCTGGACTTTTCCCTAAACAGAAATAAAATGAGGCTTCTACAAAGCAAGATAGTTGTTTGATATGCTTGCCAATATTCTTGTGGAAGATGTAAGTAGCAGGCTATCTAAGACATTCAGATTTAAGTCCAGAAATAAAAAATTCTTGACATTTCATAAAACTGAAGGGGTTGATCATGGTTTCATAAAACTCTCTGATTTTATTATGATATTCTCATTTCCAAATTTTATTACTAAGTTTAACTGTAATGGTTCCTTGTGGACTACTCAGTATAATAACCTAAGTGAATATACTGTAATTTTAGTCTTTGCATCCTGCTCATATTTTCTTAAATTTCTACTTTCTTTACCAATGTTAGTTCACAAGGTTGCTTTAAGTTAATCTTCAAAGCAATCTCATCTATAAATTTTTTTATCTCGAACTTTCTTACAAATTGTCTTTATTAAATTATTACATGCAACAGAGTTACCTTCATAGATTGAGAAGTATAACTTATTCTGAATGCAACTGTTTAGTGATCCTTTGAAAGTGGTACTTCCTTTCCCCATTTCGGTTTTCAAACAACTTGGTGGGAGTTAGAGGAAGCATAGAAATATTACTGAGTTTCTGCTTGGCAGCCCTATGAATGACTCCTACACTAATTTGCTATGCCCTTGGGGCTACTGCTAAGAGAGTTGTGATAATGGCAGCTAGAGGCAAATCAACCCAGCCCTTTAGTGCTTGACAAACTTCAACTTTCTAAGGTTATCAACTTTTGGCATAAGTTTCTACTAGGGTCTCACCCGAGTTAGCAAGAACACATATTCAGCACCTCATACTGTAGGTCAAGTGGGAACTGTTCCCTGGGAAAGGATGTAGGTAATTTGGCTGAGGAATGTGCTGGATTGTGTGGAATTGTGTGGGCCACTCAGCCCACTTTTCCCCTTCTATGTTCTCCTTTTATCATAGGAGCTGGAAGCCTGGGAACTGCATTTTCAAGAATTACTGTCATTATGGCCCTAGATTAGATTCTGCCAATGAGAGGAGCTAGTGTAAATCTGGAAGAAAAGCAAAAAGCAAAAGCAATTATTATTCTCATGGCTGTGGCTGGCAATTACTAAGGCTTCAGCATCAAGGGTTTTCCAGCAACTTCCCAGTGTCCTCCAAAGATTCACCTGCTTCAGTACAGTGGGCAGTGAAATCAATGGCAGTGGTTTCCTATAATTTGATCATTTCCTGATTTCCTAAATGGTAGAGTGGCTTCCCTAATCTTTTCTATCCCAGACCTTCTAATTTTTTTTAATCCCCTCTATTAAGCCATTTGTTGTTTGAAATACCTGGAGTTACTTCTGGTTTCCTGACTGAACCCCAATTAATACAGAGTCTCTGGAAGAAAAGGGATCCAGAATTCATTCCCTTCTTTCCAAGTCCTTTGGTGGTCCTGACT
The DNA here is from genome assembly GCF_028023285.1 of Balaenoptera ricei. Taxonomy (NCBI): domain Eukaryota; kingdom Metazoa; phylum Chordata; class Mammalia; order Artiodactyla; family Balaenopteridae; genus Balaenoptera; species Balaenoptera ricei. Next base: position 82,000,688 of record NC_082641.1, read on the forward strand.
GAAGAAAGGAACCAAGGACCCCAAATAGGAACTCACCAAGAGGAAAGGAGAAAATGGGCTGATGATCTGTGATCAACTCCAGGGTTGTCCATAGGGGGAGAGTTTATTTGGCAATATGTAACTAAAGGTGAAAAACCATCTGTCCTAGGCACTCAGGCACAATGACCATTCTTCAGAATTAGTAGCTGGGCATGCAAATGACCACTAAAACTTGCAGCTTTGAAAGCATGTAAGGTACCACTTCTGTTTGTACAGATACTGGACTCAGCAAGAGCAATTGCAACATGAAAAACAGATGCATCATATCTCATTTCCAGGCCTCACAGAGACAGAAAAGTCATCATCAGCCAAGATCCTCCCAATCTTCCAACAGATGCACAAATAGACCTGCCTCTGCGACCTTTTCTTCTTTTTAGGAATAATGGAAGAACTCTGTATGAACCAAATTAAGACCAGTACCTCCTCCTGCTTTCTCAGTGATCTCTACCTTTTAGTTATCCTGTCTCCTTCTCTATCTTCAACCTCTTTGCCACCAACAATGATGTTAATAAGCATGCAAATATGCTCTGAGAACTCACAACTACAAAAGGATCTCTTTTGAACAATGTAGGTCACTTTACTGAGTCTATTATTGGCCAAACTTTTCCAAAAAGGTATTTATTTATTTATTTATATACTGCCTCTGTTTCTTTTTGTTTTTTTGTTTTTTACCCCCAAACACCTGTCAACGATTTCAGTATAGCTTCTTTAAGTCTTCACTATTCCCTCAAAAATCTTCTCTGGCTATGGTCATTCATTCATTCACACATTTTTTTCATTTTTTTTCCTTTTACAAATATTTATGTAGCACTACATTAGGAGCTGGACATTAAAAGAAACGTAAAAGGGGAATTGTCCCTGCCTTGATTAATGACCTTTATGTTGCAAGTGCAACTAGCATCTTTTTAAAAATCAATTTACTTTGTAAACCAAGATAAACAATAATACAAACTTATTGCAACAAGTTAAAAAATATGAGGATAGATACATAAAAGAAAATGTAATAATCTCTCCCCAACTAATTAGCTGATATTAACAGTTAGCTGTAGATTCTTCCACACATTTCTCTAAATGCATATAATTTAGGTTATAACACATGAAACTGCTGATATTCTACTGTTTTTCACTTACAAAACAACATTATCAAATGATTCAACCTAATACATATGTGCATGTATACAGATTTTTATTTATTTTTAAGTAGTTGTTGAGCAGTGTTTAAATAACATTTTAAAAACTATGAATGGTTTAATGAGCGAATATTTGTGTTCACCTTTGTTGGGGAAATATAATTTTTAAAAAATCTTCTGCTGAGCCAGAAAAATGGCTTCACAAAGGCAGAAGTGAGAGAAAATAATTTTATTTTTGAATGAGTATTAAGCCAGAACATGATGAGCCTTACAGGTAACTCACTAAGAGATTTCAAAGGCAGAAAGAAATCTCACCCTTTCATATAGCCAAGCAGATACAACCCATTCCATACATGTCCCCAAGGTAAACAATAACTATTATTCAAGTAAGAAGACTTGACAGCACCACTGTCACACATAGTTCATTCTAAATTCACCTAACTGAGATGACCCATTATATTAGTTAACTGGATTTACCCAAAGGCAAATTAAATTCTTACCTCTATGACAGGTGGTAGTTTTGCAACTTGGTCATGGTTGGGCTCTCACAGAAACTGGGACATATGGGTGCTACCTTCCTTGATGATTATATTCAAAGGTATGGTTCCTAGGTCCTACAGAAAGATATTCCAGAATTGTAAAACTGACAAAAGACTTATTTAACTTTAAAAAGGTTTACATACATTTCAAAGAGACTGAGAAAGTATTTACAATTATAAATTTTCTAAAGCAAATATCTAAGAAAAGGGAGGGTAGGACATCTCTTCGCTTATTTTTCACAGGGAGAATCAAAACTTTTATTTTATATTTGTATTTGTCCTTACATCTTTACATATCAAGAACCAAAACATTTACATAAAATTAGCTGCCTTTTTTAAATCACAAAATGTTATCTCCCAATAACTGAATAGTTGAAGATAAAAATTTATAGGATGAGAAAATAAGTGAGGAACGAAAGTACCATAATCAGTTATCCATATAGATGTTATTTTTAGACAATTGAGCAAGATTAATTATCTATACACAAGTAAATTTCTTCCAATTTTTATTTTGGGTAGGTAAGCAATCATGATCAAACAATAAATTCTACACATTATTTACCCTAGTTTAATAGTAAGAGCATGGATGTTGCAGTGAAAAATACATATACTAAATCTTGATGGAAATTAAAATGCTTCTCCTTTCCTATTGTAGAAATTCAATTATATCTTGAAAAACCACCGCTAGTAAAATATGAACGTATAAATGAAATAAATCAAACAGTTATGCAGACTAGAAAATATCACACACTTATCATTTCATGTCTGAACAACTATCTGTTTCACTTTCACATTCAGGTTATCTCATGTACATGCTCAGTCAGTATGCTTATATCACTAAACTATACTTAATTTTGTATTCCTGATGCTTGCATATTTCCTGGCACAAAGACAACACCCAATAACTGTTTACTGGATTAAATTTTAGAATGACTTTATTCCAAACCCAGTAATTGTTTATTGGATTAAATTTTAGAATAACTTTAGTTTAAAATTATCTAAGGATGAATCTTGTCCTCATTTTTTTTTCTTTAGAGGAATACTAAGCTTTCAAACTAAGCCCCCAAATGGTTCCTTTAATTTGCTAAATTATTTTTACAATATAAAAAGTATCACAGAATCATATTTATACATTTACTTGTTGCTTATTCATATTCACTGTCATCTCAATCACAACTAATGGTTACTATTTATTGAGTGCTCACTAGAGACCTGGTGAATATTTTATGAATGCTGTCATTCTTAAGTTTTACAAGTCTGTACGTTGTGTTTGCTAGTCTTACCTCACAATTGGTGAAACTTAAAGAAATTAAAGATAGTAAGTAACTTGATTAGGGTGATACAGCTAGTAAATGGTAGGCCCTAGCTTAAAGCCATGTCAGTCTACAGTTCCTGCTCCAAGGCCTCCAATTTTTTTGCCAACACGTAGCTCTGCCTCTCTAACTAGGTCATGTGTGCCCAGGCCATATGGCAAGCAGTCTACATAGTACCAACCAAAGGAAGTGGCAAATTCTTGCTGTTTCAAACCACTGTTAATAGTCAAGACAGCTTAATCCCCGAGGTTAGCAAGTTAATCAAGGCGATCATGGTGATAACATTCTAAGTCAGTCGATAACGTGGTTTGGATGACCAGTTCATTTATAAGAGAATAAAAGAAGTGGGTGTTACAGATGTGACCCATGAGGGAAACTAGGTGAGCAGCTGACATATAGGGAACAATATTCAGAACTTGTGGAAAGGCTTTCAGCAGGTATGCAAACAAATACCCAAACAAATGTACTGTGGTTCAGGAGAATTTCCCCAGCATTCCCAGGAGGCCTGGAACCATAAATAAAAACTACAGCCAAGGAGTCAGAGAAAATGTGAGGCTTAATTATATTTCACTGAATACTGTGCAGCACAGTTAATTCAATCAACTCTAGAACCTCTATGCTTCTGGGGATGCACATAGTGCTACCTCCTGCTGGGCCAGTGTGTAGAATCGCGCAGCCTCTTCTGCGAGGAAAAGGAGAGAACTTAGCTCTCAAGGGAGAGCTAAAGAAGGCAGGATACTCAGGGAGGGGAGGAGTGATGAGGGTAGTGGGGAGCGGGGGAGAAAAGCCTTTAGAGGCTTCATATCTTTTCAGATTTTACGGTTTTGCTGTTAGCGCAAGTTCATGTGCCTGACACACAGTGAGGCCAAACAAACCAAAACATCCTTGTTTGGAGCAGAGAAAGGTTTACTGCAGGGCCATCTGTGTCACGGGGGTTAACAGTATCAGTCCTTAGGCTCCAGGAGGCCTGGGGCTATGTGCACCTGGTCTTCAAGTAGTTAACATCTTCCATTTGGTGGGGGATTTTCACGTCTGTAAAACAACTCAGGAAATACTGTTATCTAGGTAACAGAGAGGAGCTAAAGCAGAGGATATGGGGGAAGGGCCTGTCCCGGGAAGACCCCATAGGGTCCTGCTCTGTTACATGGCTGCTGACCTAACTCTATTTACCTTATTCAGGCTGCAGAAAAAGGGAAGGCATGCCTGCAGGTACTATCCCACAGAAGTTTTAAACAAATATTCTCTTAATGATTTATGATATGCTTTGCTTTGCTTACTGCCCTGAACCTCAAGTTCCACAGGAAATTATTTGTGATAACACTGCGCTACCTTGTCATATCTTTTTTTTTTTATTGCCTTGCACAGTTACTTAAAGCTTGTATTGTTATTTAGCTATTTATTTTGTTCATATAATTTCTTCTCTATGGTAAACCCCTTGAGGGTAGGATTGTGTCCTAGAGAACAACTCTCTTTGTATAAGGCAGGGCACTTGCCGACTTAATCTGGCAGAGAACTCAGGCATAGTGATCTTTGTTCCAGCCACAGCACATGGGAGACACTGCACTGAAGCAAAGAGGCTCCTCATTATTCAGGGATTATTTTCACAGCAAGTGAAAGAAACCCACCTTAATTCACCTTAATCAAGGAGAAATATTTTGTTTCATGGACTCAAATTACAAGAAAAGCAGAGTGAAACTTGTCTTGCGCATTTAGAACAAGAAAATCAGTTATTACCACAACTATTGCTGTGTGACAGCAGACAAAACTACAGAAAGCTTTAATTTTCACATTTCCAAAATAGCAGAACCACAGGGAAAGAGTGCCTCTCTCTTACCAATATTTTAGAAATCCTAGGGAAATATTCACAAGTCCATTAAGGGCTATGAAGAAAGAGGCAAGATCCCAACAGTTCCCTTTTATCATATTGTTAGAATGTGGGGAGAAGGTGCAGTTCCTCAAACGAATACGAAGGCTAATGGGTGAATATCTGTGAGCTTGAAAGCCATTATATTTTATATCTAATGTAGAATGTGATAAAAGGAAAGAAGTAGACTATTTTAACATGTGTTGAGCACCTACTACATGTCCTATAAACTTTATATACATTATAAACTCATCCAAATATCCATAAAGGATAATAAATATGAAGATGGGATGGGATGATACTGGGCGGTACCTTTGCCCTGTAAATGCTAAACCAGTGAAACATTTATTATTAAGGTAAAGAAATAGAGATTTTAAAAACCATTAACACTGAGGTTTAACTTCTTTATTGATTTTAGGAGTACTTGTCTGTCCAAACAAAACTAGATAATTTAAAAATTCCATCTGCAAAGAGAGTGTTTGCACAGTACCACATGCAAGCATTTTACATGGCTTATATAATTTAACCCTCATAAAAATATCAGAATGTAGGTGTTTATATTTATTAGGATTTAAACTAAGCTACTTTAGCAAAGAGACCCGAATATACATTGACTTTAAAAAAAAGATACAGGTTTATTTCTTTTTTAAAGAATACTTAGATATATAGGGTGATCCAGAATGTGTTATCCCAAGAGGGTTCTGCCAGATTCAAGGTAGAGCTTCCATCTCTTGAGTCCAAGATGGTGCCATTTCCCAAGCCCAACTATTGCTTTCTCCAGCCAGTGGAAAAAGGAAAAAAAGGGGGGGGGGGAGGGGCGGTGTAAGTGGGTTATTTTAAGAACAGAATCTGAAAGTTGCATGTAACATTTGTGTTCTCCTGTGAGCCAGAGCTGAGTCAGATGATCTCACTCAAGAATAAGGCAGGTTAAGAAATGTCTCTAGCTAGGAGAGCAGAAGCCCTACTAAAACCTATGTGTATGTGGCAGAATTGGTCAAGGCAGATTTACTGTGAAGTTAGGGTGGTATAACTTTCAGAGCCCATGTGCTTCTTCCAAGACTCTGAGGGAGGGGAAATTAACAACATATTCATTTATTTATTTTATATCCTTTTGTCCTTAACACTTCCAAAAGATAGATCTGTCCCCGACAGGTAGGACTTATTTATAAACTAATACAAGGAGAATAAATCCTGGAGGAAAATTCACCGTCTCTGCCTCCAAATAATTTCCAATGAGGCCCAGAGAAGTTAAGTAATTTACAAAAAGTCACATAGATTTGGAGCTGAAATCAGAACCTGGGTCTCTATGGCACAAAGACTTTTGACTCATATTTCTAGTGCATCAAGTACTCATATATTTTAGATTTTATTTCCTCCTGACATTATCTCAGGAGAAAAGTTGGACAATCTAGAAATCACAAGGTAATTAATTGGCTACATCGTTTTGTCCCTATCTGTTCAGATGCTCTTGGGAGACAAAGTGAAAGAGACCATGTGAAGCCCAGCTGCCAAGCTGACATGACAGCCAGTTAGTCGGGTGATGCCACTCTCAGATCAACCCAAAGGTTAATAACACAGATGCAATCAAAGATCTGATGTATAGAGGCTGTGAACCGCATATCAATAACTTACAGCGAATGTCTGGAGGTGGCAGATGAAGCGGCTCGTCATCAATTAAGCATGGCAGTCCATTTTTATATAATTGTCAGAAGGGATTATTAAATTTCACATCTTAGTTTGCTTGGGGAAAATATCAAATAACACTAAAGGGTGCATTTTAAAAACAACGTTTAGTATAAACTCTTGCTTCTGGCCTCATGTCAAACTAACAAAGAGGTGCTATGCAATTTGATCCATGCTTTTCATTTTTCCATTTCTGAGCCAAGGTATTTTTTCATACTTATTATTAACCTCACATGTTTTTAAAAACAATAGTTCTGGTTTTAAGAATTTTATAAGTTAGGGAAATATTTAATTATCAAGAAAATAATCTCAAAATTTGAATATGACTGCAAGTTGAATATCTATTCACCATAGCAACTTGGAGTATACAGTCCTCAAAGTTAAGTACCACAACAAAACGCAGACACATGCCTTCCTTTTTATAAAATTCCTATTTACAGTAAATTCAGAAAAGCATCCTGCACTAAGCCAGAGAGGACTTAAAGTGGTCTGTCTCTAGATACGTTTTTTTAAATTTTAAGACTGGATTCAAAGAGTTCCATCTAATTTGAGGTGAATTTACTGTGTATCAGCTCCATTATCCAACTTTCTATAGTAAATCTTAAAATTCTTATATTTGTAAAAACCCCTACGAACGCCTGAATTATTTGGTAAAGTTTAAAAGACCCAATGCAACATTTTTTGAAAGGCAATTATAATTATAAAGTAATCACTACTAAAGTATAACAAGTTGTCATAGTATCTATTTAGAAAACCATTCACAGTTATTCTATCATGCACATTTTCACACTTAGCATCGTGCTGCTGTTCCAATAATTGTTTACTATCTTAATATGACAGGCCTAATACCCACCCTCTTAAGGAAATTACCTTTCATTAGCACTGGATTAATATTTTCCTATGTTACTTTTTATTTGTAACAAGTTGTACCCAATTCTATACCACCAACCATTCGACTTAATGATCTACTTGATGGACATCACTAAAAACAGTTCGTAAAGTTGACTTAACAAAATGAAATGATATTCAATATCAGTTTGAGTTGTTGCAATGAAAAGAGCTCATAGTACACCGGAAAGCTGTGGGAAATTGTTGGGAATTACTATTCTATGGATTGATACAAATAAAGAAAAGATCATAGAATTCTAGAATTACAAGGTACAGGAGTTATTTAGGCCAACACGCTAATTAAACAGTCCATGGATCAAAAACTAGACTTGATATAAATCATAAAATGAATTGCCTGCTGAACTAAGTTTTGGACCTAGTGCTGTGTACAGTATACCCTACTGTTTTGCCTAAGATTGTGCAGTATCCCAGAATGGTTTGCGCTCTCTTTTAGGTTCCAAAATGTTCTACCTTGTAACAGGTAAATGTAAATTCATTGGTTGACTGACTGGCTGATTGACTGACTTAACAGGCTAAGGCTAACTGGTTGACTGACAGACTAGGGCTTCCCAAGGAGGGTCAAGGTTACCATTCTCTACAGGCTCCTCAAATAAATTTCCAGTGTCAAACATAACTGACAAACCTGATACCTGGAGTACCAAAGTTACTGAAAAGCTTTCAGGGAAAATTTTTCTAAATGTAACTGAAAACTCTTCAAGTTTTTCTTAATCCCCTCATATTTTTTTCTGCTTCATATAAAAACACTAATTAGAAATTTAAATTATGTTCAATGTCTAAAACTGAAATTATATAGTAAGTAATTCAACATCAACACCTGATACTATGTGATAGACCTATGGGCATAATATTTTGATATTATGACACTCACAAAAATAGTATAACATTTATATTTCAAGATTTGCACATAATGCAATGGCTTTCAAAAGTCAACTTTTCAATACAAACTTTAAAATTAATAATAACAACTTTTTCTATCTAAAACTTAACTGTAGCAAGTTGATGCACTTTATTCTGGCATTCATGATTTAGAAAAATGTTTTTTGCAAGCTTCATACAAAAACATTTGAACAAATTAAAAATCATTGCAGCAATGTACATAGATCGCATATTCCTTTGATTTCCCCCTTCTTTTCTGATTTCTACATCTCTTATATTATGAGAAGACATTACCAAAAAAAAGACAATAAATTACTATGAAAGACAACATTGGTTCTTAGCGAGAAAGGAGAGTGAAAATCAGCTCTTTTATGTGACCAAAGAATCTCTTTATTTAATGTCCTTATTAATGTGAACTGAACCTAAAAATGTGAACATCTAGATATATATTGCTTAATTCCAGTTTCACCTGCATTAGATAAACTGTCTTGGAACTTCCTTTCTTAAGGAATAATTTTTACATGTTAATTTATTTTCCTCAATTTCTCACTAAACTTCATATCATTTTGGAGTAAATAGTATAGTAAGGCATTATATAAATATGAAAAATTTAAGTACTACAGTAAGGCATTATGTAAATATGAAAAACTTTTTAAATATCAAGAATTTTAAATGTATAATGCTTGATCCTTCATATTATCTTTAAAATTTCAACATTTATATACAAACATGAAATGCTAAGACTGAAATGCCTGAACTTTGTTCTGTTGTCATATGGGAGCACTTACAGTATCAGATTCTAACTTAATCAAAACTGAACTAAAATGAAAAGCATCATTGTAATCAACCATATGGCTGCTTCATTCTAAACTGGTTATTTTTAAAGAGCCAGCCTCCAACATTCCTCCTTAGAGGGAGAATAAAAACCATATTACTACTGTGCACATCAAAACTATATTGGTCAACCAGTCATTGTGTTAGCTGGCACTAAATTCCTGAACAGCACAGTAGTGCAACACAGGTCTTCCAGATGACTATGAATGGATGGTCTTCATTTGTCAGAGATTAATCTGGTAGACATGGCCTTTGTAGAAATAGCTAGAAAATATAGCACGAATTCTGAAGGAGCAGGGATGGGGAGAGTCATCTTTTTCATATGACCAGTGACCCTTTTTTTTTAATGTTACCACTGCTGCACACAGATCCTAAAAATGCAAGAGAAAGATTCCATTTCATTGTATTGAGAATCATCCTCTTGGGAAACCAATTTAGTCTGAAAGTACCCTCAGAAAGGATTCTGCTTCTTGTAGATAATTGTGGATCAATTTCAGATGAAGATTTAGTAACCTTTTAAAAAACCTTTTAGGGCATTTTTTAATGCTCTGTAGAGAGTTGAAGAGTGTGTGGGGGGAGGGTGGAAGTAAGCTGATAAAATGCTATTATTGAAGAACTTCAGGCTAACCATGAACTTTAAGATTTGTATTCAGCTCTATGGCAAATGGCACCAGCTTATCTTACAGGTTACGTGCACTATAGATTTGGAAGCAATAAAAGACAGATCTGGGTCTCCATTCGGGCTCACGGGCCGCAGTTTGTCTTCTTAGGTTCCAAATTTCTCAGTTCTTCCCTACTACACATTCAGCTTTTCTCTCATACTGTTGGACTACCTGACCTTTTGAGACTTGAGGCCTGGTACAAGATGCAGAGGCGACAGCCTTGTACAGACTTCTGCACCAGGAACAACTGTGTGAAGTGAAAGCCTCTATAATAAATCTCTATTCTACATCACTCATAGTGATTCTACTTCTCAGGCCAAATCCTGACAGGTAAAGTAGTAATTCAGAGACATGAAGAAATTAATCAAAGGGAGTAATTGCCAAACACTCTCAAAGAGAGTTAGTAGAAGAACCTAGAAGCATACTTTACCTTCTTTGATTTGATTCCATATCCCTAAATGTATACTTCTATAGTTCTTATTTTATTTTAGAGACTACTTTACACAATAACACCTAGTTTCTCCTAAGGTAGAAAGAATGTAGCTCCTAGTAGCTCCTCCTTCAAATATTCACTCTCAAACTAACTAAGGTCTTCATTCATAAGTGTCCTTGTTCCACTTTTCCCTGCCTACCTGATGACTACTTGTAGTCTGTCCCTCAGGCTATGTTAGCAGTCCTTAAAAAAACTATGGCAAATTTTTCTCTTTGTGTATTAAGAGTGACGTCTTTATACTTTAGCAGTTCACTGCAAACTTGTGAAGGAAGTGATGTTCACATTTTCTTTTCCTTCTATAAAGGTCAGCCTAGCTCTGATGCTTCTAGGAAAAGCTGAGTAGAGCAATGACCACATCTTGTAGCACAGTGCAAAATCAGCCATGATGTGAAAGGGAGCAATGCACATCAGCTCTTTGACTAGGAGCTACTACACAGACATTTCCTTTTATTCCAGCAGACTTGGTTTTTGGCAACCTGGGCACTTCATTTTTCTTCCCGGACAGCTGTTTCTGAGTCACACGCTCACTGTGCATGGCCTTTCTTTTTCCTAACAGTGTCAAATATTCAATATTATAAGTATTTACTGAGCACTTACCATATACCAGGCACAGAACTTAGCCTAGGCCTACATTGGGATAAGATATATGATGAGGGAAACCTCTTCAGCTTATCTGAGGACACGGCATATGCTTGGGCATACAGACTACCCAAAGAGGAGAGTTGTAATACCTTTTGTTGAGGTTAAAACATATATATATATGTATTTTATGCTGCTTTAAAAATTTTACCTAACCTGTCACTGGTAAAGTTTTATATAATGGGAATAGGATTCCCATTCTTTTCTCTAAGCTAAGCCTCAGTGTTTCCATTATAGCACAATTAATATGTAGCTGGGAAGAAACGGTTTACAGCTGATCTTTAGGGTTTGCTTATTAGATATGCTATGTCTTAGGCTTGGGCTTTTACCTTATCCACTAAATGTACGTTCAAATGATAATTCTATAGATGGTATTGTAGACTGCGGAGTCCTACTCAGGACATAAGAAGAAAAATCAATTCCCTTTTTCACTCGTTTTCCACTCATCCGTACATCCTACCACAATACAATAATACAGTAGTCAGCAACCCATTTTTGACAAACAGCAACAGAGAAGCAATATGTATTGCTAACTTTTTACAAATGCAAGTTTAAAACTAAAAGAAAGCAAAACAGGGACTATATAAATAACTGCAATTTTACTAAAAGACAAAGCTTAGTTACACACACACACATACACACACAAAAGTACACTAGTGTGCACTAAAATACATCCCAAAGCAGAAACTCATGTTTATAAGAAGACAGAGTAGACACGTTCTGAAAATATACTCAATTTTGTTAGATCTTTTGAACAAGTGACTGCAAAATAGTACACCTACCTAAAGCAATGATGCCTAAAATATGTTTTTATACCTTAAGGGGGAAAAAGGAGCTTCCCTGCTTTACCATTCAGGTTAAAATACTTTGGATTCATTTTTCATTGTTGGCCCCTTAGCTCCTCTTACTTTATTAAGGATACATTAGTAGGTTTTAAACTTTAATAATAAATAGTTACAACAAAAAATTCAAAAGTATGTTTTTTTTTAATTAATTTTTTTGGAGTATAGTTGCTTTACAATGTTATGTTAGTTTCTGCAGTACATCAAAGTGAATCAGCTATACATATACATATATGCCCTCTTTTTTGGATTTCCTTCCCATTTAGGTCACCACAGAGCACTGAGTAGAGTTCCCTGTGCTATACAGTAGGTTCTCATTAGTTATCTATTTTATACATAGTAGCGTATAGATGTCAATCCCAATCTCCCAAAATTCATCCCACTCTCCCCTTTGCCCCCAAAAGTATGTTATTAAAGAAGTCATATCTTTAAAACTGTGGACCATGTGAAAAAAATATATGAAATAAACAAAAAGATTTATATGCTGCCTCAGTCACTATTATTATTTATTGATTTATCTGTATTTGTACACTCAGTGCTTTTGGAAATGATTTCGGGCAACTTATAAAAATACGTAGTACAACAAAATGCTTATCAAAAAAGTAAAGAATTTGTGGCAAAGGTAAATAAGGGTAGAGACAACAGAATAAATTCAAGAGTTACAAAAATGCATGCCCTGGAGTACAGTAGCTAACATTGAGCCTCTAATTTGGCAGTACACTGTCTATAATAGTAAAGCCAGAGGAAACACAACTGGTTCTTTGAGGCATAGATTCCAAAATATGAAGATAGGCCAGTTTCTCAAAGAACCACATTTACTGCTTACACGGACACCAAAGATAAATATCTTCACTAGACAAAGTGGTATGTTTCTGTTATTGTTTTTAAAATATATATATAATTTTAACAGTTGACTTAGGGATAATTAATCATATGCAGTAGTTCTGGAAAACTGAAGTACAGGTATGTAGGATGTAGCCTTCCAGTCTTTTGTATTAATCCAACTATAGCTTTGAAAATATAAACTGAGATGATTCTTAACCAATTCTTAGTTATAGACCATTTTGAATACCTGGTAAAAATAACAGACAGCCCATTAAAATTCATATGCATAGAATTTATATGCAATTTTAAGGTGCTCTTAGATCCTCCCTTATCCAAAGTTAAGAATCTCTGAGCAAGAAAAATGGATGGACTACTTGATTTTCAGGAAATCCTTTGTAAATATTATTTATTTCCACAAAGATTTTGAGACATTGAGCAGTACTGAGTTTGAGGTCATTCTCCCTAATAAGTTTCTAGTGCATGTATTCTGTGCTGTGGCTTAAACCAAAACCAGGCAGGAGTTAATAGGTTAGGCAGGGGGTAGAAAGGACACCACTTTACAAAAGAGAGAAAGAAAACTAAAATGATACACACACAAATGCCTAATTTAATATAAGGTCTTTCTTCCTTTGCACAGAGATAGGACATAAAAGAATTCCTGAAAGGAAGCCCTAGGGTCTCCACAGGGATTTCCACAGGAAATCATACCATCAAAGAATGCATAGATAGTGTAGCAAAAAACAATGGCAACAAGAAAATTAGTCTAGAAAATATGTGCAGCTCATTTTAGTAATACTTCCTGATTTGTAAAAAAGGGTATATCTCTGTGTGTGTATGTATGTATTCTCCAGTAAAGCATCCACAAATATATAATAGTAAAAGATCAAAGTACATGTTCCAAAATACATGTCAATTCCTGGATACAAAGCAGTAAATTATTGGAAGACAGGTACCAAAAACCAAAATATACCTTGGTAATGGAATAGCTGCTCTGAAGTCATTTTTCTTACTATTGATTACATAATCAATTCAGTTGGCTCCAAACTTAAGAAAATACATTCCTGTCAATTGCATAGAAGAGCATGTATACCTTTCTATCCTTTCTATGAAGAACACGTTTCCAGTGCAAGTGAAAGTAGCAGCAAGTCAAGGTTTTTCCTCGCAAACTTAGGCATTAAAAAAGTATTAAAATATGAGTACTGTATAAAAATCAATAATGAGGTATCTAAATTGATTCCAAATAGCTCTCATCTCAGGTATTGTATAAGTGTGAGATAACTTTAGAGAGTATTCCACTAACATTTTAAGTACCTAGATCCAACCAGTGATGAATTATATCTAAAAATAGACTTTTGGAGAGAGACCTTCAAGATGGTGGAGGAGTAACACGTGGAGATCACCTTCCTCCCCACAAATACATCAGAAATACATCTGTATGTGGAACAACTCCTACAAAGCACCTACTGAACGCTGGCAGAAGACCTCAGACTTCCCAAAAGGCAAGAAACTCCCCACGTACCTGGATAGGGCAAAAGAATAAAGAAAAAACAGAGACAAAAGAATAGGGATGGCACCTGCACCAGTTGGAGGGAGCTGTGAAGGAGGAAAAGTTTCCAAACACTAGGAAGCCCCTTCGCGGGTGGAGACAGGGGGGTGGCAGGTGGGGGGAGCTTCAGGGCCACGGAGGAGAGCGCAGCAACAGGGGTGCAGAGGGCAAAGCTGAGAGACTCCCGCATAGAGGATCGGTACCAACCTGCATTCACCAGACCGAGAGCCTTGTCTGCTCAACCGCCAGGGCAGGCGGGGGCTGGGAGCTGAGGCTCGGGCTTCAGAGGTCAGATCCCAGGGAGAGGACTGGGGTTGGCTGCATGAACACGGCCTGAAGGGGGCTAGTGCACCACAGCTAGCCGGGAGGGAGTCCGGGAAAAAGTCTAGACCTGCCTAAGAGGCAAGAGACCATTGTTCCCGGGTGCGCAAGGAGGGGGGATTCAGAGCACCGCCTAAACGAGCTCCAGAAATGGGGTCAATCCGTGGCTATCCGCACGGACACCAGAGACTGGCATGAGATGCTAAGGCTGCTGCTGCAGCCAGCAAGAAGCCTGTGTGCAAGCACAGGTCACTATCCACACCTCGACTCCGGGGAGCCTGTGCAATCCGCTACTGCCAGGGTCCCGTGATCCAGAGACAACTTTTCTGGGAGAACACACGGCACACCTCAGGCTGGTGAAACGTCACGCTGGCCTCTGCCAGCACAGCCTTGCCCCGCATCTGTACCCCTCCCTCCCCCCAGCCTCAGTGAGCCAGAGTCCCCTAATCAGCTGCTCCTTTAACCCCGTCCTGTCTGAGCAAAGCAGAGACACTCTCAGGTGACCTACATGCAGAGGCTGGCCCAAAGCCAAAGCTGAACCCCAGGAGCTGTGCGAAGAAAGAAGAGAAAAGGAAATCTCTCCCAGCAGCCTCAGCAGCAGCAGATTAAATCTCCACAATCAACTTGATGTACCCTGCATCTCTGGAATACCTGAATAGACAACGAATCATCCCAAATTGAGGAGGTGGACTTTGGGAGCAACTGTAGACTTGCGGTTTGCTTTCTGCATCTAATTTCTTTCTGGTTTTATGTTTAACTTTGTTTAGTATTTAGAGTTTATTACCACTGGTACATTTGTTTATTGCTTTGGTTAGTCTCTTCCCTTTTTTTTTTATATATAGATATATATATTTTTTTCCTTTTTCTCTTTTTGTGACTGTGTGTGTGTATGCTTCCTTGTGTGATATTTTTTCTTTTTTTTAGTACTTCAAAATTTTTTTTATTTAAAAAAAATTTTTTTTATTTTTTAGTTTGATAACTGTATTTAATTTTATTTATTTATTTATTTGTTTTCTTTCGTTCTCTCTTTTTTTCTCCCTTTTCTTCTGATTCGTGTGGCTGACTGGGTCTTGGTGCTCTGGCCAGGTGTCAGGTCTGTGTCTCTGAGGTGGGAGAGCCGAGTTCAGAACACTGGTCCACCAGAAACCTCCTGACCCATGTAATATCAATTGGCGGGAGCTCTCCTAGAGACCTCTGTCTCAATGTTAAGACCAAGCTCCACAAAAGGACCAGCAAGCTACAGTGCTGGACACCCTATGCCAAACAACTAGCAAGACAGGAACACAACCCCATCCGTTAGCAGAAAGCAAAACACACCACCAGACGTGGACCTGCCCACCAAAAAGACAAGATCCAGCCTCATCCAACAGAACACAGGCACCAGTCCCCTCCACCAGGAAACCTACACAACTCACTGAACCAACCTTAGCCACTGGGGGCAGACACCAAAAACAACGGGAACTACGAACCTGCAGCCTGCAAAAAGGAGACCCCAAACACAGTAAGTTAGGCAAAATGAGAAAACAGAAAAACACACAGCAGATGAAGGAGCAAGGTAAAAATTCACCAGACCAATAAATGAAGAGGAAATAGGCAGTCTACCTGAAAAAGGATTCAGAGTAATGATAGTAAAGATGATCCAAAATCTTGGAAACAGAATTGAGAAAATACAAGAAACATTTAACAAGGACCCAGAAGAACTAACAAGCAAACAAACAGTGATGAACAACACCAAAAATGAAATTAAAAATTCTCTAGAGGGAATCAATAGCACAATAACTGAGGCAGAAGAACGGATAAGTGACCTGGAAGATAAAATAGTGGAAATAACTACCACACAGCAGGATAAAGAAGAAAGAGAAAGAAAAGAATTGAGGACAGTCTCAGAGACCACTGGGACAACATTAAATGCACCAACATTCGAATTATAGAGGTCCCAGAAGAAAAAGAGAAAAAGAAAGGATCTGAGAAAATATTTGAACAGATTATAGTTGAAAACTTCCTTAATATGGGAATGGGAATAATCAAGTCCAGGAGGAGCAGAGAGTCCCATACAGAATAAACCCAAGGAGAAACACGTCAAGACATATATTAATCAAACTATAAAAAATTAAATACAAACAAAACATATTAAAAGCAGCAAGGGAAGAACAACAAATAACATACAGGAGAATCCCCATAAGATTAACAGCTGATGTTTCAGCAGAAACTCTGCAAGCCAGAAGGGAGAGGCAGGACATATTTAAAGTGATGAACAGGAAAAACCTACAGCCAAGATTACTCTACCCAGCAAGGATCTCATTTAGGTTCAACGGAGAAATTAAAACCTTTACAGACAAACAAAAACTAAGAGAATTCAGCACCACCAAACCAGCTTTACAACAAATGCTAAAGGAACTTTTCTAGGCAGGAAACACAAGAGAAGGAAAAGACCTACAAAAACAAACCCCAAACAATTAAGAAAACTGTCATAGCAACAAATGTATTGATAACTATCTTAAATGTAAATGGATTAAATGCTCCAACGAAAAGACAAGACTGGCTGAATGGATACAAAAACAAGACCCGTATATATGCTGTCTAAAAGAGACCCACTTCAGACCTAGGGACACACACAGACTGAAAGTGAGGGGATGGAAAAAGATATTCCATGCACATGGAAATCAAAAGAAAGGTGGAGTAGCAATTCTCATAACAGACAAAATAGACTTTAAAATAAAGTCTATTACAAGAGACAAAGAAGGACACTACATAATGATCAAGGGATCAATCCAAGCAGAAGATATAACAATTGTAAATATTTATGCACCCAACATAGTAGCACCTCAATACAAAAGGCAAATGCTAACGGCCATAAAAGGGGAAATCGACAGTAACACAACCTTAGTAGGAGACATTAACACCACACTTTCACCAATGGACAGATCATCCAAATAAGGAAACACAAGCTTTAAATGATACATTAAACAAGATGGACTTAACTGATATTTATTGGACATTCCATTCAAGAACAACTGAATACACTTTATTCTCAAGTACTCATGGAACATTCTCCAGGATAGATCAGATTTGGGGTCACAAATCAAGCCTTGGTAAATTTAAGAAAACTGATATCGTTATCAAGTATCTTTTCTGACCACAGCTCTATGAGACTAGATATCAATTACAGGAAAATATTTGTAAAAAATACAAACACATGGAGGCTACACAATACACTACTAAAAAACCAAGAGATCACTGAAGAAATCAAAGAGGAAATCAAAAAGTACCTAGAAAAAAATGACAATGAAAACATGATGACCCAAAACCTATGGGATGCAGCAAAAGCAGTTCTAAGAGGGAAGTTTATAGCAGTACAATCATACCTCAAGAAACAACAAACATCTCAAATAAACAACCTACCTTTACACAAAAATTAATTAGAGAAAGGAAAATAAAAAAACCCCAAAGTTAGCAGAAGGAAAGAAATCATAAAGATCAGATCAGAAAAAAATGAAAAAGAAATAAAGAAAACAATAGCAAAGATCAATAAAACTAAAAGCTGGTTCTTTGAGAAGATAAGCAAAACTGATAAACCATTAGGCAGACTCATCAAGCAAAAAAGGGAGAAGACTCAAATCAGTAGAATTAGAAATGAAAAAGAAGTAACGACTGACACTGCAGAAAGACAAAGGATCATGAGAGATTGCTACAAGCAACTATGTGCCAATAAAATGGACAACGTGGAAGATATGGACAAATTCTTAGAAATGCACAACCTTCCAAGACTGAACCAGGACGATATAGAAAATATGAACAGACAACTCACAAGCATTGAAATTGAAACTGTGATTTAAAATCTTCCAACAAACAAAAGTCCAGGACCAGATGGCTTCACAGGCGAATTCTATCAAACATTTAGAGAAGAGCCAACACCTCTCCTTCTCAGACTCTTCCAAAATATAGCAGAGGGAGGAACATTCCCAAACTCCTTCTACGAGGCCACCATCACCCTGATACCAAAACGAGACAAAGACGTCACAAAGAAAGAAAACTACGGGGCAATATCACTGATGAACATAGACGTAAAAATCCTCAACAAAACACGAGCCAACAGAATTCAACAGCATATTAAAAGGATCACACACCATGATCAAGTTGGGTTTATCTTAGAAATGCAAGGATTCTTCAATATATGCAAATCAATCAATGTGATAAACCCTATTAACAAATTGAAGGAGAAAAACGGTAAGATCATCTCAAGACATGCAGAAAAGCTTTCGGGAAAATTCAACATCCATTTATGAAAAAAACCCTCATGAAAGTAGCCATAGAGAGAACTTACCTCAACATAATAAAGGCCATGTGTGACAAACCGACAGCCAATGTCGTTCTCAATGGTGAAAAACTGAAACCATTTCCTCTAAGATCAGAAACAAGACAAGGTTGTCCACTCTCACAATTATTATTCAACATAGTTTTGGAAGTTTTAGCCAAAGCAATCAGAGAAGAAAAAGAAATAAAAGGAATCCAAACCAGAAAAGAAGTAAAGCTGTCACTGTTTGCAGATGACATGATACTATACGTGGAGAATCCTAAAGAAGCTAACAGAGAACTACTAGAGCTAATCAATGAATTTGATAAAGTAGCAGGATACAAAATTAATGCACAGAAATCTCTTGCATTCTTATACACTAATGATGAAAAATCTGAAAGAGAAATTAAGGAAACACTCCCATTTACCATTGCGACAAAAAGAATAAAATACCTAGAAATAAACTTACCTAAGGACACAAAAGACCTGTATGCAGAAAACTATAAGATACTGATGAAAGAAATTAAAGATGATACAAACAGATGGAGAGATATACCATGTACTTCGATAGCAAGAATCAACATTGTGCAATTGACTATACTACCCAAAACAATCTACAGATTCAATGCAATCCCTATCAAACTACCAATGGCAATTTTCACAGAACTAGAACAAAGAATTTCACAATGTGTATGGAAACACAAAAGACTCTGAAGAGGCAAAGCAATCTTGAGATAGAAAAACGGAGCTGGAGGAATCAGACTCCCTGACTTTAGACTATACTACAAAGCTACAGTAATCAAGACAGTATGGCACTGGCACAAAAACAGAAATATAGATCAATGGAACAGGATAGAAAGCCCAGAGATAAACCCATGCACATATGGTCACCTTATTTTTGATAAAGGAGGCAAGAATATACAATGGAGAAAAGATAGCATCTTCAATAAGCGGAGCTAGGAAAACAGGACAGCTACATGTAAAACAATGAAATTAGACCACTCCCTAACACCATACACAAAAATAAACTCAAAATGGATTAAAGACCAAAATATAAGGCCAGACACTATTAAACTCTTAGTGGAAAACACAGGCAAAACACTGTATGTCATAAATCACAGCACAATCCTTTTTGACCCACCTCCTAGAGAAATGGAAATAAAAACAAAAAAAAAAGAAATGTGACCTAATGACACTTAAAATCTTTTGCACAGCAAAGGAAAACATAAACAAGACAAAAACACAACCATCAGAATGGGACAAAATATTGCAAATGAAGCAACTGACAAAGGATTAATCTGCAAAATTTACAAGGAGCATATGCCGCTCAATATCAAAAAAACAAACAACCCAATCCAAAAATGGCCAGAAGACCTAAATACAGATTTCTTCAAAGAAGATATACAGATTGTCACAAACACATGAAAGGATGTTCAACATCACTAATCATTAGAGAAATGCAAAATCAAACTACAATGAGGTATCACCTCACACCAGTCAGAATGGCCATCATGAAAAACTCCAAAAACCATAAATGCTTGAGGGGGTGTGGAGAGTAGGGAACACTCTTGCACTGTTGGTGGGAATGTAAATTGATACAGCCACTATGGAGAACAGTATGGACGTTGCTTAGAAAACTAAAAATAGAACTACCATACTACCCAGCAATCCCACTACTGGGCATATACCCTGAGAAAACCATAATTCAAACAGAGTCATGTACCACAATGTTCCTTGCAGCTCTACTTACAATAGCCAGGACATGGAAGCAACCTAAGTGTCCATCGACAGATGAATGGATAAAGAAGATGTGGCACATATATACAATGGAATATCACTCAGCCAGAAAAAGAAACGAAATTGAGTTATTTGTAGTGAGGTGGATGGACCTAGAGTCTGTCATACAGAGTGAAGTAAGTCAGAAAGAGAAAAACAAATACTGTATGTTAACACATATATATGGAATCTAAGAAAAAAAATATTGGTTCTGAAGAACCTAGAGGCAGGACAGGAATAAAGATGCAGACGTAGAGAAAGGACCTGAGGACACGGGGAGGGGGAAGGTTAAGCTGGGACGAAGTGAGAGAGTGGCATGGACCTATATACACTACCAAATGTGAAACAGATAGCTAGTGGGAAGCAGCCACATAGCCCAGGGAGATCAGCTCGGTGCTTTCTGACCACCTAGAGTGGTGGGATACGGAGGGTGGGAGGGAGACACAAGAGGGAGGAGATATGGGGATATATGTATATGTATAGCTGATTCACTTTGTTATGAAGCAGAAACTAACACACCATTGTAAAGCAATTATACTCCAATAAAGATGTTTAAAAAAAAAATAGATATCCAACAAGGACCCGCTGTATAGCACAGGTAACTCCACTCAATACTCTGTAATGACCTATATGGGAAAAGAATCTAAGATAGAGTGGATATATATGTATGTATAACTGATTTGCTTTCTTGTACAGCAGAAATTAACACAACATTGTAAATCAACTATATTTCAATAAATATTCATTAAAAATAAATAAATAAATAAATAAATAAATAAATAAATAAAATATACTTTTGACTTACTTGGGCCAATAAGTTCATTTTTAATTAATCTATTTTGAGTTTTGGTCACTTTTAACCAAATAGTACAGGCATATGTAACCGTGATTGAGTCCAAGTCACAGAGATAAAAGACAAGGTCAACAAAAGTTCCACATTAACTAGTATCATCCTTAACAAATATTTCCACAAAGTAATGAATAATACAGAATTTGATAATAAAACCATCATACTTTAAGCTAGTCTACTCTTCAAATAGCAAAGTTGATATAAGAAGCCCAGATTACTAACTGTCAAGAATAGAGTTTACAAAACATTTTATATGTCTTACCTACGTCTATTTGCTTTTTAGCTAGCTAACATTTTTCTAAGTAGTTCTCTATTAAACTCTTCAGTTTTTTTTTTTTTCCCCCTAGGTTTCCTAGTTAACTCTTTGCTTCTCTGGACTTCTTTACTATTTCCTTTCCTTTTTTCTTTTAATTTTTCAATTTTATTTAATTTATTTTTTAATATAGGAGGTTCTTATTAGTCATCAATTTTATACACATCAGTGTATACATGTCAATCCCAATTGCCCAATTCATCACACCACCACCCCCACTGCCCCACGGAATTCGCCCCTTGCTGTCCATAGTTTTGTTCTGTGTCTCAATTTCTGCCCTGCAATCCGGTTCATCTGTACCATTTTTCTAGGTTCCACATATATGCGTCAATATACGATATTTCTTTTTCTGTTTCTGACTTACTTCACTCTGTATAACAGTCTCTAGATCCATCCACATCCCAACAAATGACCCAATTTCGTTCCTTTTTATGGCTGAGTAATATTCCATTGTATATATATACCACTTCTTCTTTATCCATTTGTCTGTCAGTGGGCATTTAGGTTGCTTCCATGACCTGGCTATTGTAAATAGTGCTGCAATGAACTCTGGGGTGCATGTGTCTTTTTGAATTATGGTTTTCTCTGGGTATATGCCCAGTAGTGGGATTGCTGGATCATATGGTAATTCTATTTTTACTTTCTTAAGGAACCTCCATACTCTTCTCCAGAGTGGCTGTATCAAGATACATCCCCACCAACAGCAAGAGGGTTCCCTTTTCTCCACACCCTCTCCAGCATTTGGTGTTTGCAGATTTTCTGATGATGCCCATTCTAACTGGTGTGAGGTGATACCTCATTGTAGTTTTCATTTGCATTTCTCTAATAATTAGTGATGTTGAGCAGCTTTTCATGAGCTTCTTGGCCATCTGTATGTCTTCTTTGGAGAAATGTCTATTTAGGTCTTCTGCCCATTTTTGGATTGGGTTGTTTCTTTTTTTAATATTGAGCTGCATGAGCTGTTTATATATTTTGGAGATTAATCATTTGTCCATTGATTCGTTTGCAAATATTTTCTCCCATTCTGAGGGTTGTCTTTCCGTGTTGTTTATGGTTTCCTTTGCTGTGCAAAAGCTTTTAAGTGTCATTAGGTCACATTTGTTTATTTTTGGTTTTATTTCCATTACTCTAGGAGGTGGATCAAAAAAGATCTTGCTGTGATTTATGTCAAAGAGTGTTCTTCCTATGTTTTCCTCTAAGAGTTTTATAGTGTCTGGTCTTACATTTAGGTCTCTAATCCATTTTGAGTTTATTTTTGTGTATGGTGTTAGGGAGTATTCTAATTTCATTCTTTTACATGTAGCTGTCCAGTTTTCCCAGCACCACTTATGGAAGAGACTGTCTTTTCTCCATTGTATATCCTTGCTTCCTTTCTCATAGATTAGTTGACCATAGGAACATGGGTTTATCTCTGGGCTTTCTATCTTGTTCCATTGATATATGTTTCTGTTTTTGTGCCAGTACCATATTGTCTTGATTACTGTAGCTTTGTAGTATAGTCTGAAGTCAGGGAGTCTGATTCTTCCAGCTCCGTTTTTTTCCCTCAAGACTGCTTTGGCTATTCAGGGTCTTTTGTGTCTCCATACAAATTTTAAGATTTTTTTTGTTCTATTTCCGTAAAAAATGCCATTGGTAATTTGATAGGGGTTGCATTGAATCTATAGATTGCTTTGGGTAGTAGAGTCATTTTCACAATATTTATTCTTCCAATCCAAGAACATGGTATATCTCTCCATCTGTTGGTATCATCTTTAATTTCTTTCATCAGTGTCTTATGGTTTTCTGCATACAGGTCTTTGGTCTCCCTAGGTAGGTTTATTCCTAGGTATTTTATTCTTTTTGGTGCAATGGTAAATGGGAGTGTTTCCTTAATTTCTCTTTCAGATTTTTCATCATTAGTGTACAGGAATGCAAGAGATTTCTGTGCATTAATTTTGTGTCCTGCAACTTTACAGAATTCATTGTTTAGCTCTAGTAGTTTTCTGGTGGCATCTTTAGGATTCTCTATGTATAGTATCATGTCATCTGCAAGCAGTGACAGTTTTACTTCTTCTTTTCCGATTTGTATGCCTTTCATTTCTTTTTCTTCTCTGACTGCTGTGGGTAGGACTTCCAAAACTATTTTGAATAACAGTGGTGAGCGTGGACATCCTTGTGTTGTTCCAGATCTTAGAGGAAATGCTTTCAGTTTTTCACCATTGAGAATGATGTTTGTTGTGGGTTTGTCATATATGGTCTTTATTATGTTGAGGTAGGTTCCCTCTATGCCCACTTTCTGGAGAGTTTTTATCGTAAATGGGTGTTGAATTTTGTCAAAAGCTTTTTCTGCACCTACTGAGATGATCATATGGTTTTTCTTCTTCAATGTGTTAATATGATGCTTCACATTGACTGATTTGCGTATATTGAAGAATCCTTGCATACCTGGCATAAATCCCACTTGATCATGGTGTATGATCCTTTTAATGTGTTGTTGGATTCTGTTTGCTAGTATTTTGTTGAGGATTTTTGCATCTATATTCATCCGTGATATTGGTCTGTAATTTTCTTTTTTTGTAGTATCTTTGTCTGGTTTTGGTATCAGGGTGATGGTGGCCTCATAGAATGAGTTTGGGAGTGTTCTCCCTCTGCAATTTATTGGAAGAGTTTGAGAAGGATGGGTGTTAGCTCTTCTCTAAATGTTTGATAGAATTCACCTGTGAAGCCATATGGTCCTGGACTTTTGTTTGTTGGAAGATTTTTAATCACAGTTTCAATTCATTACTTGTGATTGGTCTGTTCATATTTTCTATTTCTTCCTGGTTCAGTCTTGGAAGGTTATACCTTTCTAAGAATTTGTCCATTTCTTCCAGGTTGTCCATTTTATTGGCATAGAGTTGCTTGTAGTAGTCTCTTTGGATGCTTTTATTTCTGTGGTGTCTATTGTAACTTCTCCTTTTTCATTTCTAATTTTATTGATTTGAGTCCTCTTCCTCTTTTTCTTGATTAGTCTGGCTAATGGTTTATCAATTTTATTTATCTTCTTAAAGAACCAGCTTTTAGTTTTATTGATCTTTGCTATTGTTTTCTTTGTTTCTATTTATTTCTGCTGTGATCTTTATGATCTCTTTCCTTCTGCTAACTTTGGGTTTTGTTTCTTCTTCTTTCTCTATTTCCTTTAGGTGTATGGTTAGATTATTCATTTGAGATTTTTCTTGTTTCTTGAGGTAGACTTGTATAGTTATAAACTTCCCTCTTAGAACTGCTTTTGCTGCATCCCATAGGTTTTGGATCGTCGTGTTTTCATTGTCATTTCTCTCTAGGTATTTTTTCATTTCCTCTTTGATTTCTTTAGTGATCTCTTGGTTACTGAGTAATGTATTGTTTAGCCTCCATGTGTTTGTGTTTTTTATGTTTTTTCCTCTGTAATTCATTTCTAATCTCATAGCGTTGTAGTCAGAAAAGATGCTTGATATGATTTCAATTTTCTTAAATTTACTGAGGCTTGATCTGTGACCCAAGATGTGATCTATCCTGGAGAATGTTCCGTGTACACTTGAGCAGAAAGTGTAATCTGCTGTTTCTGGATGGAATGTCCTATAAATATCAATTAAATCTATCTGGTCTATTGTGTCATTTAAAGCTTCTGTTTCCTTATTTATTTTCATTTTGGATGGTCTGTCCATTGGTTTAAGTGAGGTGTTAAAGCCCCCCTATTATTGTGTTACTGTCCATTTCCTCTTTTATAGCTGTTTGCAGTTGCCCTATGTATTGAGGTGCTCCTATGTCTGGTGCATGTATACTTATAATTGTTATATCTTCTTCTTGGACTGATCCCTTGATCATTATGCAGTGTGCTTGTCTCTTGTAAAATTCTTTATTTTAAAGTCTATTTTATCTAATATGAGCATTGCTACTCCAGCTTTCTTTTGATTTCCATTTACATGGAATATCTTTTTCCATCCCCTCACTTTCAGTCTGTATGTGTCCCTAGGTCTGAAGTGGGTCTCTTGTGGACAGCATATATATGGGTCTTGTTTTTGTATCCATTCAGCAAGCCTGTGTCTTTTGGTTGGAGCATTTAATCCATTCACGTTTAAGGTAATTATCGATACGTATGTTCCTATGACCATTTTCTTAATTGCTTTGGGTTTGTTTTTGTAGGCCCTTTTCTTCTCTTGTGTTTCCCACTTAGAGAAGTTCTTTTAGCATTTGCTGTAGAGCTGGTTTGGTGGTGCTGAATTCTCTTAGCTTTTGCTTGTCTGTAAAGCTTTCGATTTCTCCGTCGAACCTGAATGAGATCCTTGCCGGGTAGAGTAATTTTGGTTGTAGGTTCTTCCCTTTTATCACTTGAAGTATATCATGCCACTCCCTTCTGGCTTGTAGAGTTTCTGCTGAGAAATCAGCTGTTAACCTTATGGGAGTTCCCTTGTATGTTATTTGTCCTTTTTCCCTTGCTGCTTTCAATAATTTTTCTTTGTCTTTGATTTTTGCCAATTTGATTACTATGTGTCTCGGCGTGTTTCTCCTTGGGTTTATCCTGTATGGAACTCACTGCACTTCCTGGACTTGGGTGGCTATTTCCTTTCCCATGTTAGGGAAGTTTTCGACTATAATCTCTTCAAATATTTTCTCTGGTCCTTTCTCTCTCTCTTCTCCTTCTGGGACCCCTATAATGTGAATGTTGTTGTGTTTAATTTTGTCCCAGAGGTCTCTTAGGCTGTCTTCATTTCTTTTCTTTCTTTTTTCTTTATTCTGTTCCACAGCAGTGAATTCCACCATTCTCTCTTCCAGGTCACTTATCCGTTCTTCTGCCTCAGTTATTCTGCTATTGATTCCTTCTAGTGTAGTTTTCATTTCAGTTATTGTATTGTTCTTCTGTTTGTTCTTTAATTCTTTAGGTCTTTGTTAAACATTTCTTGCATCTTCTCGATTTTTGCCTCCATTCTTTTTCCGAGGTCCTGGATCGTCTTCACTATCATTATTTTGAATTCTTTTTCTGGAAGGTTGCCTATCTCCACCTCATTTAGTTGTTTTTCTGGGGCTTTATCTGGTTCCTTCAACTGGTACATAGTCCTCTGCCTTTTCATCTTGTCTTTCTGTGAATGTGGTTTTTGTTCCACAGGCTGCAGGATTGTAGTTCTTCTTGCTTCTGCTGTCTGCCCTCTGGTGGATGAGGCTATCTAAGAGGCTTGTGCAAGTTTCCTGATGGGAGGGACTGGTGCTGGTTAGAGCTGCCTGTTGTTCTGGTGGGCAGAGCTCAGTAAAACTTTAATCTGCTTGACTGCTGATGGGTAGGCCTTGGTTCTTTTCCTGTTGGTTGTTTGGCCTGAGGCAACCCAATACTGGAGCCTACCTGGGCTCTTTGTTGGGGCTAATGGCAGACTCCGGGAGGGCTCACGCCAAGGAGTACTTCCCGGAACTTCTGCTGCCAGTGTCCTTGTCCCCACGGTGAGCTACAGCCACCCCTACGCCTCTGCAAGAGACCCTCCAACACTAGCAGGTAGGTCTGGTTCAGTCTCCCCTGGGGTCACTGCTCCTTCCCCTGGGTTCTGATGCACACTCTACTTTGTGTGTGCCCTCCAAGAGTGGAGTCTCTGTTTCCCCCAGTCCTATGAAAGTCCTGCAATGAAATCCCACTAGCCTTCAAAGTCTGATTGTCTAAGAATTCCTCCTCCAGTTGCCAGACCCCCAGGTTCGGAAGCCTGACATGGGGCTCAGAACCTTCACTCCAGTGGGTGGACTTCTGTCTTATAAGTGTTCTCCAGTCTGTGAGTCACACACCCAGCAGTTATGGAATTTGATTTTACTGTGATTGTGCCCCTCCTACCGTCTTATTGTGGCTTCTTCTTTGTCTTTGGATGTGGGGTATCTTTTCTGGCAAGTTCCAGTGTCTTCCTGTCAATGACTGTCCAGCAGCTAGCTGTGATTCTGGTGTTCTCACAAGAGGGAGTGACAGCACGTCCTTCTACTCTGCCATCTTGGTCAGTTCCCTATTAAATTCTTTCTACTGAATTTCTTGGCATTAGTTCTGTTTCCTGACTGGACACTAATTGATTCATTATTTTTTTGTCCTAAAATCTCTGATATTAGAATGGATCTTGTTATTTTTTTGATGAGATAGCAAAACTGACTTATTTACAATTGCCTGTGTATGTGCATCAAATTTTGCAGAATGAGTGTCAGTAGCTTAAAGTAAAATCTCAGAGAAGATAATAGAAAAGTTTTAAGAAACACTGCATAATCTATACTTTTGAAGTTGCAGCAGATATTATGGGGAAAAACATATACATTGACCACTCTGAGACAAAAAAAAATAAAAGGTACAATTTCATGTAAGACAGTTTAGGAGTATCTTAACCAATTTGTTTTGCTCATATTTTCTTTCTTCTGCATGTACAAGTGTGATATATGATTAAAGTATTTGCTAAAATGTCTAAAAAAGCCCTTTCAATACATAAAAATAAAAACAATATGTCATAGGCAAGCATTTTATCATAGTTTTAATTGGCAGTGTATATTTTTTTCTTTCTTAATGGATCATAACATAATGGAGCATCCTACAATTCATGGTACCTTAGATTGGATGAAATATAACGTATGTACAGACCAAGCACTAGGAAGATTATTTCCAAGTTCAATATAGGGATTTGTATGACTTTTTAGTTCCTTTATAACTTTACTTCCTTAATTCTTTCTGATTAAATTATTGTAATGTTAAAGTACTGTTAAAGTAATTTTTACAATAAGAAAAATCTATTTTTTTTAAAAAAGGATATATATTAAGCCAAATGTGTACTGAAGGTATATTCTGGACTTCTTTCTTACATGGCAGAGTCTACATTCAAATCTAGTTTGCTAATGTTTCTTTTCTATCACTCTTTTAGGTTAATCAACACTGTAGATCTTAAATCAACCAGTGCTTCCTTTTCTCATAAAAGGACTAACAATTATTGACATTTCCTTTTTGTGGTTAAAATGCTCTTTAAATGATCTTAGTTAATAGGTAGGCTATATTTAAATTTGAATATTTTCCAATAAATTGATCCTGGCCAAAGGACAGGCCCAAAATCTTGGGTGTTCAGCTGAATATCTTAAGAAGCAAGATCATGATCATGATGGGCATTCAGGGGAACACATTCTGGGCCAATATACTCTGGATTAGAAGTGAGGATCACAGTGACAGGTTGAGGTCTCTCTAATAATATCCTTATTTGTCAGGATGAAGAGAAGGAGATAACACAGGAAGGGGCACATGTTTAGTAATTACAAAAATTTCAGACACTGAAGTAATTTACATATATTTACTCATTTTATCTCTCCAACAATCCAGTACTATTATTATCTTCAACTTATACATATAGACTAGTGCAAGAAGCAAGAATTACTCGAAGAATGATAATAAATATGCATAATTGCAGAATGTAGACGTTTACCATTTTTATAGAGATTTTCCCTAACTTTAGTGCCTGCCATGTATGCCAGACACCATGAACTAAATAAATAAGACAACTAAAATTCTAAAAACAAGAAGAGAACCTTTTCTTTTAAATCTCCTGGATCATGGTTACTGAAAGGGTGTGGCTCTACTCAATCAGTGACATTCATAAAGTGAAAGAATTTTTGACATCACTTATTTTTTTAAAAAATCATTTCACAAATGAAAAGGTTATGCCCCAGTGTAGATGGAAATAGTGTACACTATCTATTGCTGCATAACAGATTACTGCAAAATTTAGTGGCTTAAGACAAAAAACTTATTATGTCATAGTTTCTGAGGGTCAGGAATCCTTAGCCATGTGTTTTTGGCTCAGAGTCTCTCTCGAGGTTGCAGTCAAGCTGTTGGCTGGCTGGTCTGCATCTCTATGGATTCATGGGGCCTGGAGAATCTCTTTCCAAGCTCACTCACACGGCTATTAGTATATTAGTAAGAGGTTTTAGTTCCTCACCATGAGAGACTCTCCATAAGGCTTCCCCCAAACCAGGCGATAAGAGACAGAAAAGGGGAGAGAAAGCGAGAGAGGGAGAGGGAGGGAGGTAAGAGGAGAGAGGGAGAGAGGGGGAGGGAGGGAGAGAGAGAGAGAGAGAGAGAGAGAGACAATACAAGTTGGAAGCTATGTCTTATAACTTAAGCTCAGAAGTGACATCCTATCGCTTCTGCCATATCTGATTCATCAAATAACCTAATCCTAGTCAATTAACAGAAAGGGGTTGGATATCAGGAGGCATCAGGGGCAATTTTTAAGGCTAGTTACCACAGAGCTCTTGACTTGGAATCCAAAGATTTGAGTTAATAAAGTCATCTGGGTAGTAGAGGAAGATGAAAACCCACTCTTTCCTTATCCTTCCCAAAAGCTCCATGATTAGAAAAGATGCCCCTTGCCTTTTGATTTTAGAGGCACTGAATATCCTCCTGATTTTGTCTCATCCGTGGGAGACATGAAGCAATAGTGTATTTGAGCAGTGAAGTGATGTACTGAATGCCCCCCTAAAATCCTGAATTCCCTTGCTTTGGTGTATTCTCCAGTTAAATCAATGGATTTACTAGAAAAGCCTACTGTTAATCAGAAGCTGAGGCAGTTTTCTTAACAGGAGAAGCTGAACAGAGTAGCAAAGCAATTGTACCTACACCTTTGAAGTATCACATTCTCCATTCTTGTCAAAGTTCCCATTTATACTCCTAGGATCCACGAAATAGTTTAGCTTTTCAAGGACTCATGAATTCCTCTTTGATGTTTTCCTGAGAAGTTTTCTACATGCTTCAATACAGAACATTGAATTAAGTTAGCCTCAAGGCCAACCTACACACTATTCACACTCTGTTCTTTAGTCAATCTGAATTAAGCTACTAGGAGTGATGTCTAGGATGACAATCAGGTGTGTGGCTTACTACTGTAGAGAGAGGGTTTTGCATAGTGTAGACCTTATTTTAAGTTTGCTTCTTTAAACATGATTTTTTAATAAGACATACATTTTTTCAATGTATTACCAGGTACAATCACTATATACAGTTTTAGAATAGGCTCACAATCAGGGAGAAATAGAGCAAGCAAGAAGTATTTTTGTGCTAAGCTTTACTGCTCAGAGTGACTACTTACATGGAATAAATGTAGTTCAAACATCAGCCAGTTTCTTCATTCATTTTAAGAGACAGGCTCTTTTTTTATCTTACTGATTTGTCCCTGCTCATTATGGATCACTTCGTCTTCCTTTGATTTGTTTCTCTTACTGACTTGGCACTTTGTGTAGGTACTTCAATTCTCACTAATGGCAATTGCTGGCTATTGACCAAATATGACATGACCACTGAATCGAAAATTGTTACATCACTATAGCTCAATATTGGTAAATGCAGTTTTATACTATCCAAATTAGCTCTGCTGATAGCAGTAGGGACCAGCGAGGACAAAATCATAATAAAAATGTCCAACAATACAATCACAGTTTAGATCTCTCCTAATACTATATGGTACAATAATTTTGCTTATCTAGAATTAAGTGAAGCTTCCACAAACATCACTGTACTAAATGAATATCTATCTATGTTTATTCACTGGGATTTTTATTCTACTTGGTAAAAGAACCGCAAAAATAAAATTAATCCTATATCGTAACTATTGGCCGCTGAATAAACAAACCAAGGAAAACACTGATTTTGTTTATGTTTTTTCTGTTTTAGATGCTGCATTTGACAAGCTCAATGTTCTCAAGGACACTAATTGTTATTTAGCCCACGCTGTCAGTATTGAGCGGCCGAAAACAGATAATTACATTGACTGTTCTCTAACCTGTTTCTGTGACCTACAGGAGTTACTGATTCCTTTTTTCCCAAAGGTTGCATTTGAATTATAACATATTCTACAGAATATGTGCCTGTCGCAGAAAATAAAAATATAAACTTTGTGAAATGTGCATGCTTTTGAAACATGGATAGTCAGATATAGGATGGGTGAGGCATAAGAAATGATAAGAGAGAAGAAGCTAAAACAAAATCTAAACATCCAAGAGTATTCTATGGTTTTTGTCATACTTATGAGAGCCTCAGAAAGATGTATACATCTTATAACAGGACACACTAGTAGAAACTAGAGGAAATATAAGATGCAAAACCATGTGTTAAGATTTTATTCAAATTATTGGTTACAAACCTTTTTCTTTCTTGGCTTGAGCATATAACTACATAATCATTTATATGAATGAGGTAAATCAACACTTTCTTATTGACTTCCTTTCTCATTCTCCTCAGGTTTTTACTATACCTTTACTACTCTCCTTGAATCCCTAACCTGCCTCTTGACTGTCACCCTCACCTTGGCCTTCAAACATGGTCAGTCCTTTCCACTCAGAAAATGGAGGAAATAATTCATGTTTTTCAGTTTCCATTCTTCCTCCTCTTCTGATATAGACTCTCAAGAGCAATCTTTACCCATTTTTTTCATGCTTATGCCTTCCAGTGTCTTGAATCCACTGCACTGTTATTTCTTTTCCTCTAGCACTCCAGAGAAACTCTCTGAAATTGACCTCTGGATGATCAAATAGACTTTATTATTCACCTGCCTTGTTTTCTTTGTCATATCTGTCTTATTGGACATTCTCTCTTCTTTTAGCTTAACTGGCAGTACTATTTTGATTTTCCTTCTTATCACTATTATTTACCTGGCTGGTTTAGCATTAGTTTTTCATCTGTTCCCTTCCCCAGAGATGAACAATATCTTTGTTCCTGTTATGGTCTTTCTACAGTCCCTTCCATGATAGCAACTACAAAAATTATTTCTCCAATATTAAACTTTCTCCTGAGTGCAAAGCTCATTTTAATTCACCTACCAAATTCTGAACATCTGTATAGTTCTCCAATAGAAATTTCAAGTATATTATTGACAAAAATAGTAACAGCAAGAATAGTAATGATAATATTATGATAGAAATAGTAATCCATTTCACATACATTAGCTGTTTTAATCTCCATAAAAACCCCTTAAGAGGAATTACTCTACATGTTTTACCATGAACAAAACTAACAATCAGGATGATTAAGTAACATGCACAATGTCAAAAAAAACAGTAAAGGTAAGTACAGTGATTATAATTCAAGTTTATCTAACTGCTAAATAACACTGCTTCTGCAAACAAATTTTATATACAATGAAACCTGTTTTTCCACTTTGTTTAAAACTCAGGTAATGACTTCAGCATCCACCAATCACTCATACTTGAAATCTAAGAGACTGCTCTGACCACTCCATCTCTAATAATACCCACATTCAATTTGTTTACGATTTTTGATAAATGGGTGCCAAAAATGTGTTTAAATAAACTCCCTCCTTCCATTTTCTCTTCTAGTGCCACTTGCTCAACGCTTTCTAATCTCAGCTCTCTCTAAATCATCTTTTACTCACTTCCTGAATTATCATTCGTTAACGTAAACCTTTTCATATTAGTTCCTTGAACAAAATCTTTCAATTATTTTAACTGCAGACTGGATAAAGCCCATACTCCCAATCCTCTCATTCACGTATCTATTATTATTTCTAGTTGTATCCCTCGCCACTCAGTCCCATGTCTTTTTGGCTTTGCATTCACTCCATCATTGTTTGGTATGTGAATATGCCAGTCACTTTCACACCTTCCCTTATTCTTTTGCTCATGCTCTTCCTTCTGTCCTTATTTTCTTTCCTGACTAGAAATCCAGTTCATCACTATTCATCACTGATACGTTTGGATTTGAATAGGTCGGTTACGTGCCTATCTCCCAAAATAAACTGACAGGTTTTCAAGGGCATGAGTAAGGTACTCATTTTCACAACTCTCCTCTTTTTCCCCTGGAGACCCCGTCATCTAGAACTTCTTGCACAAGAAAGCTCAGACTGAAATCATTGTTTCACAGCTACAGTGGGATAATAAGAGAAATTTTCAACATTCATATATGAAGTTTTGAGATCCCGGGAAGACTATAAAAGTGAGAATAATCATAATAACTACCTTTTTAATAAATTACAATGTGACAATGACATACACAAAAATCCCACCATTGTACTATATAGTAACATTTCAGAACACATATAACATGAAATTGATCTTGAAAAAATTTAGATATAGAAAAACAGATTATACACAAAGGATGGGAGATCAGAGAAGCATCACACTTCTCAAAATCTATAGCTATTTATGTTTTCTAAAAATTAAAGACACCACAAGGAAAATACAAATTTGACACAAAAGCATTCAAATCATGAAAGGGAAAATGAAAAAATTTTTATTTTAGCAAAATTAATAAAAGACAAGAACCCATAAGAAAGCTTAATAAACATGAAATGTAAAATCAACTAGAATAAATAATACAAATAAAAGGTTATTAAAATAAGTGTAAATAAGATTTTTAAACTTTTATATATTATTAAAGAAAAAGAGGAAAGTATCTATAAATCTAGGTAAATGTAATTTATACTAGAAAAACAAAAAATGAGCAAATAAATAAATGCATAGGTAAAAAAAATACATAGGTAAAAACAGATAAAGGTAAACAAAAAATATTGTAAGATGGCAGTTTTATATTAGATGACACAGTACTCAAGAAAAAAATTTTATTTTGCAGTAATGGAACAAATGTGAAGCTTTCAAAATGGGAAAAGCTACAATATTATAAACATTTATAAACATAAATTCTTTTAATATGGCAGCAAAATATACAAAGCAAAAGTATTAGAAACAATGACTGTTTGTCACCCTTCCTCCCTCCGTCCAAAAAGAATTCATGTTAGGAGACAATAACTTATTTACCTCAGAATTCAATAGGCTGAGGAGACAAATGATACAAGAAATTTAAGGATCATCCTTAATATCCCTAGAATTTTATATCATACCCTGAATATATATTCTTTTAAAATTGACAAATATTTATAAAATCAGTTATGTCTTTTGCCACAAAAAAATCTCAATAAAATTTCCAAGTAATAACTATAAAGTCAACATTCCCTTATTTCAATGTATATAATAAAACATATTTTTAAAATTAATATAAAACAGAGAATTTTTTAAAAATCAATCCTCTAAATAAATTTTCCTAAAAGAGAAAACTAAATTTTAAAAAATCTGCTTGAAATTATATATTGATGAAAACTTTATATGGAATACCTATAGGATTCAGCCAAAGCTCAATGTAGTAAAAAATGTGCACAGTAACTCATTTAATTAGAAAGACATGTTGAAAATAAATGAATTATGCCCTTAAGAAGGTAGATAAAAAGCAATAAAATATATTGGATGAATTTAGGTGGATGATATTAAAGTGGATTTTAAAAGTAAAACCCCTCAAAAAAGTTAGTGTGCAGTCCACTTGTTTATTTTCAGTTTTGTTGCCTGTCCTTTTGATGTCATATCCATAAAATCATTGCCAAGATCAATGTCATGAAGCTTTTCCCCTACATTTTCTTCAAGAAGTGTTACATTTTCAGGTTTTAAATATTTAATCCATTTTGAGTTGATTTTTGCATATCATGTAAAATAAGGGTCCAGTTTCATTCTTTTACATGTGAATACCCATTTTTCCCCAAACCATTTGTTGATGAGACTACCTTTCCCTCCTTGTGTATTCTTGGTGTTCCTGTCAAAGATCAAGTGACCATATATGCGTGGATTTATTTCTTGATTCTCTGTTCTGTTCTATTGGTCTATAAATCTGTTTTTAATGCCAGTACCATACTGTTTTGATTACTGTAGCTTGATAATATATTTTGAAATTAGGAACTAGGATACCTACAGTTTTGTTATTTCTCAGGATCAATTTGGTTATTCATAGTCTTTTGTGGTTCCATATGAATTGTAGAATTGTTTCTTTCTAATTCTGCAAAAAAAATGACTTTGGGACTTTGATTACATCAAACATAAAAATCTCTGCGTTGCAAAGCAAACAATCAATGGAGTGAAAAGGTACCTACTGATTGGGAGAAAATATTTTCAAATCATATATCTGAGAGAGGTTAATCTCCCAAATATATAAGGAACCCTTATAACTCAACAACCACAAAACTAATAATTCAATTTAAAAATGGGCTAAAGACTTGAATAGACATTTCTCCAAAGAAGACAGTATACAAATGGCCAACAGATATATGAGAAATCATCAGGGAAATGCAAGTCAAAATCACAGTGAGATATCACCTTACATCTGTCAGGGTAGCTGTTATCAAAAAAAAAAAAAAAAAAAGACAAGTGCTGGTGAGCATATGGAACAATGGGAACCCTGTACACTGTTGGTGGGAATGCAAAGTGGTGCAGTCACTATGGAAAACAGTAGAAAGTTCCTAAAAATTAAAAAATAGAGCTACCATATGATCTAGCACCCCCACCTCTGGATATATGTCCAAAAGAATTGAAATCAACATATCAAAGAGATATTAGCACCCCCATATTCATTACAGCACTATTCACAAAGGTAAGGTATGGAAACAAACTAAATGTCCATGGACAGATGAATGGGTAAAGAAAATGTGGTATTATACACACAATGGGATACTACTCAACTTTAAAATATAAAAGAAGAAGGAAATTGTGCAATTTGTGATGACTTTGATGGACTTTGATGAAATTATGCTAAGTGAAATAAGCCAGACATAGATAAATATGTCATGATTCTACTTACATGAGGTACCTAAAATGGTCAAATGCATAAAATCAAAGATTGGAATGATGGTTACCAGGAGCTGAGAGGAGTAGGAAATAGGGAGTAATTAATCAATAGGTACAAAGTTTCAGTTAAGTGAGATGAATAAATGTTAGAGAGCTGTGCACAACACTGTACCTATAGTCAACAACAGTGTATTGTACACTTAAAATTTGTTAAAATAAAAAATCTCAAGTTAAGTATTCTTACCACATTTGTTTAAAAGCACGGTTAATAAGACTAAGCTGGAATTCTGAAATGACCAACAAAATAGACAAACTCTTAGTGAGCAAAGAAAAAAATCAAAGAGAAGTGAAAAGTAAACATTATCAATTATAACAGGGACATAATGACAGATAAGAATAAGATTAAAAATTATATGGGAATAAAATTGTATTAGGATGTTAAATTTAGAAATATTTATATAAGAAATATATAGTAACATAAACTACCAGAGCTGATTGAAAACCGTAGGAAAGGTAAATAAACCAAATCATATAAAATGGAAAAGTTAACAAATGATCTACCTTTACTTATTCCAAGTTATTTAAAATATTTAAGAGCATAAATAAAAAATAATTGCTCTCCAATTTATTTTAGAAATCTATTTCAACTCTGACACCTAATGCTAACAAACATAGCAGAAAAAAAATAGAAAATCATAGACTCATTAGATTTACAAAGGTGCAGTGGCTTTGCATTTTACAGGAGGATTAGGTTCTGAACTCAGTCTCTAAGGTAAAATCTGTTTTTTAATATTTGAAATTACCCCGAAGACCCCTTAAAATGCTCATAACAACATAATATGTTGCTTTATGTTTGTAAACCTTGTCAATACTGTATCTCTGTATGTACAGCAGATTATAACTTATTAAATATTTGCTTTGCATTTAGGGGCCCCGGTCATTGAGAAATACATACACTTAAACACCAGAACAAAAATTTATCTTAGAAAAGTCTTCCACAATGAAAGGCAAACAGGAACTGAATTCATCTGAATAGAGAGATTCCTATCTTCCCTCATAAAGCTAATTTCCGAGGATGTATGCACTGAGTGAAATGGCAGAAAGAATTGACCATACTAGTTAAGAGTTAGCATTTAGTAATTTTGCACTTGAAGGAAACTTACTTATCATGATAAACCCATACCCAGAAAACAAATGCAAAACTCTGTGTACTTATATGTAGTACACTAGAACCAATACCACTTAAGTGAAAAAAAGAAAAGAAAAGAAAAGGAAAAGACAGAAGCAATGATGTCCATTAACACCACGAGAATTCCAGAGTTTGGCATTGTACTGGAGTTCATGATTGAAGCAATATTTCAATTGAAATAAATAAGAATTAAAACTTTTTTAAAATGAGGCAAATTTTCATTATTTCCAAGAATATAATACTAAATTGGAAAAATAAAATTACACTAAGAAAAAAATACTATTAGATATTCTAGGAGAGCTTAGGAACTAGTGGCAGGCCCAATATCAATATACTGAAATTAATGTCTTTTTCATAAACTATCAATAAATTGTTTTGAAAATAAGAAAATAATTGAAATCCACAATAGCAGCAAAAACTATAAAAGACATAGGAATAAACCAAACAAGAAATGTGTAAGATCTCTGAAAATAACTGTAAATCTTTTGTTACAAATATAAAAGTTAAGGGAAATACATACTGTACATTTAGATGAGAAGATTCCATATCATAAAAATATAAAATGACTCAGAGTAAATGCCAAACTCAATCAAATTCTCAGAGGGTTTTTATGGGGTTAGGGGGAGAAAAACAAATTTATTCAACAGCTTATCTGGATGAGCAAGTGCTCAAGAATAGCCAGGACATTTTTGAAAAGGAAGAAAATAAAAATAAATGTGATATTATGCAATAATGGACAAACGGATGAAAAAAGTAACTGAGGAGTTAAGAAAAGTGCACATACATATAGGGGGAATTAATATGTGGAAAAGAGAAAATTTCACTTCAACAGGAAATAAATAATATGAGGATGATTCCAGCCTTATACCATAATGAAAAATAAACTATAAATGATTTAACAAATAAGAATTTTATGTAAAATATAGTATTAGAAAAATATTTTTGAATATTCCTGAGATAAAAGACCTTTCTAACCAAGATATGAACAAGATGTCATAAAAGAAATGTGATAGATATGACATTAAAATTTTAAAGTTCTATATATTACCAGAGCTTAAAAACAAAGTTAAAAGAAGTGATATAAGAAGAAAAATATTTTCAACATATATAACATTAAAGAGTTAATATCCATGATATATTAAGAGGTCCTACAAGTCACAGTGAGATAGATTCTTCTAGAAATCCAGAACCAATTCTCACATGAAGTGCAAAGACGAAAGCACAAGAATATCACTGTATTGTTTCTAATGACAAAATATTAAGAACAACCCAAACATATGTCAGAACATTTTGTATATTTCATAGTGAGAATGTCTCATAGAGTAAGCAATGTGAAAGATCCAGTTTTTTTTTTATATTCTTCCCAATACTTTGTAATGTCAGTCTCTAAGTTTAGCCATTTTGGTGGCTATGTAGGGTTATCCAATTACTGTTTTAACTTGGATATCTTTTATGGCTATTGGATTGAGCTCCCTTTCATACATTTATTGCATATTCTCTTTTGTGAAGAGCTTGTTCAAGTTTTTTGCTCATTTTTCCAGTTTGATTGTCTTTTCCTTATAGATCTATAGGAGCTCTCTCTATATATTTAGATATGAGTTCCTTGATGAAAATATGTATTGAAATATCTCCTCTCAGAGTGCCTTTTCACTCTCTCAGTGGTGTCTTTTCATAATAGAAGGTCTTAGATTTAATGAACAGCAACATCAACAGAAACGAGTGCATATCCACAGCATGACATGTACAAAAATGGTCACATCAGCTTTATTCATAATAGTCAAATTTAGAAACCAAATGCCCATCAATGAGAGAATGGGTTAAATAAGTTGTAGTATATTCGTACAATGGAAAGCTGCATTTATAAAAAAAAAAAAAATTCAGCCGAACACAACAATAGAGATCAATCTCGGAACTATGGTTAAAACATCCACTCTAACAGCACAAATAGATCTACACTCAAGGACAGTGATGGGTTGATTAGATAAGGTAGACCAAAATGCATACCATCTAATTCCAATCATGTGAAATTTAGCAACAGGCAAAATTATTCTATGGTGAGAGAAGCCAGAATAGTGTTTACCAGTGGTTCTCAACTGGGGGTGACTTTGTCCCCCATGGGACATCTGACAATCTCCAGAGACATTCTTTATTGTCAGTACAGAGGAAGGGGTTGCTATTGCCATCTAGGATTAAAGGGCAGAGATACTGCCTATTAGATATTGTCTTTTATTTTCTTTTTTCTGCATTACATTGGACAGATATATAAGAAGCAATGGAGCATAATTAATTTAATTAAATCTATTAGTGTCTACAAAGCAAACATCAAAATTGAAAATAGAAAGAAGGAAGAAAGGGAGGGAAGGAGAGAGGGAGGGAGGGAGGAAGGCAATTTCTAAATAAGGTAGAACTAAAACTGATTCATTATAACTTTCCAGAGGAATATAGGCAGTGATGGGAAAGAGAGAATGAGGCAAGAGTTCTTTTTTTTAATACTTAGTATTTCTGCTTGATTCTTCTTTATAATTTCTTGTTCCTCCTTCATGCTACCAACATTCTCTGTTTTCTGAGGATATTTATTATGTTTATTTTAAATTATTGAACTAGCTTCTCTATTAATTCTGGTTTGTCTAGGTCATAGTGTGTTATCTTTCTTTGATAGCTGTGTTCTTCAATTTCGTTTTTTTTTTTTTTTTCTTCCAGTAACTTCTGGGAGGTGGAGAAAAATCTAGGGATCCATTAACTTTGGCCATTCCAGATGGTTTGAAGGATGCAGAATGCCCAAGGCAGAGGGTACCTGTGGTATCTCAGCATTTAAGCACCCTCAAAAGGTGGCATTAATATTTAGGAAATATCTTTATAGCTCTCGCAGGGCACTACTCTTACAAGAGCTTACTTCAAAATGTAGTGGTTCCCAAATTTGACTGCACATTATAATAACCTGGGGTGCTTTACAAAATATGCCTGAGTCCCAAACCCCAGAGAATCTCACTTACTTGGTTTTAGTTGTGGCACTGGCATGAGAATTTCTTAAAGTTCCCCAGTTCTAACGTGTAGCCAAGACTGAAACTAGTTTTACAATCGGAAGATTCAACTTACAGAAAACAACCAATTGTTAATCTGTTTTAATCTTTTCCTAGTAGCAATACCCTACTGTAGTGGTTCTTAAAACACAGTGTGCTTCCAGATCACAGAGTGGGCTTGGAAAATCTCAGATTCCTGGGTGCAGCCCAAAGTTTCTGACTCAATAGCTTGGACTGGTATCTGAGAATTTTCACTTCTAACACATCCCCATGTGATGCTTATGCCATGGGCCTCATTCTCTAAGAGAACAACTGCCCTACTATTGATATTTATACATATGCCTAATTTATAAAAAGTACCTTAATATGTTTCTGGTAACTGTTATATCACTTTTTAAATAAAGTTATTTAAGCAGTAAGAACAGCATGAACAATTCAGTAAAAATAATTTTAATTTAACTTAAATAAATTAAAATTGATTTTTTAAAAGAAAACTGCTTGAAACTTTGGGGCACTCCAATTAAGTAGAAAAATCCTAGAATGCTGAAAAACTCACATTGGAAGTTACTATTCTGACCTGAAAACTTGGAAATTATAAATAAAATTAGTAACCTCTGTAGTGATCTTAAAGTTTTTCTATAAATATTCTTAATTTTCTTAGCACTTGAAAAATAAAACCCCGAACACATCATTTCTTAACAGGTCCCAGTGAAAGATAATGTTAAACATGTTGTAATAATCAAAGGAGAGTTTGAGCTATTATCTTTTGATTTGTCTGCATTACATAAACCCAATAAAATGATTGCTTTGGAGAATTTTTTATGAGGATTACTCCTGGAACAACTTATACTGAGAGTTTATTAAACCACCTTGGAGATATAGGATAATAGTTTTTTGTCCTATTAGATCACATAATTCTAATAATGCTAAGCCATAAATTGATTTATGTAATTGATAGTTTCAGATCATATGATATAGATTTGTGTGTTGCACTTTAACACTGCATATTATATTTTATAGCTAAAAGTTTTAAAAATGCTAATAATAATTAAATATTTTAGATGTGACTACTGCCCCATTGCTTAATGATGTACTTTTTATGTTTCTAAGCTATGTGAGGCAGAAGCTTCAAAGCTACAGACTATACAACTTCCATTTTTCAAAGAGGAATTCTGCACGTAAGTCATTCTTACATGGAAGCGTAACATGTAGGTATGTAGCATTACACTGCTGAGAATCCTGCTTTCATAGAAGGCAGTCCAAAAACGATAATGAAAACTCTCCAGTTAGAGCAAACCATTTTACTGAATTTAAACTTAGTGGGTTAGAAACTTGAAATGGTTTTATTTTTTTTTCTGCTCCTTGCCTTCAACTATCCTCTTTTTCTACCTTTCTCCTTAAGGACATCTTTGAGTCCACAGTAGGACCGGAGTGATAGTGTCCTCTAAATAAACCCAAAGAAGTGTCTAGTCTTCATTTGTCCTCAGCTCTCCCTAGAATACAGAGTATTTAAGCCTCCCTGTCCTCAGTTCTGGTTCCTAGTTACCAATTCCCAGTTACAGGTAAGACCTATTCACCATCCTGTAATATTGGTTTTCAAAAAGCAATCATATTAACCTCATACACGAAATTCTTAATGCAATTAATTATTTTTTTTTTTTTACTGAAAATCTGTCCTTTAGATCTAATTAAATATTTTTCTGAAATACATCTGTTTAAAGTTCAAAGAAAGTTGCTCTTAAATATATGAATCGATTTTTTTGCACAGTTTAAAATTACTTAGAAATATATTAGATTGGATGTGTTACAGAACTATCGGGACAGTATTGCATGAGCGAGATTTTTGTGTTTCTAAAATTCTCTGCTCTTAAGAGTTTTACACTGAAAGATAAATTGTTTAAATGAGATGCATACAAGAATGCCTGTGAGAGTAAATGCAGCTTAAGTTAAGCTAAGGTTTCAAAATAAAAACAACAAAACAACAAAATGAACAAAAGCAAACAAACTTACAGTCACTATCCACTCCTCATCTTGTTTGTTTCTATCATGTCACTTTGTTTTTCAATATTCATATCAGCTTTGGCTACACCCTAGTTCACATAGCAGAAAGCTTGGCTGAGATTTTACATTTTAACCATTCAATAAACATTCCCAGGTATGAGACCAATCTTAGTGCCAGTTCCAAATTCATTGTAATGAATTCTGAATGGCCTACCTTGGGTCAGGTGCCCACCTAGAACTTACCAGATGTGGATCAAAAGTGGGGTCAGACTGCCCAATGACCATGGGAG
This sequence comes from Balaenoptera ricei, assembly GCF_028023285.1. Classification (NCBI taxonomy): domain Eukaryota; kingdom Metazoa; phylum Chordata; class Mammalia; order Artiodactyla; family Balaenopteridae; genus Balaenoptera; species Balaenoptera ricei. The sequence continues at coordinate 82,043,540 of NC_082641.1, forward strand.
TGTGAGTGTGAAGCATCTTCCAAAGAGGAGGTACTGAAGATGTTCACGCAGTGCTCATACAGGTTTGATAAATTCAAAGGATGAATGAATGAATGAATCACACTAAAGCATAAAATCTATTTTAAAAGTTCTCATCAATAAGCTCTGACTGATATATCCAGGAATTGAAAGTATTTTTCCCCTGGTGATAAGCAACATAATAATTAAAGCATCATCAGAGATCGACATCATTCTTGGATACTTGTTTTCCTTCCTTTTCCCTCTGCTGTATTTGCCTTGACTTTAAAGTACAGAATTGGCTTTTCATCATTGTTTCTTCTGTTGTGAGAGAATATGTAGTTTTCACGTGACAGGATGTTCAGTGTATGTTTTTAGAACTGCTATATTTATTAGTATCCTCCAGTGATGCACACTGAACAGAGTTGTTTGTTTAAAAAACATAGGAACAGTGCAGATATTAAATAATGGAATTCCTAGTTTCTACTTCCCTTAACTGCCTTTACCTAATTTAGCGATGTTTTCTCACACACACCCCATAAGATATATGAAAATCTTAATTAATAGTTCTATACATATTCTATAATTTTTCAGAGGTTTTTCTTGAGGCTGCAGTGCACTAAGCCAGGATGCAGGCCAAGTGTAAGGTAAATGTCTTCAATAGAAACATAAGTAAAACCAAACCAAGAAGCATGCCAAGAAGTAAATGAATAAGTAGAGTGCATAAGCAGGAGAGTGATGCTGGATAAATATCTGAACTACATCATGAGCTTGTGGCTTGTGATCATTTATTTGATATGCCAAGGTGGGTGGATGTGCCACCTGGTTCCATTTAGAAGTTTTAGGCACAGGCTAATCTCCTCCTCCTCCACCTTTAGGACCCACTCAGCAGATATGTACACATTCTGGGGCATTCCTGAGGTTACAGGTAGGTTGCCATCAGAGTTTTATTTTACTGTACCCTTCCTACAAAATCAAAATTGGAAATTGTAATAGCGTTCATGGGAAGGAAATACTTCTTTGACTATTTCCCATATTCCCCTTCTTAGTATGCCTGTGCTGATTACTGGTAGTGATCATGAGCATGGAAGCCTGATTAGCATATCCTTACTAGGGTATCTAATTATAAGATTAATAAATAATTGATTAATTACTCGGATATCTTTATTAGCATAATAAGGAATCCTTGTCAGGACTGCAACAAAATATTTATATAGCAAATATATTTGATGATGATTTTTAAAGGAAAATTCCTAATTTTTTTAAGCTGCAAATTTACATATTTGCTCAATGATTCTTGTCATCCTTTGAGATGAGCGTTATGGATATGCTACATCATTTTCAACTTTAAATTAGATGGGTTTACTTGATATAACAGGAAGAATCATTCACTGCTGTGAATGATTAACCACGGCAAAAGTAGTCTTCAGACCAGTTACAAATTTCATTATGGCTTAAATAATTTTAATGGTATCATACTCATAAAATCAAACTTTACTGCATAAATCTGGTAGTTACATTAACTCCATTTAGAATAAGAAGAAACAGTTACTTTTAATTTTAAACTTTTTTCCTTACTAACAGAAGGTTCAATTTTTAAAAATCTAAACCCCTTATAGATGTAGGAAGTAAGTCCTTTTATTATCCAACTGTTTGCTGAGAGATAGCACTAGTGACAGAGTAGAAAACATTGTGTGGTGCAAAAGGGCCCAATTTTAAAAATCAGGAGGTTTGAGCTTAGTCATGCCTTCAGTATTTTTTTCCACTAAAAGATTTTTAGAATCTCTCTAGACATTCCTCTTCTCTTCAACAAAGTTTAGGGGATTACATTTACTTCTATATAGTATGTAAGAATTCTAAGACTCTACAGATATATGAAAATCTATTCAGTGTTAATTTTTTTCCTTCAAGTAATGGAATTTGATTAACCTGAAGAATCTGCACTATATCTTTCTATCTAGAGAGCTGTGGTATATGAATAAATGAAACATTATTACTACTATTCAAAATTAGAAATCTTACTTTTTTATTCATTCTGTATATTAACGTATATTTACTGAACACCAACCACGTGCAGGCATACTTGTTAAGTACAAAGGCAGTGACAAATTCCTGTCCTTGAAGAGTTTACACAAAAGTTTCATACTGCCGTCCAATGAGTTCTACAGCTTACAGATATATTTGATTTGGTGTGCAGTGTTGACAGCACAGTGTTTTTCTGATATTTTTATTTATTTTATTTGCTAATTAAAAAGTGATGTCACATAAATACATGAATTTATGGTTTATTTTGAGAAAAAAAATCAACTTATGCTTTCTTGTCTTGTATGATGAAAACTGACTAGAAGTAAATGACATCTACTTTTAGACAGGACCATCATTCCCTAGTTGATTATATATGCATTTACCTACCCACCTCCAGCCTCATTTAGTTTTAACCGCTGATCTACAAACATAAAATTAATTGGGAAAATATCTCACTGAGAGAAGCCATACTGAGCAAGCTAAGTATGCTGTAAGAGTTTCATGTTAGTGCTAAGATAGCCAATATATATACCTAAGAAATGATTTTTTCAAGAGATAGGCATAAAGGATGGGATAAAGAGAAAGACATAATACAGTTGATAAACTTGTGAGAATCAAGGATATAAGACAATTTGATCATTTAGTTTATAAGACATTGTACAGCATATAAATTAATTTTTGTGTTAGGCTATTTATCTATGAATTCAGCCCAGGGAAATTCTATGCAGGCACATTTCAAATATTAACAATACTGGCCATTTCCTCATCTTTGAATTCTACCAAAGTGTTTGAATATAAATAAGCCTTTAGGACAAACTTAAAGAACTGATAGGAAAGAAGGAAGAACTGTAAAGAGAATAATAATATTTATCTGAATCAAAGGAGGAGGAGGCAAAGAGAAGGGAATGGTGTATGTAGAAAGAAAAAGAAAATAAAAATCATGACAGAGAAACAAAAAGTGCTATTTTACATGCCCCACTAGCACTTGGTGACTATTTGGTTTACTACCAGCTAAAAAATGCAGGAAAATAAAATAAAATAATAATTTTAGTTTACAAGGTAGTACCATTCTAAATTAGTATGAAAATGCTATGTTTGGCTGAATCTTTTTGTTTAGTTTACAGTTTTTAAACTCCTTACTATTAAAAAAAATCAAAAAGTTTGGAAACAACCTAACTGTTCATCAACGAGGACTTGATTAAAATAATGTCCTTATTATGGAAAACTTTGTAATAATAAAACCAGAGCTGATTTATCTTTCAATTAGTCACAATAGACATAGTGCCTAAGGCTCACCAGTACTTTTAGGGACCCATGAAAATGTGCAAATTTTTTTTTTTTTTTTTTTTTTTTAGAAATTCACGTTCTTTTATTTATTTATTTATTTATTTATGGCTGTGTTGAGTCTTCGTTTCTGTGCGAGGGCTTTCTCTAGTTGCGGCAAGTGGGGACCACTCTTCATCGCAGTGCGCGGGTCTCTCACCATCGCGGCGTCTCTTGTTGCGGAGCACAGGCTCCAGATGCGCAGGCTCAGCAATTGTGGCTCACGGGCCCAGTTGCTCCGTGGCATGTGGGATCTTCCCAGACCAGGGCTCGAACCCGTGTCCCCTGCATTGGCAGGCAGATTCTCAACTTCTCAACCACTGCGCCACCAGGGAAGCCCAAAATGTGCTAATTTAAACTTCTTTTATAATCAGAAGAAATAAATATAATAATAATAAATAGTGAATCCAACCTTGATTATATTCATCTTTAGACCAACACAGTCATAAAATAGAACTTTATTATTATTATTACTATTACCATTACTGTTACTAGTACTATTATTTATGGAGAAAGGGGTCAAAGAACGCAAAAGAACCTAGGGCTCACAAAAATCACAATTCAGCCCTGAATAAAACAGTATGACAAATCTCATGATGTCCTGATATGAAATGATCTCCAAGGTATTTTAAAAAATAACACCAACGGAAAAGCAAAGTACCAAACTGTATGTAAAGAATACTACCATTTCATTTGTGTTAAAAAGGACACTTTTATATAACTTGTATACATATGTTTATCTCTGGAAGATGCATAAGAAACTGAAAATATTTAGGCTCTGAGAGAGGAACTGTTTATCTGGTGAATAGGGATGGAAGACAGTTTTTCAGTAAATATCCTTTTGTACATTTTGAATTTTGAACCATATAAATTGAATATCTGTTCAAATAAAAATATTTTAAAATTTTAAAATATTTCTTAAAAATTTAAAAATATTTTTAAAGTATTTAAATAAAAATATTTAAAAACTAGTCGGTTTTCATCATACGGAAGCAACTGATCATTAGGAAGCACTTCTCTCTCTTATATGGCATCAAGTATATCCTTCCAAATTAATGAGCCATTTTAAAATATGATTACTATCCCAATATCATATGCTCTTTCTGGAATTAAAAACACAAGTATATTGTCTCCAACAAATTCTAAATCTGGCTTCAGCTCTATCAAAGAATGGCAAGATCTGTTCACAAAGGCTTGCATATTTAATTGCCTTGGTGAATTTGGTTATTTTCTGAGGTGCCTGCCCTGTTTCTCAGCTTTAAGACATTAACTGCACCTCCTCCCCTGCCCTACTAATATCAACCACCACCCTATATTGCACTGAAGAGGCCCTAGAGAAGACAGTTGCAGACATATCTGTTACAGATTATAAACTTCATGACCCTTTGATCCCAATGACTCTTCGTGCCTCAGTAAATTCCCACTGCCCCATAAATGCAGTTTTTTACCCACTTGGTGACACTCGTGCTAAGGAAGATTATACTGTGCACATATAAAGCCAGTCATAACTGCCTTGTCTCACAAAATAATCTCTTTCCATTTTCCCCTCAAACCTGACACTGACTTCTCCTTCTAGGTTCATTGCCAATAGACTATCCCTCACCTTAGGAACACTAAATTGCTGCATAGGCTGAAATGTTAATTCATATAACCCTCCTCCATGAGGCCTTACCTTCTCCCAAGTGATGATGGCAATGAATGGGAGGCAAAGGTGTTATCACCCTACTCCATACTGGCTCCACTCTCAGACATCACCCTCCTGTATTCTTGCCTGTACTTAGACCACAGTCTTGGGTTTACTTCCCACAGTTATTATTCACTGGGCTGGGTGCTCAGTTACAGCCTATGAGACCATTCACCATTTAGTATTGCCTCAGCTCTATCCACTTCTGCTTTTCAAACAACTGACACAACAAATTTCTTTTTTAAATCTTTAAGACAGAGAGAATCTGTCTACCTAAAACCCTAAAATGAGGTCACTGGCATATATTCCCTTAAGAAATAATTGACTGGCAGAGATGCAGAAAATATTTAAATAAAATAATACTTTAGTGATATTTTTCATAACAGTGCTCCAGCTAAAGGGAAACTATCCAACATAGTGATTACATATAATAAATCATTAAAATTCATGTTTACAAAGATATTTGAGACAAAATATTATTTATGATATAAATATAAAAATAGAATATAAATTATATATACTCTATTGTTCTAAATATACAAGCAAAAAATTATATATATATATATACATACACATACACACAGGCACATATATAATATTGGAATAAAGTAAATTCTCAGGGTGGTAGAATTATTGCTTCTTTAAACTGTAAGTTTCTAAACTTCAATAGTATCAACGTATCACTTTTATTATTAGAAAAATGCCATCTTCATGATCCACTGTAAGAAATACTTGACAAAGATATATTTTTATTTGTAGCTATATATTTACATTATCTTTCCACAGATATAACTCTATTAATTATTTTTGGCTGGTTGCTGTAAGTCTAACGATATTTCTCCTTATTATTATTTTAACAATGCCTATTCAGCATCAGTATTGTGTCACTTCAATTTTCACTCCTAATCTTAGGAGCTTCCTACTTCATAAACCCCACTTCACACCTGACATTTCCCACCTCATACTTCACAAATGTTATAGCCTTACAACAGCATGATTCTACTTATAAACATTCCACTTCTAACCTTAGGAGTTTCCTACTTCATAAATCCCACTTCACATCTGACATTTCAAACTTCACATGTCACATGTCACACTTCACAAATGGGAAAGTATATTTCCATTTAGTTCACCTCCCTTGTCCTTTACCTTTATGCTCTATTGCCATGTTTTTACATGTACACACATCATAAACGTGGCCTTATGCAAAGCATTAAATTCTTTTTAAGAAACTTAGAAGAGAATTTAAAAATTGGTCTTTGTATTTACACAGTGATTTTCCATTTCCGCTTGCCATTCTCTCCTTCCTGTAAATCGAAATTTCCATCTTGTATCACTTCCACTCAGCCTGAAAAACATCCTGTAGTGCCGTCTGTTTGAAGTGAGTTTCCTCAGCTTTCACTTGCCTGAAAATATCTTTATTTTGCCATACTTTTTGGAAGATAATTTTACTGGATATATAATTCAAGACTGATAACTTTTTAATTTCTTTTTAGCACCTTAAAGATGCTACCGCTCCTGGTCTTCATTGTTTCCGATGAGAACTCTGCCTTCATATATATTATTGTTCTTCTGTATGTAATGAATGCATCTTTTTTCTATGGCTCCTTTCAAGACGTTCTAATTTGGACTCTGATATCCGTGACTCTCTGTGTGACTCTGATATGCCTATATGCGGTTTTCTTGGTATTTATCTTGCTAACTGCTCTCTGACCTTCTTGGAACTGTAAGTGAAAGTTTTTCAATCATTTTTCAAAAATATTTATTGCCTCATTATAATGATTTTTCTTTTGGTGCTCCAATGCATATATATTAAACTGTGTAATATTGGTCCATAAGTTCAAGGGGTTTTGTTCATTTTTTCTTGAATCTTTTTAGATCTCTGTTCTTGAGACTGTATAATTTCTGTTCATCTGTTTTCCAAGTCTCTGTAAATTGGTGAGATCCAATCTCAAAACTCTGTCTCCTCTAAGAATCCCATTAGGGCTTGGTTTTAAGCTTTGTTAAAGTGGGTATAAAGAGGGCCTTTCTCTGGGTGTGGCTTTTATCATAAAGCAGTGATTCAGCTTGATTCCCACTTTGTTAGGAGGTGTTAGAGGGTCTATTCAGGAAGTCTGGACCCTAAGTTCCAAGTCCCCAGCACTGCTTAATGTCTAATCTCTCTGTTCTGCTCTTACCTCTGTAACAGCCAGCCTCTTATTAACTTTGTGTGGCTGTGTTTGGTGGTACTGCCCAGCTCTCAGTCAAGGGTGTGTGGGAAACTGCCACATGAACTTCATGACCTCCACAGACTCCTTCTCTTAATGCCCTGGCCCACAGATCCCAACCACTTCAAAAGCCCAGAACTCTGATCTCTGCCTCTTCAGATAAGAGAGACTTGCACATTCTGACTGAACTCCAGGTTGATGCACTATAGCTGGGAAATTTTCCTCAGGCAGAGATCCAGGGAAACTGTGGGGCTCACCTTGTTTCTTTCCTCTCAGGAACCATAGCCCATTTATATGGTCATTTTCTTTTAGATATTTAACCCTAATATGTATTCATATTCCTACTTGGTTATGTGGTACCTACCCCAACAACACTGTTCCTTCTTATTCTTGAACTGTTGCTCTTTAGTTGTCCTCTGACATTCCAATTCTTCCTTCATGTTTGAGCTCTTTAGTACATTCTCTTGACTTCCTGGTTTTGTGATCAGTTCGTATTCTCTTTTCCTATTGAACTCTTTTTCTTTTTGGACTTCAGGGTATAGACAGTCCCACCTGATGTGGCAATATCCTGCCACTTAAAGTATAAGAGACTCAGTCTATCAGATGTCGCCATGAATGACCATTCCAGTTGAGCCAACCTCCTACCTTCCCTCTTCCTTAATGGGAGGGGAAGAGGGAAAGTAGGGAATTTTGACACCAGAGAACACTCATTTGAGCCTTGTTCTCTATTAGACAGAACTGAAAATGAAACGCCTATCAATATAAATTGTCTTCTTTTTCCTTGCTAACATAAACAAATTTTGTTAGGGACTAGAATATGCCCATTTTAACATGAAAATTCCCAGATTCCCAGAAGCTAGAAGTGGCCATGTGACATACCTCTCTCCAGTGAGATGTGTGTCAAGGGCATCAGGTGGGACTTCGGGTAACCAGTTGTTTTCACTGTTTAAAAAAAAAAAAAAAGACATACATGGCTCCTCATTTCTCCTTATGCCCATTCCCCACCCCCTTTCCACTTACTCACAAGGTCAACTTAAATTAGTCAATCCCACCTTTACCAAAAACACAGGAGAAATAAATGTTTATTTGCTGTATGCCACTGATATCTTTTTAGTTACTGGCTATGCAGCATTAATCTAGCAATAGCTGATTGAGAAAATGAGCTATACTCAAGTCATGGAAACCTACAATTAGGAGAAGATAAAATGTAGCAGGCAATAGCCCACCTCTAATGTTAGACTGCCTGGGTTCACTGCCCAGCTCTATTGTTTTTACTCATGTTGATTTTTACCAGTTTGATTATCCTTGATCTCAGTTTCCTTAATTGTAAAATAGGAATAATAATGGTTTAGTTTTAGTTTGTTTTTTTCTGGTAAGGACTAAACAAAGATAATCATTTAGCATTTGATAACGTGATATCTGGTACACAATAGATGCTTAATTAATATTCAAAATTATTATTCAATACTAGACCAGGGAGGGAGGGTTAGATTTTACTTATCAGGCCGGTGGTATTTTACAGATTTCCACGGAAGACTGTTGTTCTGTCAGCTGGAGTGTTCCCTGATAAATTAGAATAATGGTGGTCTTTTCCCAGTATGCAGATTAATTTAAGTAAATTGATATAAATTACTTGTTCTAATAATTTTTCTCCCCTATATGTTTTTAAATCTCTAGTGATTGGCACAACTTGTTTGAGAGACAAATGAAAACATGTAAATGAACAAATAGCATTATTATTAACAGAAAAAATTCAGAAACACCAATTATACCGTTTGACAATCTGTCTTTTAAATAGACATGTGTGCCCCCAAATTGTCATTTTATATTATACAAGCAAAATACAATATTTTCTCACAGGAAACTTGCTCCTAGTTCCTGTGATTGAATTGAAAATATTGTTTCATGACACTTTACATATAATACGGTATTATGCAAAAAACATAATAATCTGCAGGTTTAAGATCTCTAGCACTATAAAAATAATCCCTTGTCAGAGGCAGGGAACAGAAAAGAGTTGATTAGTGACAGAGACATTAGGAAAATGGAGAAAATTTGACAACATTTGGACATAGGTGGTGAGAGAGAGAAGAGATTCTTAAACTTTAGTGCAAATAAAAATTACCCTGAGAGCTTAATAAAAATGCATACAGAGTCCATGTCCCCAATCCCAAAAATTCTGGCTCAGAATTTCTGGAATAGTGATCTAGAACCTGCATTTTTAACAAATCCCATTTCTGATTCTGATTCAGGTAGCTAAGAATCACATTTGGAGAAACACTAGAACATGATATGCTCTAATTATTTGGAATCATTAGTTTAACTCTGCTATTTCAGAATTATTTAGCACTTTGCAGTTACTGGCAACCATTGATGCCAGTGGAAAGCCAAGGGTAAAGGATGACTCCAAGATTTTATGCCTGAACACCTGAGTGAAGAATAATGCCATTAATCAAGACGAGGAACACAATGGTAAAAATTAGATACTGTAAAGACAGAAAGATGATGATGAACTTTTTTTGTTTTTTGATTGTTGAATATTGGACTTTTTTGAGGAGTGGAAGGGAGTGGCATTACATACTAACTCTCTTCCACGTATGACTCTGAATAAGGTTGTGAATAAGGGAGAGAAGAAACCCAAGGAGCCATTTCATTACTGATAAATGCCCAGGTTGGAAGCTAAAATTAGGGTGTGTCACCAATGGTCTTCCTCACACTGGAACCCAGCATTAAGAGGCCTAGTCCCTGCAATTCTACGTGGCAGGAGCAACTGCATTTCTCTGTTACTCCCAAGCAGCTAGAAGACACTATCCTCTCCACCTTACCTACAATAGTCCTTTACACAATTTTTACTGTGGACTCTGTACTTGTCATTTATAACACACACTTCAGAATCAGAATGAATGCAAGTGTTTATTCTGTTACCTCCATTTGAACCTAAGTGCTATGAGAGCAAGGATCATATCTTACTTGCCTACTATTCAATACTCAGACCCAGTGCTAAGAAAGGAGTAGAAAGTCTAAACAATTTGTTGAAAGAATAAGTTTTTAAAAGAACAAATACTAACTTTGACTTCTGGTCTGGTGTTTGTTTGTATCTGCTCAAACCAAAATTCCATGTTACTTATGTCAAAGTTAAACAGGCAAAGAAGACATATCCAAGATTACTGCAATAGAGAAGAGGGGCCAGGACTCTGTCTGAGCTCAACTCACCAGAAAGTAACAAAAAGCTTATGAGATTTAAAGAGTAGGGAGCCTCTTAGGCCAATTCTGTTTACTAATTAGCCTTACCCAAAGAAAAAGTAAAATTTTCTCTTAGCTTCGTGGCAGGAGGTAGTTTTACAAATTGAAACAAGGTGCCTGCCTAAGTTAGGCTCCTACCCTTCCAAAGAGACTGGGGAATAGGGATGCTATCTTCTTTGTTGACGACATTTCAAAAGGATGGCTCCTGTTCCTTAAGAAAGACAGCCCTGGGTTTTAACACCGGCAAGAACTTTTTTAAAGATTTATATTTCAAAAATGCAGAGAATCAGTGTACAGTTACAAGTTTTCTAACGTAAATGCCCTAAGGAAAGAGAGGTCAAGGACCTAGAGGCAGGAAGAAACCTGTCTAAAATTTGTACCTGAGCTGAGGGAAACGTCAAGGCGGTCTTAATAAATGATTAGCTGTGTTTCTGCAGTTCTGCACCAAAGAACTCAAATTATGAGCTTCCAATCTCTCATGGTTTCTTCAGGCAAAGAGCTGCTGCACACTTTACACAACTTTTTTTTGTTTACTTTCTTGCTTGTAAGCCAACCACGGAGCTCTTCCCCATGCCTTCTGGCAGGGCGCGTGCGCGGATGGCCTTGCGCGCCTGACGTCACGGAACGCGCCAGCCCCGGCATGTTAGCAACCGAAAGCGTCCCTGGTAGCAGTGGCTGCTGAGATGTACGAACTTCCGGTTCTCCCGGCAGCTGTAGCCGCTGACGCTTCTGCCACCTACTGTGGCCGGGTCTTAGCCCGGGATTTGGTCACCCTTAGTTCTTCACTGCGCCCATGGTCCCACCTGGAGCCAGGGCGGCGGGCCCGGCAGCTCCCACGTGGTGAGAGGGCGGTCCGGGGAAAATGAAGGCGACGCACTGTAGCTGCTGCCTCAGCCACCTGCTCGCCTCCGCCCTCCTGCTGTTGCTACTGCTGCCTGAGTTGAGAGGGCCCTTGGAGGTACTGCTGCAGGCGGCCGAGGCCGTGCCGGATCCCAGGCCTCCGGACCGTGGGCCGCGAACCCTGCCACCTCTGCCTCCCGGCCCCACAGCTGCCCAGTCCCCGGGCCGCGCTCCGGCCGAAGCCGAGGGACCACGGGGCGCCGAGGGCGTCAATAGCAGCACTCCCGGAGCGGGGCTTGCAGCAGAAGACCCAGGCGGGAAAGCAGGGGAAGAAGGCCCAGTGGGTGGCGTCCTCGCTGTGAGCCCCAACCCCGACGACAAGCCCATGACCCAACGAGCCCTGACCGTGTTGATGGTGGTGAGTGGCGCGGTGCTGGTGTACTTCGTCGTCAGGACGGTCAGGTGAGGCGAAGCCTCGATGAGCCTCCCTCGCAGGCCTGAAATGGGCTATCTTTTGACCTGGCGTTGCCCTCTTCCCACCCCCAGTATCATGGGTGCCTGCCTGAGTGAGAGACTGTGAGGATGAATGTCTTAAAAGCCTGTGGTACCTTTGGGAGTATTTAAACCACCAAGTAGTTGCTCCCTTTCATTTATAAATTATAAATTAGTACCGAACCTCTAAATCAATCTTTATTTGAGTAAATTAATAATAATGCAGAATGACCTTATTATCTGGATACTTTATTTTATAAAATGTAAAAGAAGAAAAGTTCTTTTAGCAGTAGTTTCTTAGTGTTGACTTTTAACCCACCACCTTAGTAATTCGGTTGTACCACATGAAATTTCTTACATTCCACATTTTTTAACCGGGAATACTGACAATTTTGTATGATTCAATCTTTGTCATAGTCCCTATTAGAAACATCTAGCATTCATTTTGCATGGCACTAAATGTTTCAATGCAAAGTGTTACCAGTTGCATGATAAGATGGAAAACTGATACCTATGCGGGGGGGAGGGGGAAATGTCATAAATATGATCCTGTTTTAATATTGGTACATATGTTTAATATCCTAACTATCCTATCCTGATTTTAAATTTACAAAAATTTGAATTAGTAAATGGATAAATCTGATATCTTACACACAAAAAACCTTTGCAAAGTGAATTCATCTATAAATCTAAGTCATTCAAAAGTTTAAACTTACAAATTAATAGTTTTTTGAGCCTATTCTTACTACAGAACGTTAGATTACACAATTACTTAAATTTCAGATTTGGTACAGATATGGACATGTAAATGACATCTTTCACTTTACATATGATAAAACTGACCTAGAAGAGTAAAGTGGTTTAATTTGTGTCCCATGGAGTCTAATGACCATCTACGATTGTAAAATCCATTGTTTGCTTTGTTTGAATTTTTTTCCCATTAACATGATGTCTGTGTCCTAATCTATGATCAACCTTTTGATGAAGTAGACCAGGTCTTTATGTTGTACCAGGTTATGAGTAAAAGTAGAAGACTGTCACTTATTTTTCTACTCCTCTTACTGCCTCATCAAGTAGAAAAGGAATTATATAATTCAATTAGTGACATTTGTTACTGTTGGAAGTAACTTCCACTTGATACATTCCATTGTTACTGAAGTAAAGTTATTTTATGGCATCAATCATGATATTAAAATATTTCAACTATGTAGTAAGACTGATTTGGAAAATCTATAATAAAGCCTCTTTAACTGGGTTAGTTGGGGACCACCTCTCTGAAGAGCTGACATGCAGAGCCAAGACCTCACTGTTAGAAGGAGCCAGCCAAGAGAACAGCTGAGGAAGCACTGTGTACTTTCCTCCTGTATAAATACAGTAGAGGGTAGGTTTATAGGAATGCACTGGTTTGTTTTCTAAACTATTTCACATTTTTTCCTGTAACTGCCTACCCTCCACTATTTCATATATTTCTTTAAATGGATTTATTTAAACTGAAAGTTTCCTTTTAAACATATCTATTTATTATTTTGTGAACAGAAAACCAACATCCCTTGGCTTAAATAACTGATTGAAGAAGTACAATGTAAGCCAGTGGTAGACATGTGGTCCAGAGGACCCTGGAGGGTGGGAGGGTTCTCTGAGACCTCTTCAGGGGATCTGCAAGATCAAAACTATTTTCAAAATAATACATTCTAAGTTTATAGGGCACAAGAAGTTCATTGATACAGTTTCAAATTGCACATTGCAACTAGCTTTTAAGAAACTACCTCTTGTTGAGTTTTGGTGTACTATCAAAATAGCATAAACACCAGTATCTGAAAACGCTATTAAAATGCATCTCCCTTTTCCAAGCTCATATCTACATGAACCTGGATTTTCTTTATATCCTTCAACCAAACAACACATTGCAAATGATTGAAGGCAGAAGCAGATATGAAATCTAGCTGTTTTCTATTTTCTCTCTTTTTATTTTCTATCTAGTTCTATCCATTTAAGCCAGACATTAAAGAGATTTTTAAAAATCTAAATCTATGCCAATTTTCACCTTTTTCTGTTTTCTTTTTGATGGTATATTTTTCACAAAAAAACTATGTTAATATGTAGTGGATTTATTCTAATTTTAAAAAGCAAATGATATTCTAAAGTTTTCTTAGGTTTAATTAGCATATTAATAATCCACATAATTGATATATATATATAATCCACATATTTATAAGCTCTTTGGGGTCCTGAATAATTTTTAAGAACGTAAAGGAATTTTAAGATCAAAACATTTGAGAACCACTGGTGGAAACAATATTATTTGAGTTATATACTGTTGGTTCACAAAACCCAGCAAATCCAGGCCCACATTCTGTTAAAGAGGAAGTTAGAAAATGAGGTGTTACAGACATATTACCACCAAACTGAGACTTTCTTCTTGATATAAAGAATTATTAGAAGAAAACTGAAGCAGTAATTACTTTTCCCACTACATAATTGTTAGTTAATGCTGTCTGTATATTTCCTATAAATATCCAGAGTATCCTAAGTATTATGTTTCATACACATATAAATAATGGGTCTGATGATAACTTTTTGGGGATGATCTTTTTTCATTTTGCTTCCACCTTATGTATAATCTTATATATAATTGTTTATCGCCATTGATTTTCTATCTTCATTTCTGTAAAGCTCGGAAGGGTACAGTCTTTTCAGTCTGATTCTGTTGGATGACTCACTAATATTGTGTGTTAACAGCCAAATTCTGAACCTATGGCTAAGAAAAACTGGACTCTTCAACCAGCATCTAGTACATTCATTTAGTCCAAGTCCTAAATTTAGTTGGCCACCTGATGTCCAAAGCTTGACTGATGCTAACAGTGTCTGAGCAATGTTCAGAACTTATGCTTTTTGCTTCCAGATTATGGGATGAAAACTATTCATTTTGGTGAATGCCCATTTTGACCCCCCAACTTCCAAAATAGTCGTGAGAACACCGCAGCATTATTTATTTGTGCCAAGGGGGAAGAATGGGCCAAAAATCATCATTTCATTAACTCATATGTGAAAACACTGAGAATATTTTACTTGTAAAGTACTTGAACTCCATGAAATGTCCATATTGTTTTACTTTAATCTAATTCAATTATAATGAATGTGTAACTAGAGATAACTTCCCCTTTGAGTCTGGAAATATTCCAAAGAACAATTAGATTCTCTCTGTAGAAATTGAAATATATATATAGAGAAGGAACAGAGTAGGCTTCCTAAGACTAATACATAGTCTTTCTGAGAAGAGGCTCACTGTCTGTCTCATTCTCTATTATATCCCCAGTGCTGAATATTATGTACAAAATAGGGTAGGCCCTGAGTAAGTAGTTGCCTAATTAATGAGTGTTCTTAGTTCTTGTTGGGGATCAGTGTGAGTCTGGGGAAGACTCAAAAACATGAGGACAAAGGCTATTTACTTACCATTTTTTATCCAAGGCTAAGTACAGTGTTTGCACTCAGACATTTAGTAAATGAACTAAGTTTGATTAGACTGAGAAAATAAATGTTTGGGTAGGGAAAACAGTTATTTTATTACGTTTTTCAAAAGAAATAACATTCCCCATCTTTCTCCTCCTGTACACTTTTCCTTTCATGCTTCATTCTAATATTAAAGGAATATTAGATTACTGCTTCTGTCAGTTACTATTTTAGTTAAACACATAGAACAAGCCTGGCTAACTTAAACTAATGGGGATTTACTGGAAGAATGCTGAGATCTCAGAAAGTCAAAGAGAAACTGGAGAATCGGTTCTGGGAACAGGCAGAAACTAAGTCAGCTTAGGAGACAAGACATCAAAATACCACACAGGTTTCTTTGCAGGAACATACCATTGTATAGATATGCAGTAGTTTTCAGTCTCTTTGACCCTCAGCTTAGGAATCAAATTCCATGGAAGGAGAAATAAATTAAGTCTATCTATTGGCAGAGGTGGTGGGAATCTTAATTATCATCTCACCAGACTGTTTACTGTGGTAGAGATACTACCAATAAAGGAATATGGGTGCAAAAAGGAAAGGAATACCGTCACCAAAACAACATATTTACACCTCCCTGATCCATCTTTGCTCTAGGAATCAAGGAGGAATATAAACTATTCATACCCACCTTGCTAGATATTTTTTAGCCTAGCAGTTTAAAACGCCAGTCCCTATGAGTGGCTCAAGAAGTGTCATGCAATTTGACCAGCAGTCTGTAAGGTCACTAATCACCTCCAAGCTACCAAATGTTCTTTATTCTACCAGAAGGGTCTTTATTCTGAATAGCTCTACTGCATTTGTTACCAATCATTTAATTCTTGAGTAATTTTCCTCTATTGGCTTCTGTTCCTTTTTACTATTTTAACCCCTTTTCAGTATAGTCTTATGGGAAGTCAGACTTTCTGAGTTCTAATCCCAAGAGCTGTGTACTCTTGGGTAAGTTACATAGCAGCTCTAAAGTTCAGCTCAGGTTTTGTAAAATAGAGAAAATGATAGTATTTACCAGAAAGGATTGTTTCAAGGACCTATACAAAGTACTTAGCACAGTTCCTGGCACATAATAACTGCTCAATGAATTTTACTAGTGATAATTATTATTTTTTCTTATCACTCTTTTCTGATCTCTTCCATGGATCTTTTCTGTTTTCTCTTATAATAAGGACAAAATCTAGGCTTCTGAGAGTGCTTCTTTTTATTTATTTATTTGTAATTGAATGAAAGATTCCTTAAATTCTATAGTGATTTACAATTTTCAAAAGTTTCACACAGATGATTTCGTGCTTCTAAAGCTATCTCTTTAGTCTGTTCTTCTACATATGATAATAGGGTTTTCTGTATTTAAGCAATATTTATCATGTGCAGTTCTGGGAGATAAAAGTAAGGAGGTTAATTTTGGGGGGAATTTGGGCCAGGGTAGTGCTCCCCAACCTTTTTCGTGCCATGCCACACTTAGAAATTGATATTCATGTAGGGTAAATGCTTGAGACTATTTGCCCTGATCTCTGTCAACCTTGGACCCTGTTAGCTATTCCAAAGGGCTAAGGAGATCTTTGTTTTGGCACATCAGTAAACCATTTGCGTGTATGATACAGTGGTTGGGAAGTGTTTATAGAATGGTGCTGAATATGGACTATGTAAAGAAATAGTTGGACAAGTTATCATATGGGCCACCTTTAAATCCAGATTCTTAAAATGAAGAGAATCATAAGGAAACATACAAGTAGGTGATGGAACACTGGTAACCTAACTCAGAGAAGCTAGGATGCTCAATGCCCTTATCAGTTAGGAGGTTTTTACCTGTAAGTAATAGAATATCCAATTAAACGTGACTTTAACATAAGGACATGTTTTGTAGTTGTTTCTTATCATGAATATGAGCAGGCTCAGGCTTAGTTCAGTGACTTTGTGAGATTATCAAGGATCTGGCTTTTTCTATCCTTGTCTCACCATGGGATGGCTACCTCAGCTTTAAGCATTGTGTTCCCACACAATAGTATCTCAAATAGGAAAGAGGGAAGGGGGCCTGAAAAGAGGCCTTCTCTTCCTATGTTCTTTTTTTATCAAGGAGAAAAATCTTTCCCAGAAACCCCACTACTTGAGTTCACCCCTTCTATCTCATTTGTCTGAACTGCTTCATCTACTTAGCCCTAGACAATGACTGGCAAAAGGGAAATTATATTTTCATGATTGGTTGCACTAATTATTATGATCATTATGTATCTCTTAGGGCTGGGCTCAATTGCTGTCTAACCAAAATCATGGTACTGTTAAGGCAGAAGAGAGTTTCCTTTAGGATAAACAAAAAGCAGATACTGTTACAGTGATCAAAACTAAGAGATGACCTAACCAGAAGATCATAAATGTACTTATTATTGTAAGTAGCTACCAAGTCATTACTTTTTACCATGAAAGGATGAACCAGAAAATGCAATTCACTTAAAACAATATATCCAGACTGGTATAATGTAAGATCATTGTGTAAGGGATCAGAAGACTGTTTGGTAGCTAATTTTGGACGTTGGTTAGAATTACTTTGAATCATTAGGATTGTTGTGAGGATTACATCAGGTAATGCTTGCAAGCTGCTTAGCTCAATGCCTGACATATGTGCACACTCGGTAAATAGTAATATTCTTAGTGAAATTTTTCTGTATCTAGAATTGCTATTGTAATATATTTGGGGGGTTTTACAGTATTTTCTGTAAAAAATGTATTTCCCCCATACCACAGTCTGTGGTATCTGACCTCTTAAACTGTAATCAGCAAGAGGTTAGGTCTGACAAGGCTAGAGATGGGGTGGGAGCAAGGGGAAAAAAGGAGGTTGTAAGAGAAATCTGCTAGAGTGTTGGTCATAGAGCCAGTCAAAGGTGAGGCGGGATGAATCTTAGAGGCGCTGGTTTGTAAATAAGACTTTAAAGTCGGTTGGGGAATAAACCCATGCTGAACTGTTAGAGGTGGAGGTCAGGAGAATTATCAAGTCTTCACATCCCAAATTCTAGGCCTAAAAGAGAACACTAGGAAATCTTTATAAAGACAAAGAGGAAAGATGACAAGGGAGCTATGTGCTGTGCACCTTCATGTAGGATACTTCATAGCTAAGCTATATGACATTTACTTAAGGTTTACTTCACCTGGGGGTATCCACCAGAATACCATCAAATGGGAGACAAGTCTAAACACAAGAACTGATCGTACATGCTGAATTACAAGGAGCTTGTTTAGAAAAGGGGTCTATCAGAGAAAGCAACATTGCAATAACCTAAACATAGATAAACATGCATTTGATCTTTTCTTTTTTAACTTTTAGGTATTAGCAGTGAACATGTTACGGGAAATGAAGAGTGGCAGGATACCTTGCTGGGGAATCTTCTATTTAGTGCTACACTTGGTCAAGCTTGTGATAGTGACAGAGCCTGGTAACTTATAAGCCAATAGAGAGGACCCAAGAATAATTATGAAAAGAAGCCAAAAAGATTCAAAAGCTCAGTAGTCTGTCAACTTGAGGTCAATAACTCATGACAGCACCATTGCTTTACATTAAAGTGGTATAATTACAATGATCCTTGAGAGATCAAAAAGAGTAGAATTAGCTCATTTTATCCTATATATTAAGGCATGGATAGCTCTAGTGTTGGATATGGCTCCATGTAGAATGCTGAGATTTTAAAAGAAAAACAATAGTTTGGCTTTTGAAAGGATAAACTTCAATTATTTAGTGTGTAAATGAAGAATAACTACATGTTACAATATGGTAAATTTACATACCCAAAAGATAAAAATGAAACTCCACAGCACAGGATACAAGTTGAATATTGGTGGTTCTAATTGAGATGGCATATGAGAATCACCTGGGCTAAAACAGATAGGCTAATCTACCTAAAACATCCCAAATGAGTATCTTAGAGGTCCTGGAGTGAATGCATGTTTAATATGCTTAATTATTCTAGCACTGTGTGTGTGTGTGTGTGTGTCCTGAGCCAGAGGGCTATTATCCAAATTACAATTTAAAAATTGGGTAGATCCCTTAGGTTTTGCTGTGGTATGGTTCTGGAGATGGTGTTCTTTCAGGCTTCTCTTATACCAGAGGTGGTGATTTGCATATAAAATTGTAGGTGTCTTTGTTATACAGAGAAAATGCAAGATCTATTGTGAATCTGAATATTTCAGTTAAATAATTTAACAGATATTTATTAGGCATATGCTTTATGCCAGTCCTTGTGTGCTGTAGGCAGTAATAAGAACAGATCTATTTCCTGTTCCCATGAAATTAATGGTCTAATAGGGAAGATAAAAAGTTACAAAAATAAGTGTGCAAGTACATCTTTGATACGTTCTTCAAAGGATATGTGCATGGGTGGTATGGAAGCCAGTAATAGGTGCTTGTGACCTAGCTGGGTAGATTAGGGAAGGCTTCCTTGTAAAATGAATAGGCAGTACCACAGCAATATTGTGGTGGCCAGTGTCAGAGAAAGCATAGCTATTATGAGGGAATGAGGGAAGGCTTTGTCAATGGAGTATAGAAAGTGAAGTAGAATGTAGAGTCAAGAGCAAGGTAAGGCCAGAGAGAAAAATATGAGCCATCCTGTGTTGAACTTTATAGGCCTTATTACAGAATCATTTACTGCCAAGCAGTAGGAAACCAGTGGTAATTTTAGAGGGGAGATTGGTGAGTGACCAGAGTAGACAGAGGTAGACAGTTATAAAGCTATTTTAATAATGAAGGCAATAGATAGTAGCAGTGGTAAGCACTGTAAGTGAACTTCAGTGATTCTCAGGAAGTTCAGTCAATTGGACTTTGTGATTGTGGCAGCCATGGAGGCACACTGATCAAACCTCCCTTTAAGAGACCCTGCTGTGGGGATAGCCTCTAGCTTCCACAGCTTTGGATCTGTCACAGCATCCATGCCAGTGCCATGATTCCTAGACCTGCTTCCAGCCAATGATTGAATGTAGCCAAATCTGGTCATCGTGACTGACAGAGGACTCTCTTCTCTAATAGGCAACCTTTGCTTAAGGACATACCATTGGTCTGGTCAAAACTTTCTCAGAATTGCATTGCACTGGTACTGCTGTTCCTATCCTGTCAGCCTTCCTTTCTACTCTTACAGGTGTCAGACCTGTATCACCCTCTGTAGGATTTCTTCCTCATCTCCAGCTCCCTCCCTCTTTATCCTTCAGAAGCCTTTCCCCTGATAAATCTTCTGCATACTGTATTAGTTTGCCAGGGCTGCTATAACAAAGTACCACAAACTAGGTGAACTTAAAATTTTATCACGTCACAGTTCTGGAGGCTAGACATTCGAAATCAAGGTATTGGCAGTGTCGGTTTCTTCTGAGAGTTATGAGGGAGTGTTCTGAACTGAATGTTTACGTTCCCCCCCCCACCAAAATTCATATGTGACTGTACTTGAAGATAAAGCCTGTGAGGAGGCAAAAAAGGTTAAATGAGGTCATAGGGGAGTTGCCTCATCTAATAGGGCTGATCCCTTGTAAGAAAAGGAAAAGACTCCAGGTTGCTCTCTTTCTCTTCCTTTACACCCAAAGAAGAGATCATGTGAGCACACAGTGAAATGACAGCTGACTACAAGCCAAGGGAAGACGCCTCAGAATGAAATCTATCTTGCAGGTACCTTTATCTTGGACTTCCCAGCCATAAGAATGGTGATAAATAAATTTCTGTTGTTTAAGCCATCAAGACCATGGTATTTTGTTATGACAAACTGAGCAGACTAACACAGAGAAGGTTCTGTTCCAGGTCCCTCTCCTTGGCTTTTAGATGGGTCATCTTCATGTTCACTTGGTGTTCTCTCTGTATCTATATCTGTCTCCAAATTTCATCTTTTTATAAGGACACTGGTCATGTTGGAGTAGGACTTATTCTAATGACTTCATTTTAACTTGACTGACTCTGTGAAGACCCTATTTTCAAACAACATCACATTCTGAGCAACTAAGGATTAGGATTTCAACATATGAATTTTCAGGGGACACAATTCAACTCATAACATACTTGTCTCTTATTGGTGTCTGCTTCTTGAAAAACGTGACATTTCAGTGATGGATTAGGTTTGGTGAATGGGAGATGAAGATGAGAGAGATTTCAGATAAAATAATTTTTACTGTGTGTTATATATTGGGTTGAATTTCTTCATGAAAATCATAGACAACTAAAATTGTGGCTCACCAATTTTTATTTAGTTATGTCTCAGTGCAAAAAAAATGAGTTCCAAAACCATTCTTGATCAGTAATTCACTTTTCTTGCCAAAAAAAGTCAAGGCAAACAAATTCTGTATCATTAGTCGTACCTTTATTAAGATTTACTCTGCTTTATCATGATGCCTAATCATATAGGAGAGTGTATGTCTGTAAAATATACACTAAATACTATATTCCTCAGTCAGTTTTGAATGCGTAATAGAAGAAATTAAGAAATAATATTACTTATATAATTCCTTACTTAATAATACCCTACAGGCATTCAGTTAAAACAAGAAAATCAGATCGGTACAGCGAGTTACAGCAGGTTACATTGATTGGTTTTCTCCCTTTCACAGAGTAGTAAAATGAAAGGGAGTTTTATTCTGTTGTGTTTATTTTATGTGGCATCATACATTTTTACATAAAATTTTATCAACCTTACTTTAGTAATTTAGTTTTATTTTTCTACTGTAGCTTTTACATGTTATTTAAACAGAAATAATTCTTACCGACCTGAGTATAATGGAACATAGAGGAATCTGCATCTATTTTAGACAGCTATTTGAATAATAACGTGAATACCTGGAAGGTATCTGATCAAGATCATTTACCTGTGATTGCCATGTGATGAATGAATATAAATCAATATAATAATAAACCATATTGCTATTTTCTTTTGCCTTCTTAGGCTTCCATATTTTCCTCTCTACACATGTATAGATAAAGTCCCAATTTTTTTGTTAACTGAAGAGCCAACAAAATTTTTTTTTCAGGTTGCAGTTATGTGTTTACTATGTCTGGTAGAAAACTGTGCATATCTATGATTATATGTATGTAGTTATTAACATACATGGACAAATTGGGCATCATGAGCTTAATGAAAACATTAATTTGTAGGAAAAGAGCCATAGCTGTTAAAATTGCATGAATTTTAAATCCTCCTCTCCTTTGTTTAAAAATAATGTACACTGCATATTAAAAAATGGAAGTAGCCTTTTTACTTAAAGTTTCAGTGTATTTTTATGTGTATTGTATTTTTCACTTAATGTTTATTAGTATTTTAAGTATGCGGTTCATTGAATCAGCCCAATAATTTTAAAGCTTTATAAGTGTTTCTGGCTTTCCCTGAGAAAAATCACTGCATATGGATGTGTTTTATTATATTTGATGTTTTTATGGCCATAAAGCTGTCATGACCATGTAGCCATCACCGCCTATATCCTTGGACTTAGGAACGACATTCTTAGGGAAGTTGCATTTCAAGTTTAAATTCTATTTAACAATATATAGTTTTTTATTTGACTTATTCTTGTATGAATTAGTGACGTTTACTAAAATACTAAATTCATTTTAACTGAACTGCATTCCCCTATTTATTTGGTGCCTGAGGGTGCACAGTCTTTGCATATGAAGTAAGTTCTTATTAAAGAGTTTGGATTCAGAAGGTGGTATTTATATACACGTTAAAAGACAGTAGAGTAGAAGCTGAAATAAATAATAAAGTGCTCACACCAATGCAATCAAATGTTTAAACAGAAAGAAAACCGTGTTATTGGGCAGATTAGATTAGCCACTCATTGAAAGATTGGAAAATCATTCAAGGTATGATGATGACCTTGGAAGTGGAGAAGAGTGTCAGCTGAGATAAATGTCAAAAGTCCTTAAACTCTATGTTCATATCATTTCCTTTTTAAAGACTTGGCAAGGTATCCTGTGACTGACAATGACTTGGTTATTAACATATTGACTATTTGATATGTAATATGTGACCTGAAGGAATCTAGTTTATTTCCAAAAATAATTTCACATGACTGAAAAATGCCAGAATGTTTGGAAAGCCATATGGTTTAGAAAACTGAGCAACAGACTGGCAAAAGGGAAGAGAAGAAATTATGACTCTGAATATTCTTAACTTAAGCTGCCAGGTGGCTTCACTCATTCTTATGTATTCACTTTTTAAAATCAAAGCAGTGCGTGCAAATGTTATTAAATCATGTGGTTCAAAAAGACCAATAGTGAACTATAATTCCCCTGTACCTTTCTATTCCTACTTCCAGTGTCAGTACTTCCATCATTTCTGTTGTTAGTTCTTCTGTGAATTACTTTCATAAGTCTAAATCAGAGATTGGCAAACTGACCCATAAGCCATATCCAGTCTGCTGACCTGTTTTTCTAAGGCCTATGAGCCAAGAATGTGTCTTACATTTTTAAAGCGTTGTAAAAAATCAAAATAATAACTGAAGAAGTTAAGATGAATGTGTGACAGAGACCATATGTGATGTACAGTGCCTAAAATATTTACTGTCTGATCCTTTACAGAAAAAAGTTTAGATTTCTGGTCTACATAAGGTATGTGTGTATGTGTATGTTTATGAGCATACACACATATTCAATACATAGAAACATGCACACATATATATACTTGTAAATTTAACAACCTAAACACATGTAATTTTTCACTATATAAAGATAGGCTTATATACTTCATACCATCACCAGTTCTACCTCATTTTTGCCAGTTATTAGTATTAACTCTTTCACTGGTTATATTTGTAGCTTTAAATACTATACTTAAACCTCGGTTTCCTTTTCTACCATCTTTGGGTGGGCATATAGAATAGATTTTTAGGCAGTGATTAGTGGAAATTATCTCGGTTTTTGCCTAAAGTTAGTAATATTTTGTAAATTTTGATCAGCCAGGTACTTTATACCCAGAAGCTAGCACAATGCCTGATGCTTAGTAAGACTCAAATATTTCTTAGACTCAAATATATATACACACGGGACAGTTTGTCTCCTAGGGGTCCCCACTATCATTTTTACAGAGGCTCGTATTGCTCTATACTTGGTGCTATAGTTGTAGTATTTCTTATCACACTTATTACGTCATACAAAGTGAATCAGAATTTAAGTAAACTTATTTGTTATTACTTGCTATCTTCTGTTTTGTTTTTCAACTCCCATAGATACTTGTGTGAAACATTTTTCTGTGTGTGGAGTTGAGGTTGTTACGTTGGAGGTGATTTAGGCATTGATTTCAGGGTCAGATTTGGATCACTGAACTAAAATATGATGTCACTCAGACCATCAACAAATATTTAAGGAGAATCTTAATCAGACACTGTGCTACAAAGTAGCAATACAGTGGCGAACATGATAGGCATGGCTTCTCCCCTCATGCAACTTAGTGGGAGAGACAGGCAAATAAACAGTCAAATAAATACACACATAGCACACATAAATGTAAGTTGAGATAAATAATTTGAAGGAAAAGAACAAGTTATTTGAGAGAGAAGGAGACAGTAGGGTTCTAAATCATGAGACGCCTTCATATATATACAGATAATAGTTAAATATTAAAATATTTTCTCTCCTCTAGAGCAGTAGTTCTCAAACTTTAGTTTGCATCAAACTCACAAGGAGTGGTTGTTCAAACACTGGTTTCTGGGCCCCAAATTCAAAGTTTCTTACTCACTAGGTCCGGGTGGGCATGAGGATTTGCATTTCTAATAAGCCCTTAGATGACTGTCATTCTCCTGATCCAGAGAACCACACTTCAAGAACCATTGATCTAGGATAGTGGCTTTCAGTACATTGGAGACACTTGTAGAACGTTAATAAGCTATTGATGCCTAGTTCCTATCCCTGGAAATTATAATTTAATTGTATGGCGATACGGCCCGAGAAAGGAGCTTTTTAAAATACCCTAGGTGATTCTGATATGCAGCCAGGAGTCTACACTACCTAGTCTAGAATTTGAGTGCATATATACATACAGTTTCCTAGTGGGGCAGAAAGTACCTAACGCTGCACAGTGGCAAGAAGGCATGGAGGAGATGGGAAAAAGACTGGAACATAATCCTTCAGTAAAAACATTGTACCAGAACTAAGACTTGAGGGATTATCTCTCAACATTATAAGTTGACAGAAAGAGAAGATAGTATGTCAGACAGAGGAAATGGATGGCACACAAACATACAGGAGTAGCTTTTGTTTAATTAATAATCCTAGGTGGTAAATTGGTTTCGTTTCTGAAATGTAACCATTCTGATATTGAATGCCTCCAATGTCAGAAACTGGGATAATTTACTTTTAGTTTACAAGTAAGTATAAAGATCATCTATACCATATTCAAATAATTTTTATTCATTAATATGTTCTATTTAATAGGATGAGAAGAAGAAACCGAAAGACTAGGAGATACGGAGTGTTGGACACTAACATAGAAAACATGGAATTGACACCTTTAGAACAAGATGATGAGGATGATGATAACACATTGTTTGATGCCAATCATCCTCGAAGGTAAGTGTTGAGCAGTTTAATTCCATGAGTCAGGAGGTACTTTGACAAGTAAACTGAAAAAATAAAGTAGAATTTCATTTAACAGTTTGTATCCTAAATGATTATTTTCAGTTCTGTTTAATGAAGTTCTTTGTGCTACCCAACCAATAGCTCACATTCGCATTGCTTTGCTAAAAGAGATGTAAACAATAGAATATCATCCCCCAAAGAAATCATTATTGTAGATCTCCTTGAAGAGCTTGGTCCTTTTAACTGCTGCATAATAATAATTGTGTGTGTGTGTGTGTGTGAGAGAGAGAGAGAGAGAGAGAGAGGGAGGGAGGGAGATTAGTAAACTTGATTTTCTTTTTGCATTCTGAAAATATTTTGGTTTTAGTCTGGGTTATTCTATTTGTAAACAGTGTTTTCAGCAGAATTGTGAGACTAATGGTCAGTGGTCTGACAGTGTGGCTATAATGTCTATTCTCAGATCTATTCTCACTGAGTGTTAAGACCTTTCCTAAAAGGTTTGGATAAACAAAGTTATATGGATATAGACTTGTTTCAATGCAAATGGAATGAGGAAAGGAGGCAATAAAGGTTCCACTCAATAGGGAAAGACATGTTGGAATAGAGGAGGAATTAGTTGGATGAAGGAAAACTGGAGTCCAGAATCAGGTACGTACAGAAAGAGTACAGGAATCTGGGGGTTATAAAAAAGACTCAACAAAAATTGGGCTATTAAATCAAATACATATGAGCTTTTAGTTGCTGGTAATTCATTCATTTAATAAAAATACATTCATGAAATGCCATAAAATAGTATTAGAGACCTGATATATAAACATGAACAAAACAATTGTATTTGTTCATTAGGGATTCAGTCTCTTAGTGAAAATAAACATGAATAGAATACATAAAAATGTTTTTATTTAGAATATTCTAAAGTTTATTTAGAACATTCAAATATACCCCCTGAAAGGCCTTAAATTGCCTATAAAGTATTGTACAATGCCCATTAAGTAATATTGCCAGTTGTTGACTGCTTCTTTAGGTGTGAACCAGATGAAGTTGCTCGCATGCGTTTAGGAGCCACTGTGTGTAATAGATACTTATCTTTACACCCTAGAAGGACAGTAAGAATAATTGTGAAATACAGCTGGGAACTGAGACTGACTGAGGGAACACCTCACCATTTCTCTCATCTTGGGCTCACCCTACAGAAGGTGCTCATTGAGGAGGATGGGGGGTGAAGTCTCACTTTTTATATAATTATTTTCCTTTAATTTTCAGCAAAGTTTTTATAGTATTTAAAAAGTGTGGTATTTGTAGTATTTTAAAAAGCTAAATGCATACGAGGTACCTCTTCTGTACACACACAGAAAGGGAACACAAAAAGGGAAGCTGTTGACTTAGGAAGTTGGGGTTGTTTCCAAAGAGGAACTGAATTTGAAGCCCAGTTTGTCTATTTTAAGTGTGCTTGACAGTCAGCAGCAACCACCCAGAGCTTAGTAGTTGTGAAAAATGATAGTTGTTCAGAATGCAAGCAGCAGAAAATGTCTGGAATGCAGCCTGTTGTGTGTGCACATGTATTTATACGTGCAAGGTGTTATACCTGGGGATCAGCTGTGACAAGTCATAGGGATGGGCAAGGTCTTTTTTTTTTTTTTTTTTTTTTTTTTTTTTTTTTTTTTTTTTAGGAAAATTGGAAGAGTTTTGTAGTCTTTTAAGGAGTTTGGTATTGCCCTGCTATCATTGGAGAACTATTGATGCTGCTTGACTGGGGTATATGTAATCAGATAACGAGATCTGTGTTGTAGTAGTGGGGAAAGTGGCCTAGGAGTGATGAAGAGGGACAGAACTAGGGAAGGTAGGAGGGGCATAAAGAAGGGGACAGTTTCCATGAGATATAGTTACCTGTAGCCATCTTTTATTCTGTATCTTGCTTCATCACAGACCTTTCTCCCATATTTATCCCCCTCTTAATGCCCTGCTTCTCATGAATCTTGCATTCCATTAGAGAGCTAGACATTAATCAGAGTTACATAAACAGAGAAAGAATAAGAATAGGGTGGTGTGAGAACATATAGTGGGGGCACAGAACGTTTAACCAAAAACAAATGGTCCAGAAAAGCCTCTTGGAAGTGACATGTAAACTGAGACTTGAGACATGAGTAAAAATTAGCTAAATGAAAGGTGGATACAGGGGCAGGAGTTGGAGACAGAACTGCAGTCACAAAGTACCAGAAGCAAAAGAGTATAGTATAGTGTATTCAAGAAACTCAAAGAAGTTAAATATATGCTATATTAATATGTGTGAAATAAATGAATGGGTGGATGAATGATTTTTGAGCTTTGAATGCAAAAGGAAGAGGGTAAGGCAGAACAAAGAATCAGAAGGCAGGCTGTGATCCATGTTAATCAGTTAGAAATTATTCTACAGGTTACAAAGAGCCACTTGGAAAATTTTAAGACAGGGAAAACAATCAAAGCTATAGTTTGAAGATTACTGTGCATAAATTGGAGAAGAGTAAGATAAGGAGTAAGGTGACCAGGAAGAAGACCCGTTAGATGGTACACGTACATGGGGTGGCCTGTGCTAGGTGATAGCAAGAGAAGTAGAGAGGAGTGAATTATTCAAGAGGCTTTGAAAGGTATTAACAAGATTTAGGTATTGTGTTTGGGGGGGTGAAAGAGAAATGGTAATAATGGAGAAGCAAGTTTTGGGAGTAATGATAATGATAATTATCAATGATAATTGATAGTGAAATCAGCTTGAATTTTTTAGTATTATGATACCATTTACTTAAAAAACTTAGAATAAACTTTAACGTACATATGTCTAGATTAAGTAAGGAGAACAGCACATTGTTAAGTGTACTTACCTATTCATTCATTCATTCATTCAATAAATGAATGATGTAGCAGCTAGTTTATACAGCAACTATTTAATGCCTGGCACTAGTCTAGGTGCTTGGAGCACATTAAAGCAACAGAATAGAAAAGAAAATTTTTTTAAATCCTGACTTTGTGAAGCTTAGCTTCTAGTGGGGAAGAGGTGAGATTGGGGGGTTGACAGTTCATTTTCATTTTTACTTTTCCTTCGATATACTTCTGTGTTATTTGATTTTTTTTCTTCAAAGAGCATATGTTCATACATTACTTAAAAAGAAAAACCTTTTTGTCTGGGAATAATTTCAAATCTACAGAAAAGTTATAGGAATAAAAATAGTGCAAAGAGTATCCTAAACTTTTTATTTAGAATCACCTTTCCTTAACATTTTACTTTATTTGTTCTCTTGTGTTCTCTCTTTCACTCTCATAATATAGATACGGAAGAATGCATCCCTCTCATTTTATATTTAAGTGATGTTCTGGTATTTCCTCATAATTAGATTCAGAGTATGCATTCTTGGTGGAAATACTACATAGATCTTTCTACATCCTTCTCAGGATATTGTATCTGGAGACACACAGTGTCCATTTGTTCTTCAGTAGCAGTGGTATTTGTGATGTACCTCTTCAAGGTTTTGTCTGATTTCTCTAGTATGCACTGTTTTTTTCCCCTTTGCAACTAATAAAGAGACATTTTAAAATCATGAAAATATTTTGCGTATCATCAAAATTTCCCCCTAGGTTTAGTACCCATTTGTCGTGATTCTTGCCTGATCTAATCTTCACTATGATAGTTGCAAAATAATGATTTTCCAACCACAACATCTCCTCCATATTTACCATTCAGCATGGACACTGTACTGTAAGCAAGAGCTTACCCTCGTTTCTTCTTTTTCTACCTATCTGTGTGCCTATCTAACTATCTGTCTATCTATCTATCTACTTACCTATCTGTCTACTTATTGACATTATGGAATCATGATTTTCTCTTTTTTCAAAGGTTTATAATTCACTGATGTACTTGCCAGTGGGAGCCTCTTCAAGCTGGCTTCTGTGCCCTTGTGACTTGCTCCTTTTTTTTTTTAAGCACTTCCTTACATTTTGGCCTAACAAGGTGTTCCAGGCTCATTTTGTACCTACCCTGCTACAGCCATGAAATCAACCATTTCTCCAAGGAGGCCTAGTTCCTTTGGGTACTAGGTGAGCTCTTTGTTACTGGGCGTCCTTGCTTCTTGGCCCTGTCAGCAGACAAGCTTATGAAATGTATACATAAGCACGCACACACGCACACACACACACACTTGTGCACACTTATACATGCATATTTGCATATATGTGCATACTTTAGATATTATTACTTCACACCTCCCATTCTACCATTCCAGTCTATCCCCACTGGGTTCTTTCTTGCCTTCTTCCTTTTCCATAGTGGCATTTTTCTTGTTCATTGTGTTAAGAATGTCTCCCGGCAACATCCTGGCTCCCAGCAACATCAACGCGTTTACTTCTTTGCTCAATCTTATAATAAAACTAATATAGTTTCAGAATTGCTTTGCCTAGAACACTACAATAAACAAACCTACCAAGAAGAGTTTAGGATTTGTTTGCAGTGTTCTCCTCAGAGCCTCATCCTGCCCAGGACTGAGGGTAGTCAGATACAGTAAGTAATTTGGCTTAGTTCTTTTTCTTCTCCCCTCTTCTATGTGTTTGTAATAGTCATTTGAAATATAATTTAAGTCATTTGCTTACTTCTGTTTTAGATTTATTCTGTCCTTCCCATTTTTATTGTTTTTTTTTTTAATATGAAAAACACTAACATGCTTCCAAAAGTAAAAACTATACCAAAAAATTTTAAGAATATACACCCACTCACTCTCTGGTACACTCAGAGAAGTAGCACTCCCTCATATCCCTTCCACTCCATTCTTCCCATCTCACCCATTGTAGATAATTGGCTTCATTATTTTCTGGTTTGTCCTCCTGTGGTTCTTTTGATAAAAGTTGGTTGGAATATGTTATTTCTTAGGTTTCTCTTCTTTCTTACACAAGAGGTAGCAATATAGTGTATATTCTTTTATATTTTTTGGTTGCGCTTAATAGTATCTCCTGTAAGTCATGCTACATAAGTTCATAGAGATTTTATTTTTCACAGCTACATAGTACTCCATGTTGTGTATGTATCATGATTTATTGAATTAATTGCCTATGCTCTGATGTTTAGGTAGTTTTCAATGATTTTGCAATTACAAATTATACTGCAGTGAATAAACCTGCACATACATATTTTTGTATTGTTGGAGGTGTATGCTCAGGGTAACTTTATAGGAGTGGGATTATTATCAAAGTGTGTGAGGTCAGTTTTAACCGTGAATATTGGAGGTGCCTATGATATCCCAGAGGACATAGCAAATTGGATGGATTCATTTTTTCACTAAGAGCAATGATAGACTGTCTGCCATGTATCCCCAGGCACTCTACTAAGCTCTGGGGATACAGTGGTGAACAAAAATGGACAAAATGCCCAGCCTCATGTAGTTAACAATAGATATACATACATAGGCCAGAAATACAGAACAAAGAAGTCTGAGCTAGACTTAGGATTCCCGATTATAGTTTTTTGACCTTGCTAAAACCAGAGGTAGTGCTCTTCTCTAAGCCCGACCTACTTTTGCACCTTTTAAAATGAGCAATAAGATGGATATTTCAGGGTGCCAAGAAGCAAAGACCAGTTTTTCTATTCCCCTTTTATTTTCTTCTTCAAACAGCATTAAATAACACCTACACTGATTTTAGATCTCTACTGTGCTTTTTTTTCAAGGTCTATGCACACATGGACCTCTTTTTCTGTCTCTCACTTTGAGGAAGATGGACTCATTTCTTTTCTAGTAATGGACAGAAGTTTCAGAGAAGTGTGGATAGAGGTGTGTTTGTATTCCTATTACCTTCTGTAACTTAGAGATTATTTTCTGTTGAGATATACAGTCCAAACTCTATTACTTCATTTGAAGTAGATTCAATGGGCAGGACTTTCTCTGATCTTCCAGTGTTGGTATTAGATATTAAACATACATTATGCCATCAATTTATTCAACATTTCAAATTTATCTTGTGGGAAAGATGCACAGATCTTCCTCGACTTACAATGGGGATATGTCCTGATAAAGCCAGTGTAAATTGATGATATCGTAAGTCGGAAATGCATTTAATATACCAAACTTAACTGAACATCATAGCTTAGCCTGGCCTACCTTCAATGTGCTCAGAGCACTTATATCAGCCTATACTTGGGCAAAATCATCTAACACAAAGCCTATTTTATAATAAAGTGTTGAATATCTCATGTAATTTATTGAGTACTGCACTGAAATTGAAAAACAGATTGGTTGTATGAGTACAAAATGGTTTTAAGTGTATCATTTGTTTACCCTCGTGATCGCATGGCTGATTGGGAACCATGGTTCCCTGCCACTGCCCCGCATCACAAAAGAGAAAAGATCATACTAGCCTGAGAAAAGATCATAATTCAAAACTTGAAGTATGGTTTCAACTGAATGCATATTATTTTCACACCATGATAAAGTCAAAAAAAAAAAAATTGTTAAGTCAAACCATCATAAGTTGGGGACTGTCTGTATAGATCCTATTGTAACTCACTTTAATAACAGCTGATAATCATGGTTAATGCCATTAGTTGCTCTCAATAAAAGGGAAAAACCAATAATTATATGGAGAGTGTATCACAAGGTCTTTGTAGGCCCTGAAAGAGGATTTTCAGCAAGGGCTTCCCAGAGCAGTCATATAAATGGTAGAAAAAAGCAAGGGAATGTATGACAGTGGTAGAGAGAATGTCTTTAGAGGGATAAAATCAGGCAGGGGTCCTATCACTGAGCCAGGGGGAAACCTGGACACAGTGGGGTAGCAGAACTATAATAGGTGTAATTATAATAAACACTTAATAGTAAATACCTGCCTTAGTGCAGGATGTACCAGACACTGTGCTAGGCTCCTTAACAATGAAATCATCAAGACCATCTTGCAGGGTAGTTTCTATTGCTCTCACTTTAAAGATAGGAAAACTGAGGCTCAGAGAGTTTAAGTAATCTAGGCTTCTCTTCCTGCTGCAATCTCATTTCATTTTTCAAATATTTATTTGATTTATACCCATAAAAAGAATAATTCTAAAGTCTGTTCATTCTGTCTTCTATACAAGCACTTGCTATTGTTCATATTTCAAATGGGGACCCCCAAAATTAGGAATATAAATATTATTATTTGCCTGCCTTGCCAACTGCAGTGCAGAATCATATTAGTCTACAGTATAACTGCTGGTGATTCTTGTTGGATCATGTCTTACTGATGGTTCTTTCATTGTTTAAGTGCTTTCTAAAATTAGTTCATCTTCATTTTCCAAATTCTATCCACAAAATAACGGGAAGCAAGTCATTTCCAGAGAGGTAAATTAATTTCCTTGCTTACAATTTAATCACAGTATAAAACTATCCTTTTGTAGTCAGCTCTTTCTGAGAGGGGTGTTTTTAATGTGACTTTTAGTACATAAAAATTTTAATAGTAATTGTTGGTGGCTAGAATTTGGAGTACTTATTTTTAACTTTTTCTTTGCATTAGATTGAACCATATGAAACTGCTAGTATATGGTTTAACCTAAATTTCCTGAAGGAAGTTTATTATTTCATGTAATAAGATATAACAGGTAGGGCCAACTCCAGGCACAGTACATCAGGGCTCTGGCTTCTGTTCTTCGTGATCCCCTTGACTCTGACCATCTTCACGTGCGGGCTTCATTTTGAGGCCAATAATAGGATGGTGCCAGCAGTTCCTATAATCATGCCCAGAATAGTAATTTTCAGTGGAAGTTAGGGACCAGCTATCTTGTGTCTCCTTTTTAGGAATGAGAATAGTTTCCCCAGAAACTCTGTTTAACAGAGTTTTGTTCTTGTTTTTGATTTTCTTATCATTGGTTATGTGATCATTCCTGAACTAAACCCTTGCAAGAAAAATGGAAGTACCATGATTAGTTCAGAATTATTATCTGGGGTTGAATGGATATTGAGTAGTTAACCATCCTTACCACTAGATTTAAGCATTGAGGTTAATACAGTCAAATTGGGAAAATTTGTAGGTATGTGGAAAAAAATAGCTCAAGCAGTTTAGTTAATATGACTTCTCTTGAATTTGCTATTGATATCCTAATTTTGTATATTAGAGGTAATTTCTTTGGTTACTGAAACATTTTGTGCAAAGGAATTATAAAACTGAAAACCAAATATCAATTCTTTAACAATTGTGTAGGACGTTTTAGCTCTCTCAGATAGAAAAACCGATGAGTATTCAGAGACAGCTGTATATTAACTAAAAATTACCTTCATTTTTCTTAAAAAAATGTTGGAAATAAATACTCATAAGCAGTCTCAAAAATGCAGTTTAAAACAGTGCTTTACAACACAAAACAAGTGGAAAAAATACCTTGTTATTCTGTTTGATTTCTGCTGAACAGTAAAGTTACTGTTATTATTTTATATTGATGTACGCTAAAGGACATTTTGACAATCTTGGTAGCAGCTTCTAAAAGCTAGTACTGCTATCACTTTCAAGGCTATTCTAGTGATTTCTGCCAAGTATGTAATTTAAAAAACTCTATATTTGCTTTTTAGCTACTTCCATTCTGCTTCATTAAATTTAATATTGTATTGTATGTGTTCATTACATTTGTGCTCAATGTTACTTGGCCACAAAGTATTTTCTGGTTATTAACATCAGCATATCATAGTCAGGAAGCAGATTTGATATAAGTGTGTTAACCAGAAACTCTCATTAAGAAGATCTTATTCAAACAGTTATCAATTTGAAAATAGTTCTAATTTCTAAATCACTACTTTCAATGTGGAGCATAACATTTTATCAGAATAAACACTAAGGTTATTCAAAGTAAATAGAATATGTATAGGAATATGTCAAAGTACTAATGCTTATTTTAGATAGAAATTGGTATTTAAGGATGTCCAGTGTGTGTTACTAGTAGGATAGTCTGTAGTTTACCCATTTAAAGGGAACTATGCTGTCTTTGTCATTATTTAAACAGGTAATAAAAGAGAACCTTCATGTAGGGTTTTGGGGTGTTTTGTATATTTTACTTTTTTGTGGACATTGAGCCTTAGAAGAAAATTTGCCTTGCTCCATTCATCATCACAGTGTCGTTATTGGTTAAGAACATGAATAATTTGTATATTATTTCAACAAATGATATGTAACATTAAATTCAGTTTGGTAATGCTGTTTTCTCATCTCAGCACATGGTCTAGAGTTGCCCTGTCTAATTTGATAGCCGCTAGCCATATGTGGCTCTTCAACATTTGAAATTTGACTAGTGTGACTGAGGAACTGAATGTTTAATTTTATTGGGTTTTAACTAATTGAAATTTTAATTTAAATTGCCAGATTGCTATTGTGTTGGACAGTACAGACCTAGAGCAAAAGTGTTTGACTGATCTTGTCTAAACTAATTCTGTCAAATGGAAACTTACAGGACAGTTGAATCACAGGTTTCTGTTCATATAGCAGTTGATCTATTTAATAAAATGTTTACTTACTGCTTTGGTTCAGGATTTATATTCTGCCGTGACAGTCTGGATTGCAGACTCTCTGAGGTATATAGTGGGATAGCTGGGCGTGGGACGCAGAGCACAGCCACCTGTAAGGTTGATTTATGTGAATGGGGTTGCAGGACAGTACAGGGACAAGGACCTCAAGTTTATGGACAGAAAAAGTCCTAAACACAATTATTAAGGCATTAACCTTTCCCAGCATTCTCGGATAGTGTTCATTCTTTAAAATCCAAAGACATTATCTCTTCTTTAAAAGGACCAGGGAGAAAAAAAACTCCAGTAATCTAATATTTGCAAATGTATTTAAATGAACAAAGAATAACAATACTCTTGACTACACTAGGACAGTTTTTCCTTTCAAACTTGATTTGGTTTAATAGCCATTTTGATAGTTTAAGATTTTCCCAGTTAGCTCTTAGTTTGTCCTTGAAAATGTCTTTTTTTATTGTATCATTGCATAATGTGTAGAGACAGAAAATTCTTGAAGCTTGAAAAATACTCAAACTGAGGTTTCCATAAAATGTATTAATACTACAGACTTGCTTTACCTCATAGAAAAACATGTGGTAAAAATATTTAACATGAGATCTACCCTCTCAAATTTTTAGTTACGTAATACACTATTGTTAACCTTAGGTGCAATGTTATTTAACAGGTCTCTAGAACTTATTCATCTTGCATAATTGAAACTTCATACCCTTTGAGTAGCAATTCCCCATTTCCCTTTCCCCTCAGTCCCTGGTAACCACCATTCTACTTTCTGCTTCTGTTAGATTGTCTATTTCTTGCTACAAGTAGTAGAGAACCTAGAATTACAGAGACTCAAAAGTCTTTCTCCTATCATAAGAAGTCTGCAGGAGTTGTCTCCTAGCATCCATTCAATGGCAGTTGGATTACAGGATCTCTACATCTATGCAGTTTTCCCAAATCTTTTCTGATGTTTGTTTTATCGTGGTTATATGGCTGCTTCCATTTTAGCCATCACATCTGTATTCCAGAAAACAAAATAGTGAGAGGCAAGAACCCAAGCCACATCTGTCTCTTTATCAGGAAATCAAAATTTCTCAGAACGGTCCCCTTCCCCCCAACAGACTGCCACCCTACTTTGCTCACAAAAAAATCAGTATTTTTATTAGCAAACGAAAAGGAGATAATAAATATTGAGCAGACAGCTTATAATATGTCACTCTGGCTATTCAGAGTATTTTCTGAAGGTTAAATTTGGCAACTGGCAAAAGAGAAATGTTGGGTTTGGAGTTGGGGGTCACTAAATGTAGGCATGAATTCCGAGGAATTATTGTTCATGAGTAGCAGGTTTTTTAATGACCTTCAATATATATTTTTGAAAAGCTTAAATTTACCCTCAAATTAAAATTTATTAGAATCTCATTAGCTTGTAATAATCTAATCATCTAGAGATCTATTATAGATTGCTTACTAAAGATTCAGACAAAACAATAAGTTGGAAGAGAGTATTATTCATTCTCATAGGTATCTCCAGTGAAGTTCTATATGTTAATGATGATTATAAAGGACGATTTATTAAGTTAGTAAAATCTGCACACCTTTGGCTTTGGTTGGACTAAGTGCTTTTGGTTGTAATGGCTCTTATTAGCAGAAGTTTCTTGGAATCTATGGATTGGATTAAGTAGCAGTAAAGCCTGATGTATAATTAGAATTAAAGTCTATAAAAATATGTGATGAAAATATAACCTCATATTACCATAAACTAGTCAATAAGGTAAGAAAATGGGCAAATTTGGCCATTAGATAGTTTAGAGAAAACTTTATCTTCTGTATGGATAAATTTTGTAACTGTATTATAAATATTAAAAGTATTTTTTATTCGTTTCATTGAATATACTTCCAGGCCTGCAGCTTCAATTGATCCTCATTTCTGAAGGTTTAGACATAGGATCAGTTAACAATTGTGTTTATAGAAACTATACATAAATAACTACATTGCATACTTAAGTCAACTAAAGTTGTTTATGAATATTATATAAGGATATAACTTTAGTATGACTATGAAATAGCCTTTAATTACCCACAATAATTATATATAAAATTCCTTTGAAAAAGTTAGAATTATAATTTGAAGAATAGTATCTGATATAATTAATATAGACAAAGTAATCATGTGTTTTATTGGTGCCATTCATTATCATTTCCTTAAATACTTTCATTATCTTCTGTCATTTCAAATCTTTGGGAATATTTTTAAATGTGTTTAAATTTGTTCCAGGATGGGCATTTATAGCATTTCTTTTTTCCTTGCAGATAAAAATGTGCCTTTTGATGAGAGGACTTCATCTTTCTACAATGAAGAGCAGAATTTCTATGTTTAAGGAATAAAAAGCCACTTTATCAATGGGGGGGGGGGGTATTTAAGTTACATATATTATGATAACCTTTAATTAATTTCTTGTTGCAATAAATACTGTATCATTTTGTTATGTATTTCTCTGTGTAGAAGTGCTCTTAATGGGCTCAGAGTTGTTGGGAATAAATTGTACCATAATAGAAATCTGAAAATTACTTTAAAGCACGGTATTTTCTGATCAGTTTTTCTTTCTTGCTTACCTTATTATTGTAAACTGTTTACATACTAATCAGTTAATTTTTTTTTTTTTTTGGCCGGTTAAGGTTTTTGGTTTTTTTTTTCCTGGAACTATAAATCCCAACAAACAACTGGTGTGTAAAAATAATTTAAAAATTTCTTTACCAAGATGTATTTCCCATTTTTGTGGGGAAAAGAAGCCAAATTTATTACTTTACATTTGGGTTTTTTGAATATTAAAAATGTCTGAGTTGTATGCAAAACAATAAATATGATTTAAAATACTTTTAAAGTGGTACAGACTGTGTTTACAAGATAAACGCAACACTATAGAATTACATATTAACATATGTATTTTATTTGATTTCTAGAGAAATCTGTCAAAAAGAGTTATTGTATTTTAGCAACTTCCTTGTTAAATTATGATACCACTTTGATTAGATATTTCGGAAACCAGTGAATTTCAAAGCCATTTAATATATTTACAGTATTGTGAGAGAGAGAAGTAACGGTAAAAACATTCCCATCACATTATGACATAGGAGAGTAAGGAATTAAAGTATGCGCGTAGACCTTGGAGTCAGACAGACCTAGATACAGAGACTGACTTCATTATCTTCTGAACATGTATTTAACCCTATTGAGCTTCAGTTTTTCACATTCAAAAAATTAGAGGAGAACTTATAGGAAAAGTATGGGTCACAAACTCCTTTGCCAAGAGGGGCCATGGAGGTAATTAAAGTGTGTCAGGATAGGCTAGTTCATATAGTAGTAACAGATGGTCCCCAAGTCACAGTGGGCTAACAGCAAAGATTTATTTCTCATTACCCTGCCCATTTGTTACGGACTGTGATTCTGCTCTTCATTGTCTTTTCTCCAGGGCCAAGGCTGATGGAGAAACCTCTGCCTGGAATACTGCCTCGTAGCTAAATGTCCACATGTGGTGAACTGCATTCGAGTTCACAAGCTTCTGCCCTAAAGTGATATATTTCATTTCCATCTACATTTTATTGGCCAAAACAAACCCTGGGGCCACTCTAGAGTTCAGCAAGGCAAGGTTAGGTAATCCTCTAGCAATGAGGTAAGTTGGAGTATTTGGCCACTTAAAATGCCAACTTAGTTTTACGTATATGCTAACTGGCTTACCACAGTGAGCCGAGTCCCCCTGATGTCAGTGTACTTGTGTATATTGTGTAAGCAGGAACTAAAGAGAAAATACATTTCCTCTTCTAAAGGGATCAGCCTTTGTTCAGCTCCCACTAATAGTTATTATGAGGAACTATTTACCCAGTGTTGCTTAATATTTTAGTTTTAATTTCGAAGAGAAGCCAAGACTCCAGATTTCTTATATGAAGTTTCCTCATTTAAAAATGTTATTAAAACAGAACATAGTTTTTGAGTATATTTAGCCCCATACCTAACATTTTGTGATATTTGAAAATCATATAGCATCTTAGAAGTAGTGGTAATTCATTTAACAATTGCTGTTATTTATAAACTGACTTTTGCATTAAAACTAAATGGAAGTAAGAATCAAATCTGTCAGAAAATAAGAAAACTATTAAGATAACGTAAAGCAATGATAATTTTCATACATGATCTCCAACTTGGCTTTAAAAGGGGATGTTACCCAATGTTTTAAGCTGTGGCAGCAACTTTATAAGAAATATACAGTTTCTCTAGGTTACTACTTTAAAAAGAATATCTTTTAACTGAATATGAAATTCTGACATGTTGGTTAAAAACACTCTTATTTCATTACTTTCATATAGTCATTCCTGAACTTCAAATCTACTATTTTAATCATCATCATAAGTCACACTTTGATTAAAGTGCCAGATAGTACACAAAATTTTATTTAGCTATGTAAATAAATTTTCGTTAGATGTGTAACAAGCATGCTGATAAAATGGTTAGGATTTTCACCTACAAAGCTAAATATACATTATAAAATAGCTGGTGATATCTTGATGTTTGAAAACATGTTAACTATTCTCCTTTCCCTTTTGTACCTCCTTTTGGCTGTTTTATTAGTAAGAGCCTAACCAAGAATTAGAGATCAATGGAAACTAGTGTAATTGCATTCATAGCTCAGGAGGGGAGTAAATGGAGGGAAAGAATAGGTTTGGAGTATATAGCTGTTCTACACTTGATCTGGAAGCCTGACCAACCACTGCATGTGGCTAGAAAATCAAGTCACTTCTTTCTGCCTAATTTCTCATAATTATTAGGTAAGTAACTACTACTGTGAAATCAAATCCTTGGGTTGGGTACTCAACCTACACCTTGTCAGCTTCTTGCTGGTTCTGGAGTTTAGTTGTTTACCAAGGATATAATCTATTACCTTTTATCAACTATCCTCTTTTTTTTCTTTCTTTTTTTTCTATTTTAGTTTAGTTTTATTCATTTTTGCTCAGTCAATATAGTTTTACCTAATTTACTTTTTAAAGTGAAGCAGTAAAGGAAAAATTGTTTCATGTTGGAAGGTAAAAGAACTTGTAAGAAAAATTATTGAAGGGATGATGTATTTAAAATAATCCATTTCATAAACATGTGTGATTAGAATACTTACTTCCCCAATACTCCTCAGCCTATCCCAGCACTTTCAAGGATGGCTTTCATAAACAGCTTTATCCTCAGTGACTTATAAGAATCCAGCAAAAATTATTCTCAGTACAGATGCTATGCTTGATTTACTAAGATAGATGTTTGATAGTCCCTGTAATTTCACATCAGTCCCTACATCAGAAGTTGAACATTTTTAAATCTACAGTCTATAATATATTTTGCCTGCCTGTATCAATAGCATGTTACAAGGCAAGAGGTAAAGGCAGAAGGGAAGAAGATAGAAGAGGGACCTTCCCCAAAACTTTCATGTCTGGCTGGTTGAGAAACAATGGATGCTGCATATTTCATTAAAAGATCCTATTATAGAGCATAGTATAGGATCTCTAGCCAGGTTTCTGGCTCTATTTTTCATCTGACTCTAAATATATGTGTTTTTACTTGGATTTCTCTCCATTCTAATTATACAGGTTCCTTCAATACTCATGATATGTCATCAGGGATAAGGCAAAATTACTCAGGTAGTTTTTCTCAAATAGGCATTTGAAGCAAAGTAAGCAAATATCTCTGATAGTTATTCCTCTTAATCTGCCAGGGTCCTTTTTAGGGCAGCCTGGCCCCATGCCTATTTTAATTACTTAAAAAGGATTAGGAATTTATTTTATCCTTTGACTCTGTTCACCCCCTAGCCTGAAGAAAGTTCTTTACATAGGGTGATTAGGCTGTTTTTTTTGTTTTGTTTTTTAATCCTTTAATCTCCAAAACAGGAAGGATGGCAATCTTTAAGCTTCAGACTTTAGCTCTTATCCCTTTGTTTTACGTATATTTCCCACTGACTCTGTTGTTACTCTTCATCTGTGCAGGGTCTAATCTCCCTCCCTAAAATTCCAACTGTATTTTACCCAGTAGGCTTCATGTGGGCCAATAGCTTCTTGTGGACAAATGACCTAAATTTTAGGTAGACAAGCACCAGTGTAGTCAAGGAGGTCTAAGAAGCCTGCAGATTTACTTGTTTCTAAGCAACAAACATGTGACCTTTAATTAGATGCCCTTGGCTTCTCAAATTTGCATTACACCACGCCTAGAGCTATGGATTTAACAAATCCTAAGATCTAAGGTAAAATCAATAGGTGTAGGCTTCCAGAGAAGACAAACTCTATATCATTTCTGTTGATAATTATTTCTTTCTTGGAAAATGGCAAGCTGGGCTCCAAAAAGTAATCATCCCAATTCTCTGGCTCATCTTTTCTAATGGATTTCAATATTCTGTTTTCAAGATAGGGATAAGTGAATTTAATTTCACAATATCCCATAGTTTTGAGTTTTTTTCTTTTTTCAACTCTCTATGGTAAAATAGACTTTGAGGGGTAGATCAATCAAACTTATTTTTAGCATCCATAAAGGTCCACTGTTTATTGTTCCTGAATTACTTGCCTCTCAAGGTACTTAACATTATTCCTAGGAAAAAACCCACTCTGGATATCTGTTCACAGTTTTATTTACTTTTAACTCCTTTATGACGTACACGGTATAAAAAAACAAATATATCTGGGGACCTGAAAGTCAAAACTATTAGCAGGACCAAAGAGACTCTTTATAGAAGTGTTAAAGAGCAAGATTTCTTTTCTGCAGAAAGTATGATGGTTCATAGCCTATGGAAATTTTAAAAACTATATACATGTGCTGATCCCACACTCAAGAATTCATGTTATATCAGTATAGGGAGTGGCCTAAGTATCTGTAAAATTAGAAAGCTCCATAAAAGATTCTGTTGTAATCTCAGATTGAGATCCTCTACCAGTCTGAAGATTAACAACATCATGATTAAGAACAGAGCTTCAGAGACTAACAGATTTGTACTGGATTCTGGCTCCATCATTTTCCTCAACTTAGTTGTCTTCCATATTTTTTTTTCCACAGTCTCTTATTCTCCACATATAACTAATAGTTCAGACTAACAACACGAGTGTGCTAAATGCTTTAGACTTGTTAATTCATTCAGTCCTCACAATAGCTCTTTCAGATTATTATTTTCATTTTGCAGACAAGTATACTGAGGCTCAGAAAATTTGAAGAATTTGCTCCAAATCAAACAGCTATAAAGAAGCAGAATGGCCTACTGAATACAGGTTTAGGAAATTTACTTTTACTAATGTAAATCTCAGTTTCCAAAGAAAGGATAAGGTTGTTTATAAATGTATATACAATAAAAAGATAAAATAAATTTGAGGAGTTGAGGAAATTGAGGCACAGGGAAACAAACAGTAGGAAAATAAGGTCATACTATGATTTTATTGCCTCACAACTATGCTCTGAAATTCCATACATTTGTTATAAAGGGGTCATAAATGTCAGTCAGTGTCACTCTGTTGCTAGTACAGAGACCAGAGGGAAAGTCATCCTTAGCATTTCCCTCACCTCCTGTATCCAAATCAACACCATGTTCATATATACATACAGTCCAAGAGGACACTTGGCAGTACCCAATCTAATTTTTTTCCAAGTTAAAATTATTGGACATATACTCTATGGGCTTGATCATTAGTATATCAGTTTGCCATTTTTGTTGTGAAATGAACAGAAATGTTCTAAGAGAAAACCCTTATTTTGTTACTGGTTACTATCTCGGCCAATCTCCAGATTGAATTAGAGTCTTCTATCTAGGTACATATCCTAATTAGGCTCTTCAGTTTTTGTAAGAAAATGCTAACTCTATCTCCACATCAGCATTTGTGTCTATCTGTAATTATATGCAATATTTATACTGCTGGATTTTATCAGATTGGTTTATCAACAGCTTAGTAGCAAGAAGGTTTTTATAAAGATTGATAGTAGAAATCACTGGCCACCACTTTCTCTATATTCTGAATTTTATTCTTAGATTAATTTGGACTACCAACAACTGTAAAACTTGACTTCATTGTTTTTCATTTTGTAGAATTGCTTTGGACTGTCTGGCATTATGAGAGAGATGTTATAAAAATATATAGCTGTGAAAGATATGTCATATTTAACTTGCTAACAATGAGTAAATTGTATACTGCATCACACCATATCTTTTTTTTTACAAGGATCTATGAGAGATATTTACTTCAATTCAGTATCAGAAATGTTTGGGTTCCCATTGAACAGCTAGTTTGATTTTTTATTTTATATACTCTGGCAATTTTGTAACTGTGTGACTGATTCTTTTTCTTTGCCCACAAAACTCAAAGCTGAGCCAACAGCCTCTGTTTAGCGAAGTACAACACGTTATGGTATCATTTTGTGTATTCACCTCATCCCTGGAGTATCAGTTTGTGTACATGGCTGTGTGTAACCAAAAACCCAAATAGGAGATTCTTTTTCCTAATGTCTTGAAGTCAGGAAGTTTGTGGTTGATAGTGCTTCATTTATAGCTCAAGGAATTCAGGGTCAAGGTCTCTAAAAATGTTTTGGTATTTCCTTCGTGGGCTTAAGATGATTGTTCCAGCTGTAGGCATCATGCCTTTGTTTGCAAAAGGAAGGAGGAAAAGACCAGAAGAAACATGGTTGGTCCTGATAACAGGTGTTCCTACCGTCTATTATTTCACATCAAACCTCCTCAAACCTTAGTAGCTTAAAACAATTTATCATCATCACATACGCTTCTGTGTACTGACTAGGCTCAACTGACTGTCCTGACTTGGGATATCTCATGTGATTGCAGTCAGACTGTGGCTGGTGCTGGAGGCATCTGAAGGCTTAACTGGGCTCAGAGTCCAAGGTGACTCACTCAGGTGGCTGAGTTGATGCTGACTGTTGGCCAGGAACTCAGCTAAAATGCCTACATATGGCTTTGGCTTCTCATAGCCTGGCAGCTGGGTTCTGAGAGGGAACATCCCAAGAGTAAGTGTTACAAATGAAAGCTGCAAGACTTTTAATGACCTGGTCTCAGGTGTTTTTGAATATTGCTTCTGACACATATTCTGGTCAAGAAAATAACTAAAGTGTCCTCAGATTCAAGGGGAGGAAATTACAGCCTACCTTCTCATGTGTGGGCATGGAGACAAGGGATCAGTGGTGACCATTTCTGAAGACTATCTACCACAGTCTGTTCTCTTGCTACCAGTATTCATGTTCGTTCATTCCACATGCAAAATGGACTGATTCCTCTACAATATCCCCCAAGTTGTATTCCATTATGACATTGGTTTAAAGTATAGCATTCATCATTTAAATGATGTTCAGGGAATGATGAGGGTCCAGTTTCTCAAATGCAGTTTCTCAAGCATGATTTTTCTCTAATGGGAGATCTTTGAACTAAAGAGACAAGTTATCTGCTCAATAAACTCAGTAAGTT
This sequence comes from Balaenoptera ricei, assembly GCF_028023285.1. Taxonomy (NCBI): domain Eukaryota; kingdom Metazoa; phylum Chordata; class Mammalia; order Artiodactyla; family Balaenopteridae; genus Balaenoptera; species Balaenoptera ricei. The sequence continues at coordinate 82,088,308 of NC_082641.1, forward strand.
ATCTACTCAACACACTCAATATTACAGTGGTGATACAAGGGTATGAAATTTGCAAAGCAAACAACAACTCTGATTTTAAAAGGAAGCGGGGTCTGACAGGAGGCACATAGCAGTCACTCATCCACAAGAAGTCTGAAATCTAGCTGAGCACATGTCACCAGTTCCTTGATTGGGGCTGAGTCCTGCTTCCCGAGAATGAGTCTGACACTTCTATTTTTCTGGCTATGCTCTCTAACACTTCCCTTCTTTTCATTTAGAACTGGCCTATGTTTGCTGCTGAGTGGCTTTCTCAGCCTACTTGCTGCTTTTAGAAGGTTGGAGTCCCCAAGGGCTCTTTTTTATTGTGAATTGCCTCTATTCCTTTTAGTCCAGTTTTACTGGGGTTCACTCTATTAGACAAAAGCCATCGCCACAATTTTTTTTCTTTTATTTTAGGCTGAAAGACTCAATAGTGTGGAATTATATCCTTAATATTCTTAGGAGCCCTATTTTCTGTTAAGACACTTTGTGATATTCATAGAAGCTTTTTTGTGTTGGTTAAGGCCCTACCAGAAATGTTTCTGAGGTGTCAGTAAAGTGTGCTCTAAAGGCACCATTGAACTGAAATTTATCCTCCTGGTACGTGTTATTAGAAATATTCTGGGTTTGAGTTTTGCCCTGAAGACAATTCTTGTTTTGAGAAACCTCTTGCTGCCTACAAAGACTGGAGATGATAAACAGTTCTATTTTTGAGCCCAATAAATCCTATCTCTTTTCTTTTCCCTCTAAATTCTATAAAACACTGAATATTGTCTTTTTTAGCTCATTCTTTCTCTATCTGTATCTTATCCTATGCATCTAACAGAAAACAATTGGCACTTTCAACATTCTTCCTGGAAATCTCCTTTGCCTGATATATCAGTTCATTAGGACCATTTTCTATTTTCTACATTACTGGAGCATGTCGTTACTAAACTTTGTCTAACTAAAAGGTTTCATATGACCTGGTTTCAAAAATTCCTGACCGTCACTCCTGCTATATCCTATCAGTCAAATCAGTCACACAAAAAATAGGAGTTATAATGAGGAAGAAGGGAATGGGTATTTGGTAGGGAACTAACAACATTTGCTATCTTGAATAGAGCCACCTCTTTTCCAATGAAGACATCTCAAATTCTCTTCTAGTTGCTGCATCCAACTCAAAGTTTAAGATATGTAATCTTGATGATAGGTAATTTCACCAGTAGGGCCATGTGTAGTTCCTGGCTGTCTGGCAATTTATTAACTAAAAGGTAAACTGTCCCCAAAATATGCACAATATTGGAGAAAATATAGACTAACAATTATGAAACCTTCCATTTGGAAAAAGATAGGATTAAGAAAATACAGAGAAGTAACATCCATAGAAATTTTCAAATCCTGCTGATAAGAATAGCAAGGCCTCCCTGAACTAGTGGCAGAGTAAGCTCTGGGTCAGCCAGTCTTGCACTCATTCCATTTTTATGGTCCCTGGCTCTGCTGAGATGCTGCACAGGTCTGATCCTTCAGGCTGTTGTACTTTTCAAAAGCAATTGCCTATTATTGTGTGTTGGGGGAGACTGGGAATTGTTTCATACCTTTTTTAGTGGAGCAATGACAGTCACAAGATTTTGCAATCCAGACTGGGTGTTTGGTCACCTACTGTTTTGTCCGAAAGTTAGTAGATTACCTGTGTCCAGTCAGTATCCTGTAGATATAACTGTAGCTAAAGATCTTACCTAGTGAAGGTTTTTAATCTTGAATATTCTGTTTACTGAATAGCCTTTACCTTCTGCCCACTCCTCCTCCCTTAACTTAATGGTCATTGCCTTGGAGTAATTTAAAATAATATATATGGGGTAAGGCCAAATCCTTAATCGCATTTTTGCCTTCATACTAGTTGCATTTGCCTGGCTGCTTACCAGTTTTCTCTTGCTAAGGTTGCTGCTTTGCTGCCATTGCGATGGCTTCTATTTAGGGTGTGAAATTTGTTTGTTTGTTTGTTTGTTTTTAGGCCCCAAATTAGGGGATTCTCTGGCAATATAGATGTTAGACTGTAGGGAGAGAGTGTTTCTCTTACGTAAGTGGCCTTTCCTCCCATCTGTGCTTCCAAGCTATCTACCTCTCACCTGGGTTCATCTAGCTCTTGTAGAATTTTCCTGAAGGTGGCAATAGAGCTGGCACTAGCCAACATTCCAATCAGTCCTCACTCTTCCCAACAGTACAGCCTCAGTCAGTGTATAGTTTGCTTCAACAAAGTTCATCAGATAACAATTTGACCAAATATTTTCCATTGTATCTGAAGTGTGACCTATTTTCCAGTGTCAAGTATCTAAGAGTTGACTTTTCATCTTTCCACTTTCTCCATTAAATCAAGTCCATATTTTAGTCCCTGTTACTTATTTGTAGTAACAGTTACTGAATCAGTCGCAGTGCTTGTGTGCAGAACAATGCATTTTAAATAATTTCATTAGCAATAGTTAGTTCCTAAAATCCCCAGAGAAAGAACTGTTCACAGAGAAACATTACTGCTACTATGGCTTGTCACCTAACACTTATAACACTAGGAACTTGATAACAGAAACTGCTCCAGCTGCTCCAGAAAAACATACCTCTGATTATACATGCCAGAAGATCAGATCTCCCTGCCCAGAGGCTGACTCATTTTGCTTCGTTCTATTGCCAAACTTCTGCTTGGTATTGCAAAGCAGTCTGGGGATTGTAGTTTTTAGCTTTACAGCCTCTATTTTACAGAAAAGCAAGTTAAAAAGGATGCAAGTGGATGTGTAGAATCTGCCACACCTGTTTGTTTTGTTTTGTTTTTATTTTTGGCTGTGGTGGGTCTTCGTTGCTGCACGCAGGCTTCTCATTGCAGTGGCGTCTCTTGTTGCAGAGCACCGGCTCTAGGCACGCAGGCTTCAGTAGTTGTGGCTCACTGGCTTCAGTAGTTGTGGCTCGCAGGCTCCAGAGCACAGGCTCAGTAGTTGTGGCACACGGGCTTAGTTGCTTCGTGGCATGTGGGATCTTCCCGGAACCCGTGTCCGCTACATTGGCAGGCAGATTCTTAACCACTGTGCCACCAGGGAAACCCTGCCACACCTGTTTTTTATTGTATTTTCCTTCCTGGTTAAGAAGCAACATAGCAGAGTGCCAAATGCAACATAGTAGGTTCAGCACTCAGAGTTCATATACCACTGGCTGTGTGCCCTTGGGTATTACTTAATTTTTATAAACTTTAGTATCCCTATTTTGAAAAACTGGGATAATAATACCACATCATAAGCTTACTGTGACAACCATATAGGATAGTGCAAGTAGTAGTTATTTGCATAGTATCTACATGAAGCCAATTCTCACTAATAGTTATAATTCTCAAGAATAGTAATACTTATTGCTGTTATAGATTATTTTCACTTTGAAGCACTCTCCCAAGTTTTTATTCAATTTGAAGTTTTTCTATATTTATTTTGAAAAGGTACTTCAGGGATTTGAAGTTTCTTTTTGAAATGAGACATGGCTTAAATATAAATAATTCTGAGTATTAAAATATTTTTAAAGTTGCATGGGGCTTCCCTGGTGGCGCAGTGGTTAGGAATCTGCCTGCCAATGCAGGGGACACGGGTTCCAGCCCTGGTCTGGGAAGATCCCACATGCCGCAGAGCAACTGGGCCCGTGCGCCACAACTACTGAGCCTGCGCTCTAGAGCTCCTGCACCTAGAGCCGGTGCTCCAAGATGAGAGAGGCCACCGCAATGAGAGGCCCGCGCACGGCAATGAAGAGTAGCCCCCGCTCACCGCAACTAAAAAGAAAGCCCACGCACAGCAACGAAGACCCAACGCAGCCAAAAATAAATTAATTAAAAAAACAAACAAACAAACAAAAAAAGTTGCATGAAAATTTAAGACTTAGAAGTTAGAAAGTATCTCAGGATTTTTCAGGGAGAGCTATAAAGGTCTTATGTAAACAAGTTTATCAGCTCACATTTCTCTTTGGGCCATGGATAACTTTATTGAGTCAATATTTAGTCACTAATTCCACAAAATTTTGTTAAGTACTTACTATATGCTAGTCACTTTGCCTAAAGGTGAAAAGACTGACAAGATCTCCACTCACATAGAGTTTATATTCCAAAAAGGGAGACAGACAATATACCAGTATACAAACATGGGTAAAATGATTACTGATTTTGGTAAGTCCTGTGAAACAATTACCTAGTTGCTATGTTAGACAAGTGTTGGTAGGGGCAGGGTAAGCTACTTAGCATGGAATTTAAGAAATGCATCCCAAAGAGGGTACATTTAAAATGAGACCTAAAAGAATGAAAAGAGACAGATGTGTGAAAAAATGGTGGGAAAGCATTCCAGGGAATTACAATGTCAAGTTCCCTAAATGGAAACTAATTTGAACCATTATAGAAACTGAGAGAACACCAGGCTGCCTGGGGTTTAACGAGTTAGAAGAGACTAGTGCAAAGTTAGAAAGCCAACATGGGCTGGATTATGCAGAGCTATAAAGGCCTGGCAAGAAGTTTGGGTTTTATTATAACTGCAATGCAAATAGGAAGCTATGGAAAGGTTTTTAAAGTAGAGAAGCTGTCTCATCTAATTTGTGTTTAAAAAGATCCCGCTGGCTGTTAGATAGAAACTAGACTGGAGTGAATTAAGAGAAAATCGGAGAAACTAGTTAGGAGGCTTTTGAAATAAGTAGGTGGTGTATGGGACTAAGGTGGTGAGAAATGAAATGGATTAAGTAAAGGATACTTGATACGATTTAGACATATAAACCAACTGGACCTATTGATAGATTGGAGGGGGAGATAAAGAAAAAGAGAGAAGTCAAAATGAATCCCAGGTTTTTTGCCTTAGTAATTGGGTCAATTGTAGTATTCTAACTGAGATAGGGAAAATTAACAGAAGATTAGGTTTGAAGTATTTTGTGGGGGAGGGGAAGCTGACCAATATTGACCAAATCAATATTTTCATTTTGCTCATGTTGACCTTAAGATTTCAATGAGATGGGCAAGTAAGGATCTCAAGTAGACAGTTGGGTCTGGGTCAGGAACACAGAGGTAGTAAAATATGCATTTGAGTATTGCCAAAATGCAATGATATCTAAATCCATGTCTTGGTTGGAGAGAAAAATGTTGTGCATTATCGACATAAAGAAAATATTTATTGTGGGGTGGAAAATGAAATTACCTAGGGAGATTATATAGATTTAGAGAATAAAAGTCATAAGATCACAGTCCAAGGAACCTCAATGTACAGAGTTTGTAAAGAGTTCTGTTATGCATGTTCTTGACATAGATTACAGACTGCAGAAAAAGTGTAGGTATGTTTCTGTGCAAGTAATATTTGATTTTGAAAAAGTCTTGGAGATGGATGGGGTCACCAGTCACCTAGGTAGAGTGTATAGATTTAGAAGAGTAGAGGGCCCCAGACTGAGCTCAGAGAAACTTCAACTTTCAAAGGTTTAGTGGAGAAGGATACACAAAAGAATTTTTTAAAAAAGGAGAAAAACCATGAGTTAGTGACACAATGGCTGAGAAAGGAAAATGGAAAATATTTTAGGAGAGATGGAGTGGTTAACTGAATCAGATACTTCTGAAAGTTTTAATAACATGACAGAAGTATATAATGAGTTTAGGAACATGAAATTTATTGGTGGCTTTACTAGATTCCTATCAATTAAATGATGGAGACTTAAGCCAGAAAAAGTAAGTTTAATCCTGAGTTTGAGATCAAGTAGTTACAATATAGAAAACAAGAGTGAAGAAATGGAACCTAGAGAAGGAAACGAAGTCCTTTAGAAAGCAAGGATTATGGGGACCTTGAATTCAATGGGGAAGGCTTGATATTTTATAGGAGCACAAAATTTTCTTTAGATGCAACAAGAGGGAAGGAGAAGTTGAATGCAGACACTGATAGGATTGAAAAATTAGTCATGAAAAAATGAGAGATTGCACATTTGATTTTGATAACATAATCAGTAAGAACAGAGCTAAGAAAATGATAAGGAAATATTTTTTAAAAAGGCACGGGCTAGGTGGCATAAAATAGCAATTTGAGCCAGTAGAAAAGCAAAACTACTAAGAAGGATATGGGATTGCTCAGTGCTCAGTGGTACGTAATGTCTATTCAAAGTTATTGATCATAATTCGAAAGGGAAACCAGGTATGTGATTACTTAATAGTTATTATTTCAGGTTTCTCGGAATATTTTTGACCACAAACAAGACAAAATCCCAAATAAACCAGTAAGGAAGATTTATTTTCTCAATTAAAAAGTCCCAACATTGCATTGGTCCAGGGTCGACTAAATCAGTGGTTTATAGTAACCAAAGTTCATTCAACTTCCCTGGCTAGTCTCCAAATGTTGGCATTTTCTAAGACTAGCTCCCTCATGGATACAAAATGGCTGCCCCAGTTTTAGGAGCCATATGCAGACATCTAGGCAAAAAAAGATGTACCATAACACCACTATCTCTTTGTAAGAGTTTCCACTGTTTCTGGAAACCACTTAGAAAACTTTCTTTTATTGGCCGAAGTTCTGTCATATTTTTAAGCTTCAGCCACTCCCCAGCAAGAGCAATGGGAAAACATGGTAGCTTAGTCTAGTCAGAATCTACATCTGGGATTGAGTCAGCCTTTCCTAAATTACCTGCTCATGAAGAGTAGTATGGTGATAATAATAATAGTAGTAATAATAAATAGACTTCTTTTTGAAAGGGAATGGGGAATGACTGTTGTGTAGGCACTAAGCTGTTTCTGTTATAATTGGGTATAACCAGGTTTAGGTTTTGTCAAGTGAATGCAAAAGAAAAAATGGAAGACAAGGCATTTGGGAGTATTTGCAAGGGAAGATTAAAATGATTAACAATGGGATCTAAGCTGGACAGTGAGAGAAATGAAAACATGACAGTCTTGATGGACTCTGAGAAAGTGAAGAGATCAATGGGTTGGTAATCTCAAAGAAATTAAAATATTGTGGAAGTGGTGGGAATATTAAAAACAAGCTTTCCAGATGGAAAATGTTTTGAGGTTGTGAGATATTTGAAATTATGATTGTGAGGTTGATAGACTTTCTGGTATTAATTCTGGTTAATCTTTTGATATTTATCTTATGATGGGATGTGGTTTTAAAAAATGGGTCATAGGGCCCAAGACTTTATTTCTTCTATAGGTTACAAAAGTTGGGCTTAAAGACAGGTTTCAACTATTAAAAAATAGAGATCACTACTGAAATGCAGTTCCTTAAGATTTTCGTGGTATCTCAGTTAATAATGGTGGGGAATAACTAGATACTTCATGGGAGAATACTAAAAATAAAAGGATATATGGTTTATAATATATAGGATGTATGCAAAATATTTATCTTTTGTAGACATAAAAACGATATGGTATAAAAAGAAATCACCTTGGACTTAACTGTAGTTTGTCACCGATGCATTGCCATTAAAAAACAAATACCGTTGTCCAAAATTTTGGGTTAAAGAAAATTAGACACAGTGAGGGATGATATTTGATATGACGGATACCAGGAAGGGACCTTTAACAAGCTGTGTTCCTTAGTGGAGACGTAGATGTTTTTTTCTGTTCATTTCTTTCTTTTGCCTTTGTACCCAGGCAGCATGCTTTTTGTCCTCAGCATGCTCCCTTGCAGAGTGCATACCCATGGATATGAGCTGAAGCAACACGAAAACCCGCCAAGGCTGCTTTTGAATCAGGCTCTGCGTTGCAGCTGTGTCTCACCGTCGAAGCTGGCGGGCTAACATGATTTAGGTTTATGTGTCCACGGTTAGCAGGCCTTGTTTTAGGCAAAAATATCTATCGGCTGAGCTTCAGGGTTCATAAACACAGCTGTCCCCTACTTGGAGGCTTGCTTTTCTTTCTTTTTTCTCTTTACCCAAAAAGCTTACAGCTATTATTGCCTTCAAAGCTTAGGAAAAAGTCAGCCTCATTGGGTAGGGCAGCTCTTGTGTGCATCAGTTAAATTCTATGCCAAGATGCATTAATTATTTATAAACGCTGGGTTTTAAAATGCTTCACTTTGAAAAAAAGATACCCATTTCTACTCCTACTGTTCTTAGATCTTAAAAGTAACTAAATGACACAGGAAAAATTAAAGCAAGGATAAATCTTCTAAAACCCAAGAATTTTTAAAGGGCACTTTCCATATAGAAAAACGAAATAGAAAATAGATTATTTATCTCAAATAAAGGAAAGATTTCCTGAATTCACCTTGTCATTATTAACATTTATATAATTGCTTTTAATCTCTTTTACTTTTGGAAACTTCAGTAAATGCTATTCAATTCATCAATGATTTAATGATCACTTATTACATGGAGCACACTGGGCTGATACATTGGGAAATAAAAATGATAGTTATTTGCCCAGCCCTCAAGTAGCTTAGATTATATATAGTGCTTTAAAAGAAATCGAATCCAGTAACTTTTAGTTGCATAAGGCCTCTAAATTTTGTTTTAAATATATTAAGACACAGTTCACAACAGAAATTTCTATATTAAATTTTTTCTAAATATACACACAAACCAAAGGCATCTTCAGAGATTCAAACTCATCCTTTCTTGATACTTCTTTCCATTACTCTCATTTACCTCATTATTTCCCAGAGAGTTTTTTCTTTTTTTTTTTAACATCTTTATTGGAATATAATTGCTTTACATTGTTGTGTTAGTTGCTGCTGTATAACAAAGTGAATCAGCTATACATATACATATATCCCCATATCCCCTCCCTCTTGTGTCTCCCTCCCACCTGCCCTGTCCCACCCCTCCAGGTGGACACAAATCACGGAGCTGATCTCCCTGTGCTATGCGGCTGCTTCCCAATAGCTATCTGGTTCACATTTGGTAGTGTATATATGTCAATGCCAATCTCACACTTCATCCCAGCTTACCCTTCGCCCACCCCATGTCCTCAAGTCCATTCTCTATGTCAGTGTCTTCATTCCTGTCCAACCCCTAGGTTCTTCAGAACCTTTTTTTTTTTTTTTTTTTTGATCCCATATCTATGGGTTACCATATGGTATTTGTTTTTCTCTTTCTGACTTACTTCACTCTGTACGACAGACTCTAGGTCCATCCACCTCACTACAAATAACTCAATTTCATTTCTTCTTATGGCTGAGTAATATTCCATTGCATATATGTGCCACATCTTCTTTATCCATTCATCTGTCAATGTACACTTAGGTTGCTTCCACATCCTGGATATTGTAAACAGAGCTGTAATGAACATTGTGGTACAAGACTCTTTCTGAACTATGGTGTTCTCAGCGTATATGCCTAGTAGTGGGATTTCTGGGTCATATGGTAGTTCTATTTTTAGTTTTTTAAGGAACCTCCATACTGATCTCCATAGTGGCTGTATCAATTTATGTTCCCACCAACAGTGCAAAAGGGTTCCCTTTTCTACACACCCTCTCCAGCATTTACTATTTGTAGATTTTTTGATGATGGCCATTCTGACTGGTGTGAGGTGATACCTCATTGTAGTTTTGATTTGCATATCTCTAATGATTAGTGATGCTGAGCATTATTTCATGTGTTTGTTGGCAATCTGTATATCTTCTTGGGAGAAATGTCTATTTAGGTCTTCTACCCATTTTTGGATTGGGTTGTTTGTTTTTTTGATATTGAGCTACATGAGCGGCTTGTATATTCTGGAGATTAATCCTTTGTCAGTTGCTTCATTTGCAAATGTTTTCTCCCATTCTGAGGGTTGTCTTTTCATCTTGTTTACAGTTTCCTGGATGTGCAAAAGCTTTTAAGTGTCATTAGGTCCTATTTGTTTATTTTTGTTTTTATTTCCATTTCTCTAGGAGGTTGGTCAAAAAGGATCATGCTGTGATTTATGTCAAGGAGTGTTCTTCCTATGTTTTCCTCTAAGAATTTTATAGTGTCCGGTCTTACATTTAGGTCTCGAATCCATTTTGAGTTTATTTTTGTGTATGGTGTTAGGGAGTATTCTTATTTCATTGTTCTACACGTAGCTGTCCAGTTTTCCCAGCACCACTTATTGAAGAGGCTGTCTTTTCTCCATTGTATACTCTTGCCTCCTTCATCAAAGATAAGGTGACCATATGTGCATGGGTTTATCTCTGGGCTTTCTATCCTGTTCCATTGATCTATATTTCTGTTTTTGTGACAGTACCATACTGTTTTGATTACAGTAGCTTTGTAGTATACTCTAAAGTCAGGGAGCCTGATTCCTCCAGCTCTGTTTTTCTTTTGCCAGATTGCTTTGGCTACTCGAGGTCTTTTGTGTTTCCATACAAATTGTGAAATTTTTTGTCCTAGTTCTGTGAAAAATGCCATTGGTAGTTTCATAGGGATTACATTGAATCTGTAGATTGCTTTGGGTAGTATTGTCATTTTCACAATGTTGATTCTTCCAATCCAAGAACATGGTATATCTCTCCATCTCTTTGTATCCTCTTTACTTTCTTTCATCAGTGTCTTATAGTTTTCTGCATACAGGTCTTTTGTCTCCTTAGGTAGGTTTATTCCTAGGTATTTTATTCTTTTTGCTGCAATGGTAAATAGGAGTGTTTCCTTAATTTCTCTTTCAGATTTTTCATCATTAGTGTATAGGAATGCAAGAGATTTCTGTGCATTAATTTTGTATCCTGCTACTTTACCAAATTCATTGATTAGCTCTAGTAGTTTTCTGGTAGCATCTTTAGGATTCTGTATGTATAGCATCATGTCATCTGCAGTGACAGTTTTACTTCTTCCTTTCCAATTTGGATTCCTTTTATTTCTTTTTTCTTCTCTGATTGCTGTGGCTAAAACTTCCAAAAATATGTTGAATAATAGTGGTGAGAGTGGACAACCTTGTCTTGTTCCTGCTCTTAGTGGAAATGGTTTCAGTTTTTCACCATTGAGAACGATGTTGGCTGTGGGTTTGTCATATATGGCCTTTATTCTGTTGAGGTAAGTTCCCTCTATGCTTACTTTCTGGAGGGTTTTAATCATAAATCGGTGTTGAATTTTGTCAAAAGCTTTTTCTGCATCTATTGAGATGATCATATGGGTTTTATGTTAATTTCATAAAATTAACATAATTCATTTGTTAATATGGTGTATCACATTGATTGATTTGCATGTATTGAAGAATCCTTGCATTCCTGGGATAAACCCCACCTGATCATGGTGTATGATTCTTTTAATATGTTGTTTTATTCTGTTTGCTAGTGTTTTGTTCAGAATTTTTGCATCTTTGTTCATCAGTGATATTTGCCTGTAGTTTTCTTTTTTTGTGACATCTTTGTCGGGTTTTGGTAACAGGGTGATGGTGGCCTTGTAGATTGAGTTTGGGAGTGTTCCTCCATCTGCTATATTTTGGAAGTATTTGAGAAGGATAGGTGTTAGCTCTTCTCTAAATGTTTGATAGAATTCGGCTGTGAAGCCATTTGATCCTGGGTTTTTGTTTGTTGGAAGATTTTTAATCAGTTTCAATTTCAGTACTTGTGACTGGTCTGTTTATATTTTCTAGTTCTTCCTGGTTCAGTCTTGGAAGGTTGTGTTTTTCTCAGAATTTGTCCATTTCTTCCAGATTGTCCATTTTGTTGGCATATAGTTGCTTGTAGCAATCTCTCATGATCCTTTGTATTTCTGCAGTGTTAGTTGTTACTTCTTCATTTCTAATTCTGTTGATCTGAGTCTTCTCCCTTTTTTTCTTGATGAGTCTGGCTAATGGTTTATCAATTTTGTTTATCTTCTCAAAGAACAAGCTTTTAGTCTTATTGATGTTTGCTATCATTTCCTTCATTTCTTTCTCATTTACTTCTGATCTGATCTTATGATTTCTTTCCTTCTGCTAACTTTTGGGTGTTTTTTTCCTTCTTTCTCTAATTGCTTTAGGTGTAAGGTTATGCTGTTTATTTGAGATTTTTCTTGTTTCTTGAGGTAGGATTGTATTGCTATAAACTTCCCTCTTAGAAAGGTTTTTGCTGCATCCCATAGGTTTTGGGCCATCATGTTTTCATTGTTATTTGTTTCTAGGTATTTTTTGATTTCCTCTTTGATTTCTTCAGTGATCTTGGTTATTTAGTAGCATATTGTTTAGCTTCCATGTGTTTGTATTTTTTACAGTTTTTTTCCTGTAATTGATATCTAGTCTCATCGCGTTCTGTTTGGAAAAGATACTTGATACGATTTCAATTTTCTTAAATTTACCAAGGCTTGATTTGTGACCCAAGATATGATCTATCCTGGAGAATATTCCATGAGCACTTGAGAAGGATGTGTATTCTGTTGTTTTTGTATAGAATGTCCTATAAATATCAATTAAGTCCATCTTGTTTAATGTGGCATTTAAAGCTTGTGTTTCCTTCTTTATTTTCATTTTGGTTGATCTGTCCATTGGTGAAAGTGGGTTATTAAAGTCCCCTACTATGATTGTGTACTGTTGATTTCCCATTTTATGGTTGTTAGCATTTGCCTTATGTATTGAAGTGCTTCTCTGTTGGGTGCATAAATATTTAAAATTGTTATATCTTCTTCTTGGATTGATCACTTGATCATTATGTAGTGTCCTTCTTTGTCTCTTGTAATAGTCTTTATTTTAAAGTCTACTTTGTCTGATACGAGAATTGCTACTCCAGCTTTCTTTTGATTTCCATTTGCATTGAATATCTTTTTCCATCCCGTCACTTTCAGTCTATATGTTTCTCTAGGTCTGAAGTGGGTCTCTTGTAGACAGAATATATACGGGTCTTGTTTTAGTATCCATTCAGCCAGTCTATGTCTTTTGGTTGGAGCATTTAATCCATTTACATTTAAGGTAATTGTCTATATGTATGTTCCTATTACCACTTTGTTAATTGTTTGGGGTTTATTATTGTAGGTCTTTTCCTTCTCTTGTGTTTCCTGCCTAGAGAATTTCCTTTAGCATTTGTTGTAAAGCTGGTTTTGTGGTGCTGAATTCTCTTAGCTTTTGCTTGTCTATAATGGTTTTAATTTCTCCATTGAATCTGAATTGGATCCTTGCTGGGTAGAGTAATCTTGGTTGTAGGTTTTTCCCTTTCATCACTTTAAATATGTCCTGCCACTCCCTTCTGGCTTGCAGAGTTTCTAGTGAAAGATCAGTTGTTAACCTTATGGGGATTCCCTTGTATGTTATTTGTTGCTTTTCCCTTGCTGCTTTTAATATTTCTTCTTTGTATTTAATTTTTGATAGTTTGATTAATATGTGTCTTGGTGTGTTTACCTTGGATTTATCCTGTATGGGACACTCTGCGCTTCCTGGATTTGATTGACTATTTCGTTTCCTGTATTAGGGAAGTTTTCAACTATAATCTCTTCAAATATTTTCTCAGTCCCCTTTTTCTTCTCCTCTTCTTCTGGGACGCCTATAATTCAAACGTTGGTGCATTTAATGTTGTCCCAGAGGTCTCTGAGACTGTCCTCAATTCTTTTTTCTTTATTCTGCTCTGCAGTATTTATTTTCACTATTTTATTTTCCAGGTCACTTATCCGTTCTTCTGCCTCAGTTAGCCTGTTACTGATTCCTTCCAGAGAATTTTTAATTTCATTTATTGTGCTGTTCCTCATTGTTTGTTTGCTCTTTAGTTCTTCTAGGTCTTTGTTAAATGTTTCTTTATTTTCTCCATTCTATTTCCAAGATTTTAGATCACCTTTACTATCATTACTCTGAATTCTCTTTCAGGTATACTGCCTATTTCCTCTTCATTTGTTAGGTCTGGTGGGTTTTTACCTTGCTCCTTCATCTGCTGTGTATTTCTCTGTCTTCTCATTTTGCTTAACTTATGGTGTTTGGGGTTTCCTTTTTGCAGGCTGCAGGTTCATAGTTCCTGTTGTTTTCGGTGTCGGCCCCCAGTGGGTATGGTTGGTTCAGTGGGTTGTGTAGGCTTCCTGGTGGAGGGATCTGTTGCCTGTGTTCTGGTGGATGAGGCTGGATCTTGTCTTTCTGGTGGGCAGGACCACGTCCAGTGGTGTGTTTTGGGTTGTCTGTGACCTTATTATGATTTTAGCCAGCCTCTCTGCTAATGGGTGGGGTTGTGTTCCTGTCTTGCTACTTTTGCATGGGGTGTTCAGCACTGGAGCTTGCTGGTCGTTGAGTGGAGCTGAGTCTTAGTGTTCAGACAGAAATCTCTGGGAGAGCTCTCTCCAATTGATATTACGTGGGGCTGGGAGGTCTCTCGTGGTCCAATGTCCTGAACTCAGCTCTCCCACCTCAGAGGCTCAGGCCTGACCACCGGCCATAACTCCAAGACCCTGTCAGGCACATGGCCAGGTACTTGGGGATTTTCTTGCCTTTTTGGAAGTCTGAGGTCTTCTGCCAGCATTCAGTAGGTATTCTGTAGGAGTTGTTCCACATGTAGATATATTTTTGATGTATTTATGGGGGCGATGGTCATCTCCACATCTTACTCCTCCACCATCTTGAAGGTCCCCCCATAAAATCTAGAATCTGGAGTGGCTGCCTCTTTCTTCTATCTCTCCTTGCCCTCCTTGTACAGTGGTCCATTTTCAGATTTCACCTGGGAAGCTCCGAGTTTTCCCACCAACACTGCTCCCTAATAGCCTCCTCCGACTCCCTCCCATAGAGTTTTGTAAGGAATGTATGTTGGCAAAATTTTTCTCTACTGATTCTTTGCTTGGTTAGTTTCTTCCCTTTATATTCATTGAATTTTTCATACCATCATTAACTTAGTGCACTTTACACATTTCATTGCTTTGCTGATCTATCAGGTCATTAACAGAACCATGAGGAAGTTAAATAATATACTGGTTTGCTTGAAAGAGCCCAAGTTTTCCAGCCCTTGGGGCATAATGGAAGAGCCATCTGTTTGTGAAACATATACCAGAGGAAGCAGCAGGCTCAAGATCCCAGATTCCAGTCATAGACTGAAGTAAATAAACATAGGTATTGTTTTTGTGCCAGAAACCATAGAATGAACAGATCAGAATCTAAATGATATCTTAATTATATGGTTTTAAGTACATTGCCAGTTAACACCAACTCTATTTTCACTATGAAAGTCTAATATTACCTTCAGAAGTTTAGCTTTTTATCCTGTCTTCTGACATTAAAATAGTCATCATAAAAATTTTGGAAAATGCAATTTCAGAGCCTACAAATTTAAAATAACCTGATGTCCTATCACTGTAACATACTGTATATGCACACACATGCACTCAAACATGCAAATGAGTAAATATACATATATGAACTATAGTATAAGCAGCTATTTTTAAATTTAAAAATTAATCTATGTTCAGCTTAGCCAATAGTTTTCAACATAATTATTTTTACAGACTGCACATATTCTGTTTTGTGGAATAGTGTAATTTATTTAATCAAACCCTATTGTCAATCATTTATTTCATTTCTGATTTTTTATAAAGAACCCTAAAATAAATGTCTTTATATGTACATTGCTGCATGGATTTCACTGTTTAGGATAAATTATAGAAGTCATGATGTTAGATTAAATACACAAGTGTAACTGCTCTCACTTCTACGAATACATAGAAATAGTTTATAAGGTTAAAACAGTATCACAGTGTTAAAAAAAAATACATGAACAATAAATATTTTGGAAGTCAAAGTAGGAAGTGAAGCTCTATAGTCCAAGAGATTCTGGGCTCAGAAGCAGGAGTTGAGTCTAGAATTTCAACCCTTGCATATGAGCAGAGGCCTCACAGCTCATGCTTGAGTCATAAAGCCAGTCTAGCTACAAGAATGTAGTTAGTAAAGTTTTGCCCACTTGTAGGAGAAACAAACTGTTTGTAAGTGGTGGAGGGAGTAAAAAGAGGTCACAGTACAACTTGGATCCTGGCCAAACCATATGCTGGTTTTTAAGACAGAGATGCTGTTGTCTAGAGTTCTCAACACATTGGATGATCTGTTTCTGAGCTTTGGATCCCTGGGGCTGGGCTGAGATGACCTCAGAAAATATTGCACAAAGAGGACTAATCTGGTGATCAAAAGAGAAATATTCCAATGCAAGATGAGTTTTCAAATTAAGATTTGCTAACTTAAAGGACAAGAAGTTTAGTTCTCTCTCACATAAGAGTACAGAGTGGGAATTTTAGTTTGGCGCTGACTTTGACACATGTAATTGTTCAGTGACCTGGACTTGCACATGTTGTTCCATCTTTAGTAGCTGGCTTCAAAAATTGCTCTTATCACCATCTTGAAGGCCACAGGAAAGTGGAAAGAGCATGGGGCATCGTGCACAGGAGGTGTATGAGCCACATGTGGAAGTGGCACCTGATGCTTTTATTCAAAATCTGCTAGTGGACATCTGGAGTCTCACATTCTAATGAATTACGGAGTAAAAGCCTGTAGTTATTAATCAATAACAGACTAATATAAAAATTAAAATATTGGAATTAAAATACAATAGTTGATATAGTAAATCTAATAGAAAAGCTCTACAGTAAACTAGGCACATCAAAACATATAATTAGAAATGTAAAACTGAGAAAATCACTCAGAATTCTAGAACAGAGAGATAGAAGGAAACAAGTGTGTAACTGAATTAATAGGGGCAGCACAGAGAGGCAAGTGGGGCGAGATACAATTCAAAGTTATAATGGCTAAAACTTTTGAGAACTGAAGAAAGTGGAGCATATTAAATTAACAAATAATAAAAAAAGCAGAATAAAAACTAGAAGATACACTTCATACATTCTAATAAAGCTACCTAATACCAAGGACAAATAGAAAAAGCTCAGAACTACCAAAGTAAAAAGCATGTTTACAAACAACTAAAAAAAAATTAAATTGAATATAGCAGACCTCATCTATAATAAAAAATGTCTGAAGACAATAGAATTATATTTTTTAAATGGAAATGTAATTTTGTTGTAAACCTAGAATTCTCTGCCTAGCTAATTTTTTACTCAAAAGTGAAAATAAAATAAATACCTGTATAAGCAAAACATGATTAGGAGTTTAGTAGTTGTGGGAAGTTTAGGAGAAAGACAATTAAAATATACACTTCGACAAGAAATAAAAGGAACCCAGAAGAAAGGAATGGAAAGTGAGAAGAAATGGTGAAAAAACTAATTGGTAAACCAAGTTGTTACATACAAATAAGGTAAATTTATAAGAAGAAGAAGATGGGAAAAAGAGGAGTATGGGGAGGAGGTGAAATTTATTTATGTGCTGACTTTGAACTTTGTCAGAAAACATATAAAGTTAATAAGTTTGTCCAACATATATGTCTAATCAATGAAATTAGAAATAGAATGTATCACTTAATAATGGTAATGGGGGAAAGGAGGAACTTACTAATTCAAAAAGGGTAAAAGGAGAACAAAGCAAAGGCAGCATGGTATATATACAAGATTGCAAAAGTGAAACCAAATACACACTAGTATTAATATCAACAATAAAGATAGAAGGAATAAACTTATTGTTTATGGGACACAAAGATTGGAATTATATAACTGCTCATTAAAAGAGACACATCCATATTTTAAAAATATAAAGAGAACAAAATAAAAGGGTGGAAAAGGATTCACTAGACCACTAATAATAGAAAAGTAGCATTATATGAAAAATAGAACTTAAGGCAAATTAATTAAATGGGATATAACTAAAGAAGGTTACTTAATGTTAAGAGGAAGATCATCAGTCATAATCTTGTATGTACTTAAAGCATAGACCTGAAAAATACAAAGTAAAATCTGAGATAATTAAAGGAGAAAAAAAAATTAACAACCATGTCAGGTTTTCTATATCCATTTCTAGAAAAAAAATAAAACGTCAAAGATACCAATTTTTTCCTTCCTTGGCCACACTATAGTAGATTGGTGATATGAAAGACCCCTTAACTTCAAAACAACTGGATCATAGATATAACACGCTCTGTAAAGCACTGCTGGTTTCATATGAGGTAGTAGTGATCTCCAAGGAAAACCCCTCCCAAACAAGTGAGCAAACAAGACAAGAATTGGTGCTAGACGTGCAGGCAACAAGTAGAGGCACAATGGATATCACCAGCATAAAAGCTGTTGAACCCTTAGCTTTGGGCTAGAATCAAGGTGGAGGAACTGAGAGTAGGACTTAGTGAAACCTTGTACCTGAAAATGGTTAGAATGCCACCCATGTGGGTGGTGCTTCCCAGCTACTCAAAAGAAGCAGAAGCAAATCTTATCTTGAGGAAGGCTTTCACAATTTAGGGCCACAGCACTCCCACAGATTAAAGTAAAGCAATGAACTCACAATCAAAAATAAAAAAAATATAGACATTGTCATGGTAACATGTGTAACAGTCATAGAAATAAAGTATCATAGTTAGATTACTAAGGATTGAACAAAAAGTAATTTAGAGGATTTAGGAGACTGTGTACAAAATATCAAAAAGGAAAAAAAAAGAATCAGAAAGATGAACAAAAAATAAGTGATTAATAGAAATGTATAGGCAAATTTGAAAGAAAAATGGAAGTGATAGAAATGGAAAAAAAACAATTTTAGGACTAGAAAATCAACAATATGTTAAGCAGCAGAATACACATAGCTAACAAAAGAAAAAATATATTGAAGAAATTACCTGGTTCTGAAGTTCTAGACATTTTTTGAAAGTATAGCTAACAGAATTTGCTCATGAGTTGGAGACAGTTTATAAAAGGAAGAAAGAGTTCAAGAATAACTCCAAATTGTTTTGCTCTAGCAAATGGAGAAATGGAATTGCATTTAACTGAGATAGAGTCAGTTTGAAGGAGGATTGACTACAAGTATTTCATTTTAAGATATGTTAAATTTGATGTCTATTAGCCATCGTTTTTGTGAGTAGGTAATCAGTCTGAAGGTCAGAAAGAGGTCCTGACTACAGATATACACTTAGGAGCCACCAGCCTATAGGTGGTGTTTAAAGTATGAGATGAGACATGATTGCAAAGGGCATAAATGTAGCAAAGATTGAGAAGAGAGAAATTTTAAAGATCATGTCTTGGAGGACTCCAACACCAAGAGATGAAGAGAACAGATGGAGGGAAAGGAATCTGAAACTTTTGAATAGGCTATAATTATATGGATAGAAATGTTCTGTGCTGAGAAGAGTAATCTTCTAGTGAGAAAATCTGAGTTTGAATTTGGGCTTCATTGTAACAGGGTAGTTGGCCTTGGGCAAGTTACTTAAGTAGTCACTCTAAGGAATTCATTACTGGTTCTTCACATAACTAGTCAGGTCCAGCTATGGTTTAGGTCCAATTTAAATGTCACTGTCCCAAAGAGGTCTCCCATTTTTACCCATAATTCAGCCCAGTTATTCCCTATTACCATGTCTTATTTCATTTGCTTAATCCCAGTATAAGATTAGCTTATGCATTTACTTATTTATATTAATTGCAAGTATGTCTCCTTCCTTCTCACCACCAACACAGAAATGTATACTGCATGTGGGTAAGTTTTTTGACTAATTCATTACTTTGTATTCAACTCCTGGCATGATGCCTAGCACACAGAACAGAATTAATAAATAACCATGAATAAATGAACATATTTCCAGGAATAGGAAACACTGAACTGAAAACTTGCTTCCTAAAGGACACTCCACTGGCTATGCAAATTAATTTAGATTCTTAGAGAGAATTAAATATTTAGTATGTTGCTTAAATGTGTTCCTCAATTTTCTGAAAGAAAGCAATTTTATATTTTTAGAAGTGCATTTCTTGGGAATTATTTGTGTAAACCATATCCTTTCTAGCCACATCGATTTGTACCCATAGGTCCAGGCATTTTAAAACACTGGGCAAAAACTTGCCTACTATCCACATAGGAGAACAACAATTCCAGAGAGATTACTGGAGGAATTCTCCCTCTCTCAAAGCACAGACACATGTATATGCGCACGCACACACACACACACGCACACAAACCATGGTCTTCCTTTTGCATTCTGAAACATGCCATAAATGGATAAGTTTAGATTATTCTTCTACTTATGTTGGATTTCCACATGCCTTTAGTATTGAAATGTATTACATGCACCACCATGTCTAAATTCCTAAGAGAAGTTCTTTGAATTATCCCTATCTCCTGGCCCCTTTTGCCACATATATTCAGAACTAGAATTTGCTTTCATTTAACATATAGTTATAATAAGGAATCTCTTTCTGTGATCTCTTCTGTTTATGCTTATCAGTCTCTGTAAATACATGGGAAAGGAACAGTAATAACTTTTGAATAGTGGGATTTCATGAAATTACAGATGGAAATATGTGCATTTTATTTTTATAAGAGTTTGTAAAGCAGGAATTTTATGAAGCTATCATAATCAGAAAGCACGAAGTTATTTTTTGAAAAAGACAATTCTCACAGAAAATCAAAACATTCTCATGGAGAAACTGTGCAGTTTCTTAGCAAAGATTGTAAATGACATTTGCAGCTTCCTAAGCGACCACCCAGTCACATAAGTTATTTAAAGACCACCATTTGACTTTTACAGCCAAACAAATGTGAGCACTTGTGCTCTCTTTCATGTCAGTGCCATGGATTTATGATCTCTTTATCCCAGAGTAAAAGAGCTTTTTAATTTGCCCATGAATTTAAGCATCTTTGGCTGTACTGTTTATTAGAATGAAGAATCTTTAAGAGTTTCCTTCTGGAATCTCCTCTGAACAGATATATGGTTACTTTCATGTTTTAAAACTGTATCAATGATTTTTTCTTATTTTTACTTTAAATTATTTGTTAAAGTGATTATAATGATTATAAATGTGACATTATTAAAGAGTTTATAATTTCCATTGAAAATATTTCACCAGTTAAATATGTATTTAATTCATCTTCCTTTATAGTAATGGGGTTTTATTAATTAGTATTTGTACCAGTAGGAAATATATAAATAACTTTGAATTTCTCCTATAAGTACCTGTTAAACATTGTATAATTTAGGTAGCAAAGTTTATAATTTTTTACTTTTGGCAAAGTAAAAATTACAAGTAAAACCCCTCATATTTATCAGAAAACTGATTTATGTATTTTAGAGATCATTTATTTCCTGAATATAGTCAATACAATAATTTCACATTTATTTAACATTTATATAGTAATATAACTATTTTGCCTTATATTGTTATATAAATGTAAATTTTTCTTATCTTTCCTCTTTTTTTAGTGTCACAAAGAATTCACAGACTTTTATTTATTCGTTGTTTTACCTTCAAGTGCAGTCACTTGTGATGTGTTAATTGGCCAGTGGGAACCCTTCCAAGCTGATTTTATGTCCTTTTGACAATTTCCACATTAGGCTTGCACAACAAAAGTCCCAGACTCACATTTTGTTTTCTCTCTTCTGATTTTGGAATGTGTCCAAGAGCCCTAGTTTATTTTATTAGGGTATGTGGAAACCAAGATCTGGGTTTCTGGGTTTTAGGGGTACAATTGCTACTGGAGTGTCGTGACCTTTCAGTGACCTAAAAAGCATAAGTTCACGTTGACGTGTCTAACTTAAATTTAACATGGCAGAATTTTTAACTTTGTTGATTTTATAATTTTGCCTCTTTTCTCTTACATGAAAAATTTCAGTCACTAATATTAATAGCATATTTATTTGCTCAAGCTTTCAATTTGAATATAATTGTTTCAAAATTACAATACCAATATATATGTTTTTTACCAACCAATATTTTTACTGACAATCCATCTAGTAAGAGAAGTTTAAGATTTCTTTGCAATTTTTTTTATCCTAAAAGAATATTTTACTAATGATGTACAGTCTGAGTTGTGCTCAAAAGCTACATGTTTTTTTCCTGTGGTTATGGTACCAATTTGATATATAGTAGGTTTCACTCAAGTCACTCCAAGTCCACACTCCTTATTTCCCACATTAGTGTTCCTCCTCCATTCTCACCTTGCCAATATCTAGCTCAGGTAGTCTTGATTATTTGTTTTCTGTTCTCCTCATATGACACTGCTGAGTGTTATTGAGGGGATAACGTAACCATCCTTGTTAAGTTCAATATATGTTGGTGTTTTTGACCTGAACTGACCCGTTACTCACTTTTTATAATTATTTATATTCATCTATAGTTGGTTTCCTATCATGATTCCTAATAGTCCCTCCTAAAACTTCCCCTCTTTATGGCTTCAATGAACTTCTTATGTACAAAAATCACCTTGTTTTGTTTTATCTAGATAAAGCCAACAGTGTGATTAATATTTTGAGTCTATACATTCAGGAATTTGAAATTATTTTGTCTCCTGAATTAATCCTCTTTCCTGAATGTTTAGAGATTTTAATGGGATCTGCCAGTTTAATGTCAAGGCTACAGTGCTAGCTGGAATTTCCTAGGTCACCCAACAAGTTACTTAATAAATGGGCTGAATCAACATGTCCAAGTGTGGTAGACATTGCCTCCAAAACCCTGAAGAGAGCAATCAAGCACTGAAGTTCTTTCTTAGCGACAGGAGGGACACAGCGTAATGATTTGCTTTACACTTTAGAGGGTATATACTGGCATTCCCCAGACCACTGACTGACTAAAATCTTCACCAACAGCAGGTTCCTGAATTTTTATATTTCGTTTCTCACATCCTGGTATGTTTCTTCCTAAGGCATGAAGAATACTTATTACTTTTTGCTTCTCATTTCTGATTAATATGAGGTCATTAATACAGAGGGCTACAGTTATGTTCTGTGTAACATCCAGATAATTGAGCCTCTTTTGGACTGTATTATGTTAGCAAGACAGTAAAACCAGATATCTTAGAATGGTACCAGGTATCTTAGAATGGGTTTCCCTTGAAGCTGATTCTAAGATGAGGATTTGAGTATAATAGATTATTTGGGAAGTTCAGAAACCACTGGTGGGGATTGAGGATGCAGTTCAAAGAAGGAAAAGTAGTTAAGATCCATTTCAAGTTGAGGCTACTTGAGCTTAATCCCACAGGGAAATTATGGGGGGAAACCAAACAAGATAAGTGGCTTCCAGGCCCTCCTACAAAAAGAATTATAGTATCCTCACCAATTTCCCAGTCAGGGGACTTCCCTGGTGGTCCAGTGGTTAAGAATCCACCTTCTAATGCAGGGGGCATGGGTTCCATCCCTGGTCGGGGAGCTAAGATCCCACATGCCACGTGGTGCATCCAAAAGATTAAAAAAAAAAAAAAAAAAAAAGTAAAATGTAAAGAAAAAGAAAATTTCCCAGTCATACTCAGATACACTCTGGATGTGTGACAGGACCCCTGTTACAATATTCATGAGTATATTTAAATGTTCAGATTCATCATTATCTAAGAAGAAAAGTGGCATCCCACTGTAATTTCTTTACTGTATTAGTAAGCACATTTACCAATACATATTTTTAAATAGATACATAATACAAAACTTCTTTCCTTAGAATTGTTTATTTTTTTTATGGCCAAAATCTTGCTAAACTTACTTGTAGAATGTTTTATATTGTGTTGATAAAGTACTTACAATCAATAATTTTTGTAATATATTACATGAATTTAATTTAATCTTTGATTTTCATTCATTTATATAAATGTTATATTTGCATACTCAACTTTGTGTGGGTATGTAGTCACCTAATATCTGTGTTAAAAGTCATAAAATATGTGTGTATGTGGGGATGTATACTTTAAAATATAAGGTCCCTTACTTCATAATATATCTTTTAAGTTAATTCTCTCACTATTCATAAAACATGGCAGGTCAATGAAACTGGATCATGTGGGATAAAAGGCTCAAAGGATAACATTGAACAGATTTGCAGCAATTTCACCATATTTGGCAGCATAGTTTAATGAAAGAGCTTTTTAAGCCATTCACATATTGTTTTAAATCCCAGTGACATTACTTCAACTCTGCACCTTCATTTATTAAGCTGCAAAATTGAAAAGCTTTTGTCTACACATCTAGGTTGTTGTAGGATGAAATGAGATTATATATACTTTTACATTTAACTAAATCTTTACTTACCTTCATCTCCTTTCAGCATGTGCTCTTGAGACTATTCCTTTTTTCTTTTCCTTTCCTTCATTGAGTGAGCAAATTCTGAATGAATGAATTGAAGGAATGAATGAACAAAGGAATTTTAAAGGATTTAGCAAGAAAAATCCCAGAAGTAGTCGCTCTAAAATTACAAAAGAAAAATTCAGGGTACCATGAGAGATAATAACAGGAAAATATAAATCATATATTAAATATAAATTTTGACCAATGTGCTATAGAGGGCTCTCCAAGGAAGTGATTTTACTCTAAAACCAAAGGGATATAGACATTTGGCATAAAAAGGTGGATTAAAGAGAACTCTAGGAAGATTTAATTGTATGAGCAATACTCTAAGATGTATCAATTACATCTCAATAAAGTTGTTTTAAAAATAAATAATATTATATTATGGATTAGTATAAAAGACAAGGGAAAGGAAGTTTTAAAGAATAAAGCCCAGATCACTGTCTAGAAGAACCTGAAGGAGTTCAAATACTGTCAAATAAGATGTAAAGAAGCATATTTTGGGTGGGGGGAGATCATGGAGTCTTCAATGTCAAAAGGAAAAAGAGAGTGAGGAGGGAGTGGGAAACCTGAATGCTTCTGATAGGGCAATATATAAGAATAGAAAAGTGTCCATTAGATATGCCAATGCTGAGATGATCTGAGCAGGAACAGTTTTAGTATAAAGATAAGGAAAGACAGTTTTAAAGTGAATAATAGATTAGTAGGCAAAGCCAATACTGTTTGAGGACTTCAACTTGAGTGTTGGGATTATCTACATTATTGGCAAAATAGTCAAGGATTTCCCCACCAAACTCCTCCATAATGAGCCCATCCCATAGACATCAGGAATGGCCATAAGGTTTGCTTTGTCCAATGAAATGTGAGTGGAAATGAAGCATCCTATTTTCAGGCAGAACAATTAAGAGTCATTTGATGGTTCTTCCATGGCTCCTCTGCCCTGCCATTAACTTGACATGCATAGACTGGGGCTGCTCCATCAGCTTGGGTCCTTGAGGGAAAGAAGAACAACCCAAGATGGATATAGGACATGAGACTTCAGGATAAACTAGTGAAAGATATTTACAAGACAATACTGTTGATTTTCCTATCTTAATTTAATCTTGATGATGTGTAATTATAGTGCAGCCATTTGCTATAGGGAAAAAATTAATATGTAACAGGAGATAAAAATGAAACCTGTGAAATATGTAGAGTGGTATTTCTAATGTTTAACAGGTTTAAAAGAGGTAATAATATGAACATGTTAAAATAGTATTATATAAGATACATATAGTATGTGTACATATATAATTATAATATATAATAATGATATGATATTGATAATACATAATGATCCAACACAATTTAAGTTATTCTTAAATGACTCTGTGGAAAGTATACAATGAATAGATTTACCTGTTTTTCTAACATGCTCTGCCTATGTCTGGTTTTTCTATTATTGCTTGGTCCCCAGGAACTAACAATGAGGCACAGGACATTATCAAATTTTGCTTATTACATAATTTGATTATATGTGAATTCAAGTATGTGTAAATTAGTCTAAATAGCAACTTACTTTTAAGATAAGCACATATTTTCTCATTTCTCTATTTCCCAAGCCCATGTGATATATCACTGCTTATCACTAAAACATTATTATAATTGAAGCCTAATTGTGTTTTACTGTGAGAAAATTGACTATGGAGATTTATACTTGTTGATAACTTATTTCTTGTTTAAAAATGTCAAATACTTTCCATTGGAAGCATTTTTAAGGAAAACACTACATTTTATTCAAAAGTGCTGTAACTCACTAAAAAAAATTCTATGTAACCTGCTTTCTTCGATTTAATGTACAATATTTCCAAAAATGTGACTCCATAAAGCTGACATATCTTAGTGTTCCAGTTTTCTTCCCCATCAGTGACTTTCCTATCATACTCACTCAGTTACCAAGTTCTTTTTATTTTTTCAATAATGTAGTCAGTAGTGCAAGCTTAACTACTTATTAGAAAATCAAGCTATGTTCTTTTTCACTTCATACATCATCACCAGCAATAAAAATCCTGAGATCAGGATGTTTCTGGCAGCATTTTGACACTGCATTAGGTGGAAAAAATCCAACTCGCTTTTTCGAAGTTCACAGTTCAGCATTGATGATAATAGTGCAGTTCTTTTTTCTTCTGTGAAATAAGCAGACCTGATTTCTATGGCTTACCTGGCTGAATGAGTATGCAGTGAAAATGTGCTATTTGAAGTCTGACAGAAACTTTTCTGAGTACAGTTCTCCTTTTCAAGTAATGTACTTTATTCAAGATGATAGAACTTGCAATGCTGTTAGAGATCATGGGGAATTTTGGTGTATAAAAATTGACTAGTCTAAACATGCTATATGTAAGAATTCTAAGTTTCAGTTCTTTCATTTTATTTGATAAGTAGGACAAAGTTTTCTGTCCCCCTCACCCACTCTGTTTCTTTCTCTTCTCACCTCTGGTTGAAAATTCTGTTTCGTTGTTGTTTAGAATAATCATATTAAAATCTGTTCATATGAGCAAGAAAATATTTTAAGAGGTTTCTACAAGAAGGTATTTATGGTTTCCACTTCCCACATTGCCCCAAGGATAGGATCAGGATGTGGGTTAAGGGATAAAAGTGAGGAGGGCAGAAGGACAGAAAACAACAGGAGAGCCTGGAGGAGGAAACTAAGCAATAACTAAGAGATTCTTGGGGCCTGTCCTTGAATCTGTACAGATTGAAAGGTAACCCAAGGGGAAATTAATGTTTTGCCTAAATCTATGGAAATAATGTATGTTGATGATCAACAAATAATAAGACAGTTTGCTATTTAATTAGTTTGATTTAGGTAATGGACAAGGTCTGTATATAAGTATAATGGAAGGGTTGCATATGCAAGAAAGTTAAATACCCAGAGTGATGAATTAAGAATATGTGTGTGTGTGTGTGTATGTGTGTGTTTATATGTATATATATATGTGTGTGTGTGTGTATATACACACACATACACACACACACACACACACATATATCAAATCTCCAGTTCTTCTTCATGCATTCACAATCTGGGATGATCCCTCTGACACAGATACACAGACGTGCAGGAACAGGGTAAAATGGCAGTATATACTCATGCCTCAAAAATCAATTTAGAAATTGAATCAAAATATAGGTCACAACTATATATGTGGATCACTAGAAATCTCTGGATACCTCTAAATATCTTTGTGGAGGACAATTATGACTCTGAATAAGAAAAGGATATACACAATTTCTTTTAGCAAGCTAGGAAAGCTTACCATCATCAGAGAATTTTTTGAGAAATAAATGATATGTATGTACAATACCTACTGGAACACTTCTTACAATGACTGCTTTTAAAAAGGAGCTATTTTCATTACTTCTTTATCAAACAAGACATCCAGAGTATTGAGCTTTTTAATATGAATTAATGTGTTTTGATTACATGAATGGTGTGCGATGATCTACACATATTTATAAGTGAATAGATTAGGATAAATAAGACTGAGCTGGATAAATAATGTTTCCCTGGTAATATTCCATATAAAGTGGCCATCTATGGTTTTGCAGGTTGTACACGATGCAAAGATACCCATCTGAGGAGGCTGAGAACAGGCTGAAATCTAACATATGTGTTATGGCAATGAGCTGAGTTTTCCCTAGAGTAGTGCATTTTTTAAAATATTCATTGAGTTGCCTTAAAGGCAATCTTTACGACAATAATTTTTTTTTAATTTAGTTATCTGGACTTTTCAAGGTAAGACAAAATCTTTTCCTAGCATGAATCAAAATCAGGAGAATCCTAGATTTATATTCAGCTGGATAAAATTTTAAATATGAAACTTTAGATGGTTATCTTGCACAATTGTTTTTCCCAGAATACTAAGACCCATAGTGAAATATGTTTTATTTTCCACCAGTTGAGGTGAGAGAGACAAAAAAAAATAAGCAACTGGTTTTAATTTGTTACATGAGGACATTCGATAGCATTTTTGGATGCTATAAAGGTCTTCATCAGTTGGTCAGCTATTGTTTTTCTCACCTACTTTTTTTAAAAGAGACTCTTAATGAGCAATAATTGTGTACAGAAAACAATGTTAATGTCATTATAAATATGAGACAACACAAATGCCTGATTGATATATATCTAGCTTGGGAATGTCCTCCAGATTATAATTATCCTGTACTTGCATATGAAGGACTATTTTTTACCCTTGCTTATATACCCTCTTCCAAATAATAGTTCTGGGTCTACTGTGACACTTTTTGGCTAAAGTAGCAGTTTTCCTGCTTACTGTATACTGATGTGTCACATTTTCCTCCACTTTCCTTCACCATATTTTATTTCTTGGGTCGAATGAATTACATTTCAAATAAGCTCACACGTGTATGCATCTTAGTCTCCTTTGGCCCATTGTTACTTCCTCCTTGTACTCAGCTTTTTTTTGCTTAACATGGAAAATATTTTCTCTTCTCTCCTCCACAAAAGTCATTGATATGTACTCAACTTTCTCTAATTGAATAAGCTTTTTCCATCAAACATCCTTGAAATGTCATTAAAGTGTAGTTGTTATTGTTAAGTAGTTTAGCTTAATTCTTACTCTTAAAACAGTGCTATTTTCCATAATGAGCTAAGCAGGTTTTTATGAACTAGCTTTGTAACTTGTAAACATTTTTTTGATTAGCATATGTATGTGGAGTGAAAACTTCTCATAGAGATGTTGGATTCAGAGAGTTTTGGCATCCCTAAGATTAAAAACAAAATTCTAACTGAAACTCCTAAATATGACAAGGTATCTTCTACTTTAATGTGGAAAAGTAGTTTAAAAAAATCTGAAATTAAACCCATCAGTTACCCACATTACTGTTCCTACTCTATGTATTTTGTAATTTGGTTGTGGAAAAGCCTAAAATATTAAAGCCCCAAGAGTAGAGATATACTTTAGTAACAGAATCAGAAATCAAATTTCCCTCAAGATTTAAGGGAGTCTCACTACAGTAAAACCTTTGGCATTTCTGTGGTTTTACATTTCAATAGTTAATCATTTTATATGCCAACTTTTCTGGCCCAAGGGGTGCCCAGATTAAACATTATTTCTGGATATGTCTGTGAGGATGTTTCCAAATGAAATCAGCGTTCGAATTAGAGGACTCAGTAAAGTAGATTGCCCCATTGTGGATGACCATCATCCAATTCATTGAGGGTCTAAATAGAACAAAAATGTGGAGAAAAAAAAAAAATATGGAGAAAGAAGGAATTCAACCCTTTTGCTTCCTGCCTGCCTGCTTGAGCTGGAACATCAGTTTTCTCCTGTCCTTGAACTGGAATTTACACCATCAGCTTCTGTGGTTCTCGGACCTTCAGACCTAATCTGGAATTATACTACTAATTCTCCTGTGTTTCCAGCTGGCAGACAGCATATCATGGGACTTCTCAGCCTCTATAATCACATGTGCTAGTTCATATATTTATCTTCATATATATAGTTGACTGTTGTACAGCCTGGGTTTGAACTGTGCAGGTCCACTTATATGTGAATTTTCTTCAATAGTAAATACTACAGGACTGCAAAATTTGTGTTTGGCTGAATCCAGGGATGCAGAATCATGGATACAAAGGGCAACTCTAAGTTAATGTGGATTTTCAATTGCGCAGGTTTGTCTGCACCTCTTACTTCCCCCTCCTCCCTCCCCCCACCATTGTTCAAGAGCCAACTGTATATATAAATATATCCTATTGGCTCTGTTTCTCCTGAGAACCATGACTAATGCAACATCCTAACTCCTTTCTCACTTTGATCTCCATTCATTCATTCATTTATTTATTCATTCATTCATTTATTTATTTATTTATTTATTTATTTATTTATGGCTGCCTCGGGTCTTAGTTGCAGCACATGGGATGTTCGTTGCAGCATGCGGCCTTCCCTCTAGTTGTGGCCTGAGGTTTTCTCTTCTGTAGTTGTGGCGTGTGGGCTCCAGAGCACATGGGCTCTGTAGTTTGCAACACGCAGGCTCTCTAGTTGAGGCACGCAAGCTCAGTAGTTGTGGCTCGCGGACTTAGTTGCCTCGCGGCATGTGGGATCTTAGTTCCCAAGCAGAGATTGAACCTGAGTCCCCTGCATTGGAAGGTGGATTCTTTACCACTGGACCACCAGAGAAGTCCCCTGATCTCCCTTTAAGTTAAAGGGGACACCTATTTCTCTCCCAACTACCTGGCAGGAAAATTTTTGTTATGTTATCCAGGTCCAGCCCATTAGACAACTATTTTTGAACTATGAATTTTGAAGGAATGATTCAAAGGAAGAAGCAAGTTTCTGATTGCTTTGCAGAGGCGACGGTGGAGATGAGAGTATCCAGATGTGACTTCAGTTAACCAGTGTTGATGGCACCAGTGGCAGCAATCTGAGCAAATTC
Organism: Balaenoptera ricei; assembly: GCF_028023285.1. Classification (NCBI taxonomy): domain Eukaryota; kingdom Metazoa; phylum Chordata; class Mammalia; order Artiodactyla; family Balaenopteridae; genus Balaenoptera; species Balaenoptera ricei. The sequence continues at coordinate 82,118,709 of NC_082641.1, forward strand.
TTACTGTGGTAAGGTCTTGTTTGTTCTCATCTCTTTCAACTTCTGTGAGTTTCCTAACGCTCTTCCTGAGCCTCTGAAGCTCTCCAAATACCTTCCAATAAATAAGTTTGTAATAAATTTCTGTTGCTAAAGTTCATCTTTTTTTCCATTGTTACAATTAAAACTTTGACTGAACAGTCATTTCTCATAACATTCTACAGTGTATGGACACTGCTAAAGGACTCCATTTTAATGATGACAGTTTAAGTCCCAGATTTGTCATTGAAATTTTTGACCTTGATCTGATAATAGCCACCTTCCCATTCCAAGAAGAAGAGGTGTGATTTTAAAATAATATCAGTATCATGGTATTATAATGTAGTTTTTGTAAAACCATAAAGAAACATGTTAATGGGTAATATTCAGTTCAGTCTGCTTCAAATAACTTTTCATGAACACCACCTCAGTTTCAGTATTGGGCTTAAGTAATGAACCAAGTGTTGTATACTTTTCCCCACGAAGTTTAGAGTCAATAGAGACATATTATAATACTCAAAATACCGTGTAAAAAGAATTGTAATTGAGGGATTGTATAGCTATTCTTGAAGGTGTGAAGTTCAGGGATAATGCAAAATAAAGAACAGAAATATTTTCTTCTCTCCAAATTAGAGGCAGTGAAGGATGCTGAAAGAGGTGATAATAGCCTTAACACAGAGAGTCTAAAAGGCAGAAGGGTAAGCTGGGATGAAGTGAGAGAGTGGCATGGACATATATACACTACCAAATGTAAAATAGATAGCTAGTGGGAAGCAGCCGCAGAGCACAGGGAGATCAGCTTGGTGCTTTGTGTCCACCTAGAGGGGTAGGATAGGGAGGAGTACATGGGGGTATATGTATGTGTATAGCGGATTCACTTTGTTATAAAGCAGAAACTAACAACATTGTAAAGCAATTATACTCCAATAAAGATGTTAAAAAAATAAATAAGTAAAATAAAAGGCAGAAGTACTACGATTGCTGAGCAGAAAGAAAAGGATGAAAATTTAAGAGTCTGCATTTGTATTTTTGTAGCTTCTATCTGTTATGATAAACCAGCTTGTTCAGTATCTATCAGAAGCTGCATAAAGCCAACCCTGATGCCTGCAGCCACTGGATAGGATTGGGTATGCAGGCAGCGGGTATAAAAGAGACACCGAAAAAGGGACCACTAGTACCACATTGACGAGTTTCTCAATAGTGTCTCAGCTTTAGTGATCATTTTTCTACTCACCATGAGCATCATTCGTCTAGTGCTGTACTCTTGACTATGCAAGCATTGCTCTTAGCTGGCACACAGAGAAGCAGCTGGGTGTAGCTTCGGGGTGACAACTAGGCTTCCTGCTTTTCAGAAAGGCTGAAGAGAACCTTTTCTATTTGTTTGTCTGATTGTTTGTTTACTAGAGACACTGCTGACTGTCGAATACCTTTTAGAGACAAAAGTTGAAGCAGGAAGATGTCAGGTCATGAATCTACAAAAGTGATTGTCACGTTTCTTAAAGCTTGATCATGTTCATAATCTCTGCTGAGATTTTAGTCACCGCTTTCTTCATGCCCAATAATGTTTGCTCTTTAAATAATTTCTGCACGTTTGAAAATACTAGGCAACATTTGTGAAGTTCTTTGAAGCCACAGGAAAGAGTATTTACAAAAGTATTATTATTTTTTTGTAATGGTGTAATGAAACCACCTGCTTGAATCATGACTAACTATTGATGGAATTTTCAGTGGACTGGCCTGAAGTTTTCTGGGTTGATTTAACCTCATTTTAGCAGGCAGCAAAACTAATGAATATCACTAGAGAATGAATTCTTAAAGAACATCATCAGTGAACTATTTGAAATTATCTAGAAACATCTAATTACATAAAAATAGTAATAAATTTATTAAAAGTCAATTTATCTTTTATAATTATGCATATATTAAAGTACATGGCTTATAGATTCCTACAAGGCAAACACTTTGTTAGCTTGGTTTGAATTATGGCATATGCTCCAGATGAGCAAATTTGTACTTATTTTAAATTAGCATAGACTTCATTTTTCCTAACAATTATTGACAACCTCCTTCTAGATGGCAAAAGTTAATGATATTTCATTGTAACTTCTGTATTTATTTATTTTCTTTTTTGTTCCTTAAACATCTCCTAGAACATATTTTGGCTATTTATGAGCCTCAAACATCTGATTGCTACTGTTGTCACAATTTGTGGAAGAGGCAAGCAAAATTTTTTTAGCCGTATGTTTCAACCAAACTATCAGGGCACATTTGATTTCTAAAATTTTCAGGGATTATTATCAATTATACTAAACGTGAAACAGAAAGAACAGCTTGATTTTTAGAGTGAAGATTGAACTTCAACACTGTCAGAGGAAAAAAAAAATCTTGTTTAGACTTATACAGTGAGCACATTTGCTATGTAAGACACAGATGGAAAGAATATAAGAAATAGCAGAATGTCATCTTGAGAAGTCCTTTTTTGACCAAAACCACATGGCAAACCTCTTTAGAGCATAACTGTGAATTTTTAAAAAATCATTAATTCTTGGCAGGAAAAAAATTGAAATTTAATTATCTTCACACATTTCCTTTCTTTGTGTTGGATTTGTTTTGTTGTGAAAATGACTCTGATTCAAGAGAAACCTGGAGTTGAAGTTCCTGTCTGAGGTCTGCCAATTACACCAGTGGCCACAGGTAGTAGCTCCAGGCTCCAACTAAATCATGGACAAGCAAATCACTCCAATACCAAGTATACAGTGGATATTTCCTTATTTTCTACACATCAAAGCACTTTAACATCTTTAACTTTAGTTGTAAGGAGTTGACTTATGGAGTTGTCTGTATGAGATGCCTGTTGCTACTATAACAAATTACCACATATTCAGTGACTTAAAACAACACAATCATATAATTATAGAGGTCAGAAGTCCAAAATGAACTTTACAGGGCTAAAATAGGAAGTCAGCAAAGTTTCATTCCTTCTGGAGGCTCTAGAGGCAAATCCCTTTTCTTGCCTTTTCCAGTTTCTAGAGGCTGCCAGCATTCCTTGGCCCCTTTCTCCATCTCCAAAGCCAGCAGTGAAGCATCTTCAAATCTCTCACAATCTCTCTCTCTCTCCCCCTCCCTCGATGTGTCAGCACATCTCCTTTAACTCTGAATCTCCTGTCTTCCTCTTATAAGGCCCCTTGGGATTACATTGGGTCTACACAGATAATCCAGGATAATTTCCCCATCTCAAAGTGCTTAATTTAATCTTACCTGCAAAGCCCCTTTTTCCATGTAAGATGACATATTCACAGGTTCTGGAGATTAGAATGTGGCCATCTTTTGAGGGTGGAAGTATCCTTCTCTCTACCACCATGTACTTCTAGTAGGGATAAAGAATAAATGGATTTTCTTTTAGGGATGACTTGGTGATATAAAGTAGAAGTTAATTCAAACTCTGTCTTTTTTAGAATATATGAACAAATCACATTGGAGGGCTTTCCTTTTAAAGACATGAAGACAGAGGATATATTGAAGTATGTGTGGCTTTGCTTACATTTTTACATTATTTCCCTAAATTACTATATTTAATTTAAAATTATATTATGTCTTGGTATCAGGTATTACTATTCACCATAGGCTTCTATCAGCTCTCTAAATGACCTCTCCTCTTCCAAGTTTTGTCATTCTATCTTCAGTTTCCAATATGCTGAGGAAGACTTATGGTTACCTTAACCACACATATACCAGGCTATTTATAAATAAGACAGTCTTATTCATTAGATTCTAGTCCAGAAGACAGGGAGCAGTCTTTATTCTTCTACTAATCTCCCCATGTTCTTCAACCCATTTCCCCATCAGAATCTTGCTCACTTACCTCTAGGTGTGCAACTATATTTTGGAAATTTGAGGTTTTTAGAAATCTATATGCTATATAACCAAATTAGTTTTTACACACGATTTATATGTTTACATTTACTTTTCTAATTTTGTTAGACAAACCCTTGTATTTCAATATATAGTTTTATATGGTAAAAAATGAAATAATTGGATAATCTATGTTTGTTGATCAGGCAGTATATTAGTGTAGAGGTAAGAGAGGCATACCTGTTTACTTAGATTAGTTATCTATTACCTGACTCTCTTTGTGTGTGTGTGTGTGTGTATGCGTCTGTGTGTGTCTGTGTGGTAAGAGCACTTAAGATGAGATCTACTCTTATACCAAATTTTCATGTGTACAACACAGTACTGTTAACCATAGTCACAAGGCTGTACAGCAGATTTCTAGAAATTATTCATCTTGCATAACTGAAACCTTAAATACACCGAACAGCAACTCTTCATTCCCCTGCCACACCCAGCTCCTGGTTACCACCATTCTACTCTCTGTCTCTATGTATTTGATTTTTACATGCATTCCAAAATTCAAGCAAAAAGATGGTTGGGTAAAACTTGCCTTTGTAATGATTTTGAAAAATTTGATCTATGTTGATAAGTTTTTTGAGATGTCTTTGACTAGCCAGATTGTACTGATTCAAATGCCATTACAATACAATCCTTTAGGTGACATTTATAGCTATCATAAGATTTCAGTCATATGATTTACCACCATTGTTATATATTACCATTCAATATTAAGTCATATTGTAAAAATATCAATATGCTTATTATATTTTAATTGAGGGTATGAAAAGTATCAACATATATTCATCCATCATCCATCTATCATCCATCTATCTTATATCTATCATCTACCTATTTATCTAGCTAGCTAGCTATTTATTTATCTGCCTTCATACTGTTTCTTGTTTTCCTGATAACATTCCTGCTGAGACTGTTTCTGATCAGTACAGAAACCAACTCTACTGCAGCAACTTTTTCTGACCCAGGAGCTCTGAAGAAAGCCCTAGAATTAAAGCAAATCCTTTTGCTGACTTAGGATACTGAGCAGGTTAAAGTGTGCTTTTCAGTGGGCCTGTAATTCAGGTTCCTAAAGGGCCATGCCTGCTGCATTATCAACACAGGTTGTCTTTGAACAGAATTGGCTTTGAAAGCATTGGCACTGTTCCAAAGCCTCCATCTCCACTTTCCTGATCACTTGACTGCAGGGCAATTATAAAACATGGAAATAATTAATTAGTTGATTAAACGCCTTTCTCTTTTAGGAAAGGGTCTTCATTCTATTATAATATCCAGGTATTGGGGAGGACCTCAATGCAGGGTCTCTGAAAATCAGGTACTATGTTAGCCACAGTGGCAAGACCAGGTGTGGAGACCTAAACTGGTGCGGAGGCTGACAAACTCCATCTGCAGCGTTACCATAAGGAGGTTCATTTTATATTTTAATTCTTAATATTCTACGATTTCTAGAATAAGTTACCAAAAGGGGAAAAGTGACCTTTTTCTTACATATGCATATTTTAATTTACAACATTATAGTTTTACTTTATCTTTTTTACCCAAGTTTTGATACTTGAAAATGTGTTTCAAATTTTGAAAAATTTGAACTTATCAAAACACTGTCCTTTGAAATGACATAATACTCCATTAAACTTCAGACAGGAAAAATATCCAGCTCAATATTACAGATGAGTAATGCATGGCACAGAGAGGTTAATTGTTTGATTCAAGTTCACACAGTTAATCAATATTCATTCAGAAAATAAAACCATTATTCCAATTCCCCAATGTTGAGCCTTCTGTAGTCCCATAAGAATTTCACTTTAAGCTTTACATATTTTTGCTCTTTTGGGAAAATGAGAAAATATTGTCTTATATCTAGCTTTCTAGATAATTTTTGAGCCCCTGTTAAATTTTGTTGTTTTCTGAGCATACATCAGTATACTTTTTTGTACACTTGAACATTTTGTGTGCTAAACATAAAAAATACCTTTAGAGATTGGATCATAGAGAAAATTGTTTAAAATGTTTATGCTGTATTGTGGGATTTCAACATTGTGGTCAGAAATTGAATCTGAGAATTCCAAGCTTATAAAATAAACATATATGCAAATAAGTAGACAAGAATAGATTTTTTAAATGTTTCATCTGACTCATAGGAGCTAAGTGAACCATGAAATGTGAAAAACTGAAACAAATGAAACAGAGGAGCAAATTCAAACATGCCCAGGTCAACAAATATGGGTTTTATGTTTTTCATTTATCGTGTTTATTTTTCACTTCTGGCTCTCTAGAGTGTATCTTCAGTAATGGATGATATGACAAAATTATCCTCACTGATCTCAACAGTCTGAATCTTGAATAAATTAGACACGTGGATACTTTTGAAAATTTCATGTGATATGCGACTGCCCTGCTTCTCTTTGGCCATTTTCTCTGCTTTGTCGTCTGGCAATGTTCAAATCCCTCTTGCCCATTAGATGTTAAATTTTTGAGGATAGGTACTATGTCTTAATCCATCTTTTAATTTACAGGTTCTAGCACAGGGCTTGGCTCAAAATAAACAGTCAGCAAATTGTTGAATGATTAAGTGACTTGGAAAAAAATTGCACAAGGACTTGAATGTTGATAAGTCTTTTAGAAAAATTACTTAACTTCAAATCTTTTCCTAAGACTCTTCTCCAACTACTCTGCTGTTCGTGTTCTCATTTTAATGGGATGGAAGTTAAAAGGGGAGAGGACATACATTTTGGCTTTTAAATTAAAGGAAAAAAATAAGGCTATCTTTATGAAATAGAAGTAACATTTTGAAATGTACCTTGAAAAATGAATAGGATATTGAAAGCAAAGATTAGAGCACTTAGATTGGAAGGAAAAACACAAACAAAACTTAATAGTATAAGATGAATGCGTGAAGCAATAGCAGTGGATAGATTTAATTGGACCCTAGGGTAGGTTTATGGGAAGAACTGTGCAAATTAGGGAAATAGCCTTGAATGCCAGGCAGATGAATTTACCTTAATCTGTTAGAGACAAATCCAGTAAATTTTTAAAGGTCATCTTTGTTTATATACTAGTTTCTTTTTATTTGATTTGATTGGCTTTTCAGCTTGTATGTAAATATAATTCTGAATACAGGGGATCATTTCCTCATTTACTATTGAACTAGCAGTACATGAGCTTAAGATTCCAGTATGGGCAGACTGTCCTGCCTTTAGAATCTTCTTTTGTTTAAAAAATGATGATTATGAATGTACTTTCTTAAGGAGAAATCATTATATGTTTTCCTATTGGTCTCTGATTCAACTATTTGCAACCTCTCTCACTGGGAGAATGAATGTACCTTTGTTTTACTTCCTGACTCCTTAAAAAGAGCCATTTTTATATTTTAAGCCCTCACACTTAATGAAATATAGATAATACTAAATTAAATGGTTTTCTTCACATGTTGGTGGATTTCACCTTGAAATATTAGTTTCATTTAGATTCCGTTATACAGATTTGAGAACCCAGTATACTGAGGTATGGAATGGTTCAAGTAGTTCTGTAGACTCTTAGAATACTTTTTGCTATGTTATTTTTAATTCTGTAGGTTCAGGGAAGCCAAGATGCACCACCTTAGGAATTGGAATAGTCCCTTGGGTCATATTTTTAAACATAACCTTTCTTAACCTCTCCTCAAGACCACTCTATGAGGAATAAAACCATTGGGTCAATTCCAAGCCATTCTAAAATGGAATTGAACTGAGGCTTATTTCTCAAACAAAGGTGAGCTAGAACAAGGTCATTCTTGAAACATCAGAGTGGGTACCATTACTCTCAGCATTATTTTATAGGCCATCTTTTTTAAACACTGATAAGGAGTTAAAAGAAATTTTAAAAGGTAGTTTTCCAGTTTCATGGTCATATTGCTCTCACCACTTGTCTTTGTACCAGAAACTGAAGTTTTTATAGAATGAAGTATGTGCAAACAATCTAAGAAAATGGCACAGTAACAGAAAGACTATTTCAAATTTACCCTGATGGGGTTTTAAGCATTTCCCTTTTTTCCCCTCCTCTTTCCTAGTCTGGATATTCTCTGCACTTGGCTGCTTGACACTGATCCTCTCGAGAGGTCAGCTGCTTACCCAGACACTGTAAGCCACTGTCCCCACACTTTAGCCATCAGCCCCTTCCCTCCTCTGACACCTGAGCTTTCAACTGCCCTGCAGCCAGCATTCACCAGCCACAAAAAAGTGACTCTCTCCTCAGATATGACAGGTAGAAAAGCTACGAATTACACTGAGTGCACTTTGGGTCTTTAGAGGAGAGCAAGGAGAATTCAAGTGGGAGGAAATCCTTCTTGCGCTTTGCTGCTAACTTAGATGTCTGTTTATCCTTCTCATCTTCATAGCTGTTGCTTTTTTCAAATAAATAGGTGTAAGAAAAATAGAGTGAACTAGATCCCAAAGGTTAAAATATTTTTCCTCATTGTGGTCTCTGTTTTCTTTTTCCTTGTCTATCAAATTTAAAACAAATTTACTGTGAAATAAAGTGGAGCTCTGACAACACTCTGAAGTTTGGACTTTTTATTATTATTATATTTTCTTCTCCATTAGGGATGGGTCCTGTGTAACTATGCCTGCAGGGAAGGAGATACTGCTCAAGCAGGCATTATTATTATTTGGGGTTATAATATATCCCTTTTATGGGTTATTTTGCATTTCTTTCCTGGAGATAATAGCCATATGACTTTGAAATATTCTTTAGTAGAAGCTCCTATTTATTATACATGGTGAGAGGAAGAATTCTGCCTGCACTGGTCACTCTATTTATAACTGTGGTTACATTCACTCAGCAATTGTTTATTGGAAGGTTGGCTTAGTTTGCTGATATTTTCCCTTAACAATTTGGATGAGAATAATGGGAAGCATTAAATATGGAAGGAAAGGTGGTTTGGGATTACCCAGATGAGTGTGAAATTTTATTGCATTTCTGTCTGACATTTCCTTATGTGCTACAGCGTAGGAGAAAGCATAACAGACTTAAAGGTGCCACAGACCTGAGCATCAAGAGACAATCTTGACTTCCAGTCCTCCACTACCACACCCATGAGCAAGACATTTCATTTCTTCACACTTCAAACTCTTTGTCTATAACATAAATGAAGGGCTTGGCTATCTCCAAAGCCTTTCTCAGAAATAAATTTTGCCTCCAGGGTCAAACACTTAAATTGTGACAGATCCCTTCTCAGGGATATAAATGGATATATGGGGATATATCTGGGAATATATTGCTCAGGAATATAAATGGATGGTATGGGTTAAATAACTGGAGCTATGATTTTCCATATCTCTAAACTACAGAATCCTATCTGGAAAAATAAATAAGATGCATCTGACATAAATGTATGAATCATAGCTCCTGCCATCAGTACTATTTTTACATGAGATGGTTGAATTGAGTTGCCACCACCCAAAGGAGTCAGTCACCTGCCATATAAAGTTCAGTGGTGAGAGGGAAATGCAGTGTGCCATGTGAAAATAAAAGAAGTGTTTTGAAAATAAACATTCGAATGACAAACTACTCTCAAGGCGGACAGATGGTTTTAAGCGTCAACTTGACTGGGCCACAGAGTGCCCAGATATTTGAACAGACATTGTTCTGGTGCTCCTGTGAGGGTGTTTTTGGATGAGGTTAGCATCAACCACATCCAAAGGGAGACTGAGTTAAGTAAATCGCCCTCCCCAGTGTGGGTGGACCACATCCAATCTATTGCTTGAATAGAACAAAAAGTTTGATCCTTCCCTGAATAAAAGAGAATTCTTCCTTTCTGACTGCCTTCAAACTGGGACACCAGCCTTTTCCTGCTTTCAGACTCAGTCTGAAACATTGTCTCTTTCATGATCTTGAGCCTGCTCTTCAGTCTGGAACTACGTCATCTGCTCTCCTGGGTCTCAGGCCTTTGGATTCAAGACTGGAACTACATCACTGGCTCTACTGACTCTGCACCTTGCTGACTCACCCTGCAGATGCTGGGCCTTGACAGTCTCCATAATCATGTGAGGCAAATCCTTATAATAAATCTCTTTCTATATATTCTAATATATTCCATATTTTAGAATATGCTATGCATATTATATATGTGATTGTATGTGTATTTGTATATATATAGTCTGTCTGTCTGTCTGTCTATCTCTCTCTCTCTCTCTCTCTCTCTCTTATTGGTTCTGTTTCTCTGGAGAATTTTGACTAATATAATGGTTGAGGATAACACACACCAGAAAAAAGAAGACATTCATATATTTTTAAAACTCCTCTAGGGTTTACACATTGATATTAAGCACAAAAAGAAGAGAGAGTTGGTACAGGTGACTTGATTCCTTATGAGAAACTTTTGGGCTTGCCTTATTTCTTCATAACTCAGGAAATAATATCTAAGAAAGACAGTAAATTAGTCTCTCACACAGGCAATGTTGAACCATTGTGTGGTCAATTTTCAGCTTAGCTATTGTATCATGACAAAAGGACAATGCAGATTGATCATATCATTATCCCTCATTGTGAGCCTCCAGGCCGGATGGCCAATTTGGCATGACTATTCAGCTTGTCTTTAGAGTTTAAAGTGTGTAAGTGGCCTTACTGGGAAACACAACTGTACATGTGAATGAAAGTGAGTCAGAAGATATGAGTGGCAATATGTTTATCACTTCACTTTAGAAATTCTGAAAAGTATTCCAAATATATTAACTGCTCTCTGCCTTTTTCTGAAAGGTGTGAGTAACTCAAGGTAAAAAGATTAAGGGATGAGGAAGGAGTAGTTGGGAAAAAAGAGCCATTTTGCTACATCAGCTACAAAAAATTATTGAGTACATTTTCAATTGTTGAATAAGAAATAACATCAGACTATTCTCCATTGCTCGTATGCAGCATGCTGATAGGGCTACAGGGTGAAAGGAAATGCTGTGTCATACACTAATTCCCTACTAATGGATAGCTAAGTTGTTCAAAATTTCCATCAATGAAACCCCTAAAATTTCTGAAGAAGAACAAACCATGTTTTCTCATGTTAAATGGGTGGCTCTAGAGTACAGCCTAATCAGCAAATGAGACCAACTAGAGGCTGTATGTTTCATGTCAAGAGTGAAATGCTGAATATCTGTAATGTTTTGCCGGCACAACACTGTTACAGAACAGTAGGAAATAAGCTCTTGGCTTAAAATACACTCCAGAAATAATTAGTTTGGGATACTGATCTTTTGGAAAGGGATCCTGAACCACTGATAGACAGAGATAAGAATCAACCCTTGGAAAACAAAAAAAATAAAGAGATGGATATCTATTATAATTTCAGAACCATTATGCATCAAGGACTAAGAACAGCTATAGCAGCAGCCACACAGGCAGCAGAACGAGAAAATCCAGTGAAAAGGATAGGTCCCCAGCAAAAATTGTTATTCCCCTGTTGTGAAGCAGTAACATCTAAGATAGCTGCCGCCGCCTGGTAGAGAATGGTAAAACTCTCCCCTGAGAATCCATGTTCAAGACAGTCATACTTCTTCTAATTAATATCAATCAATCAATCAATCATCAATCAATCTTTTGTTCACTAGGGGGACTGTCAAGCCAGGCAAGTGGGATGTGATGCATCATTCAGGAAAATGTGACCCCAGCTGTCATGACAGCCCTTGGGCAGCTGATACACTTTGGAAACATGCTGTGACACTGTCACCAGGAATTCAGTATAAGCGCAGAAGTATTTCCTGGAAAATGTGGATACACACAGTTAAGTGGAAAGGAGCAGATTCAGCCCAGGAGCAATGCACAAACCTGGAACTAATGATCTTTTTAGGTTAAAACATAGGATGTAATGGCCAGTGTTAGCTGGATCACATGGTGGAGCTCCTCGTCCGTGGCAGACCCTGGCACAGGGACCTGCTCACTCAGCCAGTGAATCCCAGTGCTGCCAAGACAGGAGCTACCTGAGCTCCGTCCATTTTATTACAGGACACCACATATGGTCCCACTTTGTAATTTGTATTTGTTAGAATCATATTCTTTCTTGTCTAGCTTACTTAATAAGTAGTTAAGCATTTGCCAAGAACTTGTGAGCACAAAAATCAGTGCAAGGATATTTACAGGATTTCAAAGGATTACCACGCAGATCAATTATCAATCACAAAGGGGAAAACTCTGATAACACTCAGTGGATAACAGTGATCCAATTTTGCATTGTCTCACAAACAATGACACAAATAGATAAACTGACTTTGTTTACAGTGATGTGGTGCTACAGAAAATTCCTATCATCACCTATTTAGTATTCTTCTCAAAAGGTTTAAAATAGAATTTAAATATGAGAAACAATCAAATACAGATCGTTAAATATCCTGCAATTGTCCTAAACAATCACACAAATCTAGAATGTGGGACAGCCTACAATGCAATTGGCCTAAATTTTTAAAAATTATCAATGTCATGAAGGAAATAAAAGTGGGAGAACTCCTGTAGATTAGAGAGGAATAAAGAGGGATTGGACCTTGCTGCAGCAGAGGATGCCGTTTCCTTCCTGCTGTCCCTCTCAGGCATAGAACTTCTGCCCTAAGACAAAACTGAGGACTTAAGCTTGGGACACAGCATCTCAGATAACTCTGAGAGACTGCTCTGAAGAGGATCATGGTGCTCCAGCCGAGTGTCAGGCCTGTGCCTCTGAGGTGGGAGAGCCAAGTTCAGAGACCTCCCAGCTCCATGTAATATCAAACAGTGAAAGCTCTCCCAGAGATCTCCATCTCAACGCTAAGACCCAGCTCCACTCAACAACCAGCAAGCTACAGTGCTGGACACCCTATGCCAAACAACTAGCAAGACAGGAACACAACCCCACCCATTATCAGAGAGGCTGCCTAAAATCATAATAAGGTCAAACACACCCCAAAACACACCACTGGACGCAGTCCTGCCCACCAAAAAGACAAGATCCAGCATCATCCACCAGAACATAGCCACCAGTCCCCTCCACCAGGAAACCTACACAACCCACTGAACCAGCCTTAGCCACTGGGGGCAAACACCAAAAACAACAGGAACTACGAACCTGCAGCCTGCGAAAAGGAGACCCCAAACACAGTAAGTTAAGCAAAATGAGAAGACAGAGAAATATGCAGCAGATGAAGAAGGATAAAAACCCACCAGACCAAACAAATGAAGAGGAAATAGGCAGTCTACCTGAAAAAGAATTCAGAGTACTGATAGTAATGATGATCCAAAATCTTGGAAATGGAATGGAGAAAATAAAAGAAATATTTAACAAGGACCTAGAAGAACTAAACAGCAAACAAAAAATGATGAACAACACAATTAATGAAATTAAAAATTCTCTAGAAGGAATCAATAGCAGAATAACTGAGGCAGAAGAATGGATAAATGACCAGGAAGATAAAATAGTGAAATAACTACTGCAGAGCAGAATAAAGAATTAAAAGAATTGAGGACAGTCTCAGCGACCTCTGGGACAACATTAAATGCACCAACATTTGAATTATAGGTGTCCCAGAAGAAGAAGAGAAAAAGAAAGGGACTGAGAAAATATGTGAAGAGACTATAGTTAAAAACTTCCTTAATATGGGAAAGAAAATAGTCAATCAAGTCCAGGAAGTGCAGACAGTCCCATACAGGATAAATCCAAGGAGAAACATGCCAAGACACATATTAATCAAACTATAAAAATTAAAATACCAAGAAAAAATATTAAAAGCAGCAAGGGAAAAACAACAAATAACATACCACGGAATCCCCATAAGGTTAACAGCTGATCTTTCAGCAGAAACTCTGCAAGCCAGAAGGGAATGGCAGGACATATTTAAAGTGATGAAAGGGAAAAACCTACAACCAAGATTACTCTACCCAGCAAGATTCTCATTCAGATTTCACGGAGAAATTAAAACCTTTACAGACAAGCAAAAGTTAAGAGAATTCAGCACCACCAAACCAGCTTTGCAACAAATGCTAAAGGAACTTCTCTAGGCAGGAAACACAAGAGAAGGAAAAGACCTACAATGACAAACCCAAAACAATTAAGAAAATGGTAATAGGAACACACATATTGATAATTACCTTAAATGTAAATGGATTAAATGCTCCAACCAAAAACATAGACTGGCTGAATGGATACAAAAACAAGACCCGTTTATATGCTGTCTACAAGAGACCCACTTCAGACCTAGAGAAACATACAAACTGAAAATGACGGGATGGAAAAAGATATTCCATGCAAATGGAAATCAAAAGAAAGCTGGAGTAGCAATTCTCATATCAGATAAAATAGACTTTAAAATAAAGACTATTACAAGAAACAAAGAAGGACACTACATAATGATCAAGGGATCAATCCAAGAAGAAGATATAACAATTGTAAATATTTATGCACCCAACAGAGGAGCACCTCAGTACCTCAGGCAAATGCTAACAGCCATAAAAAAGGGAATCGACAGTAACACAATCATAGTAGGGGACTTTAATACCCCACTTTCACCAATGGACAGATCATCCAAAATGAAAATAAATAAGAAAACACAAACTTTAAATAATACATTAAACAAGATGGACTTAATTGATAATTATAGGACAGTCCATCCAAAAACAACAGAATATACTTTCTTCTCAAGTGCTCATGGAATATTCTCCAGGATAGATCATATCTTGGGTCACAACACAAACCTTGGTAAATTTACAAAAATTAAAATCATATCAAGTATCTTTTCCGACCACAACGTTATGAGACTAGATATCAATTACAGGAAAAAAATCTGTAAAAAATACAAACACATGGAGGCTAAACAATACACTACTTAATAACAACAGATCACTGAAGAAATCAAAGAGGAAATCAAAAAATACCTACAAACAAATGACAATGAAAACACGACAACCCAAAACCTATGGGATGCGGCAAAAGCCATTCTAAGAGGGAGGTTTATAGCAATACAATCCTACCTCAAAAAACAAGAAACATCTCAAATAAACAACCTAACCTTACACCTAAAGCAATTAGAGAAAGAAGAACAAAAAACCCCAAAGTTAGCAGAAGGAAAGAAATCATAAAGATCAGATCAGAAATAAATGAAAAAGAAATGAAGGAAACGATAGCAAAGATCAATAAAACTAAAAGCTGGTTCTTTGAGAAGATAAACAAAATTGATAAACCATTAGCCAGACTCATCAAGAAAAAAAGAGAGAAGACTCAAATCAACAGAATTAGAAATGAAAAAGGGGAAGTAACAACTGACACTGCAAATACAAAAGATCATGAGAGATTACTACAAGCAACTCTATGCCAACAAAATGGACAATCTGGAAGAAATGGACAAATTCTTAGAAAAGCACAACCTTCTGAGACAGAACCAGGAGGAAATAGAAAATATAAAAAGACCAATCACAAGCACTGAAATTGAGACTGTGATTAAAAATCTCCCAACAAACAAAAGCCCAGGACCAGATGGCTTCACAGGCGACTTCTATCAAACATTTAGAGAAGAGCTAACACCTATCCTTCTCAAACTGTTCCAAAATATAACAGAGAGAGGAACACTCCCAAACTCATTGTATGAGGCCACCATCACCCTGATAGCAAAACCAGACAAAGATGTCACAAAGAAAGAAAACTACAGACCAATATCACTGATGAACATAGACGCAAAAATCCTCAACAAAATACTAGCAAACAGAATCCAACAGCACATTAAAAGGATCATACACCATGATCAAGTGGGGTTTATCCCAGGAATGCAAGGATTCTTCTATATATGCAAATCAATCAATGTGATAAACCACATTAACAAATTGAATGATAAAAACCATATGATCATCTCAATAGAAGCAGAAAAAGCTTTTGACAAAATTCAACACCCATTTATGAAAAAATCCTCCAGAAAGTAGGCATAGAGGGAACTTACCTCAACATAATAAAGGCCATACATGACAAACCCACAGCCAACATCGTTCTCAATGGTGAAAAACTGAAACCTTTCCCACTAAGATCAGGAACAAAACATTGTTGCCCACTGTCACCACTATTATTCAACATTGTTTTAGATGTTTTAGCCACAGCAATCAGAGAAGAAAAAGAAACAAAAAGGAATCCAAATCGGAAAAGAAGTAAAGCTGTCACTGTTTGCAGGTGACATGATACTATACATAGAGAATCCTAAAGATGCTACCAGAAACTACTAGATAGAGCTAATCAATGAATTTGGTAAAGTAGCAGGATACAAAATTAATGCATAGAAATCTCTTGCATTCTTATACACTAATGATGAAAAATCTGAAAGAGAAATTAAGGAAACACTCCCATTTACCACTGCAACAAAAAGAATAAAATACTTAGGAATAAACCTACCTAAGGAGACAGAAGACCTGTATGCAGAAAACTATAAGACACGGATGAAGGAAATTAAAGACAAAACAAACAGGTGGAAAGATATACCCTGTTCTTGGATTGGAAGAATCAACATTGTGAAAATGACTATACTACCCAAAGCAATCTACAGATTCAATGTAATCCCTATGAAACTACCAATGGCATTTTTCACAGAACTAGAACAAAAAATTTCACAATTTGTATGGAAACACAAAAGACCCCGAATAGCCAAAGCAATCTTGAGAACGAAAAACGGAGCTGGAGGAATCAGGCTCCCTGACGTCAGACTATACTACAAAGCTACAGTAATCACGACAGTATGGTACTGGCACAAAATCAGAAATATAGATCAATGGAACAGGATAGAAAGCCCAGAGATAAACCCACACACATATGTTCATCTTATTTTTGATAAAGGAGGCAAGAATATACAATGGAGAAAAGACAGCCTCTTTAATAACTGGTGCTGGGAAAACTGGACAGCTACATGTAAAAGAATGGAATTAGAACACTGCCTAACACCATACACAAAAAGGAACTCAAAATGGATTAAAGACCTAAATGTGAGGCCAGACACTATAAAACTCTTAGAGGAAAACATAGGCAGAACACTGTATGACATAAATTACAGCAAGATCCTTTTTGATCCACCTCTTAGAGATATGGAAATAAAAACAAAAATAAACAAATGAGACCTAATGAAACTTAAATGCTTTTGCACAGCAAAGGAAACTATAAACAAGACGAAAAGACAGCCCTCAGAATGGGAGAATATATTTGCAAATGAAGCAACCGACAAAGGATTAAACTCTCTAATTTACAAGCACCTCATGCAGCTCAATATCAAAAAAACAAACAACCCATCCAAAAATGGGCAGAAGACCTAAATAGACATTTCTCCAAAGAAGATATACAGATTGCCAACAAACACGTGAAAGGATGCTCAACATCACAAATCATTAGAGAAATGCAAATCAAAACTACAGTGAGGTATAACCTCACACCATTCAGAATGGCCATCAGCAAAAAATCAACAAGCCATAAATGCTGGAGAGGGTGTGGAGAAAAGGGAACCCTCTTGCACTGTTGGTGGGAATGTAAATTGATACAGCAACTATGGAGAACAGTATGGAGGTTCCTCAAAAAACTAAAAATAGAACTACCATACCACCCAGAAATCCCACTGCTGGGCATATAACCTGAGAAAACCATAATTCAAAAAGTGTCATGTACCAAAATGTTCACTGCAGGTCTATTTACAATAGCCAGGACATGGAAACAACCTAAGTGTCCATCTACAGATGAATGGATAAAGAAGATATGGCACATGTATACAATGGAATGTTACTCAGCCATGAAAAGAAATGAAATTGAGTTATTTGTAGTAAGGTGGATGGACCTAGAATCTGTCATACAGAGTGAAGTAAGTCAGAAAGAGAAAAACAAATACCGTATGCTAACACATATATATGGAATCTACGAAAAAAAAAATCTGTTTCTGAAGGACCTAGTGGCAGGACAGGAATAAAGCCGCAGATGTAGAGAATGGACTTGAGGACACGGGGAGGGGGAAGGGTAAGATCGGATGAAGTGAGAGAGTGGCATGGACATATATACACTACCATTTGTAAAATAGATAGCTAGTGGGAAGCAGCCGCATAGCACAGGGAGATCAGCTCGGTGCTTTGTGTCCACCTAGAGGGGTGGGATAGGGAGGGTGGGAGGGAGATGCAAGAGGGAGGAGATATGGGGATATATGTATATGTATAGCTGATTCACTTTGTTATAAAGCAGAAACTAACACACCATTGTAAAGCAATTATACTCCAATAAAGATGTTAAAGGAAAAAAGAAAGAGACCTAAAGAAACATGACAATCACGTAAAATGCATGATGTTGTTTACTTGAATGAAAAGTTAAAAAAAACTATAAAGTTATCTGGGGGATAATTGGATACACTTGAGTATGGAAATTAGAAAATATTCTTGAACACTGTTAAATTTATGGGATGTGAGATTGGGTAACATGAAAAAAGACCCAGCTGCAATGCAGTCAGAAGAAATACAATCATAGGAGTTGGTGGTCAAACACATTATGACTACAGACTTCTTAGGTAAAACATATAACATTTACTTAGAATGAGAAACAAAATTTTTAAAATTACAAACTAAAACAAATGAAATTTATCATTGTCTTAAATGAAATTACCTTGAAATGATGGAGTAGGAAAATTTGAGGGGAGTATACTAAGGAACAGCATCTGTAAGGGTAGGGGGGGTGGGTACAGCAGGATTAGTAAGAGAAAGTCTGAAATGTGGTGCATTCACAACAGAGAACACAGCAGAGTCGACCAAGCACTCTGGAACTAGAATTGGCCCCATGTCAGGCAAGGGGCAAGGGAGGCAGGTACCCTACTAATCATCTGATCTGGGATGTGGGCTGCCCTCAGAAGTGGGCATAATCTTGGTAGAGCAGCCTGCTTCAGGCAGAGCAATTCCTGGAAGGTGCTGCAGCTATGAGCCAACAGCACCCACTACTCCCAGCAGCTGGAAAAATGAGGGCATCTCTTCTGAAAGAGGGATCTGGGAATTGTACCTCCATGTACATTGCAAGCCAAAACAACACAAAATTCAGGGGGGGAGCTAATATACTTTCTATTAATTGACACTTTTATAATACAGTGTTTTCCTTTAATTTTTTGGTTGCACACATTTTGAATATCTATTTGCCAACAATTTATAATATTATTTTCCTTAGGGACAGAAGGATAATTTGGTTTTACCTTTAGAAGGGCTGTTGACATGCAGCTTCACTACATATATACATATATGTATATATTTTAATTTAGAAAAGTATTTTAAAATTTGGACAAATCTCTATCAAGTTCTTTTCATATATGAACTCTAAAATTTTAGGTATCTCAAGGTATCTTGGACAGTGATTAAGATTAAATGTGGTTTGTAATGATGATGCTTATTCATCAATTAGTATTCAAATATCACTTGTAGTGAAGGTTATGCGTTCTACGTTGGGCTCTGCACTTTTATTTCAGGACACAAAGGAATTGATACAGTGGTAGTAGGAATATTCTGGAAGTCATTCTGACACTGGGATGAGCAATCACTTAACTATAAATGGAAATGATTGCAAACCAAAGATATATACATCTTACTAAACCCAAATTAAATAGATCTTAATTGCATCTCCATAATGCCTGCAGTCACTCAGAGGCAGCCCACACTGGGGCTGGTGCAAGTGACGGTTTCGAATCTGAAGCTTCTGTAGCTTCAAGGTAAAACTGCTTCCACACCCTGGATTCATAACTTTCTGAGGCTTTCATTACTTCATTGTCCCTCTACCCTATGGTGCTTACTGCTGCACTTCACACACAGTCAACTGACACAGTGAGCAAACTACTGAGGCACAACAGAATCCTGGGTTACAAACTCGATGATAATGAGTGTAATATGAGGATGTAAAGTTTCTCAGGTCAGCTTGACTGGAGCTAAAGCATTACTCAGGTTCAATCAGGTATTCCCAGCCCATGGCCATTTCCCCAGCTCTTCCTAAAAACCCAAGTTTCTGTCCTGTGTCCTTTTCAGTTAGGTCACAGTTATACTCTTCCTCCAGAACTGTTGCTGTTTCTTTGGATTCAGTTACTGTCTAAGGAAACAGAGCATTTTCTGCCTGTACTCTCTGTTTCTCCTTAAGTTCCTCTGGGTTTCATGATAAAATTGTATTCTCAAAGCCACCTGAACTGTCACTCCACAGCAGCTCTGCACTTCTCAGAGTTCTCAGGACTGGCTTCTGTACCTTTTGGGAACACCACATCTCCTGCTCACCTCCTTTGAGTGTTATCTTCATACACATAGTCTTTCTCTGTAGTCAATTCTTCTAAAAGTACCAAATAGTTTCAGAACTCAGATCTCTAATGTCCATTAAGTATAACTATAATAAAACCTATAAAAATCAATCACCAAGATTCCAGGGAGAATCTAGGAGTTGCTGCAAGCAAAGAGATCTAACTGAAATACATCCCTTTTAGAATTAGGCTTAGAGTCAGATGGCTGTAAGAAATTTAGTAAATTAACATCTCTAAAAGCTTTAACAGTAGAGAATTAAAAAAATAATTCTACTTTATTCAAGACCCATCATATTTGAATTCTGTATCAGACACTCAGAATAATGACACTTTCGAGGGTAATGTTTACCAGGATGCAGGTGTTCAATGCACTTCTTTTGCACACTACAGTGAGATCTTGTATGACAACTTTTTAACATTCTTCCCTTTTGAGTCAATGAATATGATTAGCATAAGATTATTAATGAGCAAGATTATTAATTGACTCATTCCTTCCTCCTCTTCCATTCTTTCAGTTTGCTATTTTTTTACCCAATTCCATTTCACATCCATCTTATATCCCTCAGATGTAAGCATCAGAGAACTGGATGTAGGTTATTTTCAATGAAGGGTCTTTAGCTCTGAAATTTCTTACCTGCTGTGACATTGTGAGGTCCCATTTTGCCCACCTTTCTTAAGGGTACATGCAATGACAATACCTTTCATTTGGTACAGAAAACAACTGAAAGAGAACAAATTTTAAAAACCTATTTTATGTTGCTTTAATCAAAACTATGAGTTTTTCTGAGTTATTTTAATTTTAGTACTGTTACCATGAGGCAGATTGTGGGGAAAAATGAAAATTTAAAATAAAAATAGATATTATCTGGTCTTTTTGTGATTTGAATCCTTCCATCACACATCAGCATCGCTGACACAAGATGTTCCTTCAGCCCTCTTTTCTTTTTTTTTTTTTAAGTTCTTATTCATATATGGAGGGTGGGGACTATTCTAGCAAACCTAATACAATATTTACAAAATAAAGAATATTAGAATTGTAGTTACTGAAATGATGAGCCCTATGGCAAGTTTAAAAGTCCTTCAAAAATAATTTAATTATTAAGTTATGGACTTAATAATCAATTAAAAATGAACTGAAGTCAATTAATTGCTGTCTCTTCTATTCTTTCCTCACCTTACCCTAAATCCCCATATGGTGCCAATTAAAATCCTTAGGACAAGCCAAAGAGGTAGGAAAACTGCTGAGTTACCCTGTGTTCACCTGGGGGAAGGCAAGGGAGAGAAAGGAGGAAACTGCCGACTTTCCCTACTCTCCTCACAGACCCTCACTGATTAGGATTCCTCAAGGGCAAGAACATTTAATGGACCTCAGTGTTTAATGTCTGTCTGTTGCTGTCTCAGAATTCAGTCTATTAAGAGTTGTTCCTCTGTCACTTAGCTTTAGAGGTAAAGTAAGAAATGCTTCCTTTTGAGAACTTAGCAGATACTAGAGAGTCAACTTGTGTTGAGGCTCTTGGGTAGGAGATTAGTTTCAAAGGCAGGAAAAACTGTGTCTCTTTCTTCCTCAACATGTTTAACATTGGGTCATTTTTCCTTGGACCAGTTTTCCTTGTGACCAGCATTTGGCTAATGGTGGGCTGGTAAATTTTTAGCAACTGGGCTTCCCCTAGCACAGGGGTCCCCAACCCCTGGGTCGCAGACCAGGCCTGTTAGGAACTGGACCACACAGCAGGAGGTGAGCAGCGGGTGAGTGAACAAAGCTGTATCTGTATTTACAGCCGCTCCCCATTACCTCGCTCTTATTACCACCTGAGCTCCTTCTCCTGTCAGCATTATGGTGAGTTGTAAAATTATTTCATTATTTATTACAATGTGATAATAATAGAAATAAAGTGCACAATAAATGTAATGTGCTGGAATCATCCTGAAACCATCCCCGTCCTCCCCCCCTCCCATCCTTGGAAAAACTGTCTTCCACGAAACCGGTCCATGGTGCCAAAAAGGTTGGGAAGCACTGCCCTAGCACATCCCTCTCTCACCACCCAAAAGCCCTTATTAGTAGTGTTTTCATGGTGTAAACCCTCCCACTATGACTGATTTCAAGCTACAATGCTTGATGCTACTGAACCCAGAGTTGGAAAGAGGTAGGCACACTCGACTCTCCTCTGCCAGTATAAGTTAGCCCCAGCATACCATGGGTTTTGACCCTTGAGGAGAAAGAAGCATGGAAGCCCCTTATATGTTCCTATTACCTAACCCTGTGAATCCAACTGAGTCTCCTACTATAGACATCTTATTAGAAATCGACATCACTGCAAATCAAAGGAAATTCACCTTCTAATAAGTAATAGAACCAGAAGTTGTAGTTCAATCAGTTCATGAAATCTGTTTACTTGGTCGTCTTTTTAAATTCGCCTTGTGGGTCTATAGAAAAAATGTATAGTTAAAAGGGAAGTTACGTTTGGTATGACTGAGGGAAAGATCTGCTGCCATACAATAAGACACATTCTAAAAGAAGTTATTTCTTTTTTTTCCTTCACAATTCCTTTAAATGTTTCACATTAAATACCTTAGTTAATTATAGTTGTCATGTTTGAAGCTTTATGTCAGAGACCTTAGGAAGAGGCTTTAGAGGATGAGGCAATGCTGAATAAAACTTCAAAAACTCTACAACCGTTATAGTTATACAACTATTTTGTTTAAATCTTCACCATCATAACATACTGTTGAGTTCAATAATTTTACAGAGGTGTTAAATGATTTTCCCCAACTCACAAAATCATTATTAAAGGTTAGGGCTAGAATGCAGATCTATGGACTTCCAGCCTAGGTTGCCTGCACTAGTCTTCACTCCCTCTTTTAAATATTAAAATAAAATTCTAATGTTCTGTTTATTTGAGTGAGTGCTCTATAAACTAAAGTTCTCTAATTTACCTTTTGCCTCAATTCATTATTGGATTTTGAGCCTGTTTTTGTCACCTCTAGTATACCATTACCTATTCAGAAACTTTACCTTACTTAATTTTGGTATGGCATATAATATTCCTAGATGATTATAAGGCACATCAAGGAAAATGGTACATGTAATTTAACTAAGAAGAAAATTAAAATCATCAATTTTTTTCTTATTAAAATTAATAGACATTAGTCATGCATTTATGCTCAGTTCCTTTCTTTCCAGATTTTTAATCAAATTGCTGTCATGTTTAGCAATTCACACTGATTATTAAGGTTGCCAAAATCAACAGATTAGCTGTATTTGGCTTACCTTTATTTTACAGATATAATGTTAGCCTTCATGTCTCTGCATATGAACATAGTATATGGGTGGATAATTACAAACTAAAAATTACTCAATAGCTTCTAATGATGTCTGTAGAACTATTATAGTCAATTATCTTGGTGACTAATTTTAGGGTCACTGTTTCACAATTTCTTAGATTATTTTTATGACAGAAAAAAATTGTAAAAAATTCTAGCAGTTTTTAAAAATAATGTTTAAATTTTGCAAAATAAAAGTGACTAATTAGGTCATGATATTATACAATATTTGATCCCCCAAAATATATTTACATATTTTCCAAAAATGTGTTTCTCTTTTTCCCTCAACCTCGCTCTCCTGTAAAAGAGAATTTGAAAGATACTGAAATCTTTCATGTAATTCTCTTTTATGCTATTAAATAATAAGTGTCAGAATGATTACAAAGATTTGAGAAGATATCATAGATCTTCTTTCCTCTTCTATTTTCCATTTCTTTTTTCAGTTGCTAAAACTGTCTTTCACAGACATTAGTTTTATGATAAATGTATCCAAACCATCTCACACTCTGAACTGCTACCATCAAAATACAGCTGAAATGAACATTTTTTTTGCTTGAGAGTTGGGCGTCATGGTCCTCCTGTTCAGAAAAGTGTTATTTGATATTTAATCCTTATGTCCTCAGAAAACACTCTGAGGTCTGTTAATAACATCAATGTTATAGTACATGTACATTTTCCAATGAGTTTCCTATCCAGTTATATTAAGCCATCAAAGAAGCAATTTAAGGTAGAATAAATGTTTTTTGTGAATATTTTATGAGGACACTGAGCAAGAGAAGTTAAAGTTGAAATACAGAAAACTTCAAGAAATCTAGAAAATATTTATAGGTAAAAAGATACCTAAGTTTTAACTAAATGCATGAGTATTCTTTAGAGTATATATGCCATTTAGAACTTTTAAATCACCACTCTATTGATTTCCTTAGATACCACCTCCACTGATAAATCTGATTTTAAATTGCTTTGAAGGAGTTATATCTGTGAAAATGGTAGAATAAGAAACTCTGAAAATTGTTTCTTTCATAAAAGTGATGAGGAAACTGACAAAAATTGTTAGAATCAACTTTTTCAAAATTCTGGATATTAATTGAAAGCTTCTTTTTGGATTCTATTCTGTTTCCTTGAACTTTCTATCCATCCTGAGCTGGTAGCCTACCACTTAACTATTGTAGCTCTAGAATACATTTTGATACCTAACATGGCATATCTCACCTTATTATTCTTTTCCAAATCTGCTTGGATTTCTGTTAGATTTACAGTAGATTACACTAAGTTCACAGTTTATTTTGAGGAGAATTAATATATTTGTGATCTTAGGTTTTCCCACTCAGAAATAATATATGACATCACATTTATTTTGGTCTTTATACCCTTCTGCAATGGTTTATAGCTTTTATCATATACGTTTGCATAGTTCTTGTTAAACTTATTCTTTTATTTTATATATTCTGCTATGAATAAGGAGATTATTTTATTATCTTATAAATTTGTTATTGCTAATGTATGGAAAACTCTGATTTGTTTATTACCTTTATGGACCTATTATTTATACATTTTATCTATCTTTTTTCTTGATTTTCTATTTATGCAAACATAGTCTGACAATATTTTGATTTTTTTTTTCCTGTCTGACATTCATACTTCTCATTTCTTTTTCTTGTGTTATCATAATAGATAAAATCTCCAGATTTATGTTTGATATTATTTATTCACAGAATGATAAATTCGTGTAGCTTTTTGCAAACCACAGAAAACATCTAATCCAGTCCTTTAAATTTACATATTTAATAACAGAGAACTGAGTAACAAAGTGACTTGTTTAAATACCTAGTTTGTAATGACATAACTTCTACTGTAATTCTCCCTTTGACATGCATTCAAGCTCTTTATTATTCTTTCCTGCTTTTCTTTATGGGACAACCAGTGAGTCTACTGCATAGACTCTCACTTTGCTTTGTCAAATATTGTTATATAATTTTCACTCTGCTCAAGCATGCCCTGTGCACATATGCACAAAGTAGAAGCCTCACTCTCCACCACCAAAGTAGGTGCTCCTCAGGGCTAGAAAAAAATAAATGAATAAATCTATAATAAAACAACACACTCTTCAGTCTGGACTGGTAGTCAGACTATTTATTTATTACATGTATAAGACTACATACATAGTCTTTGGTTCACAGATATTCAGATCATGTAAAAATATAAGACCACATCTTTTTCTTTAGCTGATTTCCAATTTAAAACTTAAATTTGTATTAACTTGATCCCATTAGTATAGTTTTTCTGGGAATCTGGGTTGGTCAATATGACATAACCTTTATTTTCAAGGAAGCAGATGATTTGACTACACGAAGTTCTTTTTTGAAGATGTGTCTAATGATTTGTGAAGTTCCAAAGACAATATTCTGCCTGCACCTGTGTGAATGTTTTGTCAGAATCAATTATGAAATATGTAATTATATGGATATTGACTAATTAATGCACAACCCAGTGGAACTGCCAGAGAGTTAAACAAGTTCTCTCTAGTGCATGCGGACAGTTACTTTGATGGGTCAAGTTTCATTAAGCTAATGATGTTGATCACATAAAGGGTCTTAAGTAAATCTGGGTGGTATTTTCACATTATAGACCATGATTCAAACACTGTTCCACATCACCAGAGCCACATTTCATTGTGACAGAGATCATGTGCTCCAAGATACTTAGCAGTTTCTTTCAGTACAATTGTGCATTCTAATGAGACCCTGCAGTCAAGATGGCTACACTTCATTCAATTAGGCATCTTTATTGAAAGGTTTTATTTTTGTGATCATGATTCACTGGTGTGAACAAAATCTAACAAAGATAATCATAGTCTATTTGTTCTCCATATCAGAGATCATATTATTATCTATTAGGGTAGAGTTGAGAACCACAAACAAAAAACATGATGAGCATAAATCTTTCCATTTCTCTTCATGTGTATTTTCTAATCAATTAAGATCTGAAGAATTGTGATACTGTCCCACTAGACTCTAAGACTCTAAATTCCATGGGAGTAGAGACATCTTGTAAGTGTGCTGTTCATCACTCTGTCACCATGACTCAATCGATGGTCTGTCTGATAAGAAGCAGGTCCTCATATTACACAACTACCAGAAAAAAAGCCAGAGGACAATAAATAAAGCCAGAGTGTTAAGCTAGGATAGAGTCCCCAAACCATGTCTTTATAGAAACTGTGGTATAGTGATACTATTTCTTTCCTACTCTGGAGGAGTAGGAAGGAAATACTTCTTTCTCAGCACTTTCCACTATCCATGTAACTAACCACAGAGGCATTTATGTAGCTTTCTACAAATCCTAAACCTGGATAAACTGTTAAGAATAAGGAGCTCATTATAATACCATAGAGATAAACATGCTCTTTTATGAGTGTTGTATTTAATGAGTAAGTATTATTTGGTACCACTTCATGAATTTTTACTTCCCCTCTTTCAGCCTATATATATTTTTTTCAAAATATATATCTTTAAAACTAATATTATGATTGTACCAGCCAACTACAACTAAGTTAACTTTTCTCACAATGCCATAAAATTTGGTGAACTTTTGCTGCCTATAACAAATATAGTGAATTAGCATAATGAAAAGCATCTTTTCATTTTGTTAGGCTCAATGACAAAATACTGATTTCTTTAAAATATATTTTATTTATATTTTAGCATTAGACTGAATAAAGTAAGGAGAGTGGGTCATTCCTTTATCCCACACCCTCAGGAAACCACTAGGAGAAATATCTCGGATTAGCTTTCTCTCTTAAGCACCTCACAGCTGGGCATTTCTTTCTCTCCTCACTTCTGCTCTCCCTAGGCAGAGACATGTAGTATTTGAAGCTGTGAACAATCTGAAATCATCAATAATTACTCACCTATTTAATTTTACAGATAGGACATTTTAAGGTAAAGAAGGTTAATTTTAGTTTTCAGAATCTAGGTCTGTTTTTGTTCATCATTTTATCCCTCTTATCCAGCACAGTACCAGGCATACAGAGGATCCTCAATTAATATTTGTACAATGAATAAGGAAATGAATAGAGGCATGTTGAATAAAGACACTAGAAGAAAGCAGAATTTCCTGGCTCTTTTGCTCAAAGTTTGAATAGGATCTATGAGCCAAAGGTCATTAGTGGTAAAAAAGCATTGTTGCCAAAACTGTGAATATTAGAATTTCTGTCAGCTACTGTATCTTTCTCTGCATTATTACCTGATAACCTTAATAACTTTCCCTGGGAAGACATCTTTTAGCATCATCGAATCTTACTATATAAAGTCCAAACATTGTCATTGATTAGACTATTATTATCTATTAAAAGCATTAGGTCAACTAGACCTGTGGAAGGAAGTCCTGCTCTGCTTTTACTCATACCAGGTTAGTAATCATGGTAGGTTATTCAATATTAAGTGGATTTTATTAGGTTCCTCCAAAGTTATTACCCACTGAAGACTTATATAGGTACCTATTTAGCACACATCATATGTCAGAATAATTATTGGCGGATGCAAATTTAAATATTATGGGAGGATTTCAAGGGCTTTTATTACAACTGTACCAGTGGCAATAGAGTTCTCTTGAATATATTGAGTAGTGTTCATTTTTTCAGTTCCATTCAAGACTTGAAGATATAACCAAAAGTATTTCTCAAACGCCAAACCCAAGAAACAGCATGAAAAAGTAATAGAAATTAAATGATATCATATGATATCGCTTATATGTGAAATCTAAAACAAAAAAAAAAAGGTACAAATGAACCTATCTACAAAACAGAGATAGAGTTACAGATGTAGAAAACAAACTTATGGTTACCAGGGGTTAAGCGAGCGGATAAATTGGGAGATTGGGATTGACATATACATACTGCTATATATAAAGTAGATAACTAATAAGGGCCTACTACATAGCACAGGGAACTCTACTCAATACTCTGTAATGGACTATATGGGAAAAGAATCTAAAAAAGAGTGGATCTATGTATATGTATAACTGATTCACTTTGCTGTACACCTGAAACTAACACAACAGTGTAAATCAACTATACTCCAATAAAAATTTTTTTAAAAAGAAATTTGTTTTTTGTGTCTGAGGGAGAATTCATTTTTATTGCCTAATGTCCAGTGTCCTAAACAATATTATTTCATAAATATTGTCCAGTTTTTTTATTGTTAAAGACAGAAGAATCAATTTTCAATTCATCTTTGTTAGAGAAATATTTCCAGAGAATCAATTTAGAACTGTAGAGCACGACTGAGAGAAACCATCATGTCCTTATTTCTTGACTCATAATAATTTATTTTTATTATTTTGAAATCTTTTTATTTAAAAAATCTTTCTGTCCAAATCATTTTTTAAAAGTTAGAGGGAATCTTGCTGAAGAAAGAGAATGAATGTGTGAGGATGAACAATTCACAGTTTTATAGCAAAGAAGATAGAAAAACTGAATTTGACACCTTACTGAGTGACTACATCTATGTTGGACACAGTAATAATAATAATAACGATGATAATAATAATAATAATTTGAGATATCAAGAAAAGTTTCATTTATAACCAATATCCTCTGTTTATAAAATTGGAGATGTGAGATAATATAATCTGTGTTTAAAGATTTTTATAAGTCACAGTGACTAAATAAAGGCTTATTTTATTTTACTTTTCATCATGAGAGTGTATGCTTCAGTCACCTGAAGCATTTTTCTATGGACCAACTCAGTCTGTTGTGAGGTAGTATGAGTAGACAGTTATGCCTGGTCTTTCAGGCAGTAGTCACCTCTCCATTTGCATTTTGTGAATCCAGCATTTCCCTTTGGTCTATCACTAACATAGACAAGAGGACTTCAGTGGTTTATATTTTACTTATCATTTTGGAATACTATTTAACCAGGGCTTCTGAACACAGAGACCCAGGGTGTGCCGTGCAATGTGCGCCTTCAGAAAATAAATAAGAAAACTTGTCCAAAAGGAATGTTGTGCTGTGATCACTCACACCTCAATCAGTACTCACCAGAATCTCCTTTGTTATGCCCAATAATTAGAATGGTTAAGTTACTTTCTCTAAATTGATACCCTATCAATTTAGGGGAATACTACAATCACCTCACAGACTGTCCAAGGACTCATAATAAAAAGTGTGAAAACAATTTGTAGTCCTCATTAAAAGAAAAAAAGAGCAGTACAGAAACAAACTTAGAGGTACAGGTACAAACAACTTAAAAGAAACTTATTTCCTTTTTTTTCTTTCATCCTAACTTGACAGTTAAAAGTTTTTCAATTTTTTTCCATCACTGCAGTGCAAAGCAGGTTGTGAAGAACAAAAGTTCATGTAAAATGTTCTACCAGCCCAACAAAAGGTGGGCGTTTGTTCTTTGAGGTTAAATTGAGATTAAAAGAATTAGTCATCTTAGTCTAACTTAAATGATATCAAAAATTGAACAGTATTAGCCTATCCCAGGGGATTCTTCTGTGACTGCAAAAGGTAAATATCACCTTTATTTTAGATTCTTTTTATCTTTAACTTACTGCCATGAAATCACCCAGAAATGAATGTATCCTAATTTACTTCACTATTAGAGGCATACATAAAATATTCAAAGGTTGTCACTGCCATGTCACTTTTTCATCCATTTTTAGTAACTGAAATAAGTATATCTGCTTCATCAAAAATTTTAGACACTGTTTAATCTTCATAAGAATCACCTTATATAGTGAAATTATTTTAAGTAATTAGAGAAACTGTCACTTAATTCATGGGGGTCATAGAAAACAACAATAACAATAACCAACAGTAAACAACTGTTCCTACAGTGATGGGGAGATGCATTAATTAGAAAAGAGAATTCATGAAATCATCCAGCTAAGGCCCTGGTGAAAAGGTTTAAAGAGGGTAGATTCAATGCTTAAATATACTGTGTTGTTCCAGAGAAATTGTAAGCAAATTAGATACCAAAAGAAATAATTCAAATCTAAGATTAAACAATAGTCTTTTTATGAATCTGAAAATGTACACACCCAGAACTCTTAACTACAATAGTGATAGTTGTTTGAATCTGGAATTAAGTTATGCTAGTTGCTAACGTTTCTCATCTCTCAAAAGATTTGTGGCAACACATATTGGGGCCATTTTTCTCCCTTTGAAATTGCCTTTATGCTCAGCCAGAGGATAAATGAGGCTGAAAATTAATTCACATGGCATTTTAACCAATAGTCAGTAATTTCTGTTCTGCAAGCAAGAAGCAGCCCAATGCACTTAGGAATGATTTCCCCCAAAGCCACTCTGTTAGCTACCACTCTGAATGGAATCAATCTATTTCCTTTTCAAACCTTTTCACCAAGTGAAACTCCTGTTTTTATTAAGGTACCAGTATCTAAGCTGTATTTTATCCAATATAGAGGTCACTTGTCTTTCATTTTGGCAAACCTGCATCTGAACACTTTCTAATATTTCGGTATCTCTCCACTTAATGAATCTTGCTAATTAGCACAGCTACCAGTTATGTGATATGATTTTTGCCATTGCCCTTTACTGCATCCCCCCACCCCAAACTGGTTCTCCAATTCGTGATAACAGTATCTTCCCCCAAATAAACCTTCTTGTCTCCCTCCAAACTAGTCTTGTGAAGAGAACTTGGCCTTTATGGGCAGATACACCCAGGTTCTGACCTCACCTTGCCCAGTTCTCTAAGTTATATTATTACACTGTAATCAATCTGAGGCCAAGTTTTTCTCTTTGTAAAACTGGATTGGTATGCAAATCAGATGAGTTAACCTTTGTAAAACAGCTTATGTCAGGATAATTTATTGTGATATTAATTGCTATTTCATTTCTATTACAGTTGAAGAATTAAAATAAATTGCTATTTACATTTTGTCCTCTGGATTTTTCACCTCTCCACTTCTGTGATGTTAGTGAGGGCTTTGTGCTTTCTTATCTCAGAGGAGTAGTTCAGGCTAAGGAGTTACCTGGAATCAACTATAGTTCAATTTTTTAAATAATTAATTAATTATTTAATTAATTATATTAAGAAAAGAAGTTACTGAAGATATTACTGGTATTATAGAAGCGTGAAATGGCAAGATCCTGTAAAATTGTTTACAGTTGTTTTTAGAGCTTTAGTTATTGCAATACACGCTTTTTCTCTAGATACAATTAACTGGCAAATCACATATAGATGCCATACAATTAATGCAAACTTTGCTATCAATCATATATCTACACATGTATTTGCATACACACTTTCTATATATATGTATAACATCTCTAAGGAGCTCAAAGCACATTTTAGACTTTGGAATTAATTCTCACGACATAATCCTTGGAGCTGATGCCATGATGATGTTCATCTTTATTGTTCCTCTAAAGAAATGACAGTACTGGTCAGGTGTACTCTTGGAAATGGCAAGAAAACATGCTTTCCTCCTTCCCTTTTTGAAAAACTCTTGATCCATATCTTTCTTGAAGAAGATGGTGTTGGAGAAGCCTCCACTAGTGTTTCTTGCTTCTTTTGGCCTACAATTCACCTGTGAACTGACATGGAAAAACTTGGACAAATCTCCTCCAAATTCATTCTCTCTAAAACCTGTTGGTCCAGCCACTGAACTCACTATTTCTGCTTTCTTTTTTCACCTGGCACTTCAGTCAAAGATTGGCAAAGGAGACTGGGGAATTCAAGATTTTACCCTATTGAGAATCTCATTATACTATATCCAAATACCCTTGTACACTGCTTAGAATCAGTAGTCTATATTCGAAGCAACAGCTCTTGAGGTCTTTACAGCATGATTTTTCTTTTTACTCTCATGACACTCATTATCTTTTAAACTATTCATGTCTTTCTCTTATCCATTCTGCCTATGGCTAAGTAACCAACTCTTTGTGGATAAAGCTTACCTAGTTCTACCCTCTTTCAAGGAAGGAACTTCTGTGATATTTTTCCCCATCTACACTTTAAATTTTCCTCTTTACAGCTTTTCCTTATTTTCATCCATTTTTTTGACACTCAGATCCTCCTCTCTGTTCTCTTATCTTGATATTTCCTTGAGATAGTTAGCATAACTTTTTGTGGTTTTTCACATATAGATGCTCATTGGCTAAAACTTTATGTGCTAGATCACTCCAGCCTTTATTGAACATGCTATAACTTGTGGTTTTGTATCTTTACACCCTTGCTCAAACATTTCCCCATTAAGTAAGATTTCTGTCCAAGCGAACCGTGATTCACATTCTATTTGTTTTTTTCTTTTTTTTCATTCTGTTTGAAACGCATTTTCATTAGTGTGGTTTTTGAGATCTTTCCTGCCACAGTCAGAAGCGATCATCTCTCCTCATCTTATGAGATTTTATATTTATTGAGCACATAGTGCATATCAATTATTTTGTTAGACACTTTACACATACCATCACACTTAACTTTCATTAAAAACCTGAATTGGTGGATCTCGGTCCTTTCAAATCCAATGCCCTATTTCACAAGTGTTATACAATGACCTCGTTACTGTCCCAACATTGAAATTCACAGAAAAAGCAACATGCTTATGCACCTAAAAAAATTCAATATAACTTTATCCTGTTAAAAGACAAAGAAAAAGAAAGAAATGTGATTATGCATATTTAAATATGTCAATGTTTAGGCTTGGCCACAATAGATGGCTTAATGAAGTAGTCAGACTCTTTCACCTATTTACAATCAATAAAGATTTGATTTTAGAGAAATAAAGATCAAAAACCATTCCGTACATGAACTATAGGAAAATCAAAGAGAAATTATTAGACACTAATACAAAAATAAGTGTTAGGATAAATGTTCATAGGCAAGATATTAGAATAAGATATATTAGAAAATAGAAAGATGAGAAATAATCTTAATTGAATAAAGGATAACCATAGCAAGACAAACTACAAACCGAATAGGAGAAAATGAGGAAGTATGATATAACCTTCTCAAATTTCATTGTAAACTTGCCATTTAATTTTGGTATTTTTTGTTTTGTTTTGTTTTTTCTTCATTAGGAGAGTAAAAATCTTGACAGAAGAGCCATAAATTTGATTTACGGGAAGTACTATAAAACAAAATTTGAAGTATTCATCTAACAACTGTTGAGTTCTTCATGCTACTGGACACTTTCACACAGGGATACAAATGTATTTGTCTCTATACCATCTCTCGCCTGTGGATGCAACAGGCACAAATACAGACTGATGCAAGTGTATGGTTTTGGCAGCTCAGATATTGTTTTTCCTTTGGGGCTGTTATTTCTGAAAGGATGAACCATTCCTGGTAAAGTTAAGGAAATAAAAGTAGTCTTTCCTTGCCTTGCATATTAAAAATAGAAAATTCAATATAAACCAAATTCATGCAAAATTCTTGGTGTATATTTGTAAAAGAGGTCCAGACTCATGTGACTGAACACAGATTTTTAAACTACATTTCCATTTGGATACTCAGAAATCTGTAGAGATGCAGAATTTTCTCAGCACTGAAGCCATTGGCATCACTGTTCCTCCTCTCAAATGCTAGCAGTGCCTCCAACTATTGAAGCAATCATTGCTAATATTTGCAGTGTCCAGTTCTTGTTGTCCAACTAGAATTATATTTAGAGGAATACTAGTTTGTCATTATCTTTACATGTCTTAAAAGTATCTAGCATAATATATCTTGCATATAATGGGGATATAAATAATAATTTTCCAATTATGTTAGAATTTAATTAATCTCTTCACTGAATAGCTTTGTACACACTGGAAAAGAAAATGTAAGTAAGTCAAACAGTGTACTTATGACATAACTCTATTTCAGATGTAGACCCCTAGTCCTATCTAAATGTATCAGCCATCAGATCTTTTTAACTCTCAGTAAATAGTATAAAGTGCGAGACCTCAAGGATTTTTCAAAAAAGTATCTTCTCTCCAGACAGCCTGATAAAATGGGAATGTGTTCAGATACATCTTGTCAATACCAAGAAAGCAAGAAAGCTCATATCTGCCAAGCCTTCCAGTCAACTGGGACCCTTCTTGATCTACGGGTGTATATTTTTCTGTTGCTCACAAACCTTGGAGAGCTCCCCTCCCATTTTGCTCCTGGATTAGAAATCCAATTAAATTAATTCTTAGATGATCATATTTTCTATAATTCAAGACTATAAATATTAAAGAAGCTCTCTCTATATATTTTTTTAACTAGAAGTTACTCTAAGAGCTATGCTAGCAGTGGGGCATCACATAAGAATAGTACAAACAGAATTGGGAGAGAATTAATTCACGGCTAATGAATGGAGGCAAGGCCTTCTCTTGTTACTACAGACATAAATGAGTGATTTCAATCTACTAGACTCTGGTGTTGCTTAGACATTGGCAACAACACTGCCACAGATTTTCCCCTGAGGTTCTTGTGGTAACTGTAGCTTAGTTTAGTGTTCAGTGTGGGTTGGAACATATTAAATTGACTCATGTTTTTTGTTCCAGCATTTGACCAAATAAGTATCACTTGACTATGCCCCCCTCTAAATACACTAGCATTAAGTCACTGATTTATAATTGTGGGCATGATGACTAACATTTTCTTCGTACGCTTTTTCCCAAATTTAAGTTCCCATCACGGACTCCACAAAGCATATCCTGTCAAGACCAGTGGTTAAGCATTTGTGGTGGTTTTCACTTGAAATGTATAGAAGATTTATAGATTTTCATTAATGCTAATGGTTCATCTGAGTGGAAAGTGTTTTCAATCAAGTGCCTTTGAATGGGATTTCCAGATCTCACTCAAGCACAGCTGGTTTCAAGGCAGAGTAACTCAAAGACTATTTCCTCCAAAGTATATATGTTTCATACAATTTAAGGTGCAGCTCTTGAAGTACACATTTTACGAAAACCAGATATATTATTTATTTTGCTTTTGCACATGTAGTAATTGGCAGACAAAAAATGATGGAGAATTATTCAGTCATCTTTTTCCCTTCTGGCTTGGCACTCACTGTAGTTGCTAAAGAATGGGATGGTGGGAGTTTATCTGTCATCTTGCAGCTACTCGGGCTTCTTGGCATTAGTTTCATAGATACCTAAGTGCTGTTGCTATTCTGCCTCCAGGGCCAAATAGGTTCTCAGTGGTTCATCTAGAGACAGTATTAGTCCAATGGAGCACTTTCGTGGCAATTGGATCAGTTCTGCTTGGTAGGTTATAAATTCATTTTTATTTCTGGATATGATATCAGATACTAATGTTTGTGATGCTAAAGCTTAAAAAGCATGGTCATACGAAAACCTAATATATGTTTAGTTTTCATCAGAATATCATATGCCCTGTTTGTAGCAGATGTAAATTGAGCTCTTAAATTTGCAAGTTCAAAAGTACATACTCGGGACTTCCCTGGTGGTGCAGTGGTTAAGAATCCGCCTGCCGATGCGGGGAACACGGGTTCAAGCCCTGGTCCGGTAAGATCCCACATGCCGTGGAGCAACTAAGCCTGTGTGCCACAACTACTGAGCCTGCATGCCACAACCACTGAAGCCCACATAACTAGAGCCCGTGCTCTGCAACAAGAGAAGCCACTAAAATGAGAAGCCCGTGCACCACAACGAAGAGTAGCCCCCGCTCGCCACAACTAGAGGAAGCCCGTGCACAGCAATGAAGACCCAACGCAGCCAAAAATAAATAAATAAATAAACAAATACATACATACATACATACTCAAACTATTTTAAGCACAGAGGAAACATACTGGCGTACATAAAATAAAAGATCAAAGGTAGAACTGACTTCATGTGTGGCTGGATCTAGAGGCTTGAACAATGTTACCAAGGTTGATTTTTCTTCATCTCTTGGATTTGCCTCACTCTATCCTAGCTCTATTCTCAAGAAAGCTCCTTTTTGGGTAGAGGTATGTATGCCAGCAGTTTAGGCTTATGTCATCACAGTTCAAATCCAAAAACAAAATAACAACAACATGAAGAAAGAAAGAAGGAAAGAAAGGGAAAGAAGGAAAGACGGAAAGAGGGAAGGAGGGAAGAAGGGAAGGAGGGAGGGAGGAAAATGTTCCTCTTCAATAATCTTGGAAAAGATTCTAATAGTGTGTATTACTAGCTGTTACTTCATGTATTCTTCCTTGACCCTCTTCACTGTGACCAGAGGCATGGATTCTCTGATTGGTCACCTATACATCCTATGTCCTCTACTAGATTAAGGATGGTGTTGATACCAACATAACTACTTGGTCTAAGAGTGATGTAGGGTAGTCCTTGAGGAAAATCAAGGTGATTTACCTGCAGAAGATGAATGAATGAATGAATATTGTCACTCCTACCCCAAGAACCCACCTCATCAGAAGAACCAAGAGACTTTTAACATATAATCATTAACCATATAGTGGTTAGGATTAAACTATAGTCATTATTTGAACAGATTAGGCAGCCTTTAGGTCTCATCTGAAGGTTAAGCCTGGGACCATGGACAATACGAGGATCCAGAGACACTTCAAGAAAACATTTTATATTCTGAGGAGCTCCAGAAATTCCAAACTCTTCTTAATTTCCAGTTCCATCATGTGAAATCATGGAACCTGTGGATGGAAATGTCACACGTAGGGGTAGACTACTAGAAGCTCTTATTCTAATTATTGTCCCTTGAGACGATTCCTAGGGCCCAGGGGCTCCAGAGCCATTTCACAGTTTGGGTCTTAGACAGGAGTCCCTCTCTTACTTTGCCCCAGTTGTGGAGGAAGCATAAACCTTAGGATGACGCACTCCAAACAAGAAGCAAGATACCCAAAGATACCCATAAGTAAATTTGAAAAAATAAGGAAGGTGACTAGGGTTAACATAAGCAGTATATTTTTTAATATAATTCTGGGTCAAAACAGGTAAATAAAAATTATCTCATAGTTTTACAGATATTATTCTTATAAGAGTATCTAAGAGTAGGGCATACTGAACATATTTCATGAAACTGAGATATTTTATGGATAAAATTTCTGGAAACGACATAATGGGTGTGAAATTCACTCCTGAGGACTCTAAAATTTTCTCTTGAAGGAGCACACCAAGGCAGCTATAGACTAAGAGAGAAGTCCCAAACAGCCGGTAACCCACAGTTATGTCTACTCTAGCAGTTAGGAGCTTGAGAGCTAGGCACTTTATCAGGATAGTTTTGAAACTTCTCATGGTGTCTGAGAGAGTCAGTCTGAAGCAATATAGTGGGCCTACTTTTTTTCTACATCAAAAATCTTACAAGTTAACTTATCATGCTAATTGATCAAGTGTTCATGATTCTCATAGAAGTGAAAATTTATTCTCTAAGAATGTAGGTGACTAATAGCATTTCCTTGGCAATAATACTTCAGAGATATGAGAGGGTATTTTAAATCCAATGTTTTGAATTCAACAGCTATAGATTATTTTTTCTTTCATTAAAAATTCATAATTTTTCCTCTCATCTAGGGGTTTTATTTTGAACACCATATTGCTTCAGACTAAATATGCTATGTGAGCTCAAGATGGACAGTATTTTCAACACTGTAGGAAGTCACAGTTGCCAAGAAAAGATTTCAAACTGGCAGGTCAGTTAGGAGTACAGAACCCCTGCTTCTAGGAAAATTTCCACACTGACCCAGAGCAATGTATCAATGGCTCTTCTCTCCTGGCATGGTAGATGAACTTACCAAATTTAGATTTTCTTTTCAGAAAAAAAAAGTATCAAAGAATTTTACAATTCATTTTCAGAATGTAACTGTGGCTTCATAGATCACCACAGCACTAAAATTTTTAAACTGGATTCAATTCTTAAATTTAATAATGATTATTTGGAAGTGTCTTAACAGTTATTTACATCTAAATGTATTTTAGAAATATTTTGTAAATTAGAAATAGAGCACATACTTATTCAATAACAAGTGGGTAAGCAGATCAACCCTGTTTAACATCTTGGGAATAGTCATTTCAACTTTCCCTGACTCAACCAGGGAATAAATCAGCATATATTTAAATGAGTCACATATCCCCAGCCTTACAGGTATCTTCAGCCCAGGTCTTTGCTGTGTTCTCTAGTTTGTATTAGCAAAGACCAAAACATTTGGGGAGGAGGGTGTTACATTTTCCTTCTACAAAATTCTTGCAGGCAACCTAAAAGAATACATTTTAAAAAGATTTACTATGGTCCATCTCTTTGTAAACAATTATTCTTGGACATGTCAAGTAAATTTTTGTTATAAATTTTAAAATAACAGGAATGCAGGTTTTTTTTCAAAGAACCCCATAGTGAATTACTAGGTTAAACAAAGAATACTTTCATAATGTATTTTTCAGTTTGCTTCTATTATTTATATGGAACAGAAACTCACTTGAAATACCGTATGTAAGGGGTAGGTGACTATGAAAGAACATATGGAGAGCAGCAACAGCAGCAGGGATTTCAGGATGAGAAGTGGAGTTGCTCTCATAGAAACTGGGGCTCAAATCCTTCAGGAATGGGGATGCTGCAGATGTGGCTACTCTTTATGTCCCCTTCTCCTGCATTTTTGTGTCTTTTCTCTTGTACCTTCTGACGTCCTCTCATTAAGGCCAGACTTCTCCCCTTTCTAACCTGTATAAATTCTCTGTTTCATAGCTTCTTGTTACTCATAACTTTGGATTCCCATGAGACCTCAGGGCTCCATCTCTAGCTCATTCGCACACTTAAGAGTCTCAGCTCCAACAATAAACTGGGTATCTCCACAGTCAAGGAGAGTGTCTGACTGGCTCTCATCATTTTTCATAGCCTACGGATTTGCTCCTTTAGGACAAGAGGCCCATGCATAGGGCATGCTATATGGTATAAAACACAACTTATTAAGGGCTATACTTTCAGCATATTCTGAGTGTGGGGCAGATGACCTCAAAAGGGAACTCTGTATGTGGTAGACATTCTGAGGCTTGGCTTATCCAGTGAAATGCTTATAATTCTCTCATTTATTTGTTTTCATTTTTCATGAAATATGGATTTTAAAGTGTGTGTGAGCGTTGTCACCGTGGTTGCCTCTGAAGCTTCCACTCCCCTTCACCCATTTGAAAGAAACTGACCACGTGATTCAGATGGCATTGCTCCATCCTCACTACCCGAAGTAGACCTATTCCAAATCATTCAGCCCAACACTTTCCTTGTTAGTAGTAACTGGTAATTTGAGACCTAAGATGTTCAGTATTTCCATTTTTTTTGACGGGGAAATATCCTGATTGAATCAATCAAAATAAAGCTTAAGACTCTTGTATGATCTTCAGGAAAGGTCGGTTTCACACTAATCCTGCTTGATATAAATGATAAAGCATGTGGTTCACAGAATCACTTACCATGAGGTGAGTATATCTTATAATGGAACACATACCACCTAAGGCAAAAAAAAAAAAAAAAAAAAATGACGAGAATGTCCACTCTCACCACTTCTATTCAACAGAGTTTTGGAAGTCCTAGCCACAGCAATTGGAGAAGAAAAAGAAATAAAAGAAATCCAAATTGGAAAAGAAGAAGTAAAGCCATCACTGTTCGCAGATGACATGATACTATACACAGAAAATCCTAAAGATGCCACCAGAAAACTACTAGACCTCATCAATGAATTCAGTAAAGTTGCAGGATACAAAATTAATACACAGAAGTCTCTTGCACTTCTATACAATGAAAGATCAGAAAGAAAAATTAAGGAGACAATCCCATTTACCATCACATGAAAAAGAATAAAATACCTACCTAAGGAGACGAAAGAGGTATACTCTGAAAACTATAAGATGCTGATGAAAGAAATCGAAGATGACACAAACAGATGGAAAGATATACCATGTTCTTGGATTGGAAGAATTAATATTGTCAAAATACTACCCAAGGCAATCTACAGATTCGGTGTAATCTTTATCAAATTACCAATGGCATTTTTCACAGAACTAGAACAAAAATTTTTTAATTTGTATGGAAACACAAAAGACCCTGAATAGTCAAAGCAATCTTGAGAAAGAAAAATGGCGCTGAAGGAATCATGCTCCCTGACTTCAGATTATATTACAAAGCTACACTAATCAAATCAGTATGGTACTGGCACAAAAACAGACATACAGATCAATGGAACAGGATAGAAAGCCCAGAAATAAACCCACACACTTATAGTCAACTAATCTATGACAAAGGAGGCAAGAATACACAATGGAGAAAAGACAGTCTCTTCAATAAGAGGTGCTGGGAAAACTGGACAGCTAAATGTAAAAGAATGAGATTAGAACCATCTCTAACACCACACAAAAAATAAACTTAAAATGGATTAAAGACTGAAATGTAAGACTGGATAGTATGAAACTCCTAGAGGAAAACATAGGCAGAACAATCTTTGACATAAATCGCAGCAGTATCTTTTCGATCCGTCTCCTAGAGTAATGGAAATAAAAACAAAAATAAACAAATGAGACCGAATTAAACTTAAAAGGTTTTGCATAGCAAAGGAAACCATAAACAAAATGAAAACACAACCTACAGAATGGGAGAAGCTATTTGCAAATTATGTGACCAAAAAGGGATTAATTTCCAAAATACACAAATAGCTCATACAGCTCAACATATAAAAAAAAAAAAACTCAATCAAAAAATGGGCAGAAGATCTACACAGACATTTCTCCAAAGAAGACATACAGATGGCCAAAAGGCAGCTGAAAAGATTTTGCTAATTATTAGAGAAATGCAAATCAGAACTACAACGAGGTATCACCTCACACCAGTCAGAATGGCCACCATCAAAAAGTCTACAAATAATAAACGCTGAAGAGGGTGTGAAGAAAAAGGAGTCCTCCTACACTGTTGGTAGGAATATAAATAGTAGAGCCACTGTGGAGAGCAGTAAGGAGGTTCCTTAAAAAACTAAAAACAGAACTACCATATGATCCAATCCCACTCCTGGGCATATATCCAAAGAAAAACATAATTCAAAAAGATACATGCACCCCAATGTTCACTGCAACACTATTTACCATAGCCAAGACATGGAAGTAACTCAAGTGTCCACTGACAGATGAATGGATAAAGAAGAGGTGGTATATGTTTGCAATTGAATATTACTCAACCATAAAAAAGAATGAAATAATGCCATTTGTAGTAAGATGGACCTGGAGACTATCATACTAAGTGAATAAGCCAGACAGAGAAAGACAAATATCATAGGATTTTGTTATATGTGGAATCTTAAAAAAAAAAAAAAAATTATACAAATGAACTTATATACAGAACAGAAGGAGGCCCAAAGACATAGAAAACAAACTTATGGTTACCAAAGGGAAAAGGCAGAGGGAGGGATAAATTAGGAGTTTGGGATTAACATATACACACTAGTATATATAAAATAGATAACCAACAAGGACCTATCATATAGCACAGGGAACTCTACTCAGTATTGTGTAATAAACTGTAAGGGAAAAAATCTGAAAAAAATAGATATATATGTATGCATAACTGAATCACTTTGCTGTACACCTGAAACTAACACAACAGTGTAAATCAAGTAAACATCAGTTTAAAAAAAATGTCAAACACATTAAAAAAAAACGAAGGAAAAGAAACTGGTATTTCATAACATTGTTGAGCTTCTGAATTAAGCCTCACTTAGAGCATATTTATTAAAACATCTCATTTATTTGAGCTGATATATTTCCTTTATTATTTAACCTAGTTTTCACTAAGTTACTTAAAAATGGAAGATTCTCAACTCATAGAGTCTCATATATTTTTCTTAAATTTTATTGAATAAGGGGGTCAAGCTTTTATTATGTATTAACTCTAAACAAAATAGTATGTTTAATGTAGGTAATATCCAGTAAACTGTGTCTCCTTGAAGAGTAAAGCTGAGTGTGAGGGGATTCCCAGGAAGTTGGGAAAATAGCAGGACAATGTGAGAGGATAGTCAGTTACCACGAGTTCTGTGCAGCCTGGGATAGAATGTAAGATCCATAGGAGAGAGAAATTCTTTTTCCAGCCTGTGATAATGGATCCTTTAGCAGCTATTGCACCAAATAAATGGATTGATTATGAGTTACATTTTCAGTTATAATTGTTCCTTTTGAAGCTGTTCTGCTTGTTTGCAGCTTAACCATCTATGGACGTGTGGAAGGTTACCAGAGAGCTGACTTTTTTATCTTCTTAAAGCGGAATGCTCTTTCTCTTGCAGAGCTCAAATTCAGATCTTGCTAGGCAGGGGTGGTGGTGGTGGTGGGCGAAGGTTCCCAGGCTCTGTGATCCTAACCAGAGCCTGAGTAGAACTGAAGATTGTTGTGGACTGTTGGAGAATGTGCTGGCCTGGGACATGGGTATGAGCCCTGAGCAGAGCACAGGGAGCCTGTCTCAAGGAGATGACCTGACCAGAGGCCAGGAAGATGAGTGTATGGGTGGCTCATCCCCCCAGATGATTGTCTCATCCCCCCGGATGATTGGAGCAATTCCAGAGCAGTGACTGCTTCTGTGCAGGCAAAACTGGAGAGGAGCATGCCAGACTGGGTGAAACTCTTCACCCAGGAGCTTCAAGACTAGGAAATCTACTTTTGGAGAAAGTAGAGCTTTCAGAGACGCATGTCATACGTTAGAGCTAGAAGAACCTTAAAAATCAAACTCTTATAATGTTTCTCTCTTGGAATAGTATTTCTTTGGTGTATAAAGAGATGTTACATAAAAAAGAGAGTTTGGAAGGGAATTTCTGGTTAAATATATTCACAAAAGAATTATGATGTAAGACATTTCTTTACTGCCAAGATACTCAGTGTCTCATGAATATGCACTGTGAATCTACTGATTTAGTATGCACTCTCTCCATACCTTCTTAGACCTCTCTCCTTTTTTCTTTTTTTTTTTTTTAAACATTTCATGGCTGTAGAACTCGTGGAATATATCTTAGAAAATGTTACTTCAGTTTAACTACAGAATGTTACAGATAACCAGACTGAGGCCCAGAGAGATAACTGCTCAACCAGCTCACACCAAAGTGTGAGTTAGTGACGCTTAAAATTCAGATCTATACCCTCAAGCTCTACTTTCTCTGTACCCCATGATAGTTTCCTTTTTCTATAACATCTAACATGCATTGGTTTTCATTTATTTTAAGAAATATTCTCTCTCAGTCATGTTGCTTGGTGATTTTGTAAATGGAGGAGTTAATAACTCTTGACTGGGCAGACAAGCTTCAAGTTTCTAAAAGTGGGCTCAAGTCAATGGATATTTGGTCCTTCTAATGATGTGACCTATTTATGTCGGAGGGACTTCTAACCCAGCAGTTATAAATACTTTGTGAAAGCATAACATCTTCATTAAATAGACTGAATACTGTATAAACAGGGGCAGTGAAGATATCTGTTTTATAGGATTTCTCACTGAAATGAAAGTACCTGCATTCATATTATCTTAGCCATTGTTAAGAAGGAAGTAACAGGGCATGAAAATTGATT
Source organism: Balaenoptera ricei (assembly GCF_028023285.1). Taxonomy (NCBI): domain Eukaryota; kingdom Metazoa; phylum Chordata; class Mammalia; order Artiodactyla; family Balaenopteridae; genus Balaenoptera; species Balaenoptera ricei. The sequence goes on from NC_082641.1 coordinate 82,162,644, forward strand.
TCTTACATAAGATAGATTCAACTTTTATATGTTTTTCTAAATATAGTCTTTGACTATAGAAGAAGAATGTTGAATTTATATGAGTAGATTGCCTTGTATCACAGCTTTAAGAAGGAGTAGTGTAAAACACTCCATTAATGCTGCACAGCTATCTTCTCACTTCTCTGAAACTTAACAGTGAGCTCATGGTGTGCTGGGAGATTGGAATCTCAGATTATATTTTAGTAAATATTGCAAAATAAATTTCAAATAGTTGAGTAGTTTTCACAGTTCAGTGAGGCAAAAAAGATGGAAGTATAGGAAGAGTTGTTTTGTCAGTCAACAGCAGAATATGAAAACCTGTCATTTTTAGCATGCATAATTATAAACTGCAATTCTAAAAAACTAAGTGGCAACTAAATAAGGACAATTACAGTTTTAAATTTAAATTTACTGAATTTTAAACCAGAGTATTTCATGTAATTGTGTGAATATAAAATAACATTGCCAAACTATATTAAAATCTTGACATGTTATAAAGTATTGAGAAACACATGGGATGAAGTTTGACTGGATAAATTCTTTTTACATATAAATAGGAAAATCAAGTGACTTAGGTAAACAGATAATGGCTTATTAATTATTAGATTACAACAGACTAGTGTCATAAAAGTTTTTTCAGTATAGGTTTGACTGAAACAATGTAATCCTTCCTTGGGAATGATGAAGGCAGCCTAATGACAGATGACCCTATTCCATGATTAAGACTAGACACGAACATTCAGCAGGCTAAACTCAAATCACAAAGTTTGTTGTGATCACAATTTGGTCACTAGGACCATGAAAGACTGAACAGGATTTGAGGAAGAGGGCCAGATATGGGCTCACCAAAGTAGAACCGGGAACTTGCACATTCTACTAGGTCCTGAGAATCAAAGGGAAATGCTGTGGAGAGGTGAGGAGAAATCTGCAATGCACATCAGAGACTTCTTTTGGAGCTGACATGATGTTTAGATCTGAGAAGATGGGAGAAAGGTAGCTCTGTGGAGAATAGGCAGTGGTGCTTCTCTATCAGCTGCAGGAAACTCTCAGGCCTCTCTATCCTGGGCCTTTGGCCACCCCATTCATATGGCTTTGCTGACAGCATATAATACTTCAATCTTCAAGGCTTTTGAAGACATATGTAAGACAATTTCCAATCAAGACCTATAAAGTGGTCATGTCTTTTTGAACTTAGAAGAAAAGGAAGTAAATAGCCTTTTTACCTACAGGAACATGTTCGGTCTAAATACCTTAATACCTTTGCTTTGCCACCTACTTGGTACAAGCACTCCTTAACTCACTATACAAATATTTCTGTAGAAAAAAAGAGAAGTCCGATGATGGTACACTTATAAAAACCTCTTGTATTCGATATGCTGCTATCAGAGGCAAATTTACTGTGAAGCTAATGACGCAGCAGTTCCAGGTCCCTTTCCGATGGGAGTTGGATGAGTCCTTTCTGAGACTTGGAGCCTTCAGGAAGAGTTCACAGGATCAGATGTCTGTGTCATATTTGTAAACATTATATATTTTGTTCATTTCTCTTGAACAGAGCCTACACAAAATCTAGAACTGTCCCTTACTGCTTCTCTGATATGCAAAGAAACCTGACATTTTATATTTTATGTATCTGATATAATCTTAACTCCCCAATCATCAGGGAATAGATTTTTTTTTTTTTTAAGTTGCCAAACTGTGGTATCTCGATCTCTTCTGATATGTGCATCTCCTTTTCAGATAACTTTGTCACTCATGTCTCTTTTGAGTAAATGTTCAGTTTTCAGTGTCCTGGTCCCACTCCAACACTTCTCTACCCCAAGATGGAAATCTTTCTCCTCCCCAGCATATATGGGGTAGTGTGCTTGACCTTATGGTGGGGGTAGGGTTGGGGGAAGGAGAACAATAAAATCTGTGTGCCGTTTCATTCTTTGTTGGTCTCCACTTCGTTATTTTAGCTAGTGTAGAGCTAGAGATCATATAAATTATTTCTTCATCCAGTCAGGGACTGATAGCTTTTATAGTTCTTATTAATGGTGCAGAAATTGTGTGTATAAGCAAAATTATCTATATGATCTTTATTTGGAATTTTTAGCCCCAGCTTCTGGAGCTTGCCCCTTGCCATGTGACTGCATAGCAGATCTTGATTCTCAGCTTATCGTTTCCTTGTCTCCCACAGGGCAGGCAGAATATCTAATCATATTCACCTCATGACACATGGGAGGAAAGGGACAGCTGACTATTCTAATCTAGGCTCCTCTTGTGTCTTCCTACTGGGCATTGGAACCCTGTGGCTGTCACTTTCCATATAACCAAATGAGAATGCGGCCAAGCCCTCTTGGCTTTTGACTTTTCTGTCACCATATCTAATACCTCCATTATAGGGTTTTGCTATGGATAGGTGCAGTAGTTTGCAAAAATGTCCCCAACTCTCTATTCCTCCATATATTCATGGCCTTTGCGGTATAAATCTGCAGTTCTGCCCATCAGGAGGTGCAGTCTATTTCTCCACTCTGAATTTGGGCTGGCCCTGTGATCTACCTTTACCAGTACACTGTGGTGAACAGAAGTGATGCTGTGCGAATTTCAGAATATCCTGAGTTTACTACACTAGGACTTATTGTAATATTTGATGTGCTGATATCCAAAGTTTGTTTTGTATATGTAGTGGGAAATTTTTAGAATTTGGAAACTTCTTTCCCCCTTTTCACAAATTCTCCCTTTCAAGATCATTTTCTCAGTAGGACCTCAAAAAATAATCTTTGAGCTTAAAGCAGACCAATGATCCCTTTGCGCTAGTTGTATCTGCCATCTCTTGCAGGGGGTATATGACATTCAAAGACTGTGTGGTGAACCTCAAGGCAATTTGATATATAACATATGAAAGGATAACTGATAATCCTTCAGTATGACTATTGCTGTTACTGTTCATTCCAGGATGGCATTAAAATAGAAATCTGAAGAACTTTTCAAGGTAATTTTTATCTCCAAGCATAGCCAATACTGAGTTAAATTTTAGCAAGTTTTGAAGCCTAATGATCAATAATAAAAGTGATGTGTATGAAGCTTTCTACATTTACAGAATACCATGTTCAACATATCTCATTTAGATACTTTAAAATGTCTATAAGGCAGGGAAGGCAGGCATCATGGTCTTTGTTTTATATAAAAGGAAATTGAGCCTTAGGAATTTTTTTTTAAGTGGAAGACCTTGAGTTCATTTCAACTTCCCTGGCTTCTGATCTATTATTCTTTGCATTATGAGGAAGAAAGGAGTAGGAGAAACAACATGAACATATCTAAATACAGTACAAAGTAGAACATACTAAAATATATAGAAAAAGTAAATGCAGAGTGGTAGCAATTTAGGGGAGGGAGGACGACATTACTTTTGTCTGACAGATCAAGAGTGGTATTTGAATTGGGCTTTACAGAAAAGGAGGTTAGCTCAGGAATGTAACAATGAATGAACATCATAGACATCTATTAATGTAACATACCATACTGACTGAATAATGGATTAAAAAAACAAGAATATCAAATAATAAAGAAAAAGCAACTGCCCAAATTCAATATTAATTTAAAAAACTAAACAATGCAAGATGCCCTTCTTAATTGAATAACGAGTGCCTTCCAAAAATCTATATCATACTTAATAGTAAAATTATGCAAACATCAGATTTAATGGTAAAATTTCAAAAGCATTCCAATCAAATCAGGAGCATGACAAGAGGGTCTTCCATGGCCCAGAGTCGGGTGAGGCCAATAAAGACAAGGTTAACATTCGCGCAATTCTCTGAGTGAGTGACCCTTTAAAATTCACAGCCTAGGCCTCATGGAGATATTCTAGACAACAGAATTGAAGACATATAATTAATAAGATGACTATAAATAAGGCACATGAATATAAAAAGAGACAACACTGTTTCTACTTACAAACTATGCCATGTTCATTCCATAAATATCAAATGGATATCAGCCGAACTCCAGACCCATCACCTTTCACTTGCAAAAGTGAAAATCAATAGATATTTTTGGTATCCTAGCAAGGCTCTTGTAACTTTCATAAGAAGGATCTTATAATTTTCATGATCTGAATAACAAAAGCAAACAGTATTTTCTGTTCTTACAACTACCAAATTTTATCAGAACTTTAGCCCAACATCTCTTGTCTGGAGGGAGCCTCTGGTCAGGGGTAGGGTTACCGCTTGATTCAAGAACAGCTCTCTTACAGAAAGACAAATACTGGATGATATCACTAATATGTGGAATCTAAAGTATGACACAAGTGAACTCATCTATGAAACAGAAACAGACTCACAGACACAGAGAACAGACTTGTGGTTGCCAAGGGGAAGGGGGGTTGGGAGAGGGATGGAGTGGCAGTTTGGGGTTAGCAGATGCAAACTATTATATAAAGAATGGAAAAACAACAGGTCCTACTGCATAGCATGGGAAACTATATCAATATCCTGTAATAAACCATAATGGAAAAGAATATGAAAAAGAATGTATATATATGTATAACCTTGCTGTTAACACAACATTGTAAATCAACTATATTTCAGTAAATTTTTTTTTTAAAAGAAGAGCTTTCTTTATCATCCATATCAGTGCATAAGCTTTTCCTCTCCCTGCTCCTCTGCTCTGACCCCATTTAATAAAACTCACTATATATATTTGAGAAGCTTTCTCACCAGTGCCACAGTTGAGTGTCCTCTGTCAGGGATTTGCTTTCTGTGCCAAGGGGTCCTGTGAGATTCCATACTTGGTACCACCTGTCACCACTGACATTAATTCCAGCTGCTACCAAATTACAGGCACCAGACACCACTACTCTTGAGGTTCCTTTCATCGAGTGAGGTGTCTGTCCTCCCACCTGGGCCTGTGTCCTGTTACGGCCTCCACACGTGTGTCCCCTCAGTATGTCAAAGCAGCACTAAACCTGGACATAATTCAGAGCAGTCAGCACACTGGAACTATGTTTGTGAGCATAGTACACTCTTTTCATTGTGTATAATGTCTTGTATCCTCAATATCTTATGGCGCTTTTAGGAGAATTTTTTTCCAGGCTTTATATTTCAGCCCTATACTATTTCTGGGATTCAGTCCTAGCCCCATAACAGATGGGTCGGAAGACAAATTTGAGTGACAGATATCACGCTGTGCTTTGAATTGCCCTTCCCTCTCACAGCTTAGAAGAGGCTTTCTTATTGTGCAGAATTATGGGTTGTCTCTCTTAAGTTAAATTCCCTCTGGAGGCTTCTTTGTACCTCATGCAAAAAATACTTCTGGCTGATCCCTCTCAATCAGTCTGCCACACATGCCCAGTTATGCCGTGGTTAAACATAGCTTAGACTCCATTGAAAAAGTGTACAAATTCTGATCTTACAAGAAATCCTTTTGTCAATTATTCAGCTTGACAATAAAGTGTATAAACAGTTAAAGCTAATAAAATATGGACTAAATTTTCAAGCTCTTAATAATGAAAAAGGTACAAAAGAGGTTTTGGCCTTTCTAGTACTTCATCTAGTCACCTATCTTTAGGATGCAAATATGTAATAGTAATAGTAATAGTAATAATAATAGTAATAATAATACCTACTAGTTAAATTTCATAAAAAGAAAGAGCAGGGGATGAAATATCAAATACTTTCTACCAGGGTACAAATATGTCAGTAGCTTGGACTTTGCTAAAGAGATGGGATTAAGAAATTCCCCAAATGAGTCTTTTAGGAAAATGTCTTTATATTTTACAATCTAGGTGTTTAGGGTTGAAAGCATGGGCTTCGGAGAAAGACTTGAGTTTGAAGTCTTTTTATTTTTTATTTTTCTTACTGACTCTGTGATCATACATAATTACTTAAATTCTCCTACTCTCAGTTGAATTTGCTCTAAAATGGGAGTTATAATTTCACAGAGGCTTTTTTAAAATCAAGATTTAGTAGGATAATGTCTTTGTGTGCTTAGCATAGTCACTAGCATACAGAAAGTACTCAATTAATGATCACTGTTTTTTTTAAAATTTGTTCAAATAGTTCTTCCCAACTTCCTTGGAGCTTCCATTGGGTTTTACTCTATTACCTGTAAAAACTGAGATGTATAAATCCTTAAAGATATTAAGCATTATCCATTCTTCTTTTCTTCATTTCTCTGATTTACATGAAATTAAACTTGCTGGAAGTTGATTTGGTCACAGCAAAACAATATGGAATATTTTCAAGTTTTTCTTAGAAGGATGTCTTACATTGTAGATTCTCAAATATGCCTTTCATATGTGCAAAATGAAGCAGACAAAGTGCAGCCTCAAATCAATGAGAATAAATATGAAGAAGTCATAAATTTTAAAAGTGTACAACAAAAGTCCTATACCTTACTCTGGATTTTTCAGCTCTGGGTGGAATGGTAGCTCATAGCACTTTCCTAGTCAGCAATGCAGCTAAGGCCATGGGGATTTATAATTAGACAGATAATAAAATGAGGTCAGTATTAAATTTTTCACACTTTTAATGTGTCTGACAATCTTACATAAATCAGGTGTCTCCTAAGACAGAATTGATATGGATGGCTGGGCTTGGCGAACCACCAGAGCATGAAAAACACACCTTTAAGAACAGCTGAAATCAACCTCTTTTATCAGCATCCATCCCACAGAAACATGTTTCTGGAACTGGATTCTCTGGCTCAGAGATTGATTCAGCTGTATTCAAAATAAAGACCGAGACCATGCACATCAATTTCACTTAATTAGCCTTTTACATGACTTTCATTTAAGTTAGCTAATTAACAGCATGCTTCCAAATCAACCCTCCTACTCTTCTCTCTTAAGTTCACAGGCGTTTTCACTCTCATACTCACTAAGATCAGCTCTGTTAACATCTCTTCTTCTGCAGTGATTCAGGCTGGAGGGTAGTTCCCCACTGAGATACAGTAGCTGTACTATTACTTTTGTTCTATACTTTCCTCTCTCCGGGAAACAAGCTATTTAATTCGTGAGATCGCTCTGAGGCAGCGTGTTTACGTTGTTGAGCAGATTTATGTAGCGCCTGTACTGAACAACTGACTATGCTGGCTGGAAATGACTATACTTGCCAGATATGAATTTTAAATAAAATTGTTTCAAAGCCTATTTAAGTAAATGAAAAGAGCCCTCTCCATTACCAAAATGAATACTATCTCATGTTTCCATACAGAGGTGTTTTTTGTTTGTTTGTTTTCTTAAAAAGAGGTGTGGTTATATTTTCATGACAGACTTTCCATCATTGTTGAATGCATCAAATACATTTTGGTTGATTGGGATATTAGTGTAAAATGACTGATAGCATTGGACTCTCCAACTCCTTCCAAACAACCATATTGGGAAACTTCTAAATGACTTCCAGGCCATATTGTAGCTTATAATCTGTTGACTCAGTCAAATCAGTCAATATTTTTGTGGAAGGAAGTCACGCTTCTCTCTCAGTTAACCTGTAAGTTTGATTTTTAATTCTACATAAGCTGGCATTAATACTTATGGCTCTCCTTTTGAGCACAGTTGAGAACTATTTACATTACCCGTTTTGGAGAGGAATGGGGAATATAAATTCTAAAGATCTGAAACCAGTGTAGTCCTCTTAATTGGATTACCACACTGAGTTTTGAAGGGTTTAGTAAAAGTTTGATACTTTATCATAAAGTAATTGTTTTGCCCTATAGACTATGCCGTTTCAAGTACTAAACATTATCCTTGGTGAATAAATACCAAACATAGTCAAGATACCCATAAGTACTGCCAGAATATTGAAATGGGTGCAATGAAATTTTCTATTGTGACTTAGCCAAACTTCTGTATAGTCTACATTTCCATAATTTAAAAAAAAAGTCCTTTCCAGGAATTACTTTAACAAAGGGTTGCAAATGATAACATATTAAATAGCAGTGAAATGCCATTAAATCCTAACTATGTAGCTCATCAGGAAAAAAAAAACATTAGGAAAAAAAAAGAAAGAAATTCAGTCATTTAAAACTCACGATAGAAATTTGACTAGGGGCATATTAATTATTCCATACCTAATAATTCACTTAAAATATACAGATTATGGGTTTTTTGTGGATAAATCTGAGACTCAACAGGTAACGCATTAGCTGACCTTAGTGGTGGCAGTGATGTACGAGGGGAAAGATGGATGTTGAAACAATTTTGGTTGAAGCCTTGATTTATAGCAAAGAATAGCCTACACAACTTAAAAGATAGTTGGATGCCAGGTCAGAGTATACAACAAAAACTCAATGTACACATATATGGAGTTCACTAATTTCATATAAAGTTTGATATGTAATATATATATAAATATAAATGATTTGAGATTCAATAAGCCCATATCACTAACCAGAAGGAAGAGAACTGCCTCAAAGAGCATTTAATAAAATATACATTCTTAAAAATGTCTTATATTTTAGCAAAGCAGTAGTACTGGTAAAGACCAGCAGTACGACACGGTGGAATCCTGTTCAAATCGTCTGGATGAGGTAGGTTAGCATAGCGTTAAAATCACTGATTTTGAAATCTGACAGAGTTCCAAATCCCAGATCTGCCACTTAATGAGTATACCATCGTAGGCAAAATACTTAACCTCTTGGAATTTGACAGTTTCATTTGTAAAATAGGGATAATAATATGCATTTCAAGATATTATTGAGGATTAAGTGAGGTAATCTTGCAAAGTGCTTAGTTCAGCTCCAGGAAGAGAGAAAGCATTCAATAAATTTGTATCATCTCAGATAAACTGTAATCTCACAGAAGGCAGGAGGCATGCTTTATATGTCTTTTGTAGTCTCCATAGGGTTTATCATAGTGTCTGGCAAACAGTAAGCCTTTCTCTGCATACTTATGAATGTTCTTATGTACTGACACATTTCTAATATGCTTTTGGGATGTGCTTTCACATAAACTGTTGACTAAATGTGACTACACCGAAAATGCAGATTTGTCATTTAGAAAATTAGTTCTGTGCCAGTTTTTCTCTTACCTTACCGTATTAAACATAAGTTTGGTTTTATTTTGTAGACAACCCAAGGAGCATGGAGAAGATTTCTCTGTTCTCTTCGTTTAAGAAAGGCCAACTACACAATGAAAAACAAAATTGGGTTCAGTGTAAGCTACTCAGATGCTATTTCCTTTTTTGAGGATAATATCTATTCAGAGCCGATGGCTTTTAAGAACACAAACTGCTACCCAATTTCCTTCCTCCTTCAGCGGTCTGTAAATCAGTTAGCTGTGGAAACATTGTAAAGGTTTGCTCTCAAGTGTTCTTAACACCTCATGCGGCCATTTAATAAAACACATCCTGCACGCAATTGAGAGAGCGACACTAGAACTTTATTGAGAGCTGAATTCTGGAAGGATATATGTTTTTGTAAGATGCTCATACACAGTGTTTATCTCTGCTTATGGCAATTTTCATTTTTCTTTAAATTCAGCCAAGTTGTAGGACAAGAGGAAAACAATTATTTTGCTATGTACATCTCACTGACAAGAAGTAATGAATTTGATGGTGTTTCTAATCTTAGTGAGCAATGCTCTTTTTGAAGTGTTTCTGGAAAAGAAATACAAAGATTTTTGACAGCCAAATCATTGGTGCCTCTTTTCATCTGATGACAAACCAGTGGTAACAGTCACATATAAAGATGATGTAAAATTCTTCAAGTAACTTAAAAACCAGTCCTATGAGTACTTCCGTGTCACTTATGTCTGCATATATTATTGAAATAAAAAGTTTGTGTAGCTAAATGACACAGACATGGTGTTCTTACTAGACTAATCATTTTACAGATATGACGTTCTATTAAGACTATTTCAGAACTTCTCTGATTATAAAATTACTTCATGTTCAGTATAACATATGAGAAATACAGAAAAGTATAAAGAGGAATGTAAAATTACTCATAAATGTACTATTAGAAACAACCACTATTAGAATTGTTACAGTTACTTCCACTATTGAGTCAGTAAGTGTGAGTGTATAGGTTTTTTTCTTCCTCAAAATTATGGCTACAAACCATTTTGTATTTTTTCCTCAAATAACAATTTTATACAACTTTTGAATTATTTCTATTTTCACCTAATAAAAAAAGTTGTGTTCCTAAGCTATTATATAACCTTGCTCGCAGGTTTATAAAGATTACAGAGAATTCTAGCCTATAAGTATGAAACAAAGATTTAACTTTTGGCATTTGGTTGGGGGGGCACTTTGATTATCTTTATTTTTATATCATCATAAATACCACTGGAGTCATTGTAGTTGTATACAGTCTGGGTACATTTCAGATTATTTCATTAGGACAAATTAGTTAAGGTGGAATCCCTAGGTAAACAATGGCGAAATGATTTCAGACATTTGATATGTTACCTAACTTACCCCCAGAAAGACAACCAATTTATACTTTTAAGAGTGATGTATGAAGAGATATTTCACTCATTTCACCTCACCCTTCCACAGACTATTATACAGGCGAAAATAATATTTCCTTTTGTTTTAATTTGCATGTCGTATAACTTCTAGTGAAGCTAAATATGTCTGCAGCAGTATTGCCCAGTTTATCCCCTAATTTTTAAAATGCTTCTAATGTAATATGTATCTCTCATATATTAATATGTGAGAACTTTTTTTTTTTTTTTTTTTTTAAATTTTTGGCTGTGTTGGGTCTTCGTTTCTGTGCGAGGGCTTTCTCTAGTTGTGGTGAGCGGGGTCCACTCTTCATCGCGGTGCGCAGGCCTCTCACCATCGCGGCCTCTCTTGTTGCGGAGCACAGGCTCCAGACGCGCAGGCTCAGTAGTTGTGGCTCACGGGCCTAGTTGCTCCGGGGCATGTGGGATCTTCCCAGACCAGGGCTCGAACCCGTGTTCCCTGCATCGGCAGGCAGATTCTCAACCACTGAGCCACCAGGGAAGCCCTATGTGAGAACTTTTAAACGTTAAAGACAATGACTTTAATAAGTAAACAAAAATATTTTCCCAGTGTGCTTTATCTGCCCTTTAAAGAATTATGTTCTTACTTTTTATGCCACTTTTTATCAATCATCTTTTCGCTGTCATATTTTAGTTACATAAGTATTCACTCTCATTATCTAATTTCAATTTCTTATAGATTTAACTCAATATAGTATATTGATAATGAATTCTTGCTTTGAAGACTATTAGAACTAAGTTTAAATGCTGTCTCTACCATTCTGATTTTGTTATTAAAAATTGGAAATAGCAAAACAGTGGACTTTGAAATTTTTTATATCTAGTTTTAAAATTAAATTATGAATGTAAAGCACTTGCCTTGTGCCTTACACACTTAAGCACTCAATTCCTGATGTCATTTTTTATGACAATGGGGATAATTTATATAACTTCTTTAAATTCTTGTGTTCATGTAGTAGGCCTTCTAGTTTTAGGGGTTGTAAGTGAAGGGAATGTATGTGAGCGTGTCTGTGCGTTTTTGTTTTTAATCTGGAATTAATTTGCATTATATCAATTCTTTAATATTGAAAAAAACATGGTATTTCTCTTTGTCCTACCAATGTAATTAAATATATTAACAATTTTTTTTTTTGTTTTGGCGTTTTTTAAAAATTTTTATTTATTTTTGGCTGTGTTGGGTCTTCATTACTGCATGCAGGCTTTCTCTAGTTGCAGCGAGCGGGGGCTACTCTTCGTTGCAGTGCGCGGGCTTCTCATTGCGGTGGTTTCTCTTGTTGTGGAGCACAGGTTCTAAGCGCGCAGCCTTCAGTAGTTGGAGCACATGGGCTCAGTAGTTGTGGCTCATGGGCTTAGTTGCTCCGCGGCATGTGGGATCTTTCTGGACCAGGGCTCGAACCCATGTCCCCTGCATTGGCAGGCGGATTCTTAACCACTGCGCCACCAGGGAAGTCCCTAACAATTGTTTTTTAATATTATCATTATTACATTCCAGAAATACACTTTGCGTGTTTTTTGAGAATTATAAGTTAGCATATCTTTAGACTAAGTTTGTAGTATTTGCTTTAAGAACTTTAAAATCTGTATTCTTATAGTAACAAGTCTCTGTCCCTTTTAGGGCTTTTCTTATCATGTTTTGGTATCAGAATTTAGGGTAATTATATGTAATAAATTGTTTTTTATAATGTATTATATGTTATATATAATTATATATATTTATTATATGTTTATTCTTTTCTAGTTTATAAAAAAGTAATTCCTGCATTCAAATATTTGTACCATATAAAACCTGCTCCATTTTTATTGAAAAAATGGCGTCCAGTATCTCAGGGATTCTCATATCAGAGTATATGAGAAGCTACCTGAGAAGCATTATACTAGGGGAAGTACATGAGAATTTATGTTTTTACAAGTTTTCTGGCTTGTTCTCACGTGTAGTAGCTCTGTGGACCTGAGCTTTGGAACCATTGAACAGTTTCTCTTAGTGTTTTTATTTCAGTTCCCCGTGTGTGTGTGTATGTGTGTGTGTGTGTGTATGTATTTGGAAACTGTTGCTAGAAGATCCAAGGATCTTCCAAGAATTTTTTTCACCAGCAGAAAAAAACTGATTACTAATGGAATCTCTGTTTTTCCTTTTGTCTTCAGGAAGCCCAGAGGCAAGTTGAAGGCTTAGTCATAGTAAGTCTTTTTATGTACTGCCAACTTGACCTCTTTTTCCCTGACTTGACTCTACACTTTCCTTTATGTTGGTTCTATCTTCACATACATGGTACACTACCAATTAATTTTAGCTATTTTTATAATTTATTCTTGAATATAAAAGTACTTAAATACTAACAAGCTCTATGAAGACAAGATTTTTTTTTTTTTTCTGTGTTATTCCTCACCATATCCCCAACACCTTCAACAGAACAGGACCTGATGTATACAGTGGTCACTCAGAATACATTTGCTGAATGAATAACTAAGAGAATAAATTAATGATTTTGAAATGAGGTGGAAAGTTAATAAAAATACACAAAGATGCTATTCTTAAAAATCAGTGACAACAACTCACATTGCCTTGTCATTGATTACTGTGTAGTTACCTCGTCCTCTGTTTTCTATTTCTAGAATTCTTGTAATTATGGTCAATTGTTTGTATGTATTTTAGTCTCTTAGAGCCATCAAGGATGAGGCTATGTTATTCGTCATTATTTATACCAGTTTTAAATTATGTGTTTAAATAGTCTATTGAAATTGCTTTTATTCAAATGCAGTTGCTCTAAGACTAATAATTTCCCCTTGAGCATTATCTTTCTCGTTGCCTACTAGTATATAAAATAACACAGGCTTATTCTGGCACACAGTGAAAAGTTTCCGTGAATATTTAGGATGAAATATGAGTGTAAAGAAGTGTTGACAGTATAATTTATTGTCCTAATAAGCACACTTCTGAGAGTAAACTGGTGAGTTATTAAAAATTTAAGCCAGGACAACAGGCATAAACTAGGATGACCCAGGTCAAACTGAAATGTGAGGTTGCCCTAGTCTACAGTAGGTTAAGGCACTGAGACCTTCCGTTTGGAGAAAAGCTTTTTGCTGTGTTCCCAGGCCCCTGAGGTATAAATTAATTCTCCTTTGCATAAGGGGATGTTAGTGGAAACATTTGTAAATCTGCTATAACCATGATGTTTCTAAAAAGTGAAATGGAATACTCTACTTCTTTTTGTGTAATTCATTCATATTTGTCATTTAAGCTCAACATCTCAACTGAAGTCCTCCTGTTATAGGCACTTCTTAGAACTTCACACCAGTGGAAAACGGTGAAATTTTTATTAACTGTTTAACTAACCTCTCCTCTTCCAAAATATATATGCTGTGAACAGAAACATCATGTTTTTCATTTGTCTGCTGACTACAGCACCCACTATAGTCCCTGACAGAAATAAGTATTAATAAGTGTTTAACAAATAAGTAAATGAATGAATAAATCTCTTTTGTTTCACGCCCCCATCGATTAAACTATAGAGCAATTATTTCAGTTTTCTTGTGAAAATTAATTTTGAAAATTATTTAAAAACTGGAGAGTCAAGTGGAATTAGAGCTTTTTTTTTTTCTTCTTCTGCAAACCATTTTTCTACCTGGAAGTTCCAGTTTCCCCAAGAGAATTCTTGTACTCTTGTTTTCATGGCATTATTTCACTGATAGATTTCAGGTAACATATAGGAAGATGGGGAGTAACAGTGGTGATAAGAACAAAAGAGTTACAAAATAAAGGTAAGTTTTTAAAGATTATTTTTCTGTTTTTATGCAAGTTGCTTTGGCTAAAGGTAGCCACCCTGGTAATTTTTTTTACAATGCCTATTATATGAATATAAGTGCCTCTTGACTTTTATATACCAATAAGCTTTTGACAAAGAATTGTTGATGAAGGAAAATTATAATTTACTGCAATCAAATAATTCAAAAATTGTTTTTAGTGTGTCTGTTCATTTTGCCTGAGAGAATGATGTTCTACAAAATATCTAACATTCCAGAGTCAAAATTATCTATCATTAAAGACACTTAAAATGATTCAGGAAATCAAACCAAAAGAAATGCCTATTATTATATATATGTAAACCACAGTTCTTATTCTAAGATTTTGTTTATAAAGTACCCAAACCAGAAAATAAATTTTTAAAAAATGAATTCTTAATATATTTCTAAGTGGTTTATGGTTTGGGTAGAACCTCTACTAGGTAAGTAGTTGTTTTAGCATTTAATTTCAGTTCAGTTTGTTTTAATGAACATTGCCAGGCATTGTTCTACAATGTACAAGCAAAAATATGAAATTTCAGCCTCAATAGGGTCAATAGTCAAGTGAGGGAGGCAAACATATAGCAACCTGGTTTACGAGAGATGTAATTGTCCTGCACCAGGATAATACTATATCTCAGATCCCACTATATCTCAGATCCCTGGTTAATTTAATTATCTCTATAAGGTTCTAGTTAACATGCAACTATATTATCCCCAGGATAAGTTTAGACATAAAGCAATTATCAACTGTTGTTGTGTGAGCACAGATCTTAACCTACAGAAGAGAGGACAACGTATATGCGATTAAGGAGAGCAAAAGGGAAATGGAATGACAAGTAAGAGCACTTTATAAGGAGGACTAATCATTATGTTTTCAGACTATAATCTCCATGATGGAAGGACTTCTACTTTGACCATCAATGAGCCCACAATGACATTTAATATGCATTCTGTAATTATTTGTTGTATTCATTAATAATGGATAGATGGACAAATGAATAAACAACCGTGATTACTGGTAGCAGTACGAGGGCCCAGTAGCCACATGGGGAACAGACAGATAGTAAGGAAGAATTACACCGCAACTTAATTACTTGTTTATTCGATGAAAATTTGGGGCAGCTACTGGAAGTCAATTTTCTGACTCTACATCATTGCTAAGTACCAGGGACACGAAATTTCTTACACTTATGCTGACTTTAGGGTTACGTTTTGTAGATTCTGTTGGGAATGATGGAAGATGCATTATTTGGTGAAATGAGGGGTTTGATTCAGCCTTTTCCTCATCTGTGATATCTCACTGTCAGCAACTGATTCAACAAATGTGGTCCAATTAGGCATCCCTGGCCCGTCATCCAGATCCTGCACACAAATTGGTTCACTCCTACTGGGGTCTAACTCTTAAAGGCCTCACACCTGTAACCACAGCCATTCTCTAAATCTGCTTCTGCTCTATCAGTTTTGTGACTTTTGGCATCTGTTTGCAGCCATGAAACTGGTTTCTAAAATTCACCTGCTTTCTTCATCTATTTTCTTGGACAAGGAAGTTGAATTGGGAAGATTCAACCACCATAATTCCTGACATGTTTTAAAATTTGCTTTGAGAGAGATTGCCACTTCTATGGTATTTAAAATGCTCTCCAATCCAACTTTCTTTTTTTCTGTTACATTCCCCAAGAAAATAAAAACGTGATATAAGTTTATTAATTGTGGATTGCTTTTAGTTATTTAAAGGGATTAAAAGAAATTGTAAATACCTTTTCCTACAGAAATATATTTGGGAAATTCATAAACTTGGTTATGACTAAGTATTTTCTTATTGCTATTTTAATAAGCAATGGTAAAATGGTATCATGGAATTATTACCAAAATCTAAAAATATTGCTCTTTAAAATAAATCATAATATCTCATATTCATGAAATAAAAGTGGTCAGCAATAAGATCTTTTAACTACTTCAGTAATGCATAGACTTGCATATAAGAAATGAGGCAAGAAAGAGCCATTTTCTAACAAAACTTTGCCTTTTACCAAATTCTGAACAGAGTTCAAGAGAGCTTCCAGTGGGAATCATATCCCTGAAGCTCCAAAATAAATTAGAATCTTCTAACTTTCAGTTTGCCACCTCATTGATTCTAAGACTGTTAGGGTTAGGGGTCACTGATTACTTATCTTTTCTGACCTTCAGCTTTTAAAAAAATGAAAGTAGAATAATAATAATAATGCTAACTTGTTTAAGAGTATTAAATTGAAAATTCTAGTGAAAATGATAAAGAACTGTACAATTATGAGGTATTGTTATTTGGCAATAGGTTTTACACACACACACACACACACACACACACACACACACAGAGTACACAACCTTAATTATCTTTAAACAAATTTTTTTGGTAAACTTTCTTCTTTTACAAACAGGTCTCAATTTCTCACTATGGATATTCCTTTATTTTACCTGTGAAAGTAGACACTACAGGCCACAGATTCTTTCACAGGACTTTATTTAATTTTAATTTTGACTTGATTTTAACAGAGCAGCATCTGGTCTTCTGGCAGAAAATTCAAACCATTTTGCTGGCAGCTGCAGGATTATCCCTTGGTGAGCTTGTTGACGGGTTGTTTGAGTTTACTTGCACTCTTAACCACCGTTACACTGTGGTGTATGTTCTTCTTTCCAGGTGTTTTCCATGTTGACTACACATATTGGATTTTTAAAGATTAGTTTGACTAGTGAAAAAAAAACCCTAATGAATCATATTTTATAGCTAGCTAATGAGTGATTTTATTCCATTTGTATACCCTCCTTTATCTTATCATCGAGTTTTTTTGCTCTTCTCTAATTTTTCTTCTTCAATTTTATACCTCCATTTCTTCTCAAAATATTTTTTAGCTTTTCCCTGTTGGTTACATTTCTCAATTTTTCTTTCTATAACTTTGTAATTTAACTGTGTAAAGTAATTCCCCATGATTTTTAAGAAAAAAGCATTAAGAAAAAGTATTAAGCAGAGATAATGTGGGCTTTTATGGAGGATTGTCTTCTGGATTAATATTGTGGTTATTACCATTATCATTTTATAATCACTGCTGTACTGCTTTCTGCAGTGGACATTCATTGATTTTGCATCCCCAGCA
Organism: Balaenoptera ricei; assembly: GCF_028023285.1. Classification (NCBI taxonomy): domain Eukaryota; kingdom Metazoa; phylum Chordata; class Mammalia; order Artiodactyla; family Balaenopteridae; genus Balaenoptera; species Balaenoptera ricei. Next base: position 82,180,020 of record NC_082641.1, read on the forward strand.
TTGATTACTTCTTCTTTGTGTAACTGCTCATTTCCTTGACTCTCTGGTCATGTAGTTTGGATGAGCCTTACTCTGCTCTCCCTGTTTAGATTCGGGCCCATCGTCCACAGCTTGCCCATGAGATTCCCACACTGCCCTCCCCACAGTGATTGATTCAGAAGTAGACATGTAAACCAGGCTTGATCAATCAAAGTTAATGGGCATTGACCTGGAGGCTTTTGCTTGAACAATTTGTAGAAAAGCAAACTGTGGCTGAGTTTGCTAGATTTTGGAAGTAAGCCTTGGCCTGCCGTGACCATTTTGGCACTGAGGAAATTTCCTCCCTGAGAATGAAGCTTACGCATATCAAAGCAGGGCCAAGATATAGAGAGTGAAAATTTTCTGGCAATATTGTTTGAGCCTCTTGATCCAGCTGTGCTATGCTTTAACTTAGAAATATCCCTAGACATTTTAGTTTTGTCATGCAATAATGCCCCCTCCACACTTTATGTTTTTCCTTAAGCCACTTTGATTTTGAACATTGCTACCTGCAACAATCTTCAGATTTTATGCACTCCTAGTTTCTTTTACTTATAAAAGAAACTAGGAGTTTCTTTTACTTATAAAATTATATATTTTGCATTTGATTTCTTTCTCACTTTAGCGTGTTAATTGTTCTGTCACCTTTTTTTTACTTCCCAATTTTAAAATATCTCTAAAGATTGTTTACTTTTGGAACAAGAAAACTAGCAGAAAATTTTATTGTATTTAACTCTTTAATATTCATTCACACCTGGGTCACAGCAATGCACAGTATTTCATAAATAAATAAATGATATAAGAATAATTTTGCAGGACAATGAACTGATGGAAGAATAGTCCCTGGCTAAAATATTAATGAATGTGGTAAAAACCCCTATTTATTCAGCATTTAACACTTTGCTTTAAATAATGTAGTCCTGATCTTATTATTTAGAAAACAATATAACAGGTGAATTGATTGTATATTCAGTTTTGTATTAACAAACACTCTGTGTCAACATTTCAACACACTGCTTAAAGGCTTGTTTCTCCTATTCAATCCCATATGAAAGAAAAAGATTTCAATACTTGTTTATCAATTTGCACATATTTTTTTCCTAGTAACCAGAAATGTTCATCCAGGTGATGTGCTTCTCATCTACCCTGAAAAATAATCTCTCACGTTTGGATAACATAGGATCTTTGGAGTTTCAACTAGACTGTGTACATTCTTTCTTTTGGTTTATATGACTATTCTGTAAAATAGATGGGAGAGACACTGAGACCTCCATTTTGCATCTGAGACAAATAAGTCATATATTCAAATCTAGATCTTTAGTTGCCTAGTCCAACACGTCTCTAACTGCAACACAAATAGAAAAATAGTTAGGCGTTGGTAGATCAGATATAAATATCCTCACCTGAACATTAAATCTAACCCATTCCATGGACATCGTCGTATCCTCAAGGTATACAGCCAAGGATAGGATCAGAGCTGCCATACTGTATTACATGACAGGAAATTAAAATGCACAGATTCATTCAGTTACTGAATAGTCAACTATAGGAGCATATTATGGCATATCAGGCACTGTTTTGGGATGATGTGTCAGTGGTAAACAAGTCTGACTGTTTTTAAAGATAATCTTCTATTTCTCTACCTTTATTATATCAACTGAAAAACAATCTATTCTGTTATTCAACTATTCCTGGTATATAAGCCTAACTCAAAGGCTTAGTTAACTAGGAAATCAAAGGGACCATATAGGATGTACACATTAATATGTTCTAGGGTAAAGTAAAACTGTACAAATAATGTATAATCTTGTCTGAGTACAAAATCACATCAGAAACAAAAAACACACACAAACACACACAAAAAAACTTGTTCAGCTTTGGCATCTGCTCAGGTGAACACACTGTTAACCTTTCAGATGACAGACACATTTTACCCTAACTTTTGAAGACTTCAGGCTACATTTTGAACGGGGGTAGGCACAGTCTTTCTGCTTAATAAATTAGAATAGGAACGGAATGGATAAGTATAGCAACACATTAAACCAAAATGTCAGTTTTCAACTGCAAACAAAGGCTTGCTACAACCTTAGGCACTCAACCTTCCAAATGATACCAATTACATTCACCGTCCCTACTGAGCTCTGAAAGGAGAGGCACCACGGGGATCAAAATTAAAACACTTAATTACTTTATGTTTTAAATGCAAATTATCTGTGGAAAACAGCAGGCCAATCTTTTTCCCCTCCACTCAACAGAAGTCCCTTTGGTCCCTGGACAACTCTACAAATCTTCTGAGTTTAAATACATTTCAATCACCTTGCATTCTCCTACAAACCTCTTTACCATCTCGTAGAAAGGCCTACACACTTGGTTACTGTTTAACCACTGAAGTAAATGCCTGAGAATTAAAGTTCCCTAGAGCTGGCTGATGAGCTTTCACATAGAGTAAGTGTCGTTAACACATCTGGAAATTAAGGGCTAAGGGTAAAAATGGAGGCTAGAATAAATTTGCAAAGACACTTCTTGGAATTTGCAGAATTGCCATTATAGAATGAAGTGTTTTAGCAGAATCAAATTTATATGTCATTAACAACATTACAGGCCTCCTGAAATCTTGATCATCTACCCCAATGTCATTAGCAGAGAATGCCAAGGTTTAAAATAACCCGTGATAACTGTAGAAAAACGACTGATAAAAACCTCCAAATATTTTTATCGATTTTAAATTTGTATTTCAATTGCTTCTTATTCTTTTATCCTCTATGTTTAAGATTAGAACACACTTCTTTTGTTTCCTGGGCTTTTCAACATTTATTTTATAAGTTCTTTTACTTACAGCAATACTCTGAGTCAAGAAATTATCTGTTTTGCAAATAAGGAAAATGAACAAAGCTCATCTTGGCTTTCAGTTGAGGTCACACAATTAATTAGTGCAAAACTGAAACTAGAACACAGATTTTCATAGATCCTAGCCTAAGACTTTTCCATTAGACTGTGTGACTTCTTATACATTTAATTATATTGTCATTATAAAATATACATATAAAGTGTAAATATGTAAAAGTGATTTCTAGTTGCTGAGGCTGGAGAGACTCTTTTTAGATGAACTGATAGGAGTCCTGTGGGGAAAGAAATTTGTTCTCATGTAAAAACCATATATGTATAAATTGAGACATATTAACCACTTATCATAATGAACAATCAATCATACGTAGGCGGAAGAAGTCCAGGTTAGTTGGAAAGGTGAGACAAAAATGGAATGATCAGAAATGGGAGAGACAATGGGATTCTTCAAAACTCCCAAACTTACTCTCTTTTCCAAATTGTCTCTGATCACTGTAATTTGTGGTGACAAGGGTCAGCAACAAAGCATCAGAGATCACAGCACAAAGGTGAAGTGATTCACCCTGCTTTTAAAATCTTAGTACAGAACTCTGAGATCTTCTAATTAAAGAACAAGATAGGCATCTGCTCGACCTTCACTTTGACATCTTCAAATTTAAAGCAATTCAACTCTCACTCCCACACTCAGGTTAATTTTCACTAGAAGAAATGATTCTGACAGTTTCAAAAAGTCACGTTAAGATCCTATAAGGAAAAAAGAGTAAAAGTTTCTTCTTTTACTAATAAATGTGTCCTCCAAGATAAGATTTCCCAAGAGCTCTAGGACTTGCTAAGATGTGCCCGAACAATGTGCAGCAAGGGGTTCAGGGCACAGGCTGGGAGTCAGAAGTGTATATGTAACCACCCCCATTCCTACTACTGGTTGTCCATGTGATCATGGGAGAAGGACTTAAATATCTCTTAAATGTAGTTCTTTCTTCTATGAATTGATATTGATAATACTCATACTTAAAATTCAGGGATGTTATGATATTGGTAGTGAGCTAAACAGTTGCTTCCACAAAAGATATGTCCTTGCTCTAATCCCAAGCACCTATGAATACCTTATTTAGAAAAAAGGATCTTTGCAGATGTAATTAACTGACAGGGTTTAAGAGGAGGACATCGCCCTGGATTTATCTGGAGGGGGGCTCTATATCTAATGACAAGTGTCCTTATAGGAGACATACAGAAAAAAGGCACAGAAGAGGAGCAGACCATGTGACAGTGCAGAGAGAGATTGGAGTGATGTGACCACAAGCCAAGGAACACCTGGAGCTACCAAAGCTGGAAGAGGCAGGGAATGGATTCCCCCCTAGAGCCTTTCAAGGGAGTGTGACCCTGCTGACCCGTTCATGTGGGACTTCTGGCCTCCAGAACTGAGAGGATAAATTTCTGTTTTAAGCCAACTCATTTATGGTAATTTGTCACAGCAGCCACAGGGAACTGATACAACATTAAATGAGATCATTATGAAGAATGTACTTAGCATATGACCTAGAACATAAAATGTTATTGGTAAATAGAAGCTATTATTATGCGAAGCCTGAGCAGTACAGAGCCTAGAGCCACTATCAAAGGCTATGTATACTTAGAGAAGAGCTTTCCTCTTATTGAGCACTTCTTGTGTTCCACGTATTCTCCTAGGTGTTATGTATGCATTATATACTTTCTCCATCTAGCTATAGCAAAAGTAAATATTATGAGTTCTTTGATGGATGAGGAGACTGAGACTCAGAAACGTGAAATGATTTACCCAAGTTCTAATAATAAGTAGGAGAATCAAATTCATGTCTGCCTGTGGGAAAAGCATTTACTCTCTTTTTTCCATGCTGTTTCTGTAAGATACAGTATGCAGGAGTAGTGAGTGAGTTTTGTGGGGGGGGGGAACTAAGTTGAAACCAGCAATCTGTGCAATAGTTTGTCAATCTTAAGGGTCTTGGGACTATGCATAAATCAAGGAATGAAGCAATGTAATGGATAATGGTTAATGTAGACAAAAGTGAGAGTGCTAGAAAGAGACCTCGTGAAGTTTGCAAACAGTTCTTACATTATAGTCTTGGTAACTGGAGGCAGGAATTGGGTGGAGGTAAATTGTATAGGATGTTAAAATAGTTTTGACGCTGTGGCAGGCAGAAATCTAAGATGGCCCTCAAGATTCCTGCCCCCTGGTGTACACTTGTTATATCCCACTGTGGAGTAGTGGTGGGAAGGGTGAATATGATGGGCATCAGTCCTAATTAGGCTACCTTGTATGGCAAAGGTAAGTGGACTTTGCAGATATTATTAAAGTCCCAAATCAGTTGATTTTTAATCAAAAGAAAGATTATCCTTGGTGGGCCTAATTAATCAGATAAAAGCCCTTGAATGAGCAACTGGGCCCTTCCTGAGATTAGACAAGATTCCCCTGCTGCCCTTGAAGAAACAAACAACCATTCAGTAAATTGTCTTTGGAGAAGGCCATGTGGCACAGGATTGCAGGCGGCCTCTATGAGTTGAAAGTCACCCTGGTCAACCATCAGCTATAAAACAGGTACCTTGAGTCCACCATGGTAAGGAGATAAATTTTGCCAACAACCTTAAACTTGGAAGAAAATTCTTTTCTAATCAAGCTTACTGATATGAAAGTAGCCTGGCCAATGCTTAGAATGCAGCCTTGTGAGACTCTGAGCAGAGGACTCGGCTAAGCTGTGCCTGGACACCTGAGGCACAGCAACTGTGAGATAATACATGTGTACTGCTTTAAGACAGTACATGTGTGGTAATTTGTATCACAACAATAGAAAACTAATACAGACACCTCTCAAAAATCAATTGTTTTGTTTAAATGTACAATTTCTATGAAAGAAATCAGCACTGTTTTACAAACTAGTCCAGGCCTTGCAGGGTTCACTGATCGTGCTGAATACTTAGGTTTGACGCTCCCAGCTTTGCTCTCAGAAAGTATTCATCCCCTTACTTCATACCCTCACCATCCATCCTTTCACTTTCTGAACACGTTGTTAGAAACCTTCAACTTCAAGCCATGAAATCTGGACACCACCTTTACCTACACACGTACACACACACAAATACAAACACACAGAGCACACGTATGAGCACACATTCATAGCCAGGCACACACAAAGACATGAAATCAACATATTACACTACCTATGCACACACACCACACATACATGCACATACTGTCATTGTGCCTGATAACATGGATCGTGCCTTTTTTACCTGCATGAAAGCCATGTTGGTCTTTATTTTATTCATGTTTCTCTTTAGTACTTAAAACACACTTATGGCCAAATGTACCCTTGCAGTTGTATAGTTATGTACTTTTAACATTTTTATCACATCATAAAATAACATAGTGACAGTACTTTAATGTTCAACTGCTGCATTATTAATAGGAGAGGTTTTGCTTTTCCAGAAGCATCCTGAATTTGCTGTGATCCACAGTCATTAAGTCCCAATAAATATGATGCAGGTCAGACTGGAAATGCAAAGAATTTGGTGAACTCTGAATGTATTAGGTGCACTTTGAACCATTTACTACCATAATTACAATGATACTACTGCTAAAGAAGCATCTTAGAGCTTGAAAGCAAATTTTCTTAGCACCATAAATGGTCACCCTATCTTGCCGTAAAAATAAAAGATTTATTGGCAAAGGTTATAACTTGTTAATTTCATGTTTTAATTTCCCAGACTCTGGTAGTTGAATACAGAATGATATAGTTTGAACATAGACTGATGATTAAAAATTCAGCCTGTTAACATGATCCAAATAGTTTATAACTCAGATATATTAATTTGTCCAGTTGGTATCAAAATCTTTCTTCTAGATGAAATTAATATTTCAATATACTTTTTATATAATGGGTTTAAGTAATGCTGAATAAAGATGATAAATTAGTTTTGATTTGCAAATATATTTTAAACAGGTAGTACACAAAGTGATGAAACACAAATGCATACATTATATGAATAAAAATAATGCAAATAGACTAATAGTACAAAAAAATTCCCTAATCAATATGTAAAATAATATTTAGAAATGCTATTAACAAATGAACAAAAGCCCAAGTGAGAATAACTTTAAGCTATTGGTCATTTATTATCAAATTAGCAAATATTTCCAAGGATTATAATAATAACTTTTGTCATGGAAGTAATGAAATGGGCAACCTATCTAGAAAGTGTGAATCAATATAACTCAAAAACCTGGAAAATGTATATACTTTGGACCCAATTATTCCAACTTTCTAATTGTAATTATGATTTTCAGAAGACAATGCAGTAAAGTTAAAAAATCCTAGAAGCAAAAAAGACAGGAATGTGACAATTCTATATTCAATCAATTAAAAAAATTAAAGTATGATAATCTATTTTAAATAGGACATAATTCAATATATACTATGTCATTCTTGATAAAGATAATTAGTGGGCAATACATGGGTATGTGCATATTCAAATACAAACACTCATGTGACATTTGCTATATGATTTTATGTTCAGTACAGTTCCACAATTTCCACTTCTGTTAACATTCATCTTTATCTTTTCTAAGTATAAATATAATACATATTGACCATAGAAAACTTTGCAAATACAGCTCCAAAGACAAAAAGTAGAACAGAAAAAAGAAAGCTTGCTCTTTTAATTTTAAGTGACCACTGCCCTTTGAAATTCATAAATATTTTTCTACTGATTTCAAAATTTTTTTTAAAAATTCTAACATTGGATAGATTACATCAAAAAAATGACTCCTAGATGTTTTTACCTAGTGCCCCATAGAGTCATTTCAGGTAGAAAACATTTTGAAATCTTCCTGCTTCTTGGCTGCTCAAGCAAATATTTGACAGATGAATAAATATAGACATCTTTATTTATGATTTAGTGAGAGTCTTTTTCAAACTTTTCAAAGGATTATAGCTCTGGCTAGTATTTGGTGATAGACTGAAAATAGAATCAGATCCTGTGTTTCCATATGTCTCCATTACCCTCATCCCAGTATATTAAATTTGAAGTGAGTGATAATTTTTTCTGAAGTTTACTTTCTTCTGATCTCCCAACTATTGTTATTATTAGACTGATATGAAGAGAAATTGAGAATTCCATCCACAACTGACCTTAAAAGAGTCAGGACACGGAAGCAACCTACGTGTCCATCAACAGATGAACGGAGAAAGAAGATGTAGCACATATATACAATGGAATATTACTCAGCCATAAAAGGAAACGAAATTGAGTTATTTGTAGTGAGGTGGATGGACACAGAGACTGTCATACAGAGTGAAGTAAGTCAGAAAGAGAAAAACAAATACTGTATGCTAACACATATATATGAATCTTAAAAAAAAAATGGTTCTGAAGAACCTAAGGGCAGGACAGGAATAAAGACGCAGACGTAGAGAATGGACTTAAGGACATGAAGAGGGGGAAGGGTAAGCTGGAACGAAGAGAGAGTGGCATGGACATATATACACTACCAAATGTAAAATAGATAGCTAGTGGGAAGCAGCCGCATAGCACAGGGAGACCAGCTCTCGGTGCTTTGTGACCACCTAGAGGGGTGGGATAGGGAGGGTGGGAGGGAGACGCAAGAGGGAGGGGATATGGGGATATAGGTATACGTATAGCTGATTCACTTTGTTATAAAGCAGAAACTAACACACCATTGTAAAGCAATTATACTCCAATAAAGATGTTAAATAAATAAATAAATAAAAGAATACATTGAAGAAAAAAAGAGAGGTTTCCAATGGAAAATTGGTCCCCCTTCCTCCCTCCCTCCCTTCCTTTTCCTTCCTCATTTCTCTTTCCTCTCTCTCTCTCTCTCTCCCCTTTCCCTCTTTCTTTTAGCAGGTATTCAACCAGTATGTATTAGACATGTACCATGTGTCAAGCACTGTGCTAGGCACAAGGGATATAAATGTAAGCAAGATAGCTTTGTATCTGCCCTCCCAAAGCTTAGTTGATGCTAAGCCAGAATCAGGAATCAGAGTTGAATCTTTAAACAAGTTTTACAATAATGTGTGGCAAGTGATACAATAAAGAAAGAATAGAAGGTTAAGAAAATGCCTAGATGCAGCTAGCTGTGGGCAAGGAATATTGCTCAGGGTAGAGTTTCTAGACAAAGTGGCAGTTAGGCTGAGACCTAAAGAATCATTAAACGTTAGACAGGTAGTATTTCTCCTCTACAAGAATGGAAGCAGTTGTTTATATAAGTTTCTACCTCATTAGATTATTGGCTCCTCTTTGCATGTCCAGTACCCACCAAAGTGGCAGGCATACAGGTGGTGTTTTAACAAATGTTTGATTAATTAATGCAGAGATATATAAATTAACAGTATATTGGTAAAACACAATTTGATATATGTGCTTGTAAATTACACAATTAAAAAAACAGCATGGGGCTTCCCTGGTGGCGCAGTGGTTGGGAGTCCGCCTGCCGATGCGGAGGGCACGGGTTCGTGCCCCGGTCCGGGAGGATCCCACGTGGCGCGGAGCGGCTGGGCCCGTGGGCCACAACTGCTGAGCCTGCGCGTCTGGAGCCTGTGCTCCGCAAGGGGAGAGGCCGCGACACTGGGAGGCCCGCGCACCGCGATGAAGAGTGGCCCCCACTCACCGCAACTGGAGAAAGCCCTTGAGCAGAAACGAAGACCCAACACAGCCATAAATAAATAAATAAATAAATAAATAAATTTATTAAAAAAAAAAAAGCATGGATTTCCAGAAATATTAATATATTTCCCATATCTCCACTGCTAATCTTAGATTCTCTATTTTTTTATTTTTTATACTTTGTTCTGCTTTTCTTTTATTCATTTTAAATTTTTGTCCCTATTAGTGGACTCAAATCAATATACGTTTGATTTTAACCTCTGACAATGTAATTTATTACAGCTTCAATACTTATTCAAAGTTTAATGACTCATTTTTAGGTATAATTTTACAAAAGCATACTAATTTATAAATCTTCTAGTTAATATTTTCAATTTACTTTTGCCTGTAGGACATTAGTTCTCAGCAAAAAGTGATAAAGAAATTGCCAAAAAGTTTGAGTATTGAGTAATTACCTTGAATATTGCTTTAAGAAACGTGCATATTAAGTTTTGCATGCATATGGAATTTATGCAAATTTATGCTGTTTCCAGTAGAGACCATTTAATTAAAGAATGAAAATAATTTAAAAACTTATTCAAAATTCATTTGGTAATGTGAGGATATAATATACGTGAAGTCACTAGACTCATAAATTCATAAAGAAAGTACATTTTAAAAACAGCAATGTTAATTAATGTAAAACACCAAGGCACTGGGGCATCTAAAAATGTCCTTTAAAAGTTGTTGGAATATAGTTAAGAAAATAAGCTTTAAGATCCCATTGGGAACTGAGCCCAACAAGATCTTTAAGTATTTTTATGCTTAGGGTGAGTACTGAAAATTTGTTTATATTAGTTCAAATTGGTCTTCAGTATCTCATTTTCTTGTTATTGCATATTCTCAATTATCTGAGAATTTAAATGCAGAAGAAGGAAGAATAAAGCATGCCAAAGATGGAAATGGGTCATAACTTAATAAATACAATCATAAATTGTTTTTGAAAACCAAATTATTTTTGGGAACTTCAGAGGCAAAAAATATATGGTTTACATGAAAACTTGGAAAAGAAATAATTTAGTTTGATCCAAATATAGAACTGATTTTTCAAGAAAAACAAGTTTATTTTCAGGAAACCAAATATGTAATACATACACACACACACACACAAATGCACACACACAAAATCACACACACAAAATCACACATCACATTTTAGAAAATCATATTATGTCCTAAATTATATTTTTCTTTTAATAAATTGTTTCGTCACAGTAGGACTTTTCAGGATGGGATTTTCTTGGGATTTGTGAAGTTTACCAGTTCTGATTTTTATGCGCTTGTAATTTAAATGAGATACTGAATTATAATAGCTCAACTTAGAGAGAATGAGTTAATACCTTAGCTAGAAATAGTATATTAAATACAAAGTAGAGGGACTTCCCTGGTGGTCCAGTGGGTAAGACTGTGCGCTCCCAATGCACGGCACCCAGGTTCGATCCCTGGTCAGGGAACTAGATCCCTCATGCATGCTGCAACTAAGAGTCTGTATGCCACAACTAAAAAAAAGGTCCTGCGTGCCTCAACTAAGACCTGGAGCAGCCAAAATAAATAAATAAATAAATAAATCTTAAGAAAAAAATACAAAGTAGAAATACTCAAATAAATCAGTGTTTTAATACTCTCATCTCACTTGTATCATTTGGCAAAATTCACAGCTAATGGTAACCTGAATAAAAATGCAAAGGAGAAGGAAAGGTAAATACAGGCATATTACCATTTATCAAAACAAAACACACATTATTTACCTAAAATACGCACAACTTCAAATAACCTTCCCACATGTGGAAGAGAGTATGTAGTGTTGAGGAAACAAATCAGAAAAGCAGGTAATGAAAATAGGCATTGGAAGGCTGTATTGGGATAATATCCCAGATCATTCACTATCGAAAATACTTTCAGAGATTCTCTCTAAAGGAAGTCAGAAATGGGGTTCAATGCTTTAATTGTATGGACATTTCCAATATAGGGACATGGAGTCCTAGCGCAGCCATCACAGAGGAAGGGACAGTCAAGTAATCTCAGGGTCTAGAATCTGTGCTGTGATGAGAGAAGAGAGGGACAGGAGAAAGAAAGAGTAGAGATTCTAATTGATCTAATGCCATGTGGTCCAACTGTCCCTACATAGTAAGTCAAGGGAAACAGAGCTTTTGTGGTTTTGTCTGGATGGAGGAGTAGCAAACTAAAGCTATTTTAGTTTACAATTTTGCTCAATTGTAAAAAGACTACAATGTGTTATTATGTTAATTTGTTATTAAAATTATGGTGTGCTCATTTCATTTAATAATATTAAAAAGCTACTCTTTCTACATGGATTATCATCTTGAACTTGAAGATTGAGGAAATAATGATAATCAGGCAAAATATTCTACTTTTAGTTATATGGAAGTAGGGTATGAAGTAAGGAAAAGAGAAGTATACATCGTTACTTTATTATTTCAAGTTTTTTCTTCTTATTTATAATACAGAGAGAATTTTCTGTATCTGAATATGTTTGAAGTAAATGTCTGTCTCACTGTCACTAGACTGAGGATAAAAAAAGACTTCTGTATGGACTCTCTTTCTTCAAACTCAGATCAGGAAAAAAATGAAGACAGTTCTTAAGGTTCAACAAATGAAATCATTGGACTACCACCATCCAAGCTGGCAAAATTGTAGCCAAATACTTGTCAAAGGTGAAAGACTGAAAAGTAGAAAGTAAATTTTTATTTTCTAATCTCTTTTGATAGATTTCTACACAATAAAATATATCCCTAAGGCATGATAGGAAAAGCAACAACTTATTCTTTAGCTATAAAGAGAAGACTTGGTACTTAGAGATTTCAGTTTAACTCCTTTCATAATAATTTAACGTACTTACAACAAATTGAGGTAATTAGATTTTGACTTTAATTTGTCAGCCATAGCAATTTATAATTCTTAGTAGCAAGGTTCCAGTCATTGATATATATCAAAAGTATTCTTTTGGTATCAAGGGAAAGGGCTGATGTTCTTGATAAGAGTAATTTTGCCATAATGGAGAGATCAAATTATAAAGATAACCTTGAATTAAAGGTGATTCAGCAAGAAGGTGAAGCTGATGTCCCTATAAAAGGAGGTCATGTATGCAGTTGCACTAGTTGTACTTCTGTTGAACAACAGATTAGATTTACAGTTCAGAAAAGGAGATAATTAGCAAGTTTATTTTGGCCAACCAAATTTGGCCCAGAATTCACTCCTTCCCTTTCTAGTTGTAGAGTTGACCCAAAGTTGAGTAAACATTTTATCTAATAAATAGTTAGGTGTATCTTTGAATATGGCTAATGAACTAATCTCACATATCGTTGAAGATTAAATTTCACTGTAATTTAGCTTTTGATCATTTTGAGCAATTATAAACTTTCCCCCATTTTTCTCACACACAGTATATCCATAAGTGAAATATGGCCATTGTCTTATACTGAGTTATGATTAGGGTAGCAATACAATTTTATCTTCCAACCCAGGACAAGTTTGAAAGTAAACAGGATACTATTAATAATTATACTAGGATATCAAACATAAGTCAGATGCACCTCCACCCCATAATTAGGGCCATCATAATCATGATAGACCTATTTTCCATGAACATATTTTATGGTAGGGTAGAGAGAATCACAATAAAAGCAAAATTTTGATGTGACTGTGAGGGTTAGTTTTACTTTGGTTTTCAAGTGAAACTCAGTATATGAAATAAATATCATCTTGAAAAATGTTCCTAGGTTTTGATTTATGGATATCATATCTAATTTTCTATTGATCTCAGTTCTTCAAGTTCATTCCACTTTTTTATTTAAAAACCTTATAAATTTAATTAAGATCTATATTTTGAGATTTTAGATGATAATAATATATACTTTACATTTAATAGTCAATAGAAAATAGAAAAATTGCCAACAAATTTATATTTGGACTATCAGTTGCTGATTTTGAGGGCATCAAAACTGAGAGGATATTGAATAATGTTACCATTTCATTATATTAGTTTAATTGTGTACACGGTTTTTATTTGTGCCACAGGTTTATAATAAACCAAGTTACAAATTCTGCATTTACATAATAATTTATGTCAAATCACTCAAAAAACTTTAATGGAGTTATGCTTTAAAAGAGATAATATCTAGCTCTTTAGTCAGTTTTTCTCCAGAAATGATGATAAAGTTACTAAGTTACAGAGATAGAGCTAAAACATTTAAGCTGGTTAGACAATGTTAAAATCTGCTTCTAAATAATTATTTAGTAATACGTGAGGAAATCCAAACACCAGTTTTAGTATTCAAGAAACAACCTCAAATCTTGAAATTATATACTTTAGCTACTTCACTATTATCATTGAACTTAAAATTCCGTGAGGATTCTAATCTACTTTTACAGATGTCTTGATTTGACAGCATCACTAGGGAATGCATCTCATAAGGCAAGCTTGAATGTTACTTTTTCCAGTCCCTATAGATCCATACAGGACAACATGCTTTGGGATACATTAGAGGACTCCCTCCTCTGAATATAGTGCTTGATATAGTTGAGTTGATACTCAGCTATAAAAGTCTTCCAGAGCCAGTTATTCAGGGAGTTGACCTGACTTTGCAGACCTGCCTGAAGAAAGTTCTCTGTTGGAGGTTCTGTGTTATCCTGTTCCTAAATAAGATGTTGCTTTGACTTATCTTTCCTTATGGTGCCTGGTGCATACAAAACCCTTTTAAGATATATGTGGACTGGAAAGTGACTATTTTTTATTGTCTTATCTTTTGAACAAAATTCTGAATTCTGAGAGAAATCACTTGACCAGAGCTGAGGGGAAATTCTTCAGTAACTGTTGGCCATTTTAGTTATTTTTCTCATTCTTTTTAAAATTCAAACTATTCTATGTAATTATTTAATCAATTCTAATGTAGAGAGATTTCTAAATAGCCATTCATAGGTGAAATCCAGAGCTTCAAAATCTCACTTTATCAAAATACATTGTTTAAAAGTTTCCCCCTGTCTTTTATTTTTTACCTACAGAAGGAGATGTTGATTAACTGGAAAAATCAAATAGTGGAGGCATGAATAAAACTTCTTTTAAAAAAGAGGAGACTCTGGTAATCAAGACATATTGGATAGTTTGTGGTTTAACATTATATTTTGAATCTGAAAGAAGATGAAAGTAAAATTCTCAAAAATAATACTTAAGATCTAATGAATAACAAAAGTATAAGAACCAAGAGAGTTATATATGATGAGAATGTACAGAAATGGCCTGAATCACAGTTGAAAATAGCAATGGTTCATATTTACTAAATATTTAGTATGTGTATTACTTGTACAATCTTACATAGTTTTAATAAGAATACTTGAAAGTATGTACCATTGTTGTCCTCATTTTACCCATGTAGAAATGGAAGTTCAGAAAGGGAAAAGATTTTCCCAGATAAACTCAACTATTAGGTGACAGATAAGAGGTTCTAGCCCAGGCCATGCAGACCTCTGCCCAACTCAGAACACTGGGAGACATAGGAACTGGCATGGAAATACAGTTTCTTCCCTTACGGATTCTACAGGTCCCATTTCAGAGGTGAAGAAATTGAGAAACTTAATTTCTCAGGATTTTCATTTTTGTGTAACTCCAAACTCTGTCTTCCACCATGTCATATTACATAATAAAAACACAACTATTTCTCTATTTAAAATATTCCAGAGTAGAAAATAATGCTTTAATTTTGGCAGTGGAAAAAAGTACTATGTTTAGAGATTTGAAGAATATAAATCATCTAATGAAGCTAATGGTTTCTACACACAATTGGAATTCTAAGGTGGACAGTGTCATATGAGACATCCATTCGGAACTTAGTAAGAAATTCAAAAAGTTACACACATTTGTGTACACTCCTCTGCTGATGGCATTTTATTTTATTTTAATTGTATCGAAGGACCACAGTCTTTTATTTTTAAAAAATTGCTTATGGAGACTCATTACTGGGTCAACAACTACAGTTTGTAAAACCCCAATTAAAATGATTGACAGCAAATTGTGAATATTCTATAAACTAGCTTCCCCCTCCCCCAGCCCCAGCCCAGTACACACACACTCCCTGTGCTATCTGCAGTTGCTAAAAGGCCAAATTAATCATAAATTATGGAAAGTGTGTGAGAGGTTTTTCTGAGCAGGGATTTCTGACACTCTATTCCTACTCAAGGAATTGATGAGTCTCTTCTTTCTCCTATCAGTGACATAGAATTCTCTCTCTAGCAATAAATCTGCATCTATGAACTCATATTATAATGACACTTTTTTTGTCAATACCACTATGACATGCAATTAGACATTCCTCTAATTTATAGAGGAATCTAGCACAATGTTTATACATTTACATATACTTTATATTTTTTAGGCTTCTGTGATTTTCTTGTTTTTTGTTTCTACACTCTTGTCTAATAGAATCATGTACTTAAAGTTATAAATAAGGCAGTAAGTATGTGGTTTAATCAGTCTACCAACATCATCCTATTTTATATTTTATTTAAAGCATACATTTTTATCCTTCTACATGGATTACTGAGCAAGCTCATAAAACACAACCAAATCAACATAAATCCAGCTTGAAACTATTATGTCAGACCATATTTGTACCACAATGTTCTATGATTCCATCCAGCCTCCCCACCCCCTTTCTGGTATGTTTTATCTTTCCCTAATGGCAGGCATTAGGGAAATGTAACTTCTGATTCAAACTGGGAAATAATTTGAGGAAGCTGTTTACGGTCTGATGGAAATTTTAAATCATGTTTGAGAAAATGATTCTGATTTGGAACTAGGAAACTTGTGTACAAATCACATTTTAGCATAAGAACTTATCTGACCTTTAGCATGTGCATGAGAATGTCTTTGTAGATACAGTTTCTTCCTCTGTAAAATCAAGATAATACTACTCTACGTATCTCATAGGCAGTTACTTGTGAGTCAGTGATTAGCAAATACCTATACATTCCTCTGTAAACTTGAAAGCACCCTGCAACAGAATACATCCTCTATATACAGAGGACTATTAAGTAGTTTGATAGTCCTAATTTCACTTTGCTGTGGAAGTCACATCTCACCACCCTCCTCCACAGTTCTGTGACAGTGGCATGCACGCCCTGTAAGGAGGCGGACGGGGCTGCAGCAGGCAGTGTGTGCACGTGTCTGTGTCCTGAGTGCATTTTACTACTTTCTGTGGCTCAGATGCAGTGATAGCACAGGACTTGACAGTTGGTAGAGACAGAAATTTCAGTAATAGCAACTCGAATATATGGCAAAATTTTTAACATTATCATGACTTACTGCTAGAAGACACTGAATAAACGCATTAGACACACATCAGCTCTTTTACCATTTTAAAGCTTCACTAGTTCTTTTATCCTTTATGTTTAATAAGCTATTGTAACAGTTTCATATTATCTTCAAATTAAACTTTTCTTCCATTAAAAAGTGAAACCTTTAAAAATGATTGAAATATTTTACTGCATAGTTGAAAACGGTTTCAAAGTGAAAAAGTCAGAGACAACTCTCCTTTGCTGTTCTTTCAGATATGTATGTATACCATAAGCTGGAAGAAACTCCTTCACAAAATGTGTATATTATAAAGCAAAAACTTGAGACCTGCAGTGGGAGAAAGGGAAGATGAAGTCCTATACCTGCCTAGGACATCTGAATAAAGGGCGTGAGTTGTTACCAGTCTCTAGGTCCTCTGAACACAAAATACGATTATATTGTTTTATTATTTTCTTTTCTTTTTTTTTAATTTTTATATTTTTATGTAAAGTGGGATTTTGCTACATATAGTATTGGTTTGGGTTTTTTTTAATATTTAAATCTTTTTTAACATCTTTATTGGAGTATAATTGCTTTACAATGGTGAGTTAGTTTCTGCTTTATAACAAAGTGAATCAGTTATACATATAAATATGTTCCCATATCTCTTCCCTCTTGCATCTCCCTCCCTCCCACCCTCCCTATCCCACCCCTCTAGGTGGTCACAAAGCACAGAGCTGATCTCCCTGTGCTATGCAGTTGCTTCCCACTAGCTATCTATTTTACGCTTGGTAGTGTATATATGTCCATGCCACTCTCTCACTTTGTCACATCTTACCCTTCCCCCTCCCCATATCCTCAATATTTTATTTTCTGATACTCAGATGTATAGTGTTAAGTACGCTCAGTTCATGGCACATTATCACCAATGATCCATACAAAGTCTCTCCTTTGTTTTTCTTATCTATTTATTCCCTCTTATTCCCCCTACCGTCCTTCTATTACTCTTTATCCAGTAGTCACCATACTGATATATTTAATGTGTATTTGGCGTGTATGGTTTGGCAAATGTGTGCATGTGTTTTTAATGCACTTAAATGGTATTGTGCTATATATGACAATGTCTATCATCTTTCTTCACTTTTATCATTAAATACTATATTTTAAGAACATTCATATTTCTTTGTGTACCTCTAATCCATTACTTCAATGCTCAGTATTTCATACACAATATTTCATGGTGTACATTGACTTCATTTTCTTTTCTACCCTTCTAGCAATGCATTCTCAGGTTGCCTCAAAATCCCTATTACTATAAATATTGCTGCAATGAACACTGATGTACATACCTGTCTGAAGATTTGTGTGAGAATTTCTTAGAACCATACATCAAAAGTGGAATTCCCAAACAATAAGCCATGCATAACTTTATTTTATGAGGAAATAACAGAATCGCTCCATCATGAGTTTTATAATCTATATTCTCAGTAGTCAACACTTCGTATTATCCAGCGTTTCAATTTCTTGGCCATTAATAGGTGTATCTTTTTGCCTTTACATTTATAATTTTCTGTTTACTAGTGATTGTGAGCACTTTCTTATGTTTCTTAGCTTTTTTGATTTTTTCCTCTGTAAAATTCTTATTCACTTTGTCAGTTTCAGCCTCTTTGTCACTTCTATTGGAACTGACCTGTTGAATTTTGGGAATTCTAACTTTTGTTGTTCTGCCATTTGTAGACTTCAAATATCTTTTCCCATTCTGTTTTATATGTACTAATTTTTTTCAGAGGCCATTTTGGACATAAATTCTTAATTTTATGTAATGTAATTAAACAACCTTTCCACCTATGCTTTGTGCTTTTGAAATTTAAAAAGTCCTTTCCTATCATGAAGATTTTTTTTAACTTATCTTACTAATATTTGTATAGTGTTACCTTTAACATTTAGTATTTAATTCTTTTGGAATCTTTTTTTTTTTTTTTTTTTTTTGCCTGTGCTGCATCAGCTGTGGGAACTTAGTTCCCAGACCAGGGATTGAACCCCGGCCCTTGCAGTCAAAGTGCCAAGTCCTAACCACTGGACTGCCAGGGAATTCCCTGGAACCATCTTTTGTAATGTGTCGATAGTTAGTGATCCAATCTTGTTTTTATCCATAGAATGAGACATTATTTAACACTATATGCTAAAGCAATTTATCTTTTATTAATTGATCTGTTGGGGCCCTTTATTATAAATTAAGGTTCTATATGTTTGTGTTTCTATCTCTGAGCCCTCTTTTAGATTTCACTTGACTATTGTCTATTTCTGCCTGATACCATACCATATTTAAATTATAATGGCCTTGTAATCCATCTAATTCTCTGCTTGGTTAATTTTATAGATATGAAGGAATCATAAGGTCATTTCCACCTAATGCCCAAATCTCTTTCAACGTTCCTGATGAATCATCCTCAGCCTCTGTTTAAACAACTCTGTTGATATTTTTCCAGGTATTCCATCTTGTTGTTAGTTTTAATATCCTCAACTATTTCATCTGTCCTCATGTGCTTTGGATATTCAGACATGTCTCAATTCCAGCCATCCTCCTCAGTGCACAGTCCGTTTGATCTTTGATCCTTTTAAAACATTATATGTGTAACTGGAAAACAGATAACTCAGATGTGGTCTGGTAAACATACAGTACAGTGAAATTATAGTCTCTCCTCATGTGGACACTAAAACTATTGATGGGTGCGCTTTTCATGGAGTACCTAATGCAGCTCTTAAAAACGTAGCACATCTTGAAAAACAAGTTAAAATATACCCGTCTACTATCACCACTGGAATGAATCTTAATTTCTTTAAACAGAACAAAGTGAAATAGTACTTCTAGTGCAGTTAAATTTATGATTTTCAAAATCTTCCTTCCATGAGCTAACTCTCAGAGACATTTGACTTGCTACTTTTCAAGACATACATCAAGATTGGTCATTTATACGGTCACACATCACAAAACTACTGTTAAGTACAGTAAATCTGCTATTTTGACTTATTTCACATGAGATCTAGTTTCCTTGGACCAATCCAAGTCAAATTGGCCATAATAATACCCTGACATGTCTCTTAACTATTTTTAGCAAGATCTCCTCACACATCTTTCGGCTCTCAGCATGGAAACATTTGGGAAAATATTAGAAGGATGATTTGCCGCCTCCAGGCAAGAAGGGAGAGAAACTTAAGAACCAGTGACAAGTTCCGCAGGAGGAGGACACAAAGTGTCACAAATCCTGTCAACATGTGACACACTGCTGCCGGCCTGTCAGCTCACCTTTAGTGTGCTATTAAAGGGCTGGTCGCATCATATCCTCATGCAAATTCCAGCTGTGTGCCCTGAAATTCAGGGAAAAGGCCTGGCAACCATGTGGGGTGTGCTGTTCATTAAAGAAGTTCATTGCAAAGAATTCTTAGGTTTTTTTCTCCATAAACTCTTGCTTACACTGCTTGAAAAATAAACACTTTTGCTGCTTTGCGCTTCAACATATTCCCTAAGCGATTTCCAGCCTACTCTAACAAACTGTCTTTAGGTTGTATTTGGACACTCTAAGCAATTTAGCTGAATGCATTTAGAATCAGCTTAGAAATCTGTTGAGCATTGTCTGAGAGTATACTAGAATAATTTATCTCATCCTTCAAAACCCAAGTTGAAGGTCATTTCCTTAGCGATGCCTCCATCTCTGCTAGAATAAATGCTTTGCCTTTTTATGCTCTCTTCAAAGACAGTTCACAACATGATTACAATATTCATTCATTCTTTCAGAAAACATTTCAGTGCCCATTAAAAATCAAACCCTGTGTTTAGTACTAAGGGTACAGAGTTGAACAAAAGTTAACCCTTTGCTTTAAAGAAGCTCTCAACGTAGTTGTAGAGATACTCACATAAACATATTGATTGCATCATAGTGTCATAAGTACAAGGATGAAGGCACGTGCAAGAGATGGAGTTTCTACAGGACAGTAATTAAACTGCCTTGGATTTGAGTCAGTTAAGACTTGATAGATGAGACATTTGACTGGGGTCTTGAAGAGAGAGATGTTCACCTGCAATCTAGTTTGTTTTGCATGTGTTGGCTCCCTCCACTAGAGTGCTGTGCTTCTTGGGCTGGAAAACACAAGTTCTTTAATCTCTGAATTACCACCGCATGGCAGGGAAACAGACATATAGCTAGTGCTCAAAAATATTAGATACATGTGTGTATTTTTGTGCCAGGGACTATGTCTACTTTAACTCTATTGAATACCTAATCCTTCAATAAAATTTTCTTCCTAGTTATTCACCTAGATTAAGACACATAGTTTTAAAAAAACTCATTAAATATAAGAAAGGGGAAGAAATATGCTGTAGGAGGCTCCCAAAATTTAGGATCAAGACCTAGAGTAAGGCCCTTTTTCCACTAGTCTGGCCCTGTCCTCCCTGATCATGGGTCCTGAGAAGGACTCCAGATTACACAGAGTTCGTGCAAACTTTTCCACTGGGCTTTGCTTTCCTGGGCAGCAAGAATTGAACATGCAAACATTCTTTATCCTTCATCACAGCCTGCCCTTTATTTTTCTCAGAGGCTTTGCCTTGTGTCCTGTAACAGCTAATCCATCTAAAAGACTTGTGTCATGATCATGGTTTAACATGTTATTCCACCTACACAACACATCTGGGTTGAAAGCAGGCATCTACCACAATTTACTCAAAATAGTGGCCTCGGGTGGGATTTTTCAGACATCACGGCAGTTCAGTGGGATCCGTGTGGTGGAGCGGGAGGACCTCGTGATACAGCTGACATTCTTTTAAAGCCTAGTCCAACCACATTCATTGATTTACAGCAACTTTATTTCTGTTGTTCAAGGAAAGAGGAGGGACAGGTGTAATGGAAAATGTGCCTCAAACCCGAAACCAGCTTTGTTCTCTCTACTTCCTCTCCAAGCACCCTCTAACATAACCACACCTTCTCCTAAGGGTTTGGTCTTTTGTTATTAGATTCTAAGAAAAGTTGCTTTCATACTGACTCTCATGTCACTCTAATGATTATTAACCTCGAAAATAATGGCCATATGCCAGACGCTAGTCAATTTAATCATCTCATTTACCAATTACAGAACTTCTTTCTAACGTGTGTGTTCTCCTGGTAGTACAGATAAGCAAACTGAAGTTCAGTGAGCTGATCACATCACACAGGAAACAGGCACCTGAAACTAAGTCTACCTGAGCCTGAAATCTTAGCTCATCTCATTAAATCACCCCACCTCCCTAATTTAATTCATGTTATAAAGATGTAGTATACATTAAATAGATTCTTAACGGTCATGAACCGGACATAGGAAAAGCACCATTTTCATAATATCTGGAAGGAGGAGGAAGAAAGCCAGCACTTCAGAATGTGAGGCTCTTGCCAGCGCCAGTGTGTGGAGATGGAGCTTGGGATGATGAAGTGCTGCTGTAAAGGCGAGTTGTTGCGGTGATCGGCAGCAGCTCCGACAGAGGCTGCGAGGGCCCTAGATGGAGGAGGGCAGTCCCTAAGGCCGCGTAGAGAGACGTGGGTACAGAGATAAGTCAGGATGACGCAGTTGGTTCATACACAGCTAAAGCCTGGTTCTTCTGACCACCTTAGGTTTACCCAAGCAGATTTGCTTTCAAGTAGTACTGGGTGACCAGTGACCATGACCAAATAAACAAACTTATGGTTACCAAAGGGGAAAGGTGGGGGAGGGAAGGATAAATTCAGAGTTTGGGATTAACAGATACACCCTACTATATATAAAGTAGATAAACAGCAAGGACCTACTGCATAGCACAGGGAACTGTACACCAGAAACTAACACAACTTGTAAATCAACTATACTTCAATAAAACAAACAAACAACAAAAGAAAACACAACATAGGACAGGGATAATTTGAGTGAGATTTTCATCTTTGGGGACCCATATAACATTTAAACCATGACAAACAGACCCTCAACTATGGCTTTTAGATTGCACTTCTGGAAATTTTCTAAGTCTCCCGGTGCTGAGACATGGTGGGGTAGGTGGAAGGAAGCTGGGGGAGGAGGTGGGCAGCGGTGCTATTCTGCTGTTGAGGCAAGTACCCAGAGCCTGAACTGGGAAGTAGGTGGACTCTGAACTTATTTCTCCCTTTCCGGGTGCTTTCTGGCCCTCTACGCTCATATCAAGTCAGTGGGGTTAAACACATGCCCCACGGAGTTCCAGGATGTGTGCATATGAGGTCATATTGCTCCTTGACCAGCCTGGGGTTCCAAGAGGGCCCCTGGAAAGCAGATCACTCCCCCTTTCTAGGGCAATATTTCATTTATTGAATGGCTTGAGATCAGGGCACAAGAATGGTGCTGACACACTGATTTAGGGTGAGTTCCATTCACCATAAAGGATAAAAATATTTCACATGCACTGACTGAGCAAAAATTAAATATCTAACTACCATTTCTCCGTCCACTGTTCTAAAGCTTCATCAATATATCGTTATATTTCCCAAGGGTCTGTAAATTCTGTAATGCACTTTAAAATCAAATTGTTGGTAAATTCCTAGGCCCTGCAAAAACTATTTACTTGGGGGAGACTCTGCTGGGCACCATAATGAAATGCTGGTGCTGTGAGTGCCGCTGTGGGACTCTCAGAAGTTGGGACTAGGGACATTTTTGGGGGCCAGTAACTTCTCTTTAACACATTGTAACTGAGTAGAAGTTAAGCCTGGTGGTACTACAGTAAGTTAAGCACCTACTAGAATGTCTCGAAAGCTTTTTCCCCACAAAGAGATGGTTTGTGACACTACGTTTATAATTGAAATTTGAACTGAATAAAATACATGCTTGGTATTACCCTGAAATATGTTTCAAGATTATTATGACTGCTTGTATTCTGTATTTATTCTTTTTATTTTATTTATATACTTATTACAGGTGTCCAGAAAAGTTGATAAAAAGTTTTATAGTACTTTGATTTTTTTTTTTCTTCTGGGAAAATAGGCTTAAGTAGAATATTGAAGCAGGAAAAAAAAAAATCCATGAAGTCAAGGGTGATCTAGTGACCAATAAGTAGTATCAAGACCCTTAAAGGTGGGTCACCAAGACTGCCCCTGGCCCTATGTGAGGATGTGCACCTGAAGAACTTTCCATGGATTCTGCATTTTAACCTTTTTCATGTGGCCCTAATGTGGAGACCACAACATGTTCTGTTAGACTAGACAAAGACATGGAGTTTTGAAGCATTAATGCAGATCCACCAGAATCGCAGACCTTTTCAGCCTAAAGAGCACACCGAGCCGATTTCTGCCAAGTAACATTCCAAGAATCAAACGAGGTCGATATTTAGCCACATAACCATATATCCTCGATATGAGCCATGCAAATAAGTTTTGCTTGGTCCAGGCCACAGTTCCACATGGAGAGTGGTCTGAGGGAATTTTGACATAGCTGAAAAACATCCAGGCTTAAGTGTTTCTCATTCAAATCTAAGCAAACCAACTGCTCCAAGAAACATAGACCTTAACCGTCAAAAAATTATAGGCTACAATTTCCAGAATAATATTAATTCTATGTTGTATTATGTGGCTCCCTGAAAATATATTTTAACACATACCAATATGCATCTAATACCTGTATTCATTTTATTTGCCTGGCTCCTATAAGCATTTAAGTTTGTAACAACCAGGTCAAAACAAGGTCAATGAGGCAAGAAGTCAAATTGATGTGAAATACAAGTAGCTGGGGGGTGAACATTTAGTACTCCCAGCATGTACAGCTCCAGGTTGAAGGAATAAAGTGCAGTGGACAGGTAAATTTACGGGTAATTTAGTTGTACCAATGATGCGTTCTATGAAGTATTGAAAATAAGAAAAGTTAGAGGTTGAAATATGAATGATATTATACATTTATATATATTGCCCACTGTTAATTATCTTAACCCAAAAGGTATTTTTTGTAATACATTAGAAAGTAACATTGTCATCTAGCAATATGATCAAACATTGATTTTCAAGGGACAGCTAAAGAAAGTTGTACTATAGCTAGAGTCGTGAACTGGAAAGAGCAGGGCATGAACTGGCCTGTGGGAAAAGGGTAACGTTTCCATAATGTTTAAGGTAAAGCAGTCAATTCAATTAAATACCACTCAGAGGCCCTTCTTTTGAGGCCAGCTTCTTTCTCTTTAACCTGACCTTCTCCCTGAGTGTTTGTGTTTAAATTGTTTACTGATATCATGTATGATAAAGGTCACAGCTAGTAAATATGCCCGACTTCACATTATACATCATGCAGGTCTAATGTTTCTGACCAAACCCCAAAGGAATAAATGTTAGGCACAGAGCTCAGCATTAGGGAAATAATTGAATTTGTCTGGCTATGCAATATAAAATGATTTGAAGGACAAAGAGGACTAAGAGTCTGAAAGGCCAAGTCAAAAAGAGACGAGTATTTTGAGAGTATTTGTTTTCCCCCCAGAGTATGCCATGACTACAGAATGATATGTGAAATACCTAGGCAAAGATCTTAAGCCAAGCAAAGGAAAATCTTTACAGTCTCATCTTATTTTTCTGGAGTTTTTAGGTAAATTCATTTCAACAGGGGTGGGAAAGAGAAAGGGATAACGGAGTGACTATCTTTAAATGAGTGGGCTTAGTGTATCATTTCTTCATTTTATTTTGCAAGTAGTGTAACTACTGCTCGGTCCACGGCCCTGTCAAAAGGATAAAAGAAGGACCAGCCTATCAGGATAAAGTCAAGTATGGAAAAAATAGGGTTGTGGTTGCAAACATACCAGGTTAAAATCAGAGAACCATTTGATCTTTCAGGATATTACACGCTTAAGCCATTTCACCAGCTTCTAAAATTTTTTGAACATATACTATGCTCCAAGCACAATTCTAAGCACCTTAAATGTGCTCTCTTCCTCTGTTCAATAACCCAGTGAGGATGGTATAATTATATCCCTATCTCATAGAGGAGAAACTGAAATCCAGAGTCCAGATAGCTTGCCCAAGATCACACAGCTAGTGATAGGCACAGGATTTGAACTCAAGATTTGAATTCAGAGCCTCAGCCCAGGTGTCTTCCACACTGGGTTTCTGACCCCTATATGTCTGGCACTTATCATTTTCCCTGTGCTGCATCTGAGAACACTTGAGAAACAGCTCCCTTCTCAAAATCATATAATTACTATTGCAAGAGCTAGACTCCATCTTTAGAAGTACTTCTCAAGTGAGGAGTGAAGTCAGCTTCTCCCTTTTTGCTTCCCAAAGGAGAAGGAGACGCACACCCACATTCACACACTTAGGTAAATATCTGAGAAGGAACTAGGACCCGGGCCCCAACCCATGTTTCAGGACCCCCAGTGGTCCTGACACTATATCAACTGATATTTCTTGATGGTTTACTATTTTCCAGGCACTGTGTCAATGTAACTTGCTTCATCTCATCACATTTCCTCTCCAAACACCATGTATATCTTTAGACAAACTTTACGCACTTTAATGCTTCACTGGAAACCTTCTCTTTGTCAAAGAATAGGAGCCACCTTTTTAGACCTACCTCTTTTAAAGCAGTCGTCAGAGTGGGTGCCTGGTAAATGTGGGTGGACTGAGTGAAAAAGTCATTGGTAGGAGACACACAAGGCAGCCTGACACACGTCTTTGCTCTTACCTTGCTCTGAAGAGCTTACAGTAATTTAGCTGAGATTTCGCTTGATCCTCCTCATTTCAATTCACTTTCTTGCCTTCTTCCCACTCCACCCTCATTTTCCCTGAAACAATAAAATTTATCCAGGGTGACTTCTCATGGTTTAAACCTTTCTCAAAATCCCCTTAATAATATAATCATCATGGGGCTCCTATTGTACCAATTAGTCTGTGATTATTGTCTTTACTAACATCATATTATATAGTTTCCCACATCCCCTAATAGAATAGAAACTCCCCCCAAAATTGTTGCGCTAGCATCACAGTATTTTATAAATATGTTAAACAATTGAAAAGCCTAGATAGACTCACAGCTCTTCTTGGACAGTAAAATATATATTTGCACTATTGACTTTTCCTTGACTTGTTTGTATCATGAGGAATAATAGTCTGAAAGCTATGGCTGGAATACCTTTATTTTATTAACTAAAATGCACAGCAAATGCCCTTTGATCTTAAAATAACAGTAATAACAGCAATGTGAAGAAAGCATATTGTCATTGTCAGTGGAAAAATTACATTGATGTAGGTATTAAAAGGTAATGTACATTTTTTTCACAAGATTTTCTGTAAAGATCAACCTTTTTGAAAACAATCTTAAAAGCACCCTTTGGATTTTCTTTATTACTTTCTCTGTTACCTTTACAAGGTTCTTTCAGAAAGTACCAATTTTATTTTAAAGTTTTAATCAATATTTCACACAGTGAAATCCTTTTCTTTGACACAATGAGTTATCAAAGCATTTTTTTTATTCCCAAGGCAGAAGATTTGAGCTGCGACTGACAGTAGATCTTGTGGATACTGTCCATGTCAAGATTAGATCAGACACTATGGAGATTCCTTTTCATGTTTGTAACTCTTAAATTAGCATAAGCAATACACAAATTCCTCCACTCTAAAGGTGAGTTTTCCTCAGTGGAATGACTATTGCTGATGGTATTTGATTTTCATTACTTCAAAAACAACATACAGCTATACAGTTGGAAATTGTACCTGGATATATACTTATCTCTTTCCTTTTCCTTGAAAGTAGTTGTCTCCAAAACCATAGTAAAAATTTCTCCTTAATATACTGTCTACAGTTTAAATGGCATATACAATTAAATTTCTCAGGTAAAAAAACTAGTCCTCAGGGCTTCCCTGGTGGTGCAGTGGTTGAGAATCTGCCTGCTAATGCAGGGAACACGGGTTCGAGCCCTGGAGCCGCACATGCCGCGGAGCGACTAGGCCCGTGAGCCACAACTACTGAGCCTGCGTGTCTGGAGCCTGTGCTCCACAACAAGAGAGGCCGCGACAGTGAGAGGCCCGCGCACCGCGATGAAGAGTGGCCCCCGCTCACCACAACTAGAGAAAGCCCTCACACAGAAACGAAGACCCAACACAGCCATAAATAAACAAATAAATAAATACAAATTAAAAAAAAAAAACCTAGTCCTCGTTGAACACAAACTTCTTTCTTACATGAAAAATAAAGATGATTATCAGCTGTTTCTGCATGTAGAATTAGAAATTTTCATACCCAAAAATATCTCTGAGAGAGAGAGAGAGAGAGAGAGAATTGCTGTTTTCTAGTTTGTTTTTTTCCAATAGAAGGGTTTTCTCTATTAAGACACTGAGAAGAGTTATGGTATGGTATACTGGTTGAGTGCAGTCTGACATCAGACTTTTGTGAGTTTGAATTCTGTCTCTGTCACTTGCTAGCCATGTGACTTTGGATAAGTCACTTAAGTTCTCTGAGTCTCGTTTTCCTTACATATAACAGTGCCTGAGAAGAGTGGCCCCCACTTGCCACAACTAGAGAAAGCCCTTGCACAGAAACGAAGACCCAACACAGCCATAAATAAATAAATAAAACCCAAAAGTTAAAAAAAAAAAAAAAATGCGTTAATATAACAGTGCCTGACTCATTGGCTGAGTAGAACAATTTAATGATACAAACCACATAAGTGCTTAACCCTATTCTTGACACATAATGGGTGTTTCATACATATTAGCATCATTATTATTTATGTAGTAAGTAGGATGTGTACAGGGACAGACATTTGCCTAAAAATGGCTCATATATTTAAGAAAGGAAGAAAAATTTATTTTTACCACATTTTCCCCCAAATTATGTCTGAGTATTGATAAAATTATTAATTTTGGTTTTTTTTTGTTTGTTTGTTTGTTTTTAATGACATCCAAGAGGTAAAATAATGTCATTTTCTGAGAATAGAAAGCAATTGGAATGTTACTAATATGGCTTTCTGGGAGCAACATTTTAAACATAGATTTTCTTAAGAGTCAATATTCTTTTAATATTAGATAGCTTCAGATTCTTATTATTTCAATGTTTTGTGACCAGCCAACCAGAAGGACTCTTAAAGAAAAATGCCACAGCTGGTAGGTTCCAAGAAAAATGTCCAGTTGGGCTGTGCAGGAAATTTTCTTCTGATTCACCTAATACAGCTTTAGGCTCTGTTAAGGGATGTAGTGCTGTCTTGGTTATGGATGACCATCTGGATGCTTCCCTGGCTTTAGAAGAATTTGGCCAATAGAAGATGAAGTCATTTTCTAAAGTTTGGCTGACGGCCCTGCATCATCTTTACTCTGACCATTCAGAAGGTGGGCATATATGAGCAAGAAAGGAAGTGTGATGCTGACACGAAAAATGGGGTTAATGAACCAGGAAGATGCATAATACAAACAAAACCATTTCAGCAAAGTAGAGTTTGCACCTTTTGTTCGATACACAGTGAGCATACACTCCAGAAATTAGCAAGCTTTTAAAATTTTAATTAATTTGATATGTTAAGTGGATTGTAGGTACCTACTTCCTTGTTGAAGGCTGGAGTGAAGTTAATCATCAACAGAACTTCTGGGAAAGGGAATTTTTCTGAATCCAGAAAATGGGAAATTTTCATGTATGATTTGAGTACTTTTAACTAGGGTCTAAATCATTCCTTTACATAATCCTATAATTAGGTTACTTTATGCCATCATTTTCTGCACAATGATTCAGAAAATATTCAGAGGAGCTACTGATATCCTAACTACATGAATGACAGAAATATATTTTTAAAGAGAAAAGCATATAAAATAATTATTTGGAGAATTAAATGCTTATGGAGAAGGACTGAAAGGGAAGATCCCTATCTTCCCCTTGGCTAGAATTATTCCCAGAATTTCTGGGAATTATTATATCCAAAGTCACGTTTTTACTTTCTGAATGAAGATATTTCTTAAAGGATGTGCAAGTAGATTAGAGAATGACCATCTTTGCCCAGCAAAGGGTCCTAAAACTATAGCTTCTTCCTGGCATGCATAACCACCCCAAGGTGAAAACAGCCACCTATCCAGGTAGGTTAATCCAGATTAGTTCCACTCAAAGAAAAATGTTCTTTTCGACCCTAAACAAATTATCTAAAGACAAGCTTCTCAGACAGTGGTAATCAGAAATTTGATTAAACAGAATAACCATTTTGCCCTTGTCCTTATCTGTCTTGAGAGTGTGTTTCTAATTTACTCAGCCTAAGGTGAGTGAGGTGATATCCCTTCATGGGGACCACATGCAAGTTTATGCCACAGGGGCAGTTACCCACAAAGGTGAACAACTGCCCTCACTCTGTGATGCTAAAATGTAACTGCCATTCTGCAAATCCTTTGTCTCCCCATGGTGACTGTTCTCAGAGAAATGTTACTAAAGCTTGCAGCATAACTGCTTGTAATAGAGCTGTGCTGGAATAAACTGAAAAGCTTTTTACACTCCTCACTGGCAAGCATATCACATTTTCCTGTTCTAGGAAAAACTATCCTCAACCACAGTCCATCAACTCCTAAAAGTGAAAAAAAGAAATACTACCTATGGATTTAGCCTATGTTATGAATCGTGTTGGTAAAACTTTAAGAATCTCTGTCTTCAGTCTAAAGGCTATTTTAAAAATATTTAGAATAAGTTACTGAGAGGAAACTATAAGTGTTTAAATTATTGAACATTCTTTTTGAAAGAGTATTATAATTTTATTTTTGAAAGAAAGAAAACCTTCAGAAATAAGACAGTATCTGATAATGAGAAATTTTCTGTGGAGGGTTTTTAGGGGGTTTTTAGTGTGGAACACATGTATTGAAGCATATGAGCGAGTGGAAGAAGAGGAGCCAAGATGATGGAGTAGAAAGTCCCTAGACTCACCTCCCCTCACAAGCATACCAAAATCACAGCTAACTGCAGAACAGCCGTGGATGAAAAAGACTGAGATCCACCAGAAAAGAACTTCTACAACAAGGGACATAATGAAGGAACCACAGCGAGATGGGCAGGAAGTGTGGACTCATGACACAACCAAATTCCATACCCCTCAGTGGGCGACCCACAAACTGGAGAATAATTATATTACAGACATTCTCCCACAGGAGTGAAAGTTCTGAGCCCCACATCAGGCCACCCCCCCAGACTGGCATCCAGCACCAAGAAGAGGAACCCCCAGAGCATTTGGCTTTGAAGGCCAGCAGGGCTCGATTTCAGGAACTCCACAAGATTGGAGGAAATAGAGACTTCACTCTTGAAGGACATACACAGAATCTTATGTGCACTGGGACCAAGAGTAAAAGCAGTAATTTGATAGGAGCCTGGGCCAGACCTACTTGCTGGTCTTAGAGGGTCTCCTGGGGAGGCAGGGAGTGGCTGTTGCTCACCCTAGGGACATAGACACTGGTGTCCAACACATCAGAAAGAATTCATTTGCATGAACTCTTCCGGAGGCTGACATCTTGGCAACAACACCTGGTCCCACGCAACAGCTTTTAGACTCCAGAGCTGGGAGGCCTTGGACCAAACAACAAACTGGGCAGGGACAAGCTCCACCCATCCACAGACAGGCTGCCTAAAGACTTCTTGAGTCCACAGCTGCCTCTAGACATGCCCCTAGTAATGGCCCTGCCTACCAGAGGGCCAAGATGCAGCTCCACCCACCAGTGGGCAGGCACCAGCCCCTCCCACCAGGAAGACTATACAAGCCTCTAGACCAGGCTTGCCTACCAGGGGGCAGACACCAGAGAAAGAAAAGTACAGTCCTGCAGCCTGCAGACCAAGTCTGCAAACACAGGCCAGACACTACCGTGGGACCAGCTGGACCATGGTCCTTGGGTGATGAGAGGGGAAGGTACGGCTGGGATGCATAGGACGTCTCCTACAGAAGGCCATTTCTCCAAGGTTGAGAAATGTAACTAACCTGCCACATACATAAAAATACAAATAGCAATTTAGATAAAATGAGGTGACAGAGGAATATGTTTCAGATGAAGGAAAAAGATAAAACCCCAGATAAAGAACTAAGTGACATGGAGGTAGGCAATCTACAAGAAAGTGGGCAGAGTAATGATTGTAAAGATGATCAAAGATTCAAGAAGAGAATAGACGCACAGAGCAAGAAATTGCAAGAAGTTTTTAAAAAAGAGTTAGAAAATATAAAGAACAACAAAACAGAATTGAAGAATACAATAACTGAAGTGAAAAATACACTGGAAGTAATCAATAGTAGACTAAATGAGGCAGAAGAACAGATAACTGAGCTGGAAGACCGAATAGTGGAAATCACTGCCACCAAACGAAAAAAGAAAAAAGAATAAAAAGAAATGAGGACAGTTTAAGACATCTCTGGGACAACATCAAGTGCACTAATATTCACATTATAGGGGTCCCAGAAGGAGGAGAGAAAGAGAGAAATGGGCTGAGAAAATATTTGGAGATAATAGCTGAAAACTTCCCTAACCTGGAAAAGGAAACAATCATGCAAGTCCAGGAAGTGCAGAGAGTCCCATACAGGATGAACCCAGAGAGGAACACATCAAGACACATTGTAATCAAAGCGGCCAAAGTTAAAGGTAAAGAGAGAATATTAAAAGCAACAAGGGAAAAGCAACAAATAACATACAAATGAACTCCCATAAGGTTATCAGCAGATTTTTCAGCAGAAACTTCAGGCCAGAAGGGAGTGGCTGGGTATACTTAAAGTGATGAAAGAGAAAAAACTACAATCAAGAATATTCTACCTAGCAAGGACCTTGTTCAGATTTGATGGAGAAATCAAAAGCTTCACAGACAAGTGAAAGGTAAAAGAATCCACCACCACCAAACCAGCTTTACAACAAATGTTAAAGGAAGTTCTCTAGGCAGAAAAGAAAAGGCCACAACCAGAAACAAGAAAATTATGAAGTGGAAAAACTCGCTGGTAAAGGCAAACACACAATAAAGGCAAGAAATTATCCACACTTAAAGCTAGCAGGAAGGGTAAAAGACAAAAGCAGTAAAATCATCTGTATCAGCAATAAGTACTTAAAGGATACACAAAACAATTAAATGTAAAATATAATATCAAAAAGAGTAACTGAGGGGAAGAGGGTACAAAGGCAGGGTATCTAAAATGCATGCAAAATTAAGAGATCAACAACTTAAGACAAGAACATATACATATATATAGACTGCTATACTTAAACCTCATGGTAACCGCAAACCAAAAGTCTATAATAGATAAGGACACAAAAAAGAAAAAGGAAACCAAAAATAACACTAAAGACAGTCATCAAATCATAAGAGAACAGAACAAAGAAAAAGGAAGATAAAAGACATACAAAAACAAATCCAAAACAATTAACAAAATGGCAATAGGAACACACGTATTGATAATTAACTTAAATGTAAACATATTAAATGCTCTAACCAAAAGATATAGACTGGCTGAATGAATACAAAACAGGACCCATATATATCTGCCTACAAGAGACCCACTTCAGATCTGGGATACATACAGACGGAAAGTGAGGGGATGGAAAAAGGTATTCCACCCAAATAGAAATCAAAAGACATCTGGAGTAGTAATACTGGTATCAGAGAAAATAGACTTTAAAATAAACACTGTAACAAGAGACAAAGAAGGACACTGCATAATGATCAAAGGATCACTCTAAGAATAGGATATAACAATTGTAAATATATATGCACAAAACATAGGGGCACCTCAATATATAAGGCAAATGTTCACACCTATAAATGGAGAAATTGACAGTAACACAATAATAGTGGAGGATTTTAACACCTCACTTACATCAATGGGCAGATCATCCAGACAGAAAATCAATAAAGGAAATGAGGTCCTTAAATGACACATTAGACCAGATGGACTCAACTGATACTTATAGGGCATTCCATCTGAAAGCAGCAGAATACACATTCTATTCAAGTGCACATGGAACATTCTCCAGGATAGATCACATGTTGGGCCACAAAGCAAGCCTTGGAAAATTTAAGAAAATTAAAATCTTATCAAGCATCTTTTCCAACCACAACACTATGAAGCTAGAAAACAACTACAAGAAAAGAACTGCAAAAAACACAAACACGTGGAGGCTAAACAATATGCTACTAAACAACTGAAGGATCACTGAAGAAAATCAGAGAAAATCAAATAATACCTAGAGACAAATGAAAACAAAAACACAATAATCTAAAACGTATGGGACGGACGCAGCAAAAGAAATTCTAAGAGGGAAATTTATAGTGATACAAGCTTACCTCATGAAACAAGAAAAACCTCAAATAAAAAAACCTAACCTTACATGTAAAGCAACTGGAGAGAAAATAAATAAATAAATAAAAACCAAAGTTAGTAGAAGGAAAGAAATCATAAAGGTCAGAGCAGAAATAAATGCAATAGAGACTAAAAAACAATAGAAAAGATCAGTGAAACTAAAAACTAGTTCTTTGAAAAGATAAACAAAATTGATACACCTTTAGCCAGACTCATCAAGAAAAAAGGGGAGAGGGCTCAAACCAATAAAATCAGAAATGAAAAAGGAGTAGTTACAACTGACACCACAGAAATACAAAAGATCACAAGAGACTACTATGAGCAGTTGTACACCAATAAAATGGACAACCTAGAAGAAACAGACAAATTCTTAGAAAGGTACAATCTCCCAAGATTGAACCAGGAAGAAGTAGAAAATATGAACAGACCAACTACCAGTACTGAAAATGAATGAGTAATTTAAAAACTCCCTACAAACAAAAGTCCAGGACAAGATGGCTTCACAGGTGCTTTGTAGCAAACATTTAGAGAAGACTTAATATCTATCCTTCTCAAACTATTCCAAAAAATTGCAGAGGAAAGAACATTTCTGAACTCATTCTATGAGATCACCACTGCCCTGATACCAAAACCAGACAAATATACCACAAAAAAGAAAATTACAGGCCAATATCACTAATGAACATAGATTCAAAAATCCTCAAGAAAATACTAGCAAACCAAATGCAACAATACATTAGAAGGATCATACACCATATTCAGCTGAGATTTATCGCAGGGATGAAGGATTTTTCAATATCCACAAATCAGTCACTCTGATACACCACATTAACAAATTGAAGGATAAAAACCATATGATCATCTCAATAGACTCAGAAAAATCTTTTGAAAAAATTTAACAACCATTTATGATAAAAACTCTTTAGACAGTGGGCATAGAAGGAACATACGCCAACATAATAAAAGCCCTATATGACAAACCCACAGCTAATATCATATTCAACAGTAAAAAGGTGGAAGCATTTCCTCTAAGATCAGGAACAAGGCAAGGATGCCCACTCTCGCCACTTTTATTCAACATAGTTTTGGAAGTCCTAGCCACAAAAATCCAAGAAGAAAAAAATAAATAAAAGAAATTCAAATTGAAAAAGAAGCAGTAAAACTGTCAGTCTGTGCAGATGACACGATGCTATACAAAGAAAATCCTAAAGACCCTAGAGAAAAGTACTACAGCTCATCAATGAATTCAGTAAAGTTGCTGGATATAAAACTAATACACAGAAACCTGTTGCATTTCTATACACTAACAACAAAATATCAGAAAGAGACATTAATGAAACAATCTCAATTACTAATGCATCAAAAAGAATAAAATACCCAAGGAGGCAAAAAACCCATACACTGAAAACTTTAAGACTCTGATGAAAGAAATTAAAGATGACACAAACAGATGGAAAGACACACTGTGTTCTTGGATTAGAATAATCAATATAGTTAAAATGACCATACTACCCAAGGCAATCTTAAGATTCAATGCAATCTCTATCAAATTGCCAGTGGCATTTTTCACAGAACTAGAAAAAAATAATCTTAAAATTTGTATGGAAACACAAAAGACCCCGAATAGCAAAAACAATCTTGAGAAAGAAGAAGTAAACTGGAGGGATTATGCAATCTGACTTCTGACTATACTACAGAGCTATAGTAATCAAAACAGTATGGTACTAGCATAAAAACAGACATATAGATCCATGAAACAGGATAGAAAGCCCAGAGATAAACCCACACACCTATGGTCACCTAATCTATGACAAAGGAGGCAAGAATATACACTGGGAAAAAGAGAGCCTCTTCAGTAAGTGGTGCTGGGAAAACTGGACAGCTACATGTAAAAGAATGAAATTAGAACATTCTCTAGCACCATATACAAAAGTAAATGAATTAAAGACCTAAATGTATGACCAGATACTATAAAACTCCTAGAGGAAAACATAACAGAACACCCTTTCACATAAATCACAGCAATATTTCTTTGGAACTGTCTCCTAGGGTAATGGAAATTAAAGCAAAAATAAACAAATATTACCCAATTAAACTTAAAAGCTTTTTCAGGGCAAAGGAAACCATTAAAAAAAATGAAAAGACCACCTACAAAATGGGGGAAAATATTTGCAAATGATATTACCGACAAGGGATTAATTTCCAAAATATACAAACAGCTTATACAGCTTAATATTAAAAAAATCCATTCAGAAAATGGGCAGAAGACCTAAAACATTTCTCCAAAGAAGACATACAGATGGCCAACAGGCACATGAAAAGATACTCAGTATCACTAACTATTAGAGAAATACAAATCAAAACTACAATGAGGTATTACTTTACAACAGTCAGAACGGCCATCATTAAAAAGTCTACAAATAATAAAAGTTGGAGACGGTATGGAGAAAAAGGAATCCTCCTACACTGTTAGAGGGAATATATACTGGTACAGACACTATAGAAAGCAGTATGGAGGGTCCTTAAAAAACTAAAAATAGAGTTGCCATATGATCCAGCAATACCACGCATGGGCATATATCCAGAGAAAATTCTAATTCAAAATTATACATTCATCCCAATGTTTACAGCAATATAATTTACAATAGCCAAGTAATGGAAGCAACCTAAGTGTTCACTGACAGATGAATGGGTAAAGAAGACAGACAGACAGACACATAGATAGATAGATATACACATAATATTTATATATGTATATATATACACACACATATACACACACACAATGGAATACTACTCAGCGATAAAAAAGAATGAAATAATGCTATTTGTAGCAACATGGATGGACCTAGAGATTATCATATTAAGTGAAGTAAGGCAGAAAGAGAAAGACAAATAACATATGATATTGCTTATCCGTGGAATCGAAAATATGATGCAAATGAATTTATTAAAAAGACAGAAATAGACTTGCAGATATAAAAAACAACCTTATGGTGACCAAAGAGGAAAATGGGGGTGACGTGGGAGAGGGATAAATTAGGAATTTGGGATCAACAGATACACCCTACTATATATAAAACAGATAAACAAGAAGAACCCACAGTATAGAGCAGAGAATTTATTCAATATCTTTTTTTTTTTTAACATCTTTATTGGAGTATAATTGCTTTACAATGGTGTGTTAGTTTCTGCTTTACAACAAAGTGAATCAGCTATACATATACATATATCTCCACATCTCTTCCCTCATGAGTCTCCATCCCTCCCACCCTCCCTATCCCACCTCTAGGTGGTCAAAAAGGACCAAGCTGATCTCCCTGTGCTATGTGGCTGCTTCCCACTAGCTATCTATTTTACATTTGGTAGTATACATAAGTCTATGCCACTCTCTCACTTCGTCCCAACTTACCCTTCCCCCTCCCCATGTCCTCAAGTCCATTCTCTAGTAAGTCTGCATCTTTATTCCCGTCCTGCCCCTAGGTTCTTCATAACCATTTTATTTTACTTTATTTTTAGATTCCATATATTTGTGTTAGCATACGGTATTTGTTTTTCTCTTTCTGACTTACTTCACTCTGTATGACAGTCTCTGTGTCCATCCACCTCCCTACAAATAACTCAATTTCGTTTACTTTTATGGCTGAGAAATATTCCATTGTACACATGTGCCACATCTTCTTTATCGATTCATCTGTTGATGGACACTTAGGTTGATTCCATGTCCTGGCTATTGTAAATAGAGCTGCAATGAACATTATAGTACATGATTCTTTTTTAATTATGGCTTTCTCAGCGTATATGCCCAGTAGTGTGATTGCTGGGTTGTATGGTAGTTCTATTTTAAGGAACATCCATACTGTTCTCCATAGTGGCTGTAAAAATTTACATTCCCACCAACAGTTCAAGAGAGTTCTCTTTTCTCCATACCCTCTCCAGAATTTATTGTTTGTAGATTTTTTGTTGATATCCATTCTGACTGGTGTGGGGTGATACCTCATTGCAGTTTTGATTTCCATTTCTGTAATGATGAATGATGTTGGGCATTCTTTCATGTGTTTGTTGGCAACCTGTACATCTTCTTTGGAGAAATGTCTATTTAGGTCTTCTGCCCATTTTTGGATTGGGTTGTTTGTTTCTTTAATATTGAGCTGCATGAGCTGCTTGTAAATTTTGGAGATTAATCCTTTGTCAGTTGCTTCATTTGCAAAGATTTTCTCCCATTCTAAGGGTTATCTTTTGGACTTGTTTATGGTTTCCTATGCTGTGCAAAAGCATTTAAGTTTCATTAGGTCCCATTTGTTTATTTTTGTTTTTATTTCTATTTCTCTAGGAGGTGGGTCAAAAAGGATCTTGCTGTGATTTATGTCATAGAGTGTTCTGCCTATGTTTTCCTCTAAGAGTTTGATAGTGTCTGGCCTTACATTTAGGTCTAATTTTGAGTTTATTTTTGTGTATGGTGTTAGGGGGTGTTCTAATTTCATTCTTTTACATGTAGCTGTCTAGTTTTCCCAGCACCACTTATCGAAGAGGCTGTCTTTTCTCCATTGTATATTCTTGCCTCCTTTATCAAAAATAAGGTGACCATATGTGTGTGGGTTTATCTCTGGGCTTTCTATGCTGTTCCATTGATCTATATTTCTGTTTTTGTGCCAGTACCATACTGTCTTGATTACTGTAGCTTTGTAGTATTGTCTGAAGTCAGACAGCCTGATTCCTCCAGCTCCATTTTTCTTTCTCAAGATTCCTTTGGCTATTCGGGGTCTTTTGTGTTTCCATACAAATTGTGAAATTTTTTGTTGTAGTTCTGTGAAAAATGCCACTGGTAGTTTGACAGGGATTGCACTGAATCTGTAGATAGCTTTGGGTAGTATAGTCATTTTCACAATGTTGATTCTTCCTATCCAAGAATATGTTATACCTCTCAATCTGTTTGTATCATCTTTAATTTCTTTCATCAGTGTCTTATAGCTTTCTGCATACAGTTCTTTTGTCTCCTTAGGTAGGATTACTCCTAGATATTTCATCCTTTTTGTTGCAATGGTAAATGGGAGTGTTTCCTTAATTTGTCATTCAGATTTTTCATCATTAGCGTATAGGAATGCTAGAGATTTCTGTGCATTAATTTTGTATCCTGCTACTTTTCCAAATTCATTGATTAGCTGTAGTAGTTTTCTGGTAGCATCTTTAGGATTCTCCATGTATAGTATCATGTCATCTGAAAACAGTGCAGCTTTACTTCTTCTTTCCCAATTTGGATTCCTTTTATTTCTTTTTCTTCTATGATTGCTGTGGCTAAAACTTCCAAAACAATGTTGAATAATAGTGGTGAGAGTGGGCAACAATGTCTTGTTCCTGATCTTAGTGGAAAAGGTTTCAGTTTTCACCACTGAGAACAATGTTGGCTGTGGGTTTGTCATATATGGCCTTTATTATGTTGAGATAAGTTCCCTCTATGCCTATTTTCTGGAGGGTTTTTACCATAAATAGGTGTTGAATTTTGTCGAAAGCTTTTTCTGCATCTATTGAGATGATCATATGGTTTTTATCCTTCAATTTGTTAATATGGTGTATCACATTGATTAATTTGCATATAGTGAAGAATCCTTGCATTCCTGGAATAAACCCAACTTGATAATGATGTATGATCCTTTTAATGGGCTGTTGGATTCTGTTTGCTAGTGTTTTGTTAAGGATTTTTGCATCTATGTTCATCAGTGACATTGGCCTGTAGTTTTCTTTCTTTATGACATCTTTGTCTGGTTTTTGTATCAGGGTGATGATGGCCTCATAGAAAGAGTTTGGGTGTGTTCCTCCCTCTGCTATATTTTGGAAGAGTTTGAGAAGGATAGGTGTTAGCTCTTCTCTAAATGTTTGATAGAATTCGCCTGTGAAGCCATCTGGTCCTGAGCTTTTGTCTGTTGGAAGACTTTTAATCAGTTTCAATATCAGTGCTTTTGATTCGTCTGTTTATAGTTTCTATTTCTTCCTGGTTCAGTCTCGGAAGGTTGTGCTTTTCTAAGAATTTCTCCATTTCTTCCAGGTTGTTCATTTTATTGGCATAGAGTTGCTTATAGTAATCACACATGATCCTCTGTATATCTGCCATGTCAGTTGTTACTTCTCCTTTTGCATTTCTAATTCTATTGATATGAGTCTTCTCCCTTTTTTTCTTGATGAGTCTGGCTAGTGGTTTATCAATTTTGTTTATCTCCTCAAAGAACCAGCTTTTACTTTTACTGATCTTTGCTATCGTTTCTTTCATTTTATTTCATTTATTTCTGATCTGACCTTTATGATTTCTTTCCTTCTGCTAACTTTGGGGTGTTTTGTTCTTCTTTCTCTAATTGCTTTAGGTGTAAGGTTAGGTTGTTTATTTGAGATGTTTCTTGTTTCTTAAGGTAGGATTGTATTGCTATAAACGTCCCTTTTAGAACTGCTTTTGCTACATCTGATAGGTTTTGGGTCTTCGTTTCCATTGTCATTTGTTTATAGGTATTTTTTGATTTCCTCTTTGATTTCTTCAGTGATCTGTTGGTTATTAAAGAGTGTATTGTTTAGCCTCCATGTGTTTGTATTTTTTACAGATTTTTTCCTGTAATTGATATCTAGTCTTATAGCATTGTGGTCAGAAAAGATACTTGATACAATTTCAATTTTCTTAAATTTATCAAGACTTGATTTGTGACCCAAGATATGATCTATCCTGGAGAATGTTCCATGAGCACTTGAGAAGAAAGTGTATTCTGTTGTTTCTGGATGGAATGGCCTATAAGTATCAATTATGTCCATCTTCTTTAATGTATCATTTAAACTTTATGTTTCCCTATTTATTTTCATTTTGGATGATCTGTTCATTGGTGAAGTGGGGTGTTAAAGTCCCCTACTATGATTGTGTTACTGTTGATTTCCCATTATGGCTGTTAGCATTTGCCTTATGTATTGAGGTGCTACTATGTTGGGTGCATAAATATTTACATTTGTTATACCTTCTTCTTGGATCGATCCCTTGATCATTATGTAGTGTCCTTCTTTGTCTCTTGTAATAGTCTTTATTTTAAAGTCTATTTTATCTGATATAAAAATTGCTACTCCAGCTTTCTTTTGATTTCCATTTGCATGGAATATCTTTTTCCATCCCCTCACTTTCAGTCTGTATGTGTCTCTAGGTCTGAAGTGGGTCTCTTGTAGACAGCATATATATGGGTCTTGTTTTTGTATCCATTCAGCCAGTCTATGTCTTTTGGTTGGAGCATTTAATCCCTTTACATTTAAGGTAATTATTGATATGTATGTTCCTATTACCATTTTTTTAATTGTTTGGGGTTTGTTATTGTAGGTCTTTTCCTTCTCTTGTGTTTTCTGCCTAGAGAAGTTCCTTTAGCATTTGTTGTAGAGCTGGTTTCGTGATGCCGAATTCTCTTAGCTTTTGCTTGTCTGTAAAGGTTTTAATTTCTCCATCAAATCTGAATGAGATCCTTGCTGGGTAGAGTAATCTTGGTTGTAGGTTTTTCCCTTTCATCACTTTAAATATGTCCTGCCACTCCCTTCTGGCTTGCAGAGTTTCTGCTGAAAGATCAGCTGTTAACCTTATGGGGATTCCCTTGTATGTTATTTATTTTTTTTCCCTTGCTGCTATTAATATTTTTTCTTTGTATTTAATTTTTGATAGCTTGATTAATATGTGTCTTGGTGTGTTTACCTTGGATTTATCCTGTATGGGACTCTCTGTGCTTCCTGGACTTGAATAACTATTTCCTTTCTCATATTAGGGAAATTTTCATCTATAATCTCTTCAAATATTTTCTCAGTTCCTTTCTGTTTCTCTTCTTCTTCTGGGACCCCTATAATTCGAATGTTCGTGTGTTTAATGTTGTCCCAGAGGTCTCTGAGACTGTCCTCAATTCTTTTCATTCTTTTTTCTTTATTCTGCTCTGTGGTCCTTATTTCTACTATTTTATCTTCCAGGTCACTTATCAGTTCTTCTGCCTCAGTTATCCTGCTATCGATTCCCTCTAGAGAATTTTTAATTTTATTTTTGGTGGTGTTCATCATTGTTTGTTTGCTCTTTAGTTCTTCTAGGTCCTTGTTAAACATTTCTTGTATTTTCTCCATTCTATTTCCAAGATTTTGGATCAACTTTACTATCGTTACTCTAAATTCTTTTTCAGGTAGACTGCCTATTTCCTTTTCATTTGTTTGGTCTGGTGGGTTTTTCCCTTGCTCCTTCATCTGCTGTGTGTTTCTCTGTCTTCTCATTTTGCTTAACTTACTGTGTTTGGGGTCTCCTTTTTGCAGGCTGCAGGTTCGTAGTTCCTGTTGTTTTTGGTGTCTGCCTCCAGTGGCTAAAGTTGGTTCAGTGGGTTGTGTAGGCTTCCTGGTGGAGGGAACTAGTGCCTGTGTTCTGGTGGATGAATGTGGATCTTGTCTTTCTGTTGGGCAGGTCTGCGTCTGGTGTTGTGTTTGGGGGTGTCTGTGACTTTATGATTTTAGGCAGACTTTCTGCTAGTGGGTGGGGTTGCCTTCCTGTCTTGCTAGTTTTTTGGCATAGGGTGTCCAGCACTGTAGCTTGCTGGTCATTGAGTGGAGCTGGGTCTTGGACTTGAGATGGAGATCTCTGGGAGATTTTCGCCATTTGATACTACTTGGAGCTGGGAGGTCTCTGGTGGACGAACGTCCTGAACTTGGCTCTCCCACCTCAGAGGCACAAGCCTGACACCCAGCTGCACCAGTAAGACCCTGTCGTCCACATGGCTCAGAATAAAAGGTAGAAACAAAAGAAGGAAAGAAAGAAAAGAAAGAAAAGAGAAGAAAGAAAATTTAAATAAAATAGTTATTAAAATAAAAATAAAAAATAATTATTAAAAATAAAAAAATTAAAAAGTAATAAGAAAAGAAAGAAAGAAGAGAGCAACGAAACGAAAAAAAAAAAAATCCATCAATGATAACAAGTGCTAAAATCTATATTCAAAAAAAAAAAAAAAAGGACAGACAGAACCCTAGGTCAAATGGTAAAAGCAAAGCTATACAGACAAAATCACACACAGAAGCATACACATACACACTCACAAAAAGAGAAAAAGGAAAAAAAAAATATATATATATATATTGTTGCTCCCAAAGTCCACCACCTCAATTTGGGATGATTCGTTGTCTATTCAGGTATTCCACAGATGCAGGGTGTATCAAGTTGATTGTGGAGATTTAATCCACTGCTCCTGAGGCTGCTGGGAGCGATTTCCCTTTCTCTTCTTTGTTCATGCAGTTCCTGGGGTTCAGCTTTGAATTTGGCCCCGCCTCTACGTGTAGGTCGCCTGAGAGTATCTGTTCTTTGCTCAGACAGGACTGGGTTAAAGGAGCAGCTGATTAGGGGGCTCTGGCTCACTCAGGCGGGGGGGAGGGAGGGGTACGGATGTGGGGCGAGCCTGCAGCAGCAGAGGCAGGCACGACGTTGTACCAGCCTGAGGTGCGCCATGTGTTCTCCTGGGGAAGTTGTCCCCGGATCATGGGACTCTGGCAGTGGCCAGCTGCACAGGCTCCCGGGAGGGGAGGTGTGGAGAGTGACCTGTGCTTGCCCACAGGCTTCTTGGTGGCTGCAGTAGCAGTCTTAGCGTCTCATGCCCGTCTCTGGTGTCCGCACTGATAGCCGCACTTTGCACCCGTCCCTGGAGCTCATTTAGGCGGTGCTA
This sequence comes from Balaenoptera ricei, assembly GCF_028023285.1. Classification (NCBI taxonomy): domain Eukaryota; kingdom Metazoa; phylum Chordata; class Mammalia; order Artiodactyla; family Balaenopteridae; genus Balaenoptera; species Balaenoptera ricei. The sequence continues at coordinate 82,223,830 of NC_082641.1, forward strand.
TGAATTCCCTCTCCTCAGCACCCCGAAACAATGGTCTCTTGCCTCTTAGGCAGGTCCAGACCTTTTCCCAGACTCCCTCCCGGCTAGCTGTGGTGCACTAGCCCCCTTCAGGCTATGTTCACGCCGCCAACCCCAGTCCTGTCCCTGCAATCTGACCAAAGCCCGAGCCTCAGCTCCCAGTCCCCGCCCGCCCCGGCGGGTGAGCAGACAAGCCTCTCGGGCTGGTGAGTGCTGGTCGGCACTGATCCTCTGTGCGGGAATCTCTCCGCTTTGCCCTCCTCACCCCTGTTGCTGCGCTCTCCTCCGTGACTCCGAAGCTTCTCCCTCTGCCCTCCGCTGTCTCCACCCGCGAAGGGGCTTCCCAGTGTGTGGAAACCTTTCCTCCTTCACAGCTCCCTCCCACTGGTGCAGGTCCCATCCCTATTCTTTTGTGTCTGTTTTTTCTTTTTTCTTTTGCCCTACGCAGGTACATGGGGAGTTTCTTGCCTTTTGGGAGGTCTGAGGTCTTCTGCCAGCGTTCAGTAGGTGTTCTGTGGGAGTTGTTCCACATGTAGATGTATTTCTGATGTATTTGTGGGAGGAAGGTGATCTCCATGTCTTACTCTTCCACCATCTTGAAGGTCTCCCATCTCAATATCTTGTAGTAACCTATAATGGAAAAGAATCCAAAAAAGAATATATATACATATATTTGTGTATATATATATATATATTATATATATATATAATATATATATATCACTTTGCTCTATATCTGAAATTAATACAACATAGTAAATTAACTATATTTCAATAATAAATGGTTATAAATAAAATAAAAGCTAAAAAAAAAAAGCATAAGAACAACTTCTCTGTATAGACACAATGATATTGCTGGTGGTATAGAATATGATGGATTGCTATAGTTTTGCCAAGTCATGCTTTGTGTCTTGGTGAAATATAACATAATTTAAAAACCCAGAGAGTCTTTTTTTCGCATCTGACATTATGTGGTGACATTAAAGGAATCTTGTATATTAAATATTTAAAAGTCATGTAAATCACATTCATGTGTTTAATAAATGTCTCATATATTGGTATGCTCCCTTTCTCAATGTATTTTAAGATATTTACACCCCTGGGTGTATAGTCCCCTAATGTTAAAATATGCTAAAAGCTATAAAAATGCTAATGTCAGTATAAACAATGAGCCCAGGTAACTTTTTTTTTTATAAATTTATTTTATTTTATTTATTTTATTTTTGGCTGCGTTTGGTCTTCGTTGCTGCACGTGGGTTTTTCTCTGGTTGTGGCGAGTGGGGGCTACTCTTCATTGTGGTGTGTAGGCTTCTCATTGTGGTGGCCTCTCTTGCTGGGATCACGGGCTCTAGGCTCATGGGCTTCAGTAATTGTGGCACTCAGGCTTAGTAGTTGTGGCTCATGGGCTCCAGAGCACAGGGTCAGTAGTTGTGGCGCACAGGGTTAGTTGTTCCGTGGCATGTGGGATATTCCCGGACCAGGACTCAAACCCGTGTCTCCTGCATCAGCAGGCAGATTCTTAACCACTGCATCATCAGGGAAGCCCCAGGCCCAGGTAATTTTTAATTGGTTTGGAGATACTGTACTTTTTAATTCTTTTATCTGTACTTTTTAATTCTTTTATCTGAAGACTATGATCTGAGCACATTACTCCTTCCCTGGGTTCCTGCTTCCCTGAACAACTTTCTTCATAGTTCTCTACGGAGCAGATCACTTTGTGCTGGAGGGGCTAACCCTGAGTGGCATCCATAGTGGTGGGAGTCAACCAGGGGCGTCTAGGCTGGCTTCTTGTACTCTCACAACCATAGAGGTCAGAGGGAGCTGCCAGTGCAATTCCTGGGGCTCCCATGATGGTGAGGAGGAGGGGGTGGAGAGGGACTGAGGTAACTAGTATCAGCAAATGCAGATACCTGTGGAGGGAAAGCTGGTGAAATCTGCAGGGTGTTTTCGGCAGCCATGTTGGCCCTTGATTTCTTCTTCAGTGGTGAAGCTGCTGGGTTTGTCTGGAGAACAGGTCACTGGGAACCACACTTGTTCCCATTGTGTGGCTGCAAGTGGTAGTCCCTGCTTTTCTTCCTTGTTCCTAGCTGTCTTCATAAGTCTCAGCTTTGCTGGTCTGGATGCAGTGAAACCAAAGAGGGACCTATTGGTGCCCCAAAAGGTTGGAAAAGCTGGTAGCTCACCTGCTCTTCCTTTTCTGGCGAGGGGAATTCTTTCCATCTGGGAAGTACCCTCTTGGCCCTGAGCAGTGCCAGTTTGGGGATGGGATGATGCAAGCAAAGTGAAGCTGTGTTCCTCCTCTTCTTATGTGGTTATTCTCAAGTTTTTTGTTCACTGTGTTGCTCAGATTTCTTAAGTGGACTCCGGAGCTCTCCCAGAGATGTTGTTCTTTGTGGATAGCTGTCTCCCATCTTTGTTGGGAGACTGAGGTTGGGGTCTCCTATGTCTCTATTTTGGTGATATCACTCTCAAAAGAATTTTTACATGAAAGAGTTTCCAGCTCATGTCTAGTTTATGCTTTTCCATTATACCATGTTCTACATGTTTACTACCTTGCCACCAGCCAACACAATTCCTTGAGGACTCTAGAACCTGGATCCCCATCTTCTTTACTACCTCTATTTCTAATGTTATGGTAGATAACTTCAGTAGCCACTTGAAAGATCCAATCAGTAGTCTAGCTTTACAAACTTGTAACCTCATCCTCAGTTGATATTCATCTCCCTTCCACGAATTTTCTAGGGCCCAAGATCTTATCATCTCAACTCCATCTCTTTCTTACTCAAAGTTCATTCTTACACCTGATCTTTGCGTCCTCCAAGACAGCCAGATCTTTTATCTCTCTACTGTCTGACCAGCCCTTTCTACAGCATAAAATCTGGAGCCAGATCATCTGAGTTAGGGTCCCAGATCTTCTGATGATCTTCTATCATCATAATTATTACTAGTATGTTTATACAGTTATATTTACTGTCTAATATGTCAATCTCTTTTCCCAATATGTCTAATTCTTTTACCCTATTTCCTCCATCATACCACCTGGGAAACCTTAATCATGGAGCAGTCCCAATTATGCATTCTCTTTCTCTGAAAAGAGACTGTTTAAAGCTGGATGAAGTATACTATTAATTAAATGAGTGTCAATATAAATGATTATTTCTACATCACCTGGCACCCAGTGATACTGAGAAACTACTTAGCTTTCTCTGACATTGGTTTCAGCAACTGTTTCACTACCCCCTCTCCTTTTCATTAACTACAATCTTACTATATGTGAGCACTATGCTATCTCCATTTATTTGAATTCGTATGTATTTAAGTGTTAGTGTTTGTGAATTTATATCATGTTGTAGATATTTATGCACATGTTTGTGTGGGTTTCCATGTGCTTAGTTCAATTTGTATGTTTGTGAGCTTATTTCTGTGTGTGTTGCTCAGATACTAAACTTTTGAGAGAAATAGAAGCTATCAACTTATTGCCATCAAGCTTATAACCCTGGCATATCCATACTTTTTTCATCTTGTCACACTAGGAGGGTTCATTCTACTGCTAAGATGAATCCCTCCATTTGAGCACAGAATCCCATTACTTTCTTTCCCCTAGGAACCCTATCTTACCACAAAGCTCCTAAGGAATTCTGTTTTTTTTAGATAATAGGTACTGTATAAGAAAAAATGCTCTTTGATCAAATTAGTTTGGGGAAATTCTGGGATACATAAATTCAAATAGTTTTACCACAAAACTCATAAAGGCTTTATTAAAATACCATTATATATAATGAATATTTCAAAGGGGAGCAGATTATGTAGCATTATTCAAACTTAAAATATGAATCCAGGAACATTATCACAAGAATATTACCACCCCAACCCTCCTCTCTAGCTTCTCATTTCTATTGACACGGTGACATGCCCTAGTCTTTTTAATCCAAGGTAACAAATGATGTGCCAACTTTTCCTTTCTCAGCATCTTCTCTCTTTCCACATACAGTCAAATTCCACAAAACAGCTGGGACTTTCACTGTTACATGAACCTTCCTCAGTCTGCCTTTATCTTCACTGCTCAGGTCCCCGTGGACACAGAAATTCCATGGTTACTGTCTTCTTGTTGCTGAATGTAACACGTTTTCAAATCCATATTTACTTGACCTCCCAATAGCTTACGATGCTGTTGAATGCTCCCAGTTTTTTAAAACATTCCTTTCTCTTGAATTGTTTTGCCTGCCCTCCACTCCTCAATAAACTTTCCCAATTTTTCTTTCCATTTTTATACTTGTGTGAGAGTGTTCTTTAGGGTTATGTTGCAGGTGATCTCTCCTCCAATTGGATGCTTTCTATTCTAGATCACTTATCATTGTCCAAGGTTTCACATAGTATCACATGTATTGATTTCCTAAATTGTATCTTTAACACAGCTGAGCTCTAGAGCCATCTATTAGTTATCTACTAACTACTCCCACTTGAATGACTCTTAGATAGCTAATGTTTAACACCTTCAAAATTTAAATCATTGTTTCTTGCTTCAAACCAGTTTTCCCTCAAGTTTCCATATGGAAAATGTTTCTAGCCCTCAAGTCAGCCAGTAGGGTATTCCTGATTTCTCCCTCTCCCTTCTCTCTTTACCCTGCTTAATGAATTTCAAATTCCCACCTGTAATTTATTTCTCAAATCTATTATGTCTCTTAATTTATTCTACCAATCCCCTAGTCCAAACCATTGTTGCTATCAGCTGTATTTCTGCACACTCTAAACTTGACTCATCCTCCTTTAATTTGATCCTCTCTGATTTAGTCTTAACTTCATTACCCTGATAAAAACCCTTAAGTGACTTCCCATTGTCAATGTGAAATAGTGGTCACAAGATCCTGGAAATTAATCATCTATCCTTATTATTAAAATATATACTGTCTATTAGATACCAAAAATCATCTGAATAGAGAAAATTTCAGAGAGACTAGTTATTTTCATCATAAAGAACAAAAAAATCCAATATATACTTGCATTATTGTAAATGTTTTAAAATTAAATAGGTGTTGTTTAGCCAAGATGCAGTACTAAGGCAAAAATGGTGTTGTAGAAATATCCTTCTATCATGGGAATGGGAAGAATATGAGTCCTGGTTGTCATGGAGAATCATCTTACAGGGGAGAAGACTGCTCTCCTCCTTCCCCTGCACAGGTGAATAAAATACATAGATATTACTGGTTTTTTCTAAGCATTCATAGTAGATTAATGGAAAAAATAGAGTCCCTGAAGTGCCTGGCTACCCATTTGCCTGCAGTGGCCGCCATGGCCACAGTCTGGACCAAATAAAGGTATATGGAATCTAATTGGTTGAAAACATAGCCAGTTATTTATTGAGCAGGTGGCAGCCTGAAACCTTGCTCATTATATTGTAGCAATAACTTTAACATACTCAGTTACAGCTGATGAAAAATTTTAAAACTGTCCATGGCTAAGTGGTGGTCATATAGAAATCTACTCAATATTATGATATTGATGAGAATTATTGATACAATGTTTTTCTATAGGTGGACTCATTAATTTTAAGTGAAGGTTTTAAATCTCTGGATGAACTCTCAGTCAGCACAGGCAAGATTCACTTTCAGCATCAGTGGTCTCATTCACAGTAACTTGAAAAATTAAAATCTTTTTTTTTTTTTTTCATTCTCTCATCAGAAAGAGTTCCAGAAGAAGTAAAAGTGGAGACTATATGCTAAGTTCCAGCTTAGCCTTGCCTACTCTGTTATGTTTCTCTGATAACCTCCCCAGAATGGGCTATCATGCCTCCCACTGTACCACCCACCATAACTTTTGGTTCGTATTTTTGTTTACTTCTTTAATCACAGGACTGAGAATTTTTACTTATCTTACTTCTTCATTAGAATATGATTTTCTTGAGGAGATATATTCTTCACAAGAAGAAATTAGGTACATTTTTAACATTTATATCTCTAGAATCTAGTGCAAAATATTACCATAATAGGCACCCATAATGCTTCTGAATTTAATAGTCATGCAGAGGTGCGGCATAATCCTTATTATCATCTCTAACATTAATGTTTCTTATTTGTTAACAATGTTTTCTTGGAATATTAGCCATTTTCTTTTTGAAAGTTGAAACTTTTTAGAGTTTACCAAATTAGCTGAACTTGTGACCATTTTTTTTTCCCCAGAGTTGAAAGTAATACACAGCATTCATTCATTCAAAAACCCATATATATTTAAATAGCACCTACACTGTATCAGGCACTGTTCTAGGTACAGGGGATCCAGTGGTGAATATGACTGAAAAAAGTCTTACTCTTATGTAATTTGGGTGGAGAATAAACAAATAAAATTTAAAATATATAATATAATGTCAGATAATGATAAGTGGTAGGAAGAAAAATAAAGCAAGGTAATATAGTAGAGAAAGGGCACTGTTTTACATTAGGATGATCATGAAAATGGTTCCTTGATGGGGTAGAAAGGCTATTAATGAAGTTGTTCTGAAATAGGTGAATGCATAGGAAAGACAGATGTGTGAGCAGACTTCAAGCAGACTAAGAGAAATGTCCTTGATACAACTCTTACTTTTATAGCTACTTAGGGCAGTAATGGACAAGCATACTACAAATAACCCCCTCCCCACAAAAAACACAGACAAATATGACCAATGTTACATTATTTTGTTTAATATAAAATTTTAGACTTTTATAGGAATAGGTCTATGAATAAGTATGACTGTTCATGCAGCCTTTCATCTCTGGTTTGCAACATTTAGCTACAGAAAAATAATGCCCTTTCTGCAGACATTATTATATTTCAAGATCCCTCTCTCCTACCACCACCAAAAAAAAAAACACTGTATGATTTGCTATGATCAGTTATAATTCATATTAAAAAAGACATTTCTATTTTCTAAAATGGCAGCATATGTTTGAATGTTTGATTTACCAAAAGAGGTACATATTCATTCACAGGCAGTAATGCTAAGTTACCTTTTAGTTATTGTATTCAAACAGCATGGATGTCCTTGGACAAAGTAACAGAGAAACGAGCAAACCAGTAAAGAACTCTAATACAGAAGGAAAAATAAGACATTGCTTGACTTTTTTTCTTTAATACAGATTATAGTATGGCTTTAGAGAGCCTCAGTAAGTATTTCTGTGGGCAAGTTAGAAAGGTGATTTTCTGTAAATCATTGGAAAAATAAAAAATGAATGCTATAACTATAGCTTCCATACATGCATTATGTCACCTATATGCCTAGGGAAGGTAGAACTGATTAGGGCTCCTGTAAATGGGTCATTAGTTAAGCAGAAGGCATGTGACTAGGAAAGTCATTTACTATTTTTTTCTGGTAGAATGTTGCCTTAATGCATGGTACAGCCTAGGCAGCACAATGGGAGCAATTTTGACTTTCATTTTATAAAAATGGGGGAAAAAAGAAAGGCTTTAAGAGCCGTCATTTTTTTAAAAAATGTAATCCCATAGTTATTCAGAAATAGCAGAATTACCATAATTATTAAATAGAGAAAGAAATCCATTAGCTAACAAAGAGATGGGCTAAATCCAAACTGATTACTTCACAAACACAATTTACCTTAAGTCCTGAAACAACAAAGGCAATTTTGTTAGATGAACTGTACTTTCTCTCAGATCTATTTTGTTAATTGCTTCTCTTTTAACAGAGGTAAACAGGGTCAAATTAAAAAAAAAAAAAAAACTGATGGATTTGTTTATTAGACCTTCTCATAACTGTAAAACAATAATAAATGTTTAAAACTGAATCACATTAGCTGTATTAAAGTGCAATGCATGCCTCGTATGGAAAAGTGTTTACTAGGTTACTAGGGCCTTTTTAAAAACTTTTAGATAAAAATATTATGCTTTTAGCATAGTTCTAGTCGATTCAGTTCAAGCCAGAGCAATAAGCCTGTATTAAGAACTCTTTATAACACGCAGTGCTAGATGAAATGTGGGAGATGAAGAGACTAAGGCTTGTCAGCTGGCCTCTGAGGGAATCACAATCTAGTGTGGGAGAAAGCAGTTTAAAGCAATTAACCATAAAGTAAGACATCATGTATTAAGTGCTGTAGTATAGATACTACGTGACAGGAAAGTAGAGCAAAGGAAGAATTAGTCCTGGCTAGGGAAGGAAAAAGATTACTCAAAGTGCTTTGGGGGTGAATTCTTTTTTAAAAATTCAGAGTTTGATAGGTAAGGGAAAGAAGTAAACTTGAAGACATAAAGGAGTTAATGTGTACAGAGAGACTTGAGCACAGAGTATTCTGGAGGTTCGAACACTGGGAGAGAGTGAGGACGCAGCAGGAGACGAGGCTGGAATGTCAAGCTGATGTTAGTTAGTCCATGGAGGACTTTGGATGCAAGCTTAAGGAGTCTGGACTCTATCCTGTAAGTAATAGAAATTCACAAAAGGTTTCTAAGCCAGGTAGTGGCACCACCTGACCTGTGCTTGGGAAGGTGTTTGGTGGCAAAGAAAGTGATAGAATGCAGAGTCAAGAAATTCAAGTAAGAGATCATGTCACAAATTGACACTAAGGCAAGAGAAAGTGTCGAGGTGAACCACAGCTGTTGCAAAGAAAATGTAATGCAAGGGATAAATTGTGGGAAAGCAACAGTGGGATCTGATTTGGTGGGATGTAGAGGATGAGGGAGAAACAAGGGTCAAAATGACTTTGGAGACTGGAAGGATAATGATACGTTTAAACAAGGTGTAGACTGAGAAGGTTTGGGAAAGTCAAGATAAAAAATGTAGTTTTGCTAAAAGTTGGAATGTTCATAATTTAAGAGATCGTAAGAATCATCTAATCCAGCAGTTCTTGACTCTGGTTGAATCTTAGAATTAGATGAGAGCAGTATTTTAAAAATCTTGATATTTGTCATCCACGGCAAGGGATTTGAATTTAACTGGTCTGACCAGGCACTCTTTTATTATTTTTTAAAGTTCCGCAGGTGATATGAATACACAGCCAGGTTTAAAACCTCTAAAATAATCTGGATCCTTTCATTTAAAGATTATCTTGATATTCAATGAGATTTCAATCCTTTTGAAAGGTTTCAATTTCTTGGCAGATGGCACACCTGATTCTCCTCCCCAGGTATCTGACTACCTTCCCTGTCTCTCCATCTACTCTTTTCGTGCATCAGTCCAATCAGTAACGTGCCAGGTGTTAAGAAATTGGGAATACAAAAATGACTGGAACATGACTGCTGCTTGTATGAAATGCCTGTTCAATGATCACATTTCATGCCTACAACCACACATCTTTATGCTTAACTCCTGACTTACGTCCCTAGACCAGATCTCTCCTAATTCTCAGTACTCCTGTAACAGGGAAGAACAAATCTGACTCTGTTTCTTTGACTTTAACCTTTGTATTCTATTGCTTTTGCTAGAAATTAATCACTAAAGGCATGTTGCCTACAGCTTAAAGTAAACATAATGGCCCATTTTTGAGGACCCTGTCCCCCTATGCCTGAATGTAAAACTAAAATACCTTTATTCAGCTCACAGGAAACATCCTGACTGGGCCCACCTATGAATGGCTGCAGGAAAAAAGAAATTCACACATTCCCTCCCGGAGTCAAGTCAAAACCAGGAGATTTTTGCAACAACTTATGGCCTTTTTACTTTGCCTCCTCGCCTCCCCTGCTCTTTGTTCTATAAAAGAAACCAGCATTCAGACCCCAGACCCTGGTAAGATGGGTTCTCGAGGACATTAGTCCGACACCTTCTTGGACTCCCCGTTTTCCAAATAAAGTCATTATTCCCTGCCCTAACAACTTGTCTCCCGATTTATTTGCTTGTCGTGCCGCGAGCAGAACAAGCTTGGACTTGTTTACACTACATTTCCAATTTGCTTTCTAGATATCTCATCCTGGATGCCCTGCTGCCACCACAAACTCAGTATTTCTAAATTAAAATTCACTTTCCCTCCAACTCTACATCACTAATTTTACAAACAAACATGCAATGAGCATCTAACATACATCTTGTTCATGCAAAATCATCCATCTACTCTTTCAAATATAACTTCCGGAGGCATTTTTGCCTGTCACCTGTGATGTGGGAACCTCATTGTTAGGCTGTACCCAGCAGGTCTGCGAGGCCTGGGCTTGCCCAGCTTCAAGACTGAAGAAAGAGCCTGGAGTCAGCGACAGAGCCAGCAATGGTTTAATGAACGGGGAGCTTACCTGTCTGAAGCCAGGTCCTGGAGTCACACCCCACTGTGTGCTGCAGACCGTTTAACAAGACATGGCGGCAGGCTTTTCTCCTGGGAGCAGGGGGAGGTTACCAGTTATAGGGGGAATTGACTTCAGGTGGGCTCACCGTGTGACCAGGGAAACCAGCAGAGGGGCACGCCCCTTACGGCCTCTTTGATTAGAACAATCACTAGCTGGGCCTGGGGCAAGTCTGTAGAAAGGTCAGTCAGGTGAGTAGGGTGTAGATAAAGCAGGCCCTAGTCAGGCAGGGGATGCACAGAGAGCAAGAGAACGGCCATCTTGAGTGGCCTGACCATACACTCAGCTGGGCTGTGTGCATGGTCTCACGTGCAGCACAGGACTGTTACCAATTAAGGTTTCCTTAGGTTTTCTACAGGAAGCAAGATCTTCAGTTCAGGATCACTTTTATTTTTTCTTCATTTCTCACTCTACCACACAAACACAGATAGCCAAACTGGCAGAATTTTTTTCTCTAATCTGGAGGGTAGGGCGTCCTCCTACTCCCTAATTTTGCTATTTCTCTTCAGAGGTACAATTTCTAATGCGATATTTTCCTCAAACAATACATCACTAAACTTAGGTTTAAGGATACACAAAGGCCAGAGCCTGGCTATTTCTTTTCTTTTCTCAGATCCCATCCTATGATGATGAACACACTACTTGGTCTGAAAGACTAAGGTGGAAATAACAGGAAGAAAAAAATTCTAATAATGTTGCACTCTTCTCAGCTGTATTTAGCCTCTTTGTGTTTTAGTTTCTCATTAATAAAATAAGGATAGTTATACCTATCTGTCATGGTTAGTATAAAGATTAAATAAGAATGAATAAACAGCACTTAACTAGTATCATTATTATACTTTCTGATGGTCAAAGACTAGACATCTAGTTACCTGATGGCTGTTTGTTACAAAAAAAATCAGGCAGAGAATATGAAGGTTTAGTGAAAAAAATATCAGTTACGAGTACAGTTGCCATGAGGGTCATCCTCAAAATGTATCTCCTTCAATATTAGTGAAGAGTACCCTCTTTGGGACTGGGGACAGGTGATTCTGGGCCATAAGATGTTCTATAGCAATCCTGGAGGACTGGTCAGATGTCCTGATTAATTGCCGTTTCGAAGCAGAAGTAAGAGCGTCACAAAACGGTGAACAAACACCAGTCTCAAATAAGCCTGCATCCAGCACAGCTCCAGGCCAACCAAGGTACTCAGCTGTAAACTAGAGGTACTTACTTGCCTTTTAAATTTATCAAAGAGCTTAGCCGACCAGCAAATGATAACAATAAACAGCTAACCATGCATGAAACAAGAAATCAGAATTTTCTACTTGTATGCATGCTTAAGCTAGGAGAGATGCCAGTCAATGAGCTTTAAAAAAAAAAAAGGCTGAGGCAACTGCAAGATGGCATTTAGAATCTTCATCAAGACCTAGGGAAACGTGCCCAGTGCTTTAACATAATGGAGGAAAGCTATGGCTCTTGGAGGCTCTGGGAAATGAGCTTCCTGCAATAAGCAGGGCAATTAACCTAAAGCAGATTCAGCTGCTTAGTGGGGTAGACGCTCATTTGTTTGGTCAGGCCAAGACTTCCCTCTTGTGCTCCTGTTGGGATTTTTCATGCAAATTTGAGTTGCTTGGCCTCAACTGCTCCCCTTGGCAAAAGGATTCTGAAAGGTCTCACTGATGTTGTTCTGAGTGTCCAACTAGGATGAGAGGACCCAGAGGCTTTATAGGAGTGGCTTTAAACGGGGGCACCTCGCTCACCTGGGGAGGGTGGGGTGTGACTCTAAGCTCCTCCGGATTTTGCAGTTAGCTCACAGTTCAATTATTTACTGAAAGTTAGAAACCAAATTATGTGTTTTAGCCCTTGATTAGAGAGAGGATGCTGTTTTGTTAGAAAAGTTAGCTGCAGAGATTGAGTCTGAATGTAGCTGCGGCTGAAAGGTTTCGATTTGGCTAACCACAGAGGGCTGCCTCGAATGCTAACTAAGAATTCCAAGCAGAACAAATTCATTCCTGATGAAGTCTTGCAGCTGACAACGTGGAATAATTTGAATCACAGACCTGTAAAATTTGATCCGGATGGAAGAAAACGACTGTCCCGAAGTGATTTGGCAAGTCTGTTTTCACCAAGGCAGTGCAATGAAAGTGGGTAGCCAGTGAAGGGCCATTTTCATCTGCCATCTTGTTCCATGTCCTGCCTCCAAGAGGGTCTCTGAGGGTCTCACCATGGAGAATATGCCTGTTCGCGTGGGTAACACTTAAAGATATGGTACAACACTCACACCTTCTCTTCACTACCAGTTATGGCTCCATCATTTACAAAGGCATCCACACCTTTTTAGGATTCATTTATGCTAGGACCACCTTTTGGGGGTGATGATATTTTTACACTTATTGCTATCTGTATGAAGTATAATTTCTTCTTATTTCTCTTATACTTTACATCTCATGCAGTTTAAAGAGTACAAAGTCCATGGAGAGAAAATTGGAAAGTAGCATAAAAATATCAACCCCAGAACACTGACACCAAGGTAGAAATTTTTCTTTAAGTGGCTTTGATGAAATATATTGAATAATTCACTTCTGTTCTCATAGCAGGTCATGCAGTATCAGCTTAGCCTTCTGAGGTCAGGGTGGGGCTGAGGAGATGGAGTCAAAGAGGAGACAAAAGGCCCTCTAGTTCCAGTTTATTGCCTGGAAATTGTACTGTAGAAAGGAAGCAGTTTGTACCATGGAGATATGGAGGTAAAGGAATTTCTTTTGTGTCTTCAAGAAGATGTTAGAAATCAGTATTAGAACATTTTACTACAAAAAAATGGAACATCTGAAAAGGTTGGTTTTTTTTAGTGTTATGGCCTGCTACTTTGTCTCTTAGATGAGGCATGATGAGGGAAGTTTCTGAGAATGATGTGTAAAGCACAGCTAATCGAGTTTTAGGGGGTGTGTATGATGGTGAGGTGAGAAGTCAGGATGGCACTTATTTGTAAAGGAAGGGAAGATGGAAAAAAAAGGGTACCCAAGAAAGATAGCACAACAAAGAATTGCTGAGTTCAGAGAAATGAACTAAATAGGAGATATAAGATGGCAGTAAGGTGAAGGTGATCCAAGAAAATCCAGTATAAAAATTACTACATTTTTGCAACAAACATAAAATTATATTTTATTGATTAATCTTAAAATTTGCAAAGTGCTTGGTAACAAAGGAAATATTATTGCTAGAACCAGGAGTCAAACACTTGGCTTGTCATAGTGAACAGGCCCTCACTTCAAGTTACCTCCCCAGTAGGCTCGCTTCTGCAAGGTCCCAGAGGCTTGCAGAGTGACATCTTGGGCTAAGGTAGAGGCCAAAGGATGCTGACGCCTGAAAATTTGATATTTACTTACAGATGCATGTAAGAATGGGCGTGCTTACTGTTTAAAACATTCTCTAAATTCAAAGAGAATTCTTTTTAAATTGAGCATTGCTCTTCTTAAATACTGCAAAAATTCCCGAGGTAGAAGTCCACTATTTTTTCATCAGACAACAATCCATTCAGAGATAAGCATTGGGATGAGGAAATTAGGTCAACTCATGTGACATATTTTCTTTTCACATTCATATTTAGGTTACTTTTTTCTTCAGATGTAATGACCTAGGTAATGAAATACAGGTTTTTCCCTATCATAATTCTACCCTATGGCTTAAATTATAAAAACCTGCTTGTTTATAATTATATATATATTGTATATATATATATATATATATATATATATATATATATACACACATATATAAAACCATTTATACATATCTTCATAAAGATGTATATATATGTTTATATATGTATATATAGGTTTTATATATGTATATATAAACAAACCATGCATATATATATGTGTTTATACATCTATAAACTAAGATTCACACAGGAGATGCTGAATGACAAAGTGTTTATTCTGAGTCATGGTACCAGAATACAAGAAAGAACTTTGTCTCCTTTACTGAATCCTATGTCAGCATTGATTTAAAGAAGAAAAGAGGGGAATTCCCTGGCAGTCCAGTGGTTAGGACTCTGCACTTTCACTGCCGAGGGTGCAGGTTCAGTTGGGGAACTAAGATCCTGCAAGCCACGCAGCGTGGCCAAAAATAAAAATAAAGGAGAAAAGAATGCTTTAAATAAGTTTGGAAGCAATTTTTTGCATGTGGTTATACTTACGCCACAGTTGTTCTTTGCTATAATTTATTTAATAATAAACCATGAAATAATGCAATAAAAATGAAAATCTTATTTTAGGCAAATTGGAAGGCATTCCAAATGTTATTCATATAAAGTGATAGACCCATTTGGTCTCTGATTTACTGGAAGAAATATGGCAAGTCACTTGATATCTCCTTGGTGGTAGAATAGCTGGAAATGGAGATGCTAATTTTGATGTAATTCAGAGAATTGTTAACATATATGACTAATATCATTTATGTTTGTAACATATTTTCATGTGTACATTGTAATGGTGAAATTAAAAAGAAAATATTTTGTTTTTCTAACATTCTCATGTTGAACCCAAAGATAAAGAGATATTGATTATTAGAAAGATTTTGGATCCTTCAGAAAACAGTAAATATTTTGAAAAGTATCTAAAGACTTTAAAAAATTCCTGTCAAATTGACTCTAGCCTCCATCACTGCCTTCAATCGTGATAAAATTGCCAATTTCGTGAGCTATGTCTCTTGTCTTTGGTTTCTCTTGTAACTGTTCACAGGCTTTTCTTAAAACTCTTTTCCTTCAATCCCTGTGAAGTTGTACTTAGTTTTCTCCCACTGACTCATGCCTTCTTCATTTCCTGTTTCAGCTCCTCCTTCCCCTTCTGCTATGTAAATGGGGACTTCTGCCAGGTTTCCATTCTCTTTCTATGCTTTCTCCCTCATACTTTTTATATACTCCTATGGCTTCAAATTTTACTAAGTTGAAAATTTTTAATGCATCTGTTTAGCAGCAGACCTCTCTTACGGTTCTAGTTCTAATTTCAGCTCCCCATCCATAAACTTCACATATGTATCCTATGTAATATTTCTGGCATCCAGACCTTTCTGATCATGTAGGGTTTGGGGAATATCTCTTCCTCGGTGCATTTGCTTCCATATTATGCTCCTAAATACCAATCACCTCTCTAACTAAAACCTCTAGGCCCCAGCTCAATACATTTATTGTATTCAACTGATTCCTTAATAGCTCCATGTTAAAGTCAAAAAGCTCTAGCAATTCAACTTCTACACAGAGCTCTTCATTTACCACCCTCCCAGTCTGATCCTTTTCTGGCGTTCTTTGTCTCAATGAATTGTATCCCTCTCCATCTCATTTCACAGACCATGACTCACCCACATGCAATGCAATCCAATCATCACTGTGATTTATTCAAAGCTACCATTGTGTTTCCCCAAACTACCACATAGCTTCCTAACTATTTTTTCCACGTAAGCACTTTTCTTCTCTACTCTTTTTTTGCAACTGCAACTGGAATCAAACTTCATTTTCTTTCTTCGTTTATCTAAAATTTTATCCATTCTTAAAATCTCAGCTTATAATCCACACCTTCTTCAACTCTTCCCTGATTTCCACTAGCCTTCAAGTTTTATTTTAGTTTTTTAAAATAGCAATGTGGGGGCTTCCCTGGTGGCGCAGTGGTTGAGAGTCTGCCTGCCAATGCAGGGGACACGGGTTCGAGCCCTGGTCTGGGAGGATCCCACATGCCGCGGAGCAACTGGGCCCGTGAGCCACAACTACTGAGCCTGCGCGTCTGGAGCCTGTGCTCCGCAACAAGAGAGGCCGCGATAGTGAGAGGCCCGTACACCGTGATGAAGAGTGGCCCCCGCTTGCCGCAACTGGAGAAAGCCCTCGCACAGAAACGAAGACCCAACACAGCCAAAAATAAATAAATAAATAATTTAAAAAAATAAAGGAATTCCTTAAAAAAAAAAAAAAAAAAGCAATGTGATGGCAAGCTACAGGATTATACCCATCTCTCAGCTGTGAAATCTAAGGCTCAAAAAGTAAAATGACATGCCCAGAGTCACCAAACCTGTCAGTAACAGAGGTGGGCTTTCAGATCAGGTGTATGTGACTTAAAACTCATCTTTGTCTGCAATACCACCTCCCTCAAAATTGTCTTTCTCTAAAACATTAGTGTTATTAACATGACACCTATCTTGTGCTTCCATTCTTTCATATTCCACCTGGTATAGAACCTCCTTGAGAGAGGAACCATTGCTTCATTCATTCACTTAGTAAATGCTTTTGTCTATGATATAACTGGTACAACATGAGGATTTAGGAATACGGTGCTGACATGTCAGATTTTAAAATATCTCTCACACAACATATACTGTTTCAGAAGATCTTAATAATTATTAACAAACTATGAATATGCTCTATTTTTATTTTAACACTATTAATAATCTTCAGCAGATATAGGACTTCATGAGTCTAGTTATGGGAATCTCATAAAAGTAAATTATAGTTGCCCATGATGTACTTCAGGTTTTGGAAGATAGAAACACTTTCTTTCAAAGAAATACCCCTATAAAATAGCCAATTTTTATATACCCTTTAAAATATTATATAAATTTCAAAGTAGTAATTCACAGGCTGAGTTCAGAAGAGATTATGTAAACAAATATTGATATTTGTGGTATAACAGACATCGTTTTCACCTGATTAATAGAAGGTAGGCGTGGGGTCAGTGACGCAAATGTTCAATAAAAACTGCAGCTGTTAAACTTGGGGAAAATATGAGGGTATGATATGGTCTGCTGGATATTCTGAATGACCTAAGCTCCTCCTCCTTAACCTTTTGCCCCAGGGACAGAACAAATGGGTACTAGGCTCAAGTAGGGGCTATAAATTAGTCCCAAGAAGTTGTTATATCTGTAGCTGTGGATCTGTCTGGGAAGTTCAGCATATCCTCGATGGTCAAACAATCCATGCTTAAAGAGTAGCTATTATGTTAAAAATAAATAACCAGTATGTCTGGAGCAGTTAGTATGCCTATGCTGTCAGTTTGTCATTAGTGGCTGACCTATCCAGAGTGCCTTTGAGGTTATCCATATTTTAGTGATATTGATATCATTATTCTAATGAATATTTATTTAGTTGGAATCCAATGCTTCATGGCACATTCATTTTAACCATAATTCATATTACCTATATATTAAAGTCTTTTAAAATGTTAGAAACACATTAATATTTAAATGCTGTCAGGTTTTATATGTCAACCCAGGAAATGTGTGGCCTATTATTCCATCAGAATTACACCTTCCCATGTGATTTTATTTTTTCTGACCTGACTCTATGCAGCAGAAGACCTCCTTCAAGAAGTCTATCCCTAAAGGATCACTAAGCAGTGTGATCAGAGACACATCACTTATTGAAAGCAGGTTTCCACACTGAATCACCTGTTCTCAGACTCTCGGGTGCCCCGAAGTATAGCTTTGAAATAGTAGGTGACATTCTGCCACTTACTGTGTTTTCACACACTGCAGCCCTTGATCAGGTTGTCACTTCACATGAAAAGACTCAGATGGAGAACAAGTTGACTTCTGCTGTCTTCTCAGAAATGAACAAAGAAGCTCTCTCTGGGAGAGTCAGGTCTTGAATTTTCTAACTTGATTGAGCAATATTTCACCTAGCTGCAAAGCAACCACGTGCTACACACTTTCCAATTGCCTTCAGACTTGCCAAATGCATTTATAGACTGAGAAGGAGCCCTAGGAAAAATGTGGTGGATGAAATGAAGTCTTTTTCACATTGCCCCTTTTATTATTGTGTTATAAAAACCCAGGCTCAAAATAGATTCAGGTAGATTTATCTTTTAATGAAAATCGCTGGGAGGTTTGAAGTCAAATATTATTATCTCTTTCTCCTGTCTCCAGCCCAGGACTCATTTGCAGTGCTGACCTTGCAGTTCGGTCCTAGAGGGAGTGATAATGATATTGTGGACTGACTTCCTTCAGAAGGGACTTCTTAAAGAGACAATGAGGCCAGCATGCCTCCTGTTAGGCTCCATTGTCCAAGGTTGCGCAAGTCAGCTTTGCCGGAGAGCAAAGGGCAGCAAAGTTCAGGGGCATTGTGTGCAGCAGAAAGGAGCAAGTTCTCAGGACATTGTCAGGAAGCTGGCCTCAGCCGCTCAGGAGGCCTTGTGCAGCACTCACAGGCATCAGCGCTCACCTGAACTGCAGGTGGGAGGCTGGACGGTCTATACTTCTGGGTCCTTTCCTATATTCCCCCTGCTGGGGCTGCACCGAGCGGCTCTAGAGTAACTAACTGCCCCAACTCCTCCCCATCAGCAATGCACACACCTCTTCCACTGTCACTGCTGCCTCCTGATGCTTGAAATGGGCTCTCAGGAGGCTGGTTAGTATGAGAGGGATTTTACCAATTCTTTCTCGTCTTGGCTTTGGGCTTCTCTTGTTTTTAGTTCTTTCTTGAATTTCAAACTTCATAACAGAGGAGAGATGCGGTGTGGGTGTTGGGACACATGAAGCAGAGGTAAGACGAGAAAGTAAACAAGGGAATGGCATTTAAAGAAAGATTGTTAGCAGTCAGCATTTCAACACACATATGTAAAAAGAGCACACTGGGGAAATAGAGTAATGAGAATTTAATGTCACAATGATTGTAATTTTATGCCTAAATACACTCAACATGACAAGGAATTCTCTTAATTTTAATTAGGAATAGGTGGGGGCATTGTAATTTTTTCCCACCAACTGCATAGCTCCTGGAACTAATTGCCTTCCAAGAGCAATAGATGATAGAAAAACACGATCGCATCGTATTTCTGGAGAACATAAAGAGCACATTGGGCTGCACCCCAGAGGCCTCCAAGGCCTGCACTTGCCCAGCTTCAAGACCCAAGAAAGATCCCCAAGTCAGTGACAGAGACATCAGTGGCTTAATGGATGGGGGAGCTTACACGTCTGAAGCAAGGTCCTGGAGAGACACCCCACTGTGTGCAGCAAACGGCGGGCAGGACATAGCTGCAGACTTCGCTCCTGGGGGAATGGGAGATTACCACTTATAGGAGAAAGTGATGGCAGGTGGGCTCATTGGTTACCAGGGAAACCAGCAGAGGGGGCACGGCCCTCACTGCCCCTTTGATAAGAACAATCACTCGCTGGGCCTGGGGCAAATATGTAGGAAGGTCATTCAGGTGAGTAGGGTGTAGGCAAAGCAGGCACTGGTTGAGCAGGGGATGCACAGAGAGCAAGAGAACGGCCACCTTGACTGTGCTGACCATACACAGCATCACGCTGATATCTTGACTCCGAACTGGAGCAGCGTCTCAACCTAACTGGTAGTAATTACAACCCCATATCTATCTATTTGACCGGCTGGTTTTATATGTTATGCATTTTACTATACAACTACTTCCTATGAGTGAATTCCATGTGCAAATGGCAAAGCAAACTTGAAGAACTGATTCGGGTAAGTTCTTTTGAATCTATTACCCCTGAATAAAAGCCTCAATGAAATTCTGTGCAGCTTAATATTATAAGGATTTTCGTAAATTGGTGAAACATATATATCTTCCATGTGGATGTGCTTGTCTGGGACTTACCTACTGTAGTAAAATCTACCTCCCACCCTACTCCTGCTCTCTCTTTTTAATGATTCACAGAATCACTTAGCATCTAGCCAGGGATGGCTGAACAAGCTTGATTAAATTTAAACTCTTTTCTACTCACCTGAAACTAGTAAACCCTCCTCCCCTAAAACTTACTGGAGTCTCCCTGAAACTAAGCATTGTCTGAAGAAGAGGAGGTTTCTAGAAAAAATAAAAAATAAATTTTCCTTTCCTCTTCATACTTTATTTTTCCCTATTCTAAGACACACTGTAACTTAAATTCAATTGTGCCATGAAAATTATGTCCATAATTGGATCTGGTTAAAAAAGTTTACTTTTATCTATATTAGTTGAAAACATATGAAGGTCTTTTCATAGTGAAAAATTAAAATCCAGAATGACAAAATTAAAACTAGAAAAGAAACGCAGCCAAAACCATCACTGCGTGCACAGGTGTCTATCCATGTAGAAATGTAGCACTCTCTCCCCCAACCTGAGAAGCATGCTTATGTTCTATCCTTTAGTAGAAGGCCTATTTTCAAAAGTCAGAAGACTCCTTATGTCTTAGACATTCTTACAGGATCATATCTGACATTATGAATGAAGAGAAAATAGGCACTGCTAAGGTAAACAAATTTTATTTTGTCTTATTTGCATAGTCAAGTTCTGTAAGATCAGTAAGTCTATGTTTATTGTTTGTTGCTGTTTTGTTTTAAAAAGTCACCCATCACAGGCCAAAATGACTTGTAATACCATGAAGTTGTTGAGAATGCTTGCCACAGAGAAGGCATTTTATAACCCTTTATTTAAAAGGTGAACAAATGAATGAAGGTGTGAAGTGAAAGTGAATTTAATGTATGATTATGGTATGAGAAATTTATGAAAATGTGAAACGTGAGCTCAACATTGTAAAATCTATAGATTTAGCCACATGCCAATGCAGGGGACACAGTTTTGAGCCCTGGTCCAGGAAGATCCCACATGCTGCAGAGCAACTAAGCCTGTGTGCCACAACTACTGAGCCCGTGTGCCACAACTACTGAAGCCCACGTGCCTAGAGCCCGTGCTCCGCAACAAGAGAAGCCACCACAATGAGAAGCCCGCACACCACAACGAAGAGTAGCCCCCCCTCACCACAACTAGAGAAAGCCTGTGTGCAGCAACGAAGACCCAATGCAGCCAAAAATAAATACATAAATACATAAATTTTTTTTAAAAATCTATAGATTTAGGTACTTTTAAAAATCAATACTCAATGTTACACTGAATTCCAATGGACAAAATTATTAGTTTTATTCATAAATAGTGGGTTTACAGAATTAGACATAGGATGTTTTCCCACTTTAATCTCTTTTCAGCAAGCAAAATTACAGACCTGAATATGGTAACCTTCATGGTAACCCTAAACCTTCAAATATTTTTTAAATGTTTCTTTTTCTCAAAAAATTATTTTTGAGCACCTACCACATGCTAGACACTGTCTAATGCTATGAATAGAGAAGTGAATAATAGAAGCAAGATGAAAGTCTCAAAGCTAACATTCTAGTAAAGGGAAGTAGGCGATAAATAAGAAGTAACATATAGATATCAGATAGTGATGAGTGTTGGGGAAAAACATAAAGCGGGAAAGGGAGATGGGTATAAATTAACATAATGTAAATAGGAAATGCCCACTGAGACTGTGACATTTGGGAAAAGAACAAAAGGTGAAGAGGAAGTGAGCCATGGAGATATCCAGGGGGAGAGGGAACACGAGGGAGAGGGTACAGTAAGTAGTACGAAGGCTCTGAGGCAGAAACATGCATAGGTGTTAGGAGGCCCGTGTGACTGGCGTGAAGTGAGGGAGAGGAATAGTAGTATGTGAGAGGTTCAGTGCTGCAGACTGCATAGGGCCACTGTTAGGACTGACTTTGCATCTCAGTGAGATGGGAAGATTGGTACTTTCACTCTAAGATTTCCACTACTTGGATATATACATTTTATTTTAGCTTCAAGATTCTTTTGGAACCTGAGTTCAAAACAAGGCTAATCCCCATGACTTCAGCTTGTCCCCTGATTTAGGAAGGAGGGTCTTACTGTATTTTTCACATAATTGTCCATATTGTCAAAACCTATAGGAGTATGAACATTTGATGCCGGGCACTGGGATTAATGCAATGTATTTTAGGTCTAAATTGGAACCAGATGACCTAGATGTATTTCTCATACTTCGGATCATCCTGCAAATCCCAAGACAGGCTAGGCTCCTTGGTGCAGGAGGCGCATCACAAGGGTGGGGTAGAGATGAGGGCAGGAGCTAATGTCCATGTGTCCAGGCCTTCTTCCCAGAGCTGGAATCAAGGTTGAACACCTGGTATCTGACTTTTCAGGAAAGTCTGGAGTCCAAGGGGAGGGAGCACTAGCTTAGCTGTGAAGGTGCAGAGCAAGGAGACCAGCATCCTCTCCCACCGAGCCCTGGAGGGCCGGGTTTTAGAATGAGACACTGCCAGGGACCCCTGTGTCCTGGTGCAGCTGCAGAGTCAATATGCACAAGCAGCTTCTGCCTTAAAAGGAGTCCACAACCCATTCCCTTCAGATGAAATGATATGCCTTCTGGGTCATCTGCAGGTTGTTTCTAGTGTTTTTCTTACTCAAAATTGCAAATAAAAGAATTTAGATTTAAATATATGGTGAAACATTTTTGGTCCAGACAGAAAGGACAGAGTGTTTATGGCCTGAGTGTTGTGGCCAATGCTAGATTACTCAGTATGAAAACAACCAGCCTCATGCGAACACAATTTTGTTTAAAGGATTTGATGATTGATTAAAAAAATGTTAACTCATCTTGGAGACTTATTTTGCTTTCTTACAATTTTTTACTACATAGTAGTGTTTCTATTTTTTATTGTATATGTAAGGACACTATACATTTTTAGGGGTAAGTTCTCTAAAGAATGTACTTCTTGCCTGGCTAGAGCTAACTTATGTTCCTCTCTCAAGCTACAAAGATTTTCTTTGTGGATAACCTGGTGATATTAACATATAACACCAGCAAAAAAATTTGAGATCTTGAGTTGATCCAATTTTGAGTTGCAGCAATTGGTGGTATGAGAACAAGCTAATGCTGCATGAAAGAAACAGTTAAGCAACTTCTCTTGAGAATCCCAAGATAACAGAAAGGATCTGGTCAGTACTAATTGATGGTTAATAATTAACTCATTTTCACATTATTAGTGTACTTACTATTTATTATTCATCAAACACTACAGTGAGAAAATAATTTCAAACTTCAAGCATTTCCATCATTAATTGCCATCTTTTTGTAGAATCAAATACATCCTCAATTGTAAAACTGTAATTTTAGGTGAAAGTAAAACAAAATAAACAAATCTTACAATTCATCTCTAAACACTACCAGTGCTAAAAAACACCCTGACTTTAGAGATTTAGAATATTAAAATGTGGGTGCCTTGGAATCAAGGAAACACAGTAATTAAATAATTCATCCAAGTAAAAGTATCACAGACCTACTATGTGCCAGGTACTGTGAGAGGCACTCTAGTCATAACACACAGAACTGATACAGAACTGATACAAAACAATCTCTGTCCCCAAGCTGTCAACAGTTTTGACAGCTTTCAATAAGTAATAATAATAAAGTTTGGACAGTGCTTTGATATGGGAAATATAGTTTGATGTTTGAGCTGAGGCCCAAATGAAAAACAGATGCTAGTCAGAGAATATGTAGTGGGTGCGGGGAAGGGGGTTCTAGATAAAAGTAATAGATGAGTGGAAATAGAAAAAAAGGATGGTGCTGAAAAAATGTAGTATGGCTAGAACATACTGTTTGGCCCATGAAGTTTAAGTGTCAAGAATGCAATTAAAAAGAGAAAAAGATACAAACTCCTGAAGGGTTGATAAGGAAAAAGTGATGGAAAACCACATGTCGATCTATAGTAGCTATCATTTCATGCATTCAGGCTCCTAGTCACTCTGAGGGCATCTCTTCCTTGAGATACCCCTTTTCCTTGGAGTGAATGGAATTAAATGTTTGTGGTAAGAGGAATGTTTACATGGAGGATCAACCTGCAGTTAAAAGAACTTTTTGACTTGAGACTTACAGATGGGCATGTGGAGTACATCTTTACACAGGCAGAGAAATTTCGGCTTTGCATCTAAAGCTGGAGGGAGGATGTCATCTGAAAATTATTCTTTCATTGGAGTATTCTAACAGATAGGATTTTTTAAATTTACATTCATACAATAGAACACTAAATAGTAGTGAAAATAACTCATAATAGTGCCTACATGCATCAACATAAATATAGCCCATACCTATCATGCTTAGAGAAAAATCCATTGGTAAATTGATAAAGTATGATTCTACTTTTACTCAGATTAAAACCATGCATAATAAACCATATATGATTTAGTGATATAAACATGCAGTAAAATTATCATGGGAAATCATGGGGTCTATATTCTATTTTGTTATGAACATACGTTAATATATATGTTAAGGTTTCTATTAATAAATAAGGTTATTTGTTATGAGAAACTAGTTCCTTGGCAACATTTCTAATATCCAGTGCCCTCAGTACACATTACATCACAAATTCTTCTCTCCAGTAAAATTATTTTCTATTAATTATCACATCTTAGCATATCTAGGTGTCTGACTATACGAGGGTCTGATTATTCTCTCTGGTTAACAGATAGTTTGAAAAGCAGAGATTTCACAGCAAGTGCAAGAGCCAGGCCAGGCCACGCCAGGCCTTTTGTCTATAGCCTTGGGATCTTTCCTGAATAGGCACAACCCGATTATTGACTGTGAAAGTCCCCCACAATTTATCAAAGAAGGACTGTTTGGAGCTGTGCTCTCCAAGTCAATAGTCATTAGCCCTGTGTTGCTATTGAACACTTTAAAAGTGGTTCAGGAAAATCTATGAGTTCAATATTTTGGGAGGCGTCAACCTATGTGTCCCTGATGTTTTTCCCAACCAGGGCCCTGATTTTGATAAAAACAAGCTTCCTTGGTTGAGAGTTTTACCTTCTTTGCAGCTGGGATAGTCAGATGATTAAGTTTTGGACCAGGTCCTCAGCTTTCTCTGACTTCAAAAGAAGAAGGCATCTGTGTGATCTCCCAGGGAGTCCCTTTCTTTATCTTTCGTATTACTTTTCAGTTGCCTGTCAATTAGCAATAGCTTTTTATTATGTTTTTCTAGGGCATCAGTTATGGTGCTTAACAATAGCCATTCAATCTCATTGTCCTTAAAAATGACCATTTCCCCTTTACCTGTTACTGGAGGTAGTATACCATCTGAATTCACTGGGTGGCCCAGAATTCCATATCAACTACTTTATTTTTATTTATTTATTTTTTGGCCTTGCCACTCGGTATATGGGATCTTAGTTCCCCAACCAGGGATGGAACTCAAGCCCCCTAAAGTGGGAGAGCAGAGTCTTAACCACTGGACCACCAGGGAAGTCCCATATCAACTACTTCTAATGAACTGTTGTTTATCCCTCAGCTCACATCTATGGCCTCTTAGGGAGTTCCCTATGACCAAGTGACAGGGGGGGAAAATTCTGGTCTGGTTCTCAGATGGGTCAGCTTAATAGCTTGATGTGAGCTGAAAATGTGCACCTGCTGTACTTCAGCCAGTCTAGTATGGTCCTACAGGACAGTGGTGAGAGAAAATCCTTCCAGTGAACAGAGTTGGGAGTAGTATCCTTGGTCATTCACTTTGTTGAATTGGGACCTAGACAAACAAAGATTGGAAGACAGAAAAAAGGAAGTCTGGAGTATTTTATGCAGATGGATTTGAGGAAGGCACAAAGTCTGTGGATTATTGTGCATCTCATATTAATGTCTGACAGAGACATAAAGTCTCTATCACAGAAGAGATGTTCAACTGCTAGGTGGAAAAGAGGGCCCATCCTGCTGATGTCAGTAAGCTCGTTTCTCAGCCAGCACAATGTTTGTGCAACGGGCCGACGAACAGATTGTCCATGGTGGCTGAGATGGAACTGTGCGTGGACCCAACAATGTGGGTTCCCTCTCCCTATGGCTGATTAGCTATTGCCACTGCTGGATGGATAACCTGTCAATGGCAGCAACTAGTGCAGGCCCTCAAGTTGAACAATTTGGAAGCATGTTGAAATTAGACCCTTTCAACCTTGGAGGAGGCAGCGATTTAATCCCACCAGAATTGACACAATTTTGGATATGAATTTGCTTTCCCACATACAGTACTTCTGCCAACCCTACCATCCAGGCTCTTACAAAATACCTAATTCATTGGGATGGGATCCTGCAAATTTCCTCAGATGAACAAGACGATTTTATGGCAAAAAAAGGTGAGGCAACGGGTGACTTACCATGGAATCTACTTGTCTCATTACATACCTTATCACCACAAAGTGCCAAACTAGTGTGATAATGGAACTACCTCTTAACTGTTCAGTAAAATGACAGCTCAGAGCCAGAGCAGGTTTGGTATGCTGTTCTTTAAGATGTGCAATATCCATTAAGCTAATGTCCAATATTTGGTGCTGTGTCCCTAATATCTAGAATATCAGTTTCATAACCAACTAATAAAGGTACCATTGGCTCCTCTTCCCATTACCCTTGTCAATCCATTTTGAAAATTGTGTTTCATGTTCTCACAGTTTAGACTCTTTTAGCTTATAAGCCTTGATTTCTACTGTGGGAATGTTTTTTCCAGGGGACACAGTAAAGATCTCAATGAACTGGAAGCTAGAATTACTGCCTTATCAAATTGGGCTGCTCATGCCAATGAACCAATAGGAAGGGAAGAGGTTCTGATGCTGGCAGGGTATTGACACTGATCATGACAAAGAGTTAGAGTGGGTGCTATTTGATGGGGAAGGGGGAGGGCATATCTGGGACCAGGAAGATTCACTGGGTGTGTCTTGGTGCTTCGGGGCCCAGAAATAAACCTGGGTGGATGATTGCAGCAATCAGGGTCTGCCACAGACAAGTCAACTAAGTGCTCAGACTCCTTGAAGATTTGGGTCACACCTTGGGCAAGAGACCCACACTAGCTGTAGTGAGGGAGCTCTGGGAAAGAAGATGATGAATACCAATTATGACATGGAATGATTTACAGATGATGGGACTATAGCTGCCAAACTAATCCTCACGTATAAATTCTTCTGTAAAGTTTACAGCCAACTAACAATTTGGAGAGTTGGTTATGGATTGGAATGAATGGAGGGCCCAAGCCCATGCAAATGGTGCCCTGGAAGGACTATAGTAAACACCTTGTGTAGTATCTCATTTCTTCTCTGCCTCACTTCTCATTTCAGTCACTAATTCAGCAAACAATATTGTGCAGACATGTCAAGTGTGCATTGTCCACCTTGCATGCTCCTTGGGTGCTTTTCTAGCATATACTTTGGGACACCTGTGGGAGCTAGCTTAGAATTCACATGTGCAACTCAGAAGTTCAGGGAATTTGTGACTCATAAAGAAACTCTCAATGGGAGGTAGGATCTGATGGGTAATTGGTTCCTCTTTACATCCCTTGAATCCTGAGATCTTTATCATAAATTTCCTCAGATAGTCCAAGTGGGATTGCACACTCAGTATTCACAGAAGCAGACAATCTGAAAACATATCTTTATATAGGCTTTCTCTCATTTACTGTTACGCTTTCCCCATGTCATAGCCCACTCAATATGCTATAACAAAATATAATAGACTAGGTGGCTTATAAACAACAGACATTTATTTCTCACAGTTCTGGAGACTGGAAAGTCCAAGTTTAAACCACCGGCAGATTGGTGTGTGGTTTGAGGGTCTGCTTCCTGGTTCAAAAACAGCCATCTTCTTGCTGTGTCCTCACATGATGTAGGAGGTGAGGGAGCTCTCTTGGGTCTCTTTTATTAGGACACTAATCTCATTCATGAGGACTCCACCCCCAGGACCTCATCACCTCCCAGAGGCCCTCCACATACCATGACATTGGGGATTGGGTTTCAACATAGGAATTTTGGAGGGACACATATATTCAGTCTATGGTACCCTGGTTGCACACTTCTGCTTCCTGGAAGCATTTGCCCAATAGCCTATTTACATTAAAACCCCTTTGAGTTGTGTTTTAAAAGGAACCTATACTGTGAATATGACATACATATGCACATTTTTCTATGAATAGATTCCTTAATTTTATTATCTCCACATGTCTATACATCTGCCACTTTACAAAGCATTGGAATTGATAAGATCTCTAGAGGTGTGGTGATAAAAGAAGATAAGAAAAATCTTACTGAAACACGTTTTAGGTAAGGACATAAAAAAAGGAGCCCACAGAGAAGAGAGAAGGCATGGTGGTTGAATGAGAAGTAGTATTAGAAGGCTCCCATTCCACATCTTGGAAAGTTTGGGCATATGGCTTTTCAAATTCTGGAATCATCACAAAATCAAACTTAAAAGTCATGGTGGACTTCCCTGGTGGCGCAGTGGTTGAGAGTCTGCCTGCCAATGCAGGGGACACGGGTTCGAGCCCTGGTCCGGGAAGATCCCACATGCCGCGGAGCAAATGGGCCCGTGAGCCACAACTGCTGAGCCTGCGCGTCTGGAGCTTGTGCTCCGCAACAAGAGAGGCCGCGATAGTGAGAGGCCCGCGCACCGCGATGAAGAGTGGCCCCCGCTTGCCGCAACTAGAGAAAGCCCTCGCACAGCAATGAAGACCCAACACAGCCAAAAATAAATAAATAATAATAAAAATAAAGGAATTCCTTTAAAAAAAAAAAAAAAAAAAGTAAATTTGTCTGACCGGGGAGAAAAAAGTGTATGCTTTAAAAAAAAAAAGTCATGGTAATTTGGAAACACGTATTGAAGTGACAGAAATAAATCACTTTAAAAAGTCATTACTTGGAAGCAAGCACAAGATGCTTTCTTTTATGTGCATTCCTTCAAGTTGGAAATACAAAGTAAATATTAAGACAAAGACATTTGGAAGTGGAGGGTTTTGTATAGTGGATAATTTCAATAGGTCTGCGGTTACTTGGTCTTGGTAGTAAGTGCTTGGTTTAGGGTGAATTTCGGCTTTATTAAAACTTGTAATTCAACAATGATTCTGGGGAAGTATGGTCAGGAGCGGGGTGGAAATTGTGTAAATTCCATAAGCAGGGATTGTTGAATATTTCAGTTTTTTAGGATAATAGTTTCTCAAACCCTACTCATTAGATTATAAAAACAAAAAAAGAAACAACAACAAAAAAACCCCACTGGGTCTTCTGTGTTAATGGAATATTGTTTGTCTTGATTTTACCACCTGACTACAAATCACCTTCAAAGTAGCCTGTGTTCTCTGCCTGGCCCCTTCTGTACTGACCTAACTCTCTGGGCACTCTAGGAATAGAACACTTGCCACCAAAGGATATGATTATTTATTTTCATGTTTGTCTCTTTCATCTAAAATTTGATAACCATTAGAAAAGGTATTGCTCATGTTTCATAGAATGCCTAATAGGTAGTATTACTTTGCAAATGTTGACTAAATGTAACCATTTTATAAGATAAATTATTTTTAGATTTTACATGCCATCAAGATTTGCACATACATATTAAAAGAGTTGATAAACTCACATAAGAAAACATGCCATCAGTGCCTATAGAATTAAATAAAATTACCCCATAAATGAATGCCCAGTATATTGATAAAGAGTAGGACTGTGAACCGTGAATACAGCTGATTATTCTAACAACTCACAAGAACACTAACAATTACAATGTCCGTAGAAAAGCAGAAAGTATTCGTACTTTTCTTTTACTAAGCCTATGTTTTACCTTTGAGAGCTCAGCACATACAGTCTTAAAATAAAAGCCCGTATTTTAAAGAAGAAAAACCTTGACTTATTAGGAGAGCCTTCAGAAACATTTCTTCATATATGTACATGGTAAATATTACACATTGGAGCCTGCATCTACCCTGCTATTGTTCTCTACCTGAGAGACAAACGATCTGTTTGAACACAATGACCGTCTGCCCAAATCACGGAGATAGACGAACGTAGAATCCAAAGCAGCACAGGTCTGGTGGTAGTGATCTTTCCTGGAAAACATCTGCTACCAGCTGGTAGTGATCTTTCCTGGAAAACATCTGCTACCAGCTGAGTGTGTTTACATTTTGGCAGCACTGGCAGATGTGCTCATAGACAGCCCATCTGTGTGGTGATGGAGGCTGGAGCGAAGGAAGCTGGGTTGGACAGACAGCAGAGACACAGCTTACTATAATACACTGAGTTGTTCCAGAAAATGCAAATTAGCACCTCATAGCATGTTTTTTCCTTCCTGTGCTATTAATGTTTTAAAGCTAACTAATTTGTGTATTGCCCAGTATAAGCAATAAAGTTTAGGTTTGGGACTGCTCTTAGGAATGTAGTCATGGTATGATTACTATTTTAGAAAAGGGAGTAATTGTTACTGTAAAAATTAATGTAAAAAGTTTAGAGAATAAATATATGTTTAAAATATTTTCCTCTTTGAAAATGTTATTCAAAAAATATTTTGGCCTGTGGGAAAAGAAAACAGTGAATAAAGTAAGCATCGACCTTTCTAAGTGAAGCTTCTTATCTGTTCTCTTCTTTTGTGTTGTTTGCTGTATTCAGAAGTGTTATCCAAAATCTGTTCTGAAGAACATAATTTCATACTTAATGGAAGTTATATACAAAATTATCCATCATGACTTTTTAAACAATAGAAATTTCTCTCTTTATCTCAAGATTTCTCTGATCTTTTTCTATGTTAATGTATTTTCTGAATCTCCAAGGAAGAGACATACAGACTTGTCATCCACTGAGCACATTTTTGTGGAGCATGTCCTGGACCAGTGTTCTCTTGTGTTCACTTGAGAAATTCCACTTTGGCGACTGAGTCAGAAATCAGCAATCTGGAAGCAAAAATATTTTAAAAAGAGATATTTATGTTAGCATTAGATTCTTTCACATAATTTGTTGATTGAGATTCCAGAAATTAAGTACCTAAGTGACGGAAAGCTATCTTTTAAGAATGGATTGAATAATACTTATAGTCTTCTATCTGAGATTATTTATCTATTTATTTGTTTTGCTTTCATGAACTCATGCATGATGAAGCCAGTATATAGGGGAAATCATTAAACTGCTCCTTAATTTGGAGATTAGGTTACTTCCATTCTCAGGAAAAGAAGGAAACTAGTAAAAAAAATCAATATAAAATGGATGAACTTAGTCATCTGCAGAATTTCAACCTTAAGATATTTCTGTAAATATCATCTAATGCTAAATTGCTAATGGAGATGAAACACCCAGATTCAATTAAAATGTTTGTATAGAAATCTCATAATTAGACTCTAAAATAACTGCAGTATGATCAATTTTGTGATACATAAAGTCACATTCTAACATAACAGTAATCCAGCTTGCATGAAAAAAATACAGGAAGAGTTTGGAGCAAGAATTATCAGTGTTTATGCAGCACCATCCAGGAGACACTGCCCTGGAAGGCACAGTTCTTCTTGTTATTAGAGATAATCATTTGTTTTTCACTTATTAGACTGCCCCAAAGTCTATATTATATACCCTGCCTATAGACTTACCTCAACTTTTAATCTGTGCTCCATAAATAGTGACTTATTTGCAAACTAAGTTTCCCAGGAAACTTCTTGCCAGTTAAAAAGTATTGGCATCAAAATCTGATCATTAAGAAGGTGGACGCTGAAGTCAGACAGACCACTTGGATTCAAATCCTTGTTTTCTCACTTCTGAGCTTCGTGACCTTCAGCAAATCACATAATCTCACATCTATAAAAATGGGATATTACAGCTCTCATCTCACAGGCTCATGATGAGGTCTGATTTTATCCCAAGAATACATAGGGATTCCCCACTGTATATGGATTTTTGAAAGTAAAAGTTAATTATGCAAATACAAATAAGATTGATATTCATCAACCATTGTTAATGGTTCATTGTTGGTCTCTAGCAAATGTTTCAAAATTACAAAAGGTTAAAAGTGACCTCATGAAAACAAAGTTAATTTCTGGAGAAAATAGTGCAGTCTGAAAACATAGACTAGTCAGTTCTAGAAAGCCACGGAAGATTTTTTTTTTAATTAATTAATTTATTTATTTTCGGCTGCATTGGGTCTTTGTTGCTGTGCGTGGGCTTTCTCTAGTTGCGGCGAGCGGGGGCTACTCTTCGTTGAAGTGCATGGGCTTCTCATTGCCGTGGCTTCTCTTGTTGCGGAGCACGGGCTCTAGAGCACAGGCTCAGTAGTTGTGGCGTGCAGGCTCAGCTGCTCCACGGCATGTGGGATCTTTCCGGACCAGGGCTCGAACCCGTGTCCCCTGCACTGGCAGACAGATTCTTAACCACTGCGCCACCAGGGAAGCCCCCACGGAAGATTTAAATATGCGGTTTTCAGAATCATCCCCTGGAAGGTGAACTGCAAAGAGCAGCAAGTGAGTGTAACAGCGGTCAACATCACAAGTCACAGGGCAGCCATAAGAACGTGCAGCGTGCAAGGAGCCACTGGCTTCTTCAGCCACGAAGCTGGAGTGACCCACTGACAAGTCAGTGGGAATACAAATTGGACATAAATGACTGTAACTTGTGTAACACTCCATTCCCTCAGCCACAAACAGAAGGCACTACACAGAAAACTGTCAAGGATCTCCTGATGTGCATGGGCTTTTGATATTGTTCATATTGCCAGGTATGCACTTTAAATAAATGACTTGCCAAATTGCCAGTGGGTGGGGCTGAGGGGGAGGGAAAACAGAAGCGCTAGCTAAAGCTTGTTAAAGCTTTACACTACCTTATGTTGACATGTAAAGTGGAACAGAGGTGTTAGATATAAGAGATAAGAGAAGAATTGAAAAACAAATGGGGGTTTAATTTATTTTACAGTTTCACAAATGATAAAACAGTAACACCCAATTGCTATACATAAACAAAAGGGAAACAGTGTTGAACAGAATGAACTTGACAGAATAACCCTCATCTTTCAATTCCACAAATGATGTAAGAAATACTCAGTAGCAATTATCCTGTGCAGCAATACTATCTCTGTAAACTCTTTTTTTTTCCCCCTGCTATATACATTTGAAACACTTGTGCTTTTGCCTACACAAAGAAACAGTATTTACTAAAAAGTGCTACTTAAATGGGGAGACACAGAGTCTGGAACCACAATCTGAAAACTGCAATTCGAATACATTGCCAGCTTGAAGACTTTTTTTTTAATTTTTAATTTTTTTTTTTTTTTTAAGATTTGGATACACTTATTGTAACTCTAGGTATGAACAGTGTAGAATTCAGTTATAAATAGATCCCTTTAAAGCAGGTTAGCAACTGAAGTTTCAAAAGAACTTCTTTATTCTAAAGTGGTCTTATCTCCAGAGTGCTTCACAGTGCAGGCCCCGAAGACATTAGCATAACACAAACCTAGCGTGTGTATATTACAGACTAAGTGTGTATACACACAGACACACATATATAACATTGTATATATGCATCACACATGTCTATTTGTACTATGTAGATATATCTATAACACATATATAATAAAATATCTATTTCTAGGTGGGCTTTATTTGGATTTTCTTCCATCAAATAGGAACAATAACCGTCTCTCGCTCAATCTGTCAAACGTTGGTATATTGATGTCTGATGGGGAAACTCTCAAATTTGCAGAGGTAACAACTAACTATACATAACTCTTCCTATACCCCTTCCACAATTATAGATACTCCAACAATAACCACATGAAAACAATTCTTTTATGGACCAAATACCACACTGTGTGCATTATGACTAACTGGCTCAATTAGAAATAAATTACTTTGTTCACCCTTTTCCTGTGTAGTAGCTTAATAACTAGTTGGTATGTACACTACCTATAGCATTATTTAAATAAATTGTTTCTGTAAGCATATATGTAGAAATTCCCATTAGCAACTGATATATATTTCATATGATATACAATACATAAAGACATTTGAATGCCCAGCACCTTCTTTCAGACAGAAAAACTTCCACAGTCATTTCATCAGTCTTGTGGGCTGAATCATTAGATTTGCCCAGAAAAGTCTGTTACTGATTTATTATTTTTATTCCAGCAACTTAATGTTAAGTATAGAACAGGCTGGGTAATAATGATGAAAATGTTTCCATGGCCTCTTCATGTCAACAGCACAGTAACAACCATGTTCTCTAAAGGACAGGAATATTTCACAATCAGCTGCCTGAGCATTGCCAGGTACAGGTGTAAATCGTGAAAAGGAAATAAAATATTAAAGAAGTGAACGTATGATAGTCTCAAAAGGAAAAAAAAACCCCAGATATTTCAAGTATGTATTTATAATTTGATTTCATCATTATCCCTTTTGCCCCCTGATCGGTTAAATCTCAATTCTTTTTCTTATTCTTGCTCTTAGCCTTCAGTGATTTCCTTGCCCTATCCCCATAAGAAGGCCACAGTGGATCGTGAAGGGGAAGGGGAGATGGAAAGGTATACAACAGGGAATGAATTGGTCTTGTACAGTTTGTCTTCTTTGAACACTAAATGCCTTTAATTGAATTCATTCTTGAGTATTGAAAGTTCCCTGAGATGAACAAAAGTAGTCTCAGTCGATACTGAAGCCCTTTTTATATGCTGAGCATTTTCAGAACTGGGCAATGTATTTAGAGAACACAAAGCATAGGGTAACAAAGCAATGTGAAGCTAAAAAGGCACTACTCAATGCATCTATGAGATAAACAATGCACAGAACAGTGAATGTCTGGGATGCTTTTGCTGTGGCCTTAAAATTGTTTAAACACATTTGTTGAAAATGCAGTAAAAATGGCAAGGTACCTTGCTGCTGCTTTTTAAGACATACTTTTAATGAGTTCTGACATGTATTTTATCTGCAAGAATTTACTTGTGACTTCAAAATTTTTATTGAATTCAAATTAAAGGCTACTCAAACAACTTGTCTGCAAATAGTCCAAATTAAGTAATTACCTACTTTTGATTCATTGGGTAAATCACTTTTCAACTTTACATTCAAAATATGTATCTAGTACTTTAAAAACTTCCAAGAGGTAAGAGGTTCAATGATAAAAGTACATCATATTCTATCCATTTTTAGCTATGTGTCTTTATGGATTCTATTTTATGGATTCTATCTTGTTTTCTTAGAGACACATAAATTCTCAGGAAATATAATCTTCTGTATCTCAAGGTTCTATCATATTTTTAAAAAGAATACCACATATTATTAATATATTGAGAACTGTAGTACTGTGAATATTCTTTTTCTTGATAACATATATATATATATATATATATTCTTTATGCTATTAATTCTTTTTCAGACCGTCTTCCCTAAGAAACAAAACATACATATTCCTCATGCTATTTCTTCTTTTCTCAGACTGCCTTCCCTAAGAAACAAGAAGTAATCTATGTTGTTTCAGGTCAAGAGGAGAAATGGGAACGCAGTATTTCTGCTTTTTAAAGAAACAATTTACCATCATAATTACCTATCAGCATAGTAATTACCAGAAATTGGCCTATTGGTCAATTCTGTTATGTGTTAAAATGTTTAAAAATCTCTTTATAAATAATTTCATGTGTTTCTCTGAAAACACATTAATGTGATAATGTGAATAAATTTAACTATAGAAAACATATTGGTCAATTTAATTAATCTGAAGTGCAAAATACTGATGTACAGTTTCATTGTTAAACCTCTTAAAATTAATCATCTCCGTGACGAAAACAATACTCCATTAATCATATTATTTCGGCACTAAGAAAATTTAACAATAATCTAGAGAGCATGCCAATCTTTCCATTTGAATAACAAGGGGGATATCAAAGAAAAGTCACATTTTAGCCCTATCAAACATTTATTCTAATGGGCAAAATGTTTCCACAAAATCATTATGAAGTGTAAAAGCTGTGGAACCTTCCTTCAAATAAAAATAAAGTTTGAATTTGGAAAATTTAAAATACCTAGAGACAACTTTCACTTTAGTAGCATAATAATATATTAATATGTTATTTTCATGAAAGGAAAATGGTTTGTTGTGTAGACACATCAGTATAATCTTTGGTACCAAAAGAACATTTTTTTTCCTGCTAATTTTACCATCTCAAATGACAGAGTTTATCTTTCCTTTAGAATGGCTCAAAATTACTGAGTGATACAGTTTATCTGGTACCTTCTACACGGTTGGGAAAAAATCTGGAGGTTTAGAGTTGTGCAAAATAAAACTTTTTTTACAAAGTCATTGTGTGATAACACTTTAAAAATAAAAGAACTTTAAAAATGATCACTTGAAGGTTATTTATCTCTTTCATTTTTATCTCAGAAGGATTTTCGAAGCACCCCAATACCCAAACCAAAAGAGATTCCAGAAGGCAAACAAGAACAGAAACAAAAACATAAAGTTCATGATCAGACTCAGAATCCTGACTGAAGGCATTTACTTGAGTTGTTTAATCTTATGGATTTCACTGCTCAAACTGTTTCCATCTTGATTTCTGCTGACAGGACGGTTCAGTTTCCCCAAGGGCTGAGTTGTGTTCCTGGGTTCCTCTTCTCATGTGCTTGGCGTTGCAGTGGCAGCCCAACAGTGATGAACATTTTTGATTCATTAACTAATGACGAGTGCATTGTTGGATCTTGTAAACACTACTGATTATACATTCAAACTGTGTTCTTAGTGGAAGTGGCACTTACTAGGACCCTTGAAGTCAAAATACTTAATTTTCAGAGCACTTTGCAGGTATTTCATCAGTTGGTAGTGCATTTCTCATGAACGTCCTTTATCACCTTTCAGATAAGTGGTGGATGCTGAAACCCAGTCTTGTTTTGGATCCTGTTTTCAAATCTTAGGAAGCATCTTCAGAAAAGAAGTGCATATTCAGTCTCTTTGTATGTTTCAGATGTGCTTTATTGCTTTATGCACTTTCCTGTTGTCAGTTTCAGAGCTCCTCTATTATGTAGCACATTTAATGTTTTGAATTCTAATGGCATTCTATGAGGGCTTGCATTGGAAAAGTACCTGTATTTTAAGTCATCATAGTAATGATATTTGACAGCTTTTCCATTCAAATCCTTAGGGAATGGCCAGAATCCATACAGGTGAATTTCATCACAGAATCTTGTGGCTAGGGTATACATGAGCAGACCTGTGCTGGGTCTTTTGATGGGAACTTTGTTTGTCAGCCAGTAACTGGGGAAAAAAACATACACACAAGAGAAGAATTTAGAGAAACGTTCAACATACCCTATAGCAAGTACACTATGTATAATTAAAGTAAATGAAATTTGAAAAGTAACTGTATGAATAACATTCAAAAGATTGCTGAAGAAATAATATATTTCTTAAGAATTTAGAAAGTTGAATACATTTATTTTATCTTTCTTATCCTTTATTTTCTTGCTTATTTTGTGGTCATATGAATAGCCAAGGGACCCGGAATGTGAGTAAATATTACTGTGGAATCTTGTATTCAAAAAGAACTAGAACAAAACATTTATATAACCTACAGAGTAGAATCTTCTCAGAAAGGGTTAAATATGACTGCAAAAGGCACAGTAATTGGGCAGTGATTAAGTAATTTTCCTAGAAAGAGAGGATTTGAAACTATGCCTATAGGTTTTCAAAATCTTTAATATTTCAATTAAAGATCCAAACAAATAAATGCTTTGCCTGTATTATACTAACTGATTTATTCAACCCCAATTTCTGTCACATTTTACTAAAGCTAATGAAGAATATTGCCTCAACCCACAGAACAACATAACACAAATAACAAATATTTGTAAATAGTTCACCACTTATGCCATTTAAAATTTTGTTAGATAGGCAAACATATTTCAATGCTGATAAGTATTTTATACTATTCATTAAAAAAGGCAATAAAATACTCCAAAATGTTTGATCCACCACTGTTGCCAAACTTTCTTCACCTGAAAAACATGCACACTCATAAGTTAATCATTTCCTCTGGCAGGGAAGGAGGTCGCCAATACTTCTTGGCACATTCATTATCTTATGTGGAATCAGCTAAAAGTTAAGGAAGAACGTGGATTTTCTCTGACATTCAAAGTTGTACAGTTATAAATAAAGTTAATAAATTGTTTGGGTTTTTTATTTTTGTTTTTATTATCTCCTATTCAGGGAAATATATACCTGGTCATCCAAATATGAGGGGAAGATTGTTCAATTCTGGTCGTTGCTGTGCTTAAACACTTGTCTCAGATTTTACATAATATTATTTTCTTTTTCTTTAAAAAAATTAATTTATGAAGCTTTCCAGGATGGATCAAATACATGTAGACTCCTGAATATGAAAAAAACCTAATTTTGTTTTATTTCATTTGGTTAAAGAAATATTGGTTAAAGAAATATTCAAACCTCACTACAAACATCCAAAAAAGGGAAAATATACTTAACCATTATTATCCCTGGTTTTTTTTCCCTTCTTTTTCACCCTTCCTTTGAACCAGGTTTGACCTTTCACATTTTTAATTTTTCTTGTTGGGTGAAGGCCATGTGCTGAATGTTGTGAGCAATGTGAAATGCATTATGAGCCTTTTGTTATCACAAGTGTTTTGAGAAAGCGTATTCTCAGTAAGGAGGATTCATAAGGAATTGTTAGAGAAGAACATCTAAGAATTTTCTCATAACCCAAAGGTATGAGCAAAAGCCATAGCACGTATATTGTTAACATCTTGAAGAAATCACAGACATAGATTTCATGCAAGAATAGTAAAACCACAGTCTGAAGGCTTTGAAGAAACTTTGATACAGCCTGAAGCTCTCTCAGCTCTGAGAAAGCAGGTGTTCTTAACATGAAATGGTTATTATAGGAAAGTTTTGTGAGCATGATTTGTGTGTGGTTACAAATGCCAGCTGAGGCAGTTGGTTAGTTTAAAAAAGTGCATTTATTTATATACTTTTAAAGTGAGTGAAGCAAATTCATAGTCAAAAAAATGATTATTTCCATCAGGGAATGTCAATTATTGGAAATAGTTTGGTAGTATGAAGGTCATGCTGAATTATCTTATTTCTAAAGTGGGGAAAAAATAGCTAGGAGAATATAACGTAATGCTATATCATTTGTATGGTACTCCAAGGTCACATTATATGTAATTACAAGATCACATTATAAATAAGCTTTGTGATATCTGGCTTATAACAGTTTGAAAAATTTTAAAGAAAAATGAACTACCCATTTGTCAGGATGTTTTTGGAGAAACAGTGCAAAATAAATGGCTCTTATTGATTTCTAAAAATAAATCAGAGGAAAATAGGCCTTAATAAATGGCATCAATATTTAACAGAAAAATTGAAATAAAACCTTAAAGCAGGTCAAGAACTACCGTCATAAGTAGTAACATTCTGTGAAATTAAAAAAACATAGGGAGAGAGGAGCTTCAAGATGGTGGAAGAGTAAGACGTGGAGATCACCTTCCTCTCCACAAATACATCAGAAATACATCTACATGTGGAGCAACTCCTACAGAACACCTACTGAACGCTGGCAGAAGACCTCAGACTTCCCAAAAGGCAAGAAACTCCCCACGTACCTGGGTAGGGCAAAAGAAAAAAGAAAAAACAGAGGCAAAAGAATAGGGACAGGACATGCACCAGTGGGAGGGAGCTGTGAAGGAGGAAAGGTTTCCACACACTAGGAAGCCCCTTCGCGGGGGGAGACTGTGGGTGGCGGAGGGGGGAAGCTTCGGAGCCACGGAGGAGAGCACAGCCACAGGGGTGCAGAGGGCAAAGCGGAGAGATTCCCGCACAGAGGCTCGGCGCCGAGCAGCACTCACCAGCCCGAGAGGCTTGTCTGCTCACCCGCCGTGGCGGGTGGGGGCTGGGAGCTGAGGCTCGGGCTGTGGTCAGATCACAGGGAGAGGACTGGGGTTGGCAGCGTGAACACAGCTTGAAGGGGCTAGTGCGCCACAGCTAGCCGGGAGGGAGTCCGGGAAAAAGTCTGGAATTGCCAAAGAGGCAAGAGACTTTTTCTTGCCTCTTTCTTTCCTGGTGCACGAGGAGAGGGGATTAAGAGCGCCACTTAAAGGAGCCCCAGAGATGGGCGCGAGCCGCGGCTATCAGTGCGGGCCCCAGAGACAGGCATGAGACGCTCAGGCTGCTGCTGCCGCCACCAAAAAGCCTGTGTGCAAGCACAGGTCACTATCCACACTGCCCCTCCCGGGAGCCTGTGCAGCCCACCACTGCCAGGGTCCCGTGATCCAGGCACAACTTCCCCGGGAAAACGTACGGCGTGCCTCATGCTGGTGCAACGTCATGCTGGCCTCTGCCGCCGCAGGCTCGCCCCACATCCATACCCCTCCCTCCCCCCGCCTGAGTGAACCAGAGCCCCCGAAGCAGCTGCTCCTTTAACCCCATCCTGTCTGAGCGAAAAACAGAAGCCCTCAGGCGACCAACACGCAGAGGCGGGTCCAAATCCAAAGCTGAACCCCAGGAGCTGTGCGAACAAAGAAGAGAAAGGGAAATTTCTCCCAGCAGCCTCAGAAGCAGCGGATTAAAGCTCCACAAACAACTTGATGTACCTGCATCTGTGGAATACCTGAATAGACAACAAATCATCCCAAATTGAGGAGGTAGACTTTGGGAGCAAAGAAATATATATATTTTTCCCTTTTTCTCTTTTTGTGAGTATGTGTATGCTTCTGTGTGTGATTTTGTCTTTATAGCTTTACTTTTACCATTTGTCCTAGGGTTCTGTCTGTCCGTTTATTGGGGGTTTTTTTAACTTAAAAAATTTTTTTCTTAATAATTATCTTTTATTTTAATGACTTTATTTTATTTTATTTTACTTTATTTTATTTTACCTTCTTTCTTTCTTTCTTTGTATTTTTTCTCCCTTTTAATCTGAGCCGTGTGGATGAAAGGCTCTTGGTGCTCCAGCCAGGCATCAGGGCTGTGCCTCTGAGGTGGGAGAGCTAAGTTCAGGACACTGGTCCACAAGAGACCTTCCAGCTCCATGTAATATCAAATGGTGAAAAATCTCCCAGAGATCTCCATCTCAAGGCCAAGACCCAGCTTCACTCAACGACCAGCAAGCTACAGTGCTGGACACCCTATGTCAAACAACTAGCAAGACAGGAACACAACCCCATCCATTAGCAGAGAGGCTGCCTAAAATCATAATAAGGCCACAGACACCCCAAAACACACCACCAGACATGGACCTGCCCACTAGAAAGACAAGATCCAGCCTCATCCACCGGAACACAGGCACTAGTCCCCTCCACCAGGAAGCCTACACAACCCACTGAACCAACCTTACCCACAGGGGACAGACACCAAAAACAATGGGAACTACGAATCTGCAGCCTGTGAAAAGGAGACCCCAAACACAGTAAGTTAAGTAAAATGAGAAGACAGAAAAACACACAGCAGATGAAGGAGCAAGGCAAAACCCCACCAGACCTAACAAATGAACAGGAAGTAGGCAGCCTACCTGAAAAAGAATTCAAAATAATTATAGTAAAGATGATCCGAAATCTTGGAAATAGAATAGAGAAAATACAAGAAACCTTTAACAAGGCCTAGAGGAACTAAAGAACAAACAAACAGTGATGAAAAACACAATAAATGAAATTAAAAATTCTCTGGAAGGAATCAATAGCAGAATAACTGAGGCAGAAGAAAGGATAAGTGACCTGGAAGATAAAATAGTGGAAATAATCACTGCAGAGCAGAATAAAGAAAAAAGAATGAAAAGAATTGAGGACAGTCTCAGAGACCACTGGGACAATATTAAATGCACCAACATTCGAATTATAGGGGTCCCAGAAGAAGAAGAGAAAAAGAAAGGGACTGAGAAAATATGTGAAGTGCTTATAGTTGAAAATTTCCCTAATATGGGAAAGGAAATAGTTAATCAGGTCCAGGAAGCACAGAGAGTAACATACAGGATAAATCCAAGGAGAAACACGCCAAGACACATACTAATCAAACTATCAAAAATTAAATGCAAAGAAAAAATATTAAAAGCAGCAAGGGAGGGCTTCCCTGGTGGCGCAGTGGTTGGGAATCTGCCTGCCAATGCAGGGGACACGGGTTCGAGACCTGGTCTGGGAAGATCCCACATGCCGCGGAGCAACTGGGCCCGTGAGCCACAATTGCTGAGCCTGCGCGTCTGGAGCCTGTGCTCCGCAACAAGAGAGGCCGCGCACCACAATGAAGAGTGGTCCCCACTTGCCGCAACTAGAGAAAGCCCTCGCACAGAAACGAAGACTCAACACAGTCATAAATAAATAAATAAATAAATAAAAGAACGTGAATTTCTTTAAAAAAAAAAAAAAGCAAACTGGGCTATTCATTTCAGTAACACTTAAGTGGTCTTAGTTTGCATTCAATAAAAAAAAAAAAAGCAAACTGGGCTATTCATTTCAATAACAGTCAAGTGGTCTTAGTTTGCATTCAATTAAAAAAAAAAAAAGCAGCAAGGGAAAAACAACAAGTAACACACAAGGGAATCCCCATAAGGTTAACAGCTGATCTTTCAGCAGAAACTCTGCAAGCCAGAAGGGAGTGGCAGGACATATTTAAAGTGATGAAGCAGAAAAACCTACAACCAAGATTACTCTACCCAGCAAGGATCTCATTCAGATGTGATGGAGAAATTAAAACCTTTACAGACAAGCAAAAGCTAAGAAAATTCAGCACCACCAAACCAGCTTTACAACAAATGCTAAAGGAACTTCTCTAGGCAGGAAACACAAGAGGAGGAAAAAACCTACAATAACAAACCCAAAACAATTAAGAAAATGGGCATAGGAACATACATATCGATAATTACCTTAAATGTAAATGGATTAAATGCTCCAACCAAAAGATGTAGACTGGCCGAATGGATACAAAAACAAGACCCGTATATATGCTGTCTACAAGAAACCCACTTCAGACCTAGGGACACATACAGACTGAAAGTGAGGGAATGGAAAAAGATATTCCATGCAAATGGAAATCAAAAGAAAGCTGGAGTAGCAATTCTTGTATCAGACAAAATAGACTTTAAAATAAAGACGATTACAGAGAAAAGAAGGACACTACATAATGATCAAGGGATCAATCGGAGAAGAAGATAAAACAATTGTAAATATTTATGCACCCAATATAGGAGCACCTCAATACATAAGGCAAATACTAACAGCCATAAAAGGGGAAATCGACAGTAACACAATCATAGTAGGGGACTTTAACACCCCACTTGCACCAATGGACAGATCATCCAAAATGA
Organism: Balaenoptera ricei; assembly: GCF_028023285.1. Taxonomy (NCBI): domain Eukaryota; kingdom Metazoa; phylum Chordata; class Mammalia; order Artiodactyla; family Balaenopteridae; genus Balaenoptera; species Balaenoptera ricei. The sequence goes on from NC_082641.1 coordinate 82,266,949, forward strand.
AAATAAATAAGGAAACACAAGCTTTAAATGATACATTAGACAAGATGGACTTAATTGATATTTATAGGACATTCCATCCAAAAACAACAGAATACACGTTCTTCTCAAGTGCTCATGGAACATTCTCCAGGATAGATCATATCTTGGGGCACAAATCAAGCCTTGGTAAATTTAAGAAAATTGAAATCGTAGCAAGTATCTTTTCTGAACACAATGCTATGAGACTAGATATCAATTACAGGGAAAAATCTGTAAAAAATACAAACACATGGAAGCTACACAATACACTACTTAATAACCAAGAGATCACTAAAGAAATCAAAGAGAAAATCAAAAACTACCTAGAAACAAATGACAATGAAAACATGATGACCCAAAACCTTTGGGATGCAGCAAAAGCAGTTCTAAGAGGGAAGTCTATAGTAATACAATCCTACCTTAAGAAACAAGAAACATCTCAAATCAACAACCTAACCTTATACCTAAAGCAATTAGAGAAAGAAGAACAAAAAAACCCCAAAGTCAGCAGAAGGAAAGAAATCATAAAGATCAGATCAGAAATAAATGAAAAAGAAATGAAGGGAACGATAGCAAAGATCAATAAAAGTAAAAGCTTGTTCTTTGAGAAGATAAACAAAATTGATAAACCATTAGCCAGACTCATCAAGAAAAAAAGGGAGAAGACTCACATCAATATAATTAGAAATGAAAAAGGAGAAGTAACAACTGACACTGCAGAAATACAATGGATCATGAGAGATTACTACAGGCAACTCTATGCCAATAAAATGGACAACCTGGAAGAAATGGACAAATACTTAGAAATGCACAACCTTCCAAGACTGAACCAGGAAGAAATAGAAAATATGAGCAATCCAATCACAAGCACTGAAATTGAAACTGTGATTAAAAATCTTCCAACAAACAAAAGCCCAGGACCAGATGGATTCACAGGCGAATTCTATCAAACATTCAGAGAAGACCTAACAGCTATCCTTCTCAAACTCTTCCAAAATATAGCAGAGGGAGGAACACTGCCAAACTCATTCTACGAGGCCACGATCACCCTGATACCAAAACCAGACAAAGATGTCACAAAGAAAGAAAACTACAGGCCAATATCGCTGATGAACATGGATGCAAAAACCCTGAACAAAATACTAGCAAACAGAATCCAACAACACATTAAAAGGATCATACACCATGATCAAGTGGGGTTTATCCCAGGAATGCAAGGATTCTTCTATATACGCAAATCAATCAATGTGATACACCATATTAACAAATTGAAGGAGAAAAACCATATGATCATCTCAATAGATGCAGAAAAGCTTTCGACAAAATTCAACACCCATTTGTGATAAAAACCCTCCAGAAAGTAGGCATAGAGGGAACTTTCCTCAACATAATAAAGGCCATATATGACAAATCCACAGCCAACATCGTCCTCAATAGTGAAAAACTGAAACCATTTCCACTAAGATCAGGAACAAGACAATGTTGCCCACTCTCACCACTATTATTCAACATAGTTTTGAAAGTTTTATCCATAGTAATCAGAGAAGAAAAAGAAATAAAAGGAATTCAAATCGGAAAAGAAGAAGTAAAGCTGTCACTGTTTGAAGATGACATGATACTATACATAGAGAATCCTAAAGATGCTACCAGAAAACTACTAGAGCTAATCAATGAATTTGGTAAAGTAGCAGGATACAAAATTAATGCACAGAAATCTCTAGCATTCCTATACACTAATGATGAAAAATCTGAAAGTGAAATTAAGAAAACACTCCCATTTACCACTGCAACGAAAAGAATAAAATATCTAGGAATAAACCTACCTAAGGAGACAAAAGACCTGTATGAAGAAAATTATAAGACACTGATGAAAGAAATTAAAGATGATACAAATAGATGGAGAGATATGCCATGTTCTTGGATTGGAAGAATCAACACTGTGAAAATGACAATACTACCCAAAGCAATCTACAGATTCAATGCAATCCCTATCAAACTACCACTGGCATTTTTCACAGAAGTAGAACAAAAAATTTCACAATTTGTATGGAAACACAAAAGACCCCGAATAGCCAAAGCAATCTTGAGAAAGAAAAATGGAGCTGGAGGAATCAGGCTCCCTGACTTCAGACTATACTACAAAGCTACAGTAATCAAGACAGTATGGTACTGGCACAAAAACACACATAGATCAATGGAACAGGATAGAAAGCCCAGAGATAAACCCACTCACATATGGTCACCTTATCTTTGATAAAGGAGGCAAGAATATACAGTGGAGAAAAGACAGCCTCTTCAATAAGTGGTGCTGGGAAAACTGGACAGGTACATGTAAAAGCATGAAATTAGAACACTCCCTAACACCATACACAAAAATAAACTCAAAATGGATTAAAGACCTAAATGTAAGGCCAGACACTATCAAACTCTTAGAGGAAAACATAGGCAGAACACTCTATGACATAAATAACAGCAAGATCCTTTTTGACCCACCTCCTAGAGCAATGGAAATAAAACCAAAAATAAACAAATGGGACCTAATGAAACTTAAAAGTTTTTGCACAGCAAAGGAAATCATAAACAAGACGAAAAGACAACCTTCAGAATGGGAGAGAATCTTTGCAAATGAAGCAACTGACAAAGGATTAATCTCCAAAATTTACAAGCAGCTCATGCAGCTCGATATCAAAAAAATAAAAAACCCAATCCAAAAATGGGCAGAAGAGCTAAATAGACATTTCTCCAAAGAAGATATACAGATTGCCAACAAACACATGAAAGGATGCTGAACATCATTAATCACTGGAGAAATGCAAATCAAAACTACAATGAGATATCATCTCACACCGGTCAGAATGGCCATCATCAAAAAATCTACAAACAATAAATGCTGGAGAGGGTGTGGAGAAAAGGGAACTCTCTTGCACTGTTGGTGGGAATGTAAATTGATATAGCCACTATGGAGAACAGTATGGAGGTTCCTTAAAAAACTAAAAATAGAACTACCATATGACCCAGCCATCCCACTACTGGGCATATACCCTGAGAAAACCATAATTCAAAAAGAGTCATGTACCAAAATGTTCATTGCAGCTGTATTTACAATAGCCAGGATATGGAAGCAACCTAAGTGTCCATCAACAGATGAATGGATAAAGAAGATGTGGCACATATATACAATGGAATATTACTCAGCCATAAAAAGAAACGAAATTGAGTTATTTGTAGTGAGGTGGATGGACCTAGAGTCTGTCACACAGAGTGAAGTAAGTCAGAAAGAGAAAAACAAATACCGTATGCTAACACATATATATGGAATCTAAGAAAAAAATAAGTTCATGAAGAATGTAGGGGTAAGATGGGAATAAAGACACAGACCTACTAGAGAATGGGCTTGAGGATATGGGGAGGGGGAAGGGTAAGCTGTGACAAAGTGAGAGAGTGGCATGGACATATATACACTACCAAACGTAAAATAGCTAGTGGGAAGCAGCCGCATAGCACAGGGAGATCAGCTCAGTGCTTTGTTACCACCTAGAGGGGTGTGATAGGGAGGGTGTGAGGGAGGGAGATGCAAGAGGGAAGACATATGGGAACATATGTATATGTATAACTGATTCACTTTGTTATAAAGCAGAAACTAACACACCACTATAAAGAAATTATACTCCAATAAAGATGTTAAAAAAAAAAACCAAAAAAAAATCCAAAACAAAACCAAAAAAAAACCCATAAGGAGCTAATCCAAATGCCATCAGCAAGACTTTACTATGTGCTTATATAACTTTAATGTCATGCTTGAAATTGTTTAGGGCAACCTAAACTATCAAGATACAGTATTTCCCTAGGAACACAGTACAATTTTAAAGTATCTGAGAGTGTCCACTTATATACAAGCTGACATTTAAATACTATAAAGTTCTTGTGAAGAGTTCATCAAAAATAGACTATTAAATTTTTAACCCTGATTAGGAAAAAAAGATGGAAAACAATGCATTGATAAAATAATGAACTATTCATACTCTAATTCAGTACAAGCTGTTCTAATTTTTATTTCAAGTTCATATCTGTTACAGTTTAAAATTTAGCAATGTTTTCAATTTAGCAAATAATATAGTTTCCATTGTATGTATTTCTTTTTATAGAAATCGATGTTTTAAAATTATAAAATCCATGCAGGCTCCCTGTAGAAGATTTGAAGCAAAGGAAATGAATGAGGAAGAAAACCTTACCTAAAATGCAACCACATAGAGATAATTACTGCCACAATGTGCTGCATCCTTTTGTTTTCCTAGCTGTTTTGGATCTTAATATATATTACAATCATTCATAGACATACATAGAATATTTTTCTTCAGCTAGGCTCAGTTTTACTTCAGTTATTATTAATTCCTTCTCTTCCTCCCTTCCTTTCTGCTTTAATACTCTAATAGTCTGTCTTGTTGTATGAAGCAAACTCACCCTGGATTTGCTATATAAGTTTTTGAACATTTCTAACTTCTTATAGATGCAATACTCTCCCTAGGTCTGTCTCACTGCTTCCCAACAAGATGTCTTATCTACTCTTCCTCCAGCACATCAGTCCCATTTCTTATTTCAAACAAACTCAACTTGGAATGCCTTTACTCACCAAATTGGTGAGCTATAGAAGGCCATATAGATGGTCACAAGATGTGGGTGTGAATCTGTAATATAATGCTCATGAGTCATTGGGAAAACTACTTCACTTCCTTGGAACTTGGTTAATAATATTTAACATACAAGATTGTTATGATAAAGTAAAAGAGACTGTAAGTATGTAAGAACATAGCATAAAGCTTGACACATAGTAACAGTAGTTGAACTTCAACATACCCCACACAACCCATTCTTCAATCCCACTCACACATCCTACTTTTCTCCTGGCACCGTCTATAACTACATATTGGTTGGACAATTGTGGTCATGTCATTTCACCTCAGTGGTCTGCTTCCTTAGGTGAGAAACAGAACCATCTGACTGTATGGCTTTGGGGCTTCCTCCATCTATAAGATTCTATTGCTGTTTCAAATCTTCTCTCCACGAAACTGCACGCTCCCTGAAGCTGTGTGAAACTCTCTTGCTACTGCTCTGTTTCCTCCTCCCCATTCTGTTCCCTTTACCTTCTTTTAGTTTTTAATATACTGCAAAGCAAAGGTACTTGGTGACAAATTGATATTATAATGGGTAATCACAGGCAGGCATACAAAATGGAGTTAGGAGGCCATTGAGGATATGGTCTCAGACACATCTCTGCACCACTGAAAACCTGAACTGTCTTTGAACTGTACCAGGCCCAAGCACACCACCAGCCGTATTCAGAACAACACCTGCCAGCTGCAGCCTTACGGTCTCAAGGTCTCTCCCTGTAACTATGCAACCATTTCGGATTCTAACCAATCTCTTTACTTAACAAACAGCCTTATTTCTTCCCAGCTCCAATTATAATTACTGATAAACAACTCATGTAAGTAATTGCAACCTTGCGTTTTTTGCCTTTATAAGCCTCCCCTATTGTATAGTCCTGTGGAACACAATTCAAGTGCTTCTTGAATATATGTCTCCTGGGCCACAATCCTAACAAACCCCAAATAAACACCTTTTTATTTCAAACAGGTCTCCATTTCTAAAATTTTGCTTAACATACTTAATAGATGCTTTTTAATTTTAAAGCCTGCAATATGTTCAATTTTATCTCATAATAAATTAAATAATCACCTTATGAGCCAAAATAAATGATTATTTCAAGAAACCCATGTTTTAGAAATAAAAGCAAAAAATGTTATATTCAAAAGTAGTAATTAATACACTGATGACAGCTCACACTCAACACATTGGCACACAAGGAATATTAATTTGTATTTATATTGAAACAGAAGAGCCAAAACGTTTAGAAGTAATATAATATTTTTTCCTCTTAAAACATTATTATTCTTCTTAAAATCAACCATGAAAATGTCTAGAAGAATTTGAATACAGAGTATGAAATCCCACTGTGCCAAGAGTTTTAATTTAGTATTTATACTATATGCAAAGTTTCCATTCATGAGTCCAGAAATTCTTTTCTCTGGGATGGGAGATGGAGCACACAGCATGTCGTGCCTGTGCATTCTTACTTCCGAAGGAGTCTTCTCTATTTTTCCTCCCATATTTATCTTCCCACAACCGAGCTTTGTGCTTGGCTCCAGAGGAAGAGTCTGTTAAAGGTAAATAACATGGCTTCTGTTTGTAAAATAGCTACAGAAATTTGAGATATTATAAAAGAATTAGCTTTCTATAATACATCTTTGCAGAAGATGTTTGCATCTTCCCAATTCTACACTCCACCCCCCAAAACTAATTCTTTTATAATATCTGAATATTATATATGAGTATTATATTCTGGGATTCTGTCTTCCACATTTGTCAATATGTTGGTTCACTGTTAGGAAGAGAATGTGTGTACAGGGTATAAAATATAAAACTTAAAAGCAATCATCCCTGGCATATTGAAATGGAATATCTCTGCTGTTTTATTTTCAACTGTTCAAATCGTCCTTTCATTGTATTCCCAGTCTGCGGTATACTACATAACATGAATTCATTTTTAAAAGTGCATAAAACTTACTTTTTAAAAAAAACTGTTGTGGTAACATTCATGATACCTTTTAAGATTATGAGATGGCTTATCTTGTCATAAAACTAGGGTTGGTGATAATTTCTTTTTTTTTTTTTTTTTAAAGAAGGCAGCACTTCATATATATTTTTTTTTTTTTTAGAAGGAGGGAGCTAGTATTTTTTTTTTTAATAAAGTCTCTTTATTCTTTTTTTTAAAATTAATTAATTAATTAATTTATGGTTGTGTTGGGTCTTCGTTTCTGTGCGAGGGCTTCCTCTAGTTGTGGCAAGTGGGGTCCACTCTTCATCGCGGTGCGCGGGCCTCTCACTATCACGGCCTCTCTTGTTGGGGAGCACAGGCTCCAGACGCGCAGGCTCAGCAATTGTGGCTCACGGGCCTAGTCGCTCCACGGCATGTGGGATCTTCCCAGACCAGGGCTCGAACCCGTATCCCCTGCATTGGCAGGCAGATTCTCAACCACTGCGCCACCAGGGAAGCCCCATAATTTCTTTTAAAAAAAAAAAAAAAGAACTTCCAGCACTGTATTCACTGAGAATAATTTAGTCCACCATGAGTTATTCTTCTGTTATTCCAGAGAAGCAAAAAGTGATAGATCTTACATCCAATTCTTGTGTGAGGAAACAAAAGGACAGACTAGCATATTTAATGTGATTTGGCAAGCTAGGAGTAAACCCAGGAGTAAAAACATAAGCAATTTATTAAATGGTAGTATTAAGAACTCTACGTATGTAGTTTTTTCCATTTAATCCTCACCACAAACCTCTGAATAGATGTTATTTCACAGATGAGGACACCAAGGCCTGGGGAGGTTAAATAAACAGATTAAGGTCATGGAATTTGTAGATGATGCGACCAGGATTTAAGCCCACATCTATCTGGTTATGATGATTTCAGTTTTAACTAAAAAAGAGTTGGATTCCTTAGCTTCTACAGAGCATTCAGCTTGGAAGAGCAAGTCCTCAGGACTATTTGCAACACAGAGTTCACATGGGGAAAAATAAACATCTGTATGGTGTTTGGTGACTAACAGTCTAGTGTCAATAATGATGTGTTTTATGCATAGAGCTTTCTCGGTTTTCTTTGTTTTTTTCAAAGGTAAATAAGAGCTGACCAGTATAAAGGACCCACTTTTCCCATGAACACTCTCAAAAGTGTTTGAAGTCAGAAGATGATTTTGTAGTTTCAACATGTAACTTACTTAACCACATTGCAAATGCCAAAGGCAGTGACACTGAATCAAAGGGTAGGGATTTCCATGCAGATTTGAATAAGGCTTCTTAAAGTATTTTGAAGTGTCATTAAAATGAAAGCAGGAATTTGTAACCTCAAAAGGTCAAATCTATCAATATTTTTTTCTGTGTGTCCTTTATATGCAGAGCTCTGTATGAAGTAGGTGACAAAAAGAAGACAGAAAATTCTTTCTGCTGAAGCCCTTCGTAGTCTACATACAGAAAATGTTTTATCCACCTTCATAAGTCTAATTTATCAGAGGCATAGAGGACTCACGGCATGGGAAAAGGAATAGAGATACTACTTTAGGCCTAAAAATCTCTACATTCTATTTGGTACCTATTAATGTTACTTGATGTCTACTATAGGAATCAGCCTTTGACCTTAACTCTGAATTCATCCTTCTTTTTATGTGACCAGGTACATGGTCAGGTTGAGGGTAGATTTAGTGTTAAGAAACTCTAGATCTACTTACATTATATTGGTTTTGCCAAGTCTCATATTTTATTAGTGAACATATAACTCTCATTGTTGTGATATTAGTAATTCCACTTCATACAGTTTCAAAGTACTGTCACATGATCCTCATAAAATCCTGTGATATATGCTATAGTATATATTACCATCCCCACTTCACAGAAGGTGCAGTTAATAGCTCAAGAAGTAAAATAACTTGTCCAATTTTGCTCAGCCAATGCTGGTGTTGTACACTGGCATGTTGGTAAATGTTTTAAAGCAGACGCTGGTTCGGGGAGAGAGAGTATTTTTGTAGCATTTGCCAATTTCTGTGGTGTAAATATTCCCATCAGGGCTGATTTCAAGTGACTAACCTGAAATCAGTGAGCACTGAGCTGGGGAGGGATAGCAAAATCAGCTCTTGCAAGCCAATACAAGCCAGCTTCAGTACACTACTGGCTGTAGAAAAGAGACAGAAAATATTCCTCTTGACCGATAGTTGTAATCAGTTTGCACAATAAAATTCAACACTAAAGACCTTGCCTTAGAAAGATTCCCAGGTAGTTGTTTATTTATACCCTATTTGCAAAGAGAGAAGATGGGGTATAACTTGCATCTTTGTAAACATAACTTCACTGCATTAAGAGAAAAGTTTAACATTATTATAGAATGAAAATAGAGAAGAGTACTCTCTTTCTATTTTTATTTCATAATATTTGACTCAGTGCTGGAGACACAGTAAGTACTTAATAAGTGCTTACTTAATTTATTCTTGCTGGCATCTTAGAGATTTTCAGTGTTAATAAGGTGGAGCATACTCATGGCTTGGCCATCTCTTAGTGACAATAGTCAACAGTGGGAAAGCACTGGAAAAACTGGAGTCTTGGGGCTTTGCTTTACCTTTAGCGAACTATGTGGTTTTGGGCAAACCACTTAAACTTATTCGGCCTCAGTTTACTCACCGAAAAAATGAGATTCTAAATATGGTTTCTACTACTCTCATTTATAAAAGGTCACAGATAACCTGAATTCTGATTGAGGAACATGAGTGTTTATCCCATTGTAGCAGCAGTCCAATCTTTATGTTTTGCTTGTAGCTATTAACTACTCCTAACTTTTATAATGTGTCATCTGATAGAACATGCAGCCTTTCCCTTCAACAACGTTATAGAGCTGTTTGATAAAACTCATCCCTGCTGAAAAACTTAACATCATGTCTAGTTTCCTGTAATAGTTGTAACTAGAGATGGTAAGATTTTATTTACTTTCAAAATCATAGCAAACTGATATTTGATTATCTAAAAATTATAAAATTATCCATCACAATTTCAAAGGCAAAGCTAATGGAAAAGAATATATAATATTATAATGATATAATAGGAAAAATGAAATCTTGCTGAGAAGTGAGAACAATTAAACAGAAATAAACAGAGGGAATCCTCTTGACTTTATCTACCATGTCAGAAACTTGAATGGAATTTAAATAGATCACTCCGAAACTATATCATATGCTGGTTAGATTTTGGTGAAAGAGAATTAATAAAATAATTATATAGGTGTTGTCTACCTGGATTTAATAAAATATCTTTGGGGACTTCTTGAAGATAATGCTTAAAAACTTGAACTGGCACATGAAGGCTATAGCAAAAAAATAAAGTAGACATAATGCCGCAGGCTTTAATGAGTTTCTCTTTTAACCCAATTGAATTCTGAAAGACAACTGAAATGTATAATGTAAACTGCCAGAATGAGGAACTGGTGATGTCCAAATATTGGCAACATAGAAGGGGGATGGGTCTTTTGAAGCATGATGAAGGAATTAAATGAGGTTAATGTTAAAGAGCTTTGTGAACGATCCTTTTTATGAGATCGGGTTACTTTTTGAAAATAAAAAATTATGGGAACCTTACATTTTTCCTATTAAAATTAAAAGGAAGCAGTGAAATCATTTATCATAAGACATGGAGTCTTACAAGAAAAGAAAGAGGAATTAAGAGCAAGTAGAGTAGGTAATCCTAATGCTTATCAAGAATGGCTTAGATATTGGCAGATGAAAATATTAGCAGTATTTTATCTATGTAATTTTTCCCTTTACATAAACATTTATTCTAAGGAGGCACTTAGAGATTATACTTCCACACTCCCCAGCCAACATAAGGGCAGTTTCTCAATAGAAGTCAATTTTACTATAATAACAAAATGTAAATGACCTTTCTAATGGCCTGATGATCTTATTTTAGCTTTATCTGACTATTTACAAATGGATATGCCCAGTTTATATCAATAAGTCAGGTTACATTAACCTTCCAGATAGTTGTGCTAAAATCTATTTCAAGAGGAGTAAGGACCAGCAAATGTGATCTATAATCCATTCACTAATAATGTGATCTATAATCCACTCAATAATGAAAAATGCTTGCTAGCAAAGTGTACAAACTAAACATCAGCCAAAGATCAGAGTTCTCCTCAAAGCCCAGTGAAGAAACAGAATCAAGACAATCATAAACAAGTTCAAAGTAGTTATTTTAAGCTTTCTCAGCACTTATCAAAACAATAACATTTGGGGAGGTTAGTCAAATATAGATTATTCTCTTTTTTTATTCTTGTCATAAAGTGTGTGATGCTGAAGAGACTGCCCATTTAGAAAACAGTCTTGTCCTTGCCATGAATTTATCACTCAGTAAAGGGCTTTCTATGAGCATATAAGTCAAGAAAGGGGCTTCCAGCTGAGAGAAAAGCCCCATTAAGGAATATTGCCGAGACAATGCCATGGATGCAGGCATTGGGATCTGTATCATATATTAAAGCTACCTGTCACTAGAAATATTATTGCTGTAATTCTGTTCCACAAGGTTAATTAGGGGATAATTTAAAATTTTTATCTTTAAAACTTTGAAGGCCAATGGGTGGTAAATAATATTTTTCATTATGTCAAATATTAATAAATATTTGGGCTTTTTTTCCCTCCAGTCGTCAATGTGCAGTTGATGAAAATCCAATCTAATGGAATCAATGCTAATTTTCCTCCCTTTTCTTTTTTTCAGTCTCACTTAATGCTGATCCCTTCAACATGTTTGTAGGCAGAATCAATTTATAAATCACAATTATTAAATAGTTGCTGAATGGAAGACCATTAGTAGATATTTTAAAAAATAACGTTCTTCTGAGGAAATAAAACAATCAGAAACCCAGCTGTAAAGACAATTACATTATGTAAATACTATTTTTTGCAATGGAAAAGTATGAAAGTGAAAATAGTACTACAAAATCAGGCTATTGTGTAACAAAATTGTATTTTGCCTAAGACTTGCCCCTATTATGATGGTTGTCATAATATTCAGCTAAAATGCAATGTTGAAAAAGTGAAGTTGGACCCCTCCATCATACCACACACAAAAGCAGAAAAAAACAACTCAAAATGGATCATATACCTAAATCTCTAAAACTCTTAGAAGAAATACAGGAGTAAAATGCCATGACCTTAGGCAAGGCCTTGTTAGGTATGATACAAAAAGCTCAAGCAAAGCTCAAGCGACAAAAGAAAAAATAAGTTGGACTTCAAAATTTAATTTTTAATCAAAATTAAAAATTTTTGTGCTTCAAATGAAGCCATGAAAGTTAAAAAAAAAAACCCCACAGAATGGAGGAAAATATTTGCAAGTCATATGTCTGATGAGAGACTTGCATCTAAAATACATAAATAACTTCTACAACTCAATCGTAAAAAGACAAAAAACTCAGTGTAAAACATGGGCAAAGGGATAGACATTTTTCCAAGGAAGACAAACAAATGGCCAACTGCACCTGAAAAGACAGTAAACATCACTATCCATTATGGAAATGTGAGATAATTTTTGCAGCAACTAGAATGGTTATAATAAAAAAGACAAATGATGATAATTGTTGGTGAAGATGTGAACAACTGGAACCCTCATACATTGCTGGTGCCTGTGTGTGAGAGTAAAATGGGGTAGCCCCTTTGGAAAACAGTCTGCAAGTTCCTCAAAAGGTTAAACATAGAGTTATCCTATGACCCAGCAACTGCACTCCTAGGTAAATGATTCTCTCCTCAACCAAACTTTAGTTAGATTCCTCAGAGCCCTTCTCTCAACTAGGCCTCTACTTTTTGGCCTTCTGTGTCCATCCTTTCTGAGTCCAGTTTTAGCAAAAATCCTGCCAAGTTAGTTTAATGAGAATCCCTCTACCCTTCATATTTGACCACCATTGATATCTGATCAAATTTCTCATACCCCAACTTTGATGTCCAAGTTCTTGGCCTATATTTAGCAGAATCTTGTTAAGCCTGTTCAGTAAGAATCACCTCCCCCACCCCCACGTCTTCTCTTAGAATTTTCCATCCCTTACTCTGCTCGTTGGCTGTAGATCTCTACTTGTTTTTTGCTGTATTCAGAATTGAACTCAGTTCTACACTGAAGTCTCTTTTCCCTTGCTGCAATAGTTTCCGATTAAAATCTGTCATTACCACTTTTGGCCAGTGCCTGGCTCTGTTTCTCTTTCATAATTATCAAGAGAACTGAAAACATACAATCATACAAAAACTTGTACACAGATATTTATAGCAGCATTATTCATTATAGACAAAAAGTGAAAACAACCCACATTTTCATCAACTGATTAATGGATAAGTAAAATGTGGATATATCTATACAATGGAATATTACATGATAATTAAAATGAAATACTAATACATGCTACAAGGATGAACTTGAATACATTATGGTAAGTGAAAGGAGCCAGTTACATAAGAGCAAACATTACATGATTCCATTTATAGGAAATATCTGGAACAGACTAATCCATAGGGACAGGAAGTAGATGAGTGGTTGCCAAGAATTGGAGTTGAAGGTTTGGGGGGGAATAAGGATTGGCTGCTAATGCTGGGGTTTCTTTTCGGGTGAAGAAAATGTCCCAATGTTGATTGTGATAATAGTTGCCCAGCTCTGTCAACGTACTGATTTAATTGTATACTTTAGAGAGTGCACTATATGGTATGTGAATTACATAGCAGTAAAGCTGTTATATTAAAGAAAATGTAATACCAAACATTTATACCTAACATTGGTACGGAAATAAACTCCTAAGTCAAACATGTTATTTTCCTTTAATTTTATAAATTATTCACAACTCTCAAAAATTAAAGAATAGAGAATTATAACGCTACAGGACCTAAACAACAAGTAATTTAAAATTAGGCTATCTATCATCTATTTATCTATCTATCTATGTCATCTATTATATACATCAGTTGTATGAACCATTTCTTCAATATTATAGCATTTATCAAAACAAGAAATGGAAAAAAAATGCAGAAGCAAGTATGAAACTGGCCTTATTATGTTGTACAACTGAGCAGCTTTGGTACAATGGAAAATCCTAGGACTCAGAATGGAGTCAGCTATCAGAGTGAGCTCTGCTCAAATTAGAATTCCCTTTGTGAGACTTGGTTGCTCCTTGTCATTTCTGTTTCTGTTTCCTGTTCTAAATTTGGGCTAAAACATCTTATCTTCTGGGAATACTGTAGGAATTGAATATGATACAAATAAGACTTCACTGTGAACTATTAAGTTACATACAAATAAATCTTAATATATTATGTTGATGCAATTTCATTAGGTAAGATTAGTCACATTACCTATGCACACACTTATGTCACACTCAACTAGTGAATCTGAGTTCAGTTTAGTTTAGTTCTTTCTTTGTTTAAAGAACTTGTTGAATTATTGCCTGTGTTATGCAACTAGGGCTTAAAAATCATCTAGCAAAACAAAATAAAACAAACGAACACACAAACAAAAAACCCAATAGTTACTTCTTTTAAACCTGATAAATTTTAAGAGGCAGGGAGCAATGAGCATTAGGTTTCCATCTAGAATATGAACTATACAATTCGACTGAATATAGCAATCATGAAATTCACATAAATTTAGAGGCACTGCCTAAGACAAACATTTATTTCATACGATTTGTTTTCTTTTAGCCATACTGATATAATAGAAATTCAGGAATGAGAGTCACAAAACTTTCTTTCCAGACTCTTTGAAGAAGAATATAAGTTGATGGAGATAATTAGCTCAGACTTCATAACAATAAACTTATCAAGAGGGTGAAACATAACTCTCTTTAAAATGAAAATGTAATTGAAATGGCTTTTTGTTGTTGTTGTTGTTCAAGAGGAATATTTCCATAATAAAGCATCTTAAATCACTTGTCTGATGATTGATTCTACTTGGGAAGAAAAATCTGAAGATAAGCAATCTGTGGGAGTTGGCTTACAAAGCATGTGTACAGTATTCTTGACCATCTGCTTTTCTTTGTGTTAGAACATTCACGTAATATTGTTTTGTATGCTGACTTGAATTTCATTTATAAACTTCTATAATGCATGAAACACACATAGAGTGCAGAAAGCAAGAGATGAATCCAGGGAATATACAGGTTTGGAAAAGGAGTATGCACTACTTGAGAATAAATTACATTTAAATTTTGGAATAAGAGTGATCACGCTTAAAATATTGAGAAATCTCACACTGAATCTCTAATGGTCTTGCTTAACAAATAAAACATCTCTGAAATATCTCAGTTGCTATCTTACTATTCATCCTTTCAAATACAGAGGATAAATGAAATGAAATACCAAAAAGGCTGCAAATCATTAAAATTCGTGGGCACTCCGTAAGAGCTGTCCAGAAGGTCCTTCATTTTGTACAGGCATAAAAACAAGCCTTTTCATCTTTGGTCTAACAATTGTGTATGAAAGCAAACTCAGGAACTCAGGGACAGAGCAATATATCTGAGGAACATTAAATTATAGACTCTAAGTGAAAAAAAGGAGCCAATGTAGGCCATTCTGGAGAGTTCCCCAATTAAGTAAGAAAACATACCTAATGAGTTCTTTAAAACGGCTGCCTACATGAGACACTCGGTAAATAAGATCTTTACCCAGCTTATTAGAACCAGTGATTATTCACTGAAGAAGGGGAAACAGGTAGATTTCTGGAGTGAAGTGGAAATAGAAGAAGATTAATAAATACTATAGTTTTTTTGATTGGGTTTAAGTCATAGTATTTAATTTACTTTGAAATTGAAAATATAATTAAAGGGCATGAAAGTTTGTGGTTTTCAAAGGTGACAAAGTTTAAAAATGTTTTGAGGATGGTCTGTGAATTCTACCTAAAATATTTTATAATATTAACATTAAACTTTCTATGTCAGGGATGTTGAAATGTAGTAATAAGCACAGACACAAAAAGTGCATTGATGACTGTCTTTAATAGTTCACATTTTGGTTATTAAATTCTGTCTGTAGCATGTGAAGCTCCCAAATTCTTAAGTGTTTAAATATTTTCAATTCTCTAATCTAGACCAATTTCTGATTAATTTAGTCTCACAGACTTTAAAGGAAGCTAAAAATACTCATTATGATTGTTCTTTTGGAAAGAGCTATCAGGTCAGAGACAGGATCCGGAAGTACAAGTCAGTGACTGAATTCTAGACATTAAAAGGGCTTTTTAGGCCTGGCAACTGATTATTATATTGTTTGCAAGTAGATTATCAATATATAGATAAATGTGCATTTTAGAGCTATCGAATTAAGAGCTACCTGTCTTAGGAAGATTTTTAAAATCATTTTTTAAAACAAAAGTGTATTTAACTAATTTATAGCCTGTAGATAGCTTTCCCTGAAACTGAATTGCCAGTAAGGCTCAATTTAAGTTGACTGTATGAAGGTCAAAAATATAATTTTAATTTGTAGAGTTTACTTAAAATATAATTTGGCAGAATAAACAAATCCTTGCCAGGAGAATAATTCATTTCCTTTTCTGTTAACATTTCATCAGCACTTTCTGCATTTCTAGAACTCTAGTTTTTTGAAGAGTATTTTGATGAGAGAGAAAAACAGGCAATTTTTACACTAGTTAAAAACACTCTTTTCAAAATGCAATGGAAGTTTGGTTGGTTTGGAATGACTTAAACCTATTTTTTTATATGTGGTTCTACAGATTAAAGAAATTGGAACTCCACTGCAATGCTAAGTGATGTTCTTCCAGTTTTCAGTCACACACTGGCCAGTTTCCCTGTTGACTGTCTCTTGTCCGTATTTAAGAGCTGACTACATATTCCAATGTGGGAAAACACTGTTCCTTTTCAAACTAAAGTTTTACGTTAAGTTTCAATTTCCAGCTGATTCATCAAAACGAAGCTGGTTCAGAAAGGGGAAAACTTATAAACTGCTTACATCTGTTTAACCTAAAACGTTATTCATAATCTGCCAGTGATGATGGCTAAGCCCTCTGGGGAATATGACAGGTATTTGGGGGGAAAAAAATCCGTCACAGTGCAGTGAAGAAATGACATGTATGAAAGTCTCAAGGTTACCTCATAGTTCAGTGATGGCTTTCAGCCCTGAATTTATATACACACAAACTACAAACATTTATCTGCTAAACAATTTTACATAGTAAGCATGGACATACTTGTTAAATAAAATAACGAGTTATGGGAAGCAAGAGCTTCTGAAATAAACAAGTGAAACAAATTACTATAGGTTATGATTGGGAAATAGGACATTTCATTCTAATTAATAAAGCAAATCTTTAAGTATAATATTAAGTATGGCTATATAATATATATAGCTATATGCTGCACATTACATTTACATATATAATTATATATAATACATTAATATGTAGAAATACACATGTAAATAAACATATATACATATATACATAAATATATGTAATTATCACTAGTTTGGTATGCAAATATGTATACACACAAGTATCTCACAGGTATATTAAATTCAGAATACACAGTTGACAATATTGCCTTAAAATCAAAAATAGTTTGGAATAACAAGTTTTTTGAACTGTAGTGTTAGTTGAATCAAATGTTTCTCTCCTTTCCTTTTTGCTATTATAATGAAGTTAGTTGGCTGACAATACAGATCTGTATAATTCCAGATAAAACTTTGGCATTTTTGTTATGAGACTTGTTTCAGCCAGT
This sequence comes from Balaenoptera ricei, assembly GCF_028023285.1. Lineage (NCBI taxonomy): Eukaryota > Metazoa > Chordata > Mammalia > Artiodactyla > Balaenopteridae > Balaenoptera > Balaenoptera ricei. Next base: position 82,284,314 of record NC_082641.1, read on the forward strand.
TTTATCAAGAATTCATAGTTGAATTTGGTACCTGACTTTATTTCCTACTTTTCAGAAGCTTTAAAAATGAAATAAAGAAAAGAAATTTGCTCTAACGTTGATTTACTGCTACCTATTTGGACACACCTGAGGGACCATGTATGTTAATTTCCTATTAAGAAAATGCTTATATAATCACAAATCTTACTCTCTGAACTTCTGTTGACATTAACGGTACAAGTTAGAAGTTTTCAAACCCCATTATACATTTTGGTTTTAGTGCTATAAATTGATAAAAATGTTGACTAGAATAAGTTCAGTATCAAGGAACAAATATGAAATAATTCTTTTAAATCTGGGTTACGGAACCATCTCTCCTTCAAACATTTCTTTAAAACACCTTGGGGGATCCATAGCAATTTTATCTTCATTGAGGAAAGAGAAGGACAACAATGCATATTTTAAATCTGTCTGGCTTCCAAATACTCCCTACCCCCCTCAAATATAGACCAAGAGAAATACTGAACAAGTTTGCCTCCAGAAAATGCTCAGCAATCAAAGATGAGAAGAGGTACTGGGGTCACTTCCACTCATCTGCATATTTAGTGTAGACCATCCTGTTGGAAAAAATCACATTCAAATGTGACTGAGCTGTGCATTTGTATTCATTCCACCATGGAAACAGTTTGAATGCTTTTCTCTGGAGACTTATGTATCTCAGTGACAGCTGCATTGCCACAATATGCTGAAGTGGCTCATCTTGACAGGTCATATCCTGGATTTCACATTCTGAATGGCAGCTGGGATACCAGAGAGTTTTCTCACAATGGGTAGGCCCTGTATTTAATCAGGCCCTCCCTGGCTTCAGCGACAAGCTGCACGTGTGGCTACAGGCCATTCTGATAAGTTCAAGATGTACCTTTGTCACTCCCTAAATAGCAGTGACATTCACGGCAGCAATTTCTGCAGCTCTGTAAGAACGATGCTAAGTGCCTTTTAAGATCACAGATTTCCCGCGTCCCCTTGTAGCACTTTTCCCTGATGCCACATGCAGCATCAGCCCCATGCCCACTGTTGGTAAACACTGGTTAAGTGGTTCAACTTTCAAGCTGAAATCTATATCTACATCCATTTATCTGTGTCTATACAGATGTATAAACTGAAATAAAAAATCTTAACTTAATTCTGGGATATCTTGCCAACCAGAGCAAATCTGTGATTGTAACAACAAAACATGAGTCCACTCCCATTCACTGAAAGGTGAATTACCTGTCCTAGGTGAGTCCTTGCTTCCTTCTGGGGGTGAGTGTTCACTCCTTGAGTTCATTACCAACTGGGGCCTGCATAAACCAATCACGGTGCAAAATCCTAATGAGCTGATACATTTAATATGTGCTGAAGTAAGGGGTATCTCCCTCAGCTTTTCAGTCCCCCCCGTTGTGCCAGACAGGCAGCTTTTCAGGGCATTCTCCCAGAGCACATGAGAGAGCAAATCTCTGCTACTCCTTTTGCACACTTGGAGCTCCACTTTTCACTCCCTGAGACCTCAAAAAGCAGCACCTCTTTGAAAACCTTTCTGAAAGCAGCTTATAATGGAGTCAAACATTTTTCTGTTAGATGGGAACATAGGTTGAATTTCAGATTTCTAAGCACATCTTTGCAAAAAGACTCCTTTCAGGCCAAAAGCCTAGACTGTGCCCTAGATTTTCTCACTGGCGGGACTCCAGAGACATCTAGGGCCATGTTTCATGATTAAACCTGCAGTTCGCCTGTGGAAAATCTAGGTAAAAGTTTCCAGCATTCTAATAGAGGAGGATCAGCAATTTGCATGGGGTGTGGAAGATCCTTAGTCTGCAGGTGTCAATTCAAGTTAACAGAGGTTAAGGCCTTCGGTTAATAGCACTCCCTAACTGAGCAAGGGATGAGAGCTTGTGAACCAAGGGCTCTGGCCCAGCACTGTCTCTCTCTCCCCTTCAAAGCAATCACCTTTAGGCTCGATGCCCTCCCCTGTCTTTTTTCTTCTCCTGGATTAGAAATTAAACCTTAATCTTTTTTCAAACATAGGTACGTATGTCCTGTTTGATCCATTTTTCTTTACTCCTCCCAGCTACTGCCTAAATGCTTTGATAAATCTTTTCATTTACTTGAAGTTTTTCTTTGTCTTAATTGTACTTTAGAGTAATAAAGAAACGGTTGAAAAACAAAGGCTACTGACAGTGATAGATCTACAATAGGGAAAGTCATATAAGTTAAACAGAAAATGGACATAACGAATTACCTGTGTTCTTAACCTCTAAGATGCTTGAACCTATCTTTTAGAATTACAACAAAGTTTCCACCTAGCAGCATAGTCTCTGCTAAGCAAAACTGATTTTTCTAAAGTACAATTCAATAGGATAAAGAGAAACAAAATCTTATCTGTTTATTATTTATGCTGTACTATTGAGTGCAATAGTGATATTTTTGCAATCTTTGGCCATGACTGTGAAACATTAAAGATAAGGGGCACGTGTAGCTCAGTCTAAGAGTTTAGCTCTTTATAAAAATTTTTAAAATGTTGGATAAGACTTGTTCCAAGGGACAAACAAGTGAAAGGCGGCAGAGGTTGGCAAGATGTATCACTGTGCAGTAGTTACAGGCACACTGGAGCCAGGTTGATGGGGTTCAATGCCCATTGCTAGAACTTACTCTATGAGCTTGTACAAGATGGTTAACTTTGTTGTGTCTTACTCCATCATCATCACTCCATCATCAGTGATATTTACCTTATAGGCTTGTTAGAGAGACTAAATAAGTTAAAGTTTGTAAAGTAGCACAAACAATGCCTGGCACATAGTACTATACTATTTATTGTTGAAAATAATAAAAACAAGAAAGCAACTTTTTAAAGCTCAATCCATTTTTAAGTTAGAAACTGGGAATATGCAGCAGATATCTATATAAAACAAAGACTTTATTCTTCTGAATCCAAGAAACCCCTTCAAAATCTCAAGAGACCTGTTTTATGTCTTGTAATATCTCTGGGTGGTAATATATTGTAATAATGTTTGTGAGTTTAGGCAAGCAGTCAAGGACACTTCATCAAGAGTGATATGGAGAATCACTGTTGCGTTATTTAGACAAAGATAAACTCTAGAATGATTGCGTTATATTTGTCTACGTGTGTGTACGTGTGTGTGCGTATGTGTATAGACATGCAAAAAGTATATGTGTGCAAATATAACTAAAATTGATTTTTAAAAGAGATACAGACAGGGGCTTCCCTGGTGGCGCAGTGGTTGAGAATCTGCCTGCCGATGCAGGGGACACGGGTTCGAGCCCCGGTCTCGGAAGATCCCACATGCCGCGGAGCAACTGAGCCCGTGCGCCACAACTACTGAGCCTGCGCGTCTGGAGCCTGTGCTCCCCCAACAAGAGAGGTCGTGACAGTGAGAGGCCCGCGCACCACGATGAAGAGTGGCCCCCGCTTGCCGCAACTAGAGAGAGCCCTCGCACAGAAACGAAGACCCAACATAGCCAAAAATAAATAAATAAATAAATTAATTAAAAAAAAAAAAAAAACCTAAAAGAGACACAGACAAATGATTTCTACAGAGGATTAAGTACATAGTCATATGTATTTACATAACCATACTTGCATATGACTTCAAATCTATGTATTATTTTTTATTACATTTGCTTAGGTTGTAACTATAAGTGGTGTTTCAAGAACAAATTGCTTAAAAGACAGTATGACCAGCACATCAGTTCTTAAAATTTAGACCCATAGTTTCTCAAAATAAATCCTACTGTAAATACATATAGGACTGACTTTGAGTGTCCACTGACCACTCCCTTTAATGATATAAGTTGAAACTGAAGTTCCTGGTATTACCAGTGGATCATTAGTTACATTATATAAATATATTTATATGTTATAAATTACTTTTAGAAATATTTCTCTTTTTTGCATTTATGCTCCAGTCCTTCAGCAACCACTTAACTTTGAAGGTCTACTATCCGCCAGGTACTCTGCTGGGGAGCAAGTGCAGAGCAGGACGTGCTCTTATCTTAAAAAAAAAAGACTTATAAAATCCACCTATTAGGAGGATTAAATGAAAGAATAAATGTTCAGTAAATGGAGTTATTTTTATTGCTATTGTCCTTCCTCCTGTGCAGAGACACACAACTCTTCTCCAGCGTATTTTCCAATCTGCATCCTGCTTCATCATATTCTTTTGTCCTTCATTCTCCACTACTTCTGCTCTACTACTTAACCTTCCACTGGAGCTGGAGTCCAGTTATTAGCTAGGCAGAGTGCTCCTAGATGGGTCAGATGTGATTATTTCTGAGGGGACCACCCCCAAAAATTATTTTAGTGTTAAAATTCTCATCTGACTCGATCTAACTTTTCTACATTTTTTTTTGCAGGGGGGATAGATGGGTGACATAGGAGTTGAGACATAATAGGCATCTGTATATGCAAGTGAAAAATATTGGAGTATACTCTCAGGATCTAGTACCATAATTTGGTCTAAAACACTGATTCTTGAAAACACTTAGCATTTATCTCTGAGTTCTAAACAGAAACTAGTTTTGTTTAAATACAACACTATTCCTATTGGTCTAAATAGATACCAATTATCAATAACAGAGACTTCATATCTAGATAAGTTAAATAAGTTGTGTTCATTCATACTTGAAGTAAGAGCTCAGATACAAATCAGTCCATGCTTTAGGTTTTATCATTTTTATTTTAAACTTAACTCCACATGGACTAGTTTTTCCTTTCGAGGTTCTGTAGGCATACCACAGTTTTTTCAATTAGACCTAAAATGTGCTACTGTATATCTGGGACATATGTCTGAGGGAAGCCTTCCCAATTCTTAAAAAATATTGAGGATATTTCTGTACCACAGGTGTTTCATTACTAAAGACATTTCAGTATCACAGATGTTTCATTTTCAAATATGTTTTGGACCACAGCAACTATAATAATAAGAAGAAAGATTTGCTATTCCCTTCAGTGAAGTGAAGGAAATTGTTCTTATTGTCAGAGTGTGACTTGCCCTTTTCAGTTAATGTAGGTTAGTGCACTAAAACGTATCACAGTGTTCTAAAATATAATATACCCTTAGCTAACTTCCACATCTTTCTGTTTCCTTCTCTTCTTGTTTTTATTGGCCTGCTTTAGACCATCAGTAATTGGCACACAGTTTAACAAATTAGCCTTTAAAATAATCTTATAGGCCCTCATTACCCAATCCAAGACTAATTTTATGAAAATACAGCTCTGATCTTATCACTTATTGCTCACAAACCTCTCCTGATTCTCTACTTTCAAAAGAATAAAGTTCCTTGTTACACGGTTCAAAGCTTTCTAGAATCTTACACTAGTCAAACTCTTTAGTAAACTGTCTCACTCTCTTACTCAATTATTCTCTCACTGTTCTTACTCAGTTATTTCTACTCTAATGATTTTGTTCATCTCCTCTCTGTGTCAAGCAAGTTTCTTTTACCCTGCTAATCTACCATCTCCGATTAGGGAAATCCAATCCACATTTCAGTGCCCCAAACGCCCCCTTTTAATGAAATAGCTCATGATTTACATTGATGAAAGTAATTATTCCCTTTACAATACATTGTTACATTCATGCATTCATTCTGTATTTAATCAGGTGCTAGACACTGTGTGATGAATTCAAAGGTGAATAAGGCAAATTCTCTGCCCTCATATTACACAGGTGTTTATTTGGTTGTATTTGTTGTAAGTTTTATATACTGTTTTTGGTTAATATCTCACCTTACCCAGCAAAATTGAGAACCCCTGGAGGGCAGAGATCAAACGAATTGATCTTTATATCCCTGGGTCCTAACAGGGAACTTGCATTTGGAGGAAGGCAGTAGATCTTTCTTGAAGTGAAGTGAATTCCTAGTCTGTTATGGACTTCTGATTCATGATAAATGACACACGGGCTTCTTGGTGATTCATATTACTATAGCCCTGGTGAGTGGTCTCTAAAATAATCTTACTGGTTTTATTAGACTCCAAAGTGAATACCTAGCATACTAAATAAAATTTTTATTTTAATGCATTTCTAGTGTAAAAAGGCACTAGAGAGTACAGATTATGAAATCAAGCTGCATGGCTTGGATTCTGGCTCTGCCTTTTACTAGTTGTGTAAACTTGGGCAAGTTACTTACTTCCTCAGTTTCCTTATGTGGAAAATGAAAGAAACAGCAGAACTAGCTTAGTGGGTTGTTTACAAAGTGTGAAAATCACTTGTAATAGTGACTGGTACATAGTGTTACATGAGTGTTACAATATCATACAATGAAATGACTGCAAAAAGGCATCTGTCTTTACACATGTCATTTTCTCTGCCTGAAGCACTTTCCCCCCATTCCTTACATTAACTAAAACACCCATTTCTCCAGCAGGTCTTTTTCTTTTAACAGAGCTCCCATTCTCATTTCTTTCAGAAGTGATCCTCCCACAGGATCTTTACCTCCCCCTATCGTAGCATTTGTTATACTGTCCTGTAATTTCCTGCTACTAATATAATCATCCAAGTGAAGGTGAGAAACATGTCTTTAGTCCAAGTTGGAACCCCAGACCTGCAAAGTACCTGGCACATAGCATATGTTCAATAAAAGTTGAATGAATGGGTGAAATTAGTAAAGAAAACTGAAGTTTAGGAAATCATCTAAGTCAAGTGAGTACTAATATAATAATAAGGGATATTAGTATAAAATGCAATCTAAATATATAAACATATACAAAATGTATATGTGAATATAATATTGAGGTCTATTTTTAAAAGAATTAGAGAAGTCGAAAAAGGAAAGAATAATAAGTAGAAATAAAACATGAAATCCTACAGTGACAAAAGGAACAACTGTTAATTTGTGGGGATTAGAAAGAGTAGAATAGGTTAGGATTTAGCATTTCTTAAAACTTCACTTGGATATTAAACACAGTAACCTCATGGTTGTCTATCTCACATAAAAAAGAAATGTCCTTACTTTTGACAACGCCTGTAATTTGGTATCTAATGGGGACATTAAAACATATTTACTGGAAGGAATTATTGTGACTTACTTTAATTTGATGGTTTTGAATTTCTGAATGCTTACAAATTTTTTTTCTCCTTCTCAAGTTGTCACGCTTGATGAAATTGACCTATCTTTCTTGAATTAATTTTTTCAAAGCCATAAAACAAAGAAAAATGGGAAGAAGTCTTTCAATTTATATTCTTACACTTATAGCTATAGCACTTTTGTATCCCAAAAGGGATACTAAAAGATACTACCTTGGTCTTTTCAATTTGTACACAAAGTTCTCATCACAAATTCTAAGAGACCCATAGGTTTAGATCTATTAGCAAGTGGTCATTTCATTAACTACACAAAGTGACATTTCTCTCTTAGATTATGTGTTACAATAAGAACTATATTTGGTCTTTGTCCCCCAGTTCCTGGCACAGAGCTCCTAAACCTTGGAATTTCCTGAGTGATAGGAGTGTCTTTTGTTCTAAATAAAGGTTACTAACCTTAGTACTAAGTTTGTACTAAGGAGGTGACTTAAGGTGAGGCCCCTAGATACCTCATGACTAGTGCTGGTGATTAGAAAGGCCAATTCATTAGAGGGTGAAAAATTTCCACCCACCCCTGACCTCTAGAAAGGGGAGTGGGGCTGCACTGGGGTATAAAAGGTCCTGAACAAGGCTATTCAGAGAGCTCCCTGGCTGGTATACAGTCCAAAGTGCTGAAAGCCCCCAGGCATCCCAGTTTTCCCACTCCCCACTCCATACCTTGCCATATGTATATCTTCTATTTGGCAGTTCCTGAGTTACATCCCTTATAGTAAACCAGTACTAGTAAGCAAAGTGCTTTCCTGAGTTATATAAGTTGTCCTAGCAAATTATCAAGCCCAAGGAAGGGGTTGTGGGAACCCTTGATTTACAGCCAGTCTGTCAGAAATACACATGGCCAGAGACTTGTAATTGGTGTCTGTAGTGGGGAGGCGTGTGGAACTGGGTCGTTCAACTTGAGGGATCTGATGCTAACTCTGGGTAGATTTTGTCAAAATTGAATTGAATTGTTGGACACACAGTTGGCGTCCAGAGAATTAGAGAGTTGGTCCTTGGTATCAGAAAACGCTCCAGAGATTATTGTGTGGGGAGATAGTCAATTGTTTATGGAAAAGTTAGATATTCTGACAGCCAATGTTAGATATTCTATTTATTTTGAAAGATGTTGCCATTTCCCCCAAACATAACCAGATTATGTGGCTGAAGAAATAGGAAAATACATGGGAAAAGCATTAATTAAAAAAAAAATATGTCTTTCAGTCACAATAAATGTGGCCAGCTGAAATCGGAACATGTATGTTACAGAAGGTAAACACTCGACAATTTGCTTCATGCAGTATTGAAATTACTGGTAGTTGAAATATATTTCATATTTATTCTGACCAAATTTTGCACCAGAAGTTTTACTTGTCACTCATGTGAAACGTTTAAGATAAAGTTTAAAATGGAAAAAGACATTATGGATGCTGTGGTTGCCAAATAGTATTTCAGAAATAACGTAGTAAAAGACAATAGAGATTTACCAACAACTAATGCAGAGCTGTTTCACCTGCCAAGTTTAGAATAGACATATTTCCCCTTTTAGTATGCAGTGGACATATTTATACATTATTAATATTCACCAGAATGGAAAGATAAACATCAGTTAACTTCAAACCAAATTGATGGAGATAATAGAAGTGAAGAGGAAGATAAACTCAGATATCTGGAGTACAGTACATTCTGACATCAGGGTAAGGCGTAAGATGTAATTACTGGTCACCTATTGGTTTTTTTTTAGCCAAAGGTTTTATTTATGTCAATATATTTTATTAGAAGCACGTGCTCTTAATTTAAATAAACCAACAGAAAGAAGGGGAGGTTGCCAGGAGAGAGGGGGAATATCTGAAGAGAGAAATAAGCTTTTCTGCGCAGCAAAGGAAACCATAAACAAAGCAAAAAGACAACCTATAGAATGGGAGAAAACATTTGCGAATGATGCAACCAACAAGGCCTTAATTTCCAAAATACGTATACAAACAGCTCATACAACTCAACCACACACACACACACACACACACACACACACACACACACAAACCAACCCAATCGAAAACTGGACAGAAGACCTAAATAGACATCTCTCCAAAGAAGAAATACAGATAGCCAATAGGCACATGAAAAGATACTCAACATCACTAATTATTAGAGAAATGTAAATCAAAAGTATAATGAGGTACCACCTCACACTGGTCAGAGTGGCCATCATTAAAAACTCTACAAATAACAAATGCTGGAAAGGATGTGGAGAAAAAGGAACCCTCTTACGCTGTTGGTGGGAATGTAAATTGGTACAGCAAATGTGGAAAACAGTATGGAGATTCCTCAGAAAACTAAAAATAGAACTACCATATGATCCAGCAATCCCACTCCTGGGCATGTATCCAGACAAAACTCTAATCCAAAAAGATACATGCACCCCTATCTTCACAGCAGTACTATCTACAGTAGCTAAGACATGGAAACAACCTAAATGTCCATCGACAGATGAATGGATAAAGAAGATGTGGTAAATATATACAATGGAATACTACTCAGCCACAAACAAGAATGAAATAATGCCATTTGCAGCAACATGGATGCAACTAGAGATTATTATACTAAGTGAAGTAAGTCAGAATGAGAAAGACAAATACCATATGTATCCCTTATATGTGGAGTCTAAAATATGACACAAATGAACCTATCTACAATACAGAAACAGACTCATGGAAATAGAGAACAGACTTGTGGTTGCCAAGTGGGAGGGGGCTGGGAGAGGGATGGAGGGGGAGGTTGGGGTCAGCAGATATAAGCTATTATATATGGAATGGATAAACAACAAGGTCCTACTGTATAGTACAGAGAACTATATCCAGTATCCTATGATAAACCATAGGATATTCTTTTCCATGATGGAAAAGAAAGTAGAAAAAGAATGTATATATACGTATAACTGAATCACTTTGCTGTACAGCAGAAATTAACACAATATTGTAAATCAACTATACTTCAATAAAAAAAGAAATAAGCTTTTCTTAATTACCCAAAGGGTAATTTACTGAACTTGTTTTTCAGTGATGCATTAATTAGAGCCAAGCCTTGTTGAGTACTTATAATGTGTCAGGCACTAATCTCTATGCTTTACATATAACTCAAATGATCCTCTCAGCAAGCCTATGAAGTAGATATTCTTAATAAGCCCATTTTACAGATCAGAAACCTAAAGCATGATGAGCATGAAGAACTGGCCCAGAGTAAGAGCTGGTAAGCTGTGGAACTGGGAAATAATAAATGATCTCCCTCCAGAGTCTGTGCCCTAAGAATTATGTTGAGCTTAATCTTAGTAATGCTATTAATTTGGCCATGCCATTTTTAGTTGGACGTTTTTAGTTACATGAATTCAATTTGAAATTTAAAAAATAAATTACTAAAAAGTAAAATGTGACTGAGGGTCCAATACTCAATGTTGTAATTTTCGTGGGCATTATTCTGAGATTAGTTATTAGGCATGTTGCATTAACTAATAAATATTGCAGAGAAGTAGAAACACTTCTAAAATCTAAAGTAGAAAAAAAAGGTTAACATGCTTTTCTCAGTTAAATCAATGGTACTCCTTATTAAGTATAACCTGGAATTAAACAACTTTCACTTTTGTATGGCAAATGTTAAATCCCAAGTTGACTTCTTAACTTGTCAAAGTTATCATTCTCTATCTCTGAAGGGGACAAATAATTTTAGGAATAAAAAATAGTTTAAACAATCAACTTGAATTGTGCATGATTAGAAAAAACATTTCTAGAAAGTATTTTATCATCTCTGGATTCTGTTTCTACTTAGATTTGGCAGAAATAACACTGATACTTGGGAAAGAATAAAATCCATCAGAGAAAATTGCTACTGTTCTGTGCTGACATTAAAATGGAATACTTTGGAGACCAACTTTCCAATTCCCAGGTAAAAACACTCCTATGTCAGTTATGATCACTATTGACTTTACTCACAGGAGCTCTAATGGAAGTTTAGGGAATTTTCTCGTTAGTGCTAAAACACACACACACACACACACACACACACGCATATTCACTATACCTGAGGGAAATAAGAGGCCATTCTGATTATTAGCTCTACTTTCACTTGTAAAATCTGAGTCATTGTAAGTGTCAGAGGTACTTCGGGAGTCAATGCTGAATTGGTTTACAAAGAAAGAAAGAAAAAAGATAGGACAGATATATGATAGATAGGTAGATACATAGATACATGATAGACAGGTAGGTAGGTAGTAGATAGATTCCTGCAGCTTTATTTTCCATATTTTCTTCAAATTTGGGGAGAACACATAAAACAAAATCATAAGCCAATTTATATCTTAGTCTTATGCACGCATTTCTATACCCAAATTCTGTCTTGAGGATAATTCTAAAATATTAAAACATAGGAAATTTTACTTTTATGTTCTTTTTTTTTTTCACTGCTCAACCCAAACTCAAAGTCCTAACCTTCTCCAAACCACTGGGAAAAAGAGATGATTTCCTTTATGTGATAGGTGAAAAGCTATAAATAACAGAAGATAGAGTTCAACAGCTGTGCCAAGTGATTCTCCCAGCACAACACACACACATACATACACACACGTGTGTGCAAACACATGTTCTTCCATTTTGCCAGTGTTCTCACAGACGAAATAAAATAAATGGTGTTCACAGGTCCTGTAAGCAGCAGGAACCTTTCACTAGGATTTAATTGTTCAAATCCAAAACTTATTTTTCTTGCTTTTCCTAAATCAAATACTATATTTGCTGTTTCTTATTGCTTCTCTCAATCAGGTAAGACAATTAATGGAAACGAACGGCACAGATTTGCTGTCTATAACACTTACTGGTTCTGTGGCAGTGGACAAGCCATCTCCCAGCACCAGCAGTGAAATATTGTAGATGCAATGGTTACAATGGAACGACATTCAACCATGGAATTAATTTAAGAGATGTTAGATGCAACGTCCACTATACTATTTTGCCTTTACAGCTCTATAAAATCAGTTTTCTTGACAAAAATCATCCTCCTCAATTATAAGATTAAAACTGCTATAAAACAGAGTAATGATGAATTCTGTATGATCTCAAGTATTGCTGTAAAAGGTTTGGTTCTATTTCTCTTTGCTGAGATGCTTTTTTCTGGAATAAGGAGGAAACAATATTTCAGTTTCTTAACCTAAAACATCTCGGAAATAAATAACTAGGAGTTATAGTAAAATGTAGAGTAAATGAAATATTTTTCCTATAAATCTGAACTGCTACTTTGCACACATACGTTTTTTCTATTTAGAAATGAATCTTAATCTGTAATAACAATTAATTCAATTAGTTCAATAGAAAACTCCATTAGAGTTCTGGAATATCTAGTACCTAATATAGAATTGGATGCACATTAACACACACATATATACAAACATGTAAATATATAAATTTGTTATAGTGTTTTAATCGTGTGTTATCAAGTATTAAAACTTATTTCTGTTTTCTTTATAACATTTTTACCAAAAATTATTTTTTCTTCCTATATTTTTAGTTATGACTAAAGGAAATGACAATAAAATTTTAATTTCTCAGATAGGTTATTGTCATTTTTACATATTATTTTTGTTTTTAGGTTATGTCATTAAGAAATCAAAATTTTCCAATTATGTAAGTAAACATATTTCTTACCTGTGAGAATCAATGTCAAAGCTACCAAGTTTCTAGGATAAAATGGAAAATTTTAACTCTTGTCAAAATGCTTTCAAGCTTTTATAATAGAGAAATTAGAACATAAGAATTTTGCCATATCATAACTATCATTAATAAGATTAGGAGTTCTTACATTTTAGAAAAAAGAACAATATGTAGGTAAATAATAAGTTTAGAGTACATATTCATTTCTGAGAAACATCATAAAATTGAATGCCATTCAAAGCATTTAGCCAGGCCAAACTCAATAGCAGGGAAAAGAATTTGAGTACTTTTTCTTTAGTCAATAACATTCAGAGACTCCACTTTAGAAATTACCATATAAGTGATCCATTATGCATGCTTATATTTGATTGGAATAACAAACCAAAGAGATGAATTATATAAAAGTGATTGATTTTTCTTTTATATATATCAGTGCTGTCAGTGCATTTGCATTAGCTGATCTAAACAATGATGACAGATACAATAAAAAGAAAATATTCTAGTAAGTGAGATGGACATTCCTGACAGAGTTACCAGTGTGATAGAAAGGATTTTGTTTAATAAGCATGTATTGTTAGTGGCCTGAATTTCTCTGTAATATACACAAGATTCTCCTTGAATCATACATGTATTCTGGTTTGCTGGAGGTGGCTCTTAATGATTCACAAGAGCCATTGTTAAATTTTCTTGAATTTTATGAGCTGGTTGATGTCTCATAAGTAGCCTGAAATTCAACATGGTGGGAGTGTTTACACTATGGAAATCAGCAAATGCTATAATCCAGGTTTGTCTGTTTTCCTAGAGAGCTGATTATTAAACATTTATTAGCACACACTGCCTGAAAAGAACCTCTATTGGTGAAATGCTGAGTAATTTTCTGCAACTATTCCACAACCAGTTTCTTAAGACAGTGAAAAGAACATGACATTTGGTATCAAAAGATGGATGTTTGAGACTAAGCTACTGTATGTACAGTCTCAGTAAGTCACTTCACCTGCCCAAATATGCATTAATGTCATTATTTTTAGTGAGACCTTTGATTAGATGATACGCAAAGTTTTCTCCAGTTCTAAGACTGTCTGAATCAATTGCCATATATGTGTATACCTCATTCTCCTCCCCAAGAGTAGAACAATGAAACTAATGGTTAAGAGCTGGATAAAGCAGAGAACCAAGATAAGTTAATCAGGGTAATGGTCAGGATGGAAGAAACAAAGGGGTGTGTGTCTGGTGAAGACTGGATAACACAGCCTAGACACAGAAGACAGGACAACTCAGCTCTGGCTCACAGTTATCTTGAAGAAATGAAGGTCCAGTATTGCCAGATCTTCTGATATTTAAAGAATCAACAGAAATTGAAATTTTTATTTGAAAGCTCATGGCTCTTAAATATTAGCAAAAAAAAAATCATTTTAAAATATCTGTGTTGTTAAACAAGTCAGTGGACTGGTCAGTCATCAGTTTGATATCCTTATTCCATAATCAGGAAGAGGAACAGAAACAGCAATAGCGTGTTTCTACAAGAGAAATGAAAGGAATCAGGTATTTTAATGAAAACCAACATTATATTACTTATACCACTAACAAAGAGATGAGTGCCAAATAGATGCTGAAAAAAATATATTTAAAAGAATCTGTCTTGACCAGAAATAATATCTAAATTATACTTTTCTCATTCCAGTCCAAACATTAGTACCTGATTATGTTGGGAATACTACAGGGAGCACTAGAGAAAAAAACCTGTTAAATTAAATACTAAAATAAAACAGTATAACAAGTTGTTTGCTTATTTACCTATAAGAATGCAATTAGTTTAATCTGAATTTAAAATAAACACTTAAAATAAAGACTTGAGTCCAGAGATTCAAGTCTAAGTCATCAACATTGTAGCTAGTTAGAATATATTTTCTGGCACTTTCCTCAGGTATATCTTCATGAACATTTGCTTTGTATGGACTAATAAATGCGTACAATAGAAAACATAATTGCCACTAGGTAATTTCAGCAAATTGTGAAACAAGTCATCCACATTAAGCTTCCCAGGAAAACTGTTTAAACTACGTTGACAAAGCTAGTTCCTAAAACAGATTTTTTTTATTCCTATAGCCTTTCACCAACTTAGAATGTGTAAGAATTGATATTTAGTTATAATACAAATTTCACTGGTTCTCTGGACAAATAATTTTAAAGTTCCTTATTGTATTTCAAATTTCACTTAAAATAAAATATTTCAAATTTAGATGGTTTGAGTTTTACAAATAATATGGCACACCATCAATCAATTTTCTAGAAGAGATCTTGATTTTGCTCTGCAGATGTCAGCTGAAAGCCTGAGTAGATAAATGAACTTAAATTTAATGAAATGCTTCAGAACCCTCCTATAAGATTGATTTGTGTTATCTCTTTTGGAGTTGGAAAAAAATTGGAATTCTATTTTAGAATTACTTAAAAACTTGTGCCTGAAGTTTGGGGTATAAATCCTTAGCTAGACACACAGTTTATTTGGTTGTTTCCTCTTGTCTATGAAAAATAATTTTCTTTTATCTCTGGCCAGGAAACACAGGCCAGAAACAGCTCAAGATCTGTGATAACATATAAACAGGAATGAATTCACTTTCTGAATATCATTTTGGTAAAGAGTACAAAGCTACATAAATTAATAGGTTTTATTATATTGAAAAATCATACATCCAAAAGGAATGATAAAGTGGCACAAATATTATCATACTAATATAAAGCTACACTTTTCTATAGAGATATGGGTGGAAAGTGAGCTACTGGCATCAGCAGTTCTGGCTCTGCCACTATCTGCATGTCTAGTCTTGGATCAGACTGGCTCTCAATAACCTGCTTTGTAAAATAAGGGTTTTAGCTTGATTATGTCAAAGGATCACTACAGTCTCTTCAAGATATATTAATTAGCTATGCATAACATATTTATATATTTTAAAAATTATATCCTTTAAATATTTTCACTACACCTCAAATCTTTTTTTAACTATTCCTGATCCCGAACTTTATATTATATATGGTTTTATCAGTGAGACACAGCAAAATTTTCTGGTGTGTGAAATGACAATCTTCAATGCTTTTCAAATGGGTTAAAATTTTCTAAGCAGTTATGAACTTCCTTGCACCTTTTTTAACATTTTCAAATATTTTCTACTTATTTTAGGGAGGAACATAGTGCTATTTTTAAAGAAATCCAAAGCAAAGGATATAGTTGCTTGATGAACATACTTAAATACATGGCGATTTTAGAGGTTCCTTTAGGGTTAAAGATGGGGGATTTTCAAAGAAACTACAAAACTTGTTTTCAATGTATTACTACAATGAAATGAAGAACAAGCTATGAAAATGTTCCCTAATATCATCAACCATCAGCTTGTTTAGAAAGTCCCCAATCAAACCTAAGTGTTAAAAGGTCCAGAACACTGAGTGACGATGCCAAATTCCCCAAGCAGTTCATGTCATCGTGAGTCACAAGGCTTGAGCAATGCAGTCATTTCCTAGCACACTAACTGCTGGAGAGGAAACTGCATGTCTCCTTCATCTCCTGGCCAGTCAGGGCAGCACCACATTTGAATAGTCTGGTCTGCCTTTCAGTCTCCTTCCCAGAAAGCCTATGCTTGCTCTTGTGACTTTCCTGTCCCCAGGTTTCTTAAGGATATAAGAAAGCCAGTCTCCAAAGTTTTCCTATTACATAGATCCAAAAGAATAAAGTGAATGAAAATAGTGGTGTGTCACCTTTTTTTTCTTTTTTTTTTGTTATTGTTTCTTCCTCTTCTATTCTCCAGTAAATCCCTGCCATCCACCTAATCTATCTGCAGTCCCAGTATGCCTCCTCCTCATCATATTCAGTGTCTCACATGCTGTGAAAAATCCAAGGACTTAGTTCCTGTGCACACCAAGTAAAATGAGAAAACCAGAACAAGGGAAATGTCAAACCCACCAAATATCATGGTGGACAAAGAAGAGAGATTCATAAATCCATCTGAATAAAATTTTGTTCTGTTACCTTGAATTATTTCTAAACAGGTTACTCATTTTAATAGTTGTATACCTGTTTCATCACCTTCCATCCCTTTCTAGAATAAATTTTAGCATGTGGAATAATTGTTCAGATCTTGAAGCTTTTTGTAAATTGGGATTCTGATGAATAGTCTTTTATTAAAAATCAAGCCATAAGGTATCGAAGTCATTCTGTTTAGTTCTTTCAGAAGAGGACTATTATGCAGTATTTAGCTATGATACAATTAGAGAACAGGCACTGCTGTGAGTTCTTGGTCTATACTACTAGCTAACCTTTAATCCAGCTTGGAAACTGTTTTGTGCATCTCTGCTCAGTGATCCCGCTCAGCTCATATAACCCACTGGAGATATTCCAGGCATTTGCCAAATCCCTTGGGCTAGCATTTCCAAATTACCTTGTCTCTTCTTTATATGAATCTCTGGATCATGAAGGAAGGGATTCCATCACTTGAGGAAGCCCATGCTCTTGTTACTTTCTCTGCAGCTTCAGACCTAGCCCAGCTCCTGGCATAGGATGCATCTATAAGTGTTGAAGGGGTGAACATGCAGAAACACATCTATTCATATTTTCCAATTGTGGAATTATGTAATTTAAAGTATTTTGCCACTTCAGTATAAACTTTTTAATGACAAACTTTGTATTTCATTTTTTTTGTGCACTCTGATAGGAATGCCATGCTTTCTGCATTACTAAAATATTTGTATGAAACATATTCTGTGTTAATTATTTCCCATAAAATAATTAGCTTACTAATTTGGAGACTGACAGCAATACTGTTGTAGGCATCTGTTCTAGGGAAAAAAGAGAGACAGTATTTGCCAGCTGAATAAACTACAAAATGTGCTTAGCAGCACTGATTCTGCCTAAAAATGACTTTTATTAATGGAGACCTGCTGACGGATTATATGACTACAACACTATGAATTCACAAAGTATCAATTTATTTTTTGTTAATGGTGACTACCAAGAAGCAAAAACAAACGTGAGAGTTTTGGGAAAGTGCCCATATTCCACCCCAACATTGTTCCTTTAATTTTTATTATTTTAAAATAGATGCTGTCAAATATTTATGACTGTGCAATTTTCCCAAGCACTACAGAGAAACAGATATTTTAATGCAAGATCAGGTTGTCATATTGCAAAAATTTTATATATGGCTATAAAATAATTTCTGCAGAAAGTTTGCAGAATTCTCTTGAGAAGAGTAAGATGATCAATGGAATAAAATGCAAAATTATAACTTTAGCTGTAAGTAATAATTTTACTTTAAGTAAGATCCGTTGGAGCAAAGGGAAAAAAATGAAGTTAAATTCTATTAGACTAAATCATCAAAAAATATTAGTAGTGTAATACAGAATCCCTTGCATTTTAGATCATGTAAGAATATCCAGATGTCATATGATTGTTTTAGCTATTTAATTTCATCCAAGTTTGAGACTGGCACAAATATCATTGGATATCTGAAACAAGGAAGCTCTAAATCTGAACTCAGTTGCTTGGTGCTACAGCTTTATTAATTCTGGCCAATTTCTCTGATTTTATTGCAAAGGCCAAGGAAACTCAGTCCATATAATTCATTCAGTGGAATCTATACAAGCTAAGTATCCAAGAATTCCTAATTACTTTATTGCACTATTACTTTATTACATTTTATTTTTTAAAGAAGAAGAAATGAATTCTCCCACTGATATTGCTATCTCTAGAGTGACATCAAAGGGCAATATTTTCTTCAAAAGCATGCTTTCAATGAGTAATTAAAGACTAGGACAAGCAATATGACCCATACTTTCATTATGAAAACAATTTGGTGTTGACAATGAAAATGTATACTGCCTGAAATAAAACCTGTTTCTTTTTGGTAAGGAATTAATGATAAGATAGCAACTGCCAGCCCAATCTCTCTGCAACACATTTCATTTGACTGCCAACATGGCCACTGGATGATGGTTTGGAAGATAAAAGTTAAAGCAGGGTAGGATTGAGTGATTGTAACTGAGTTCTTAATACACTAGCATTCGACTGATATTCTCTCCAGGAACCTTTAATCAGGGAATATAGCTAAATAATACCACTGCTGTGGCAATGAGATCTTGTTCTGAAAACTCATGTAAAAGCAAGAATACAGCAGGCATTTATCCAATACAGAGCAGTGACTTGTCACCTACAGTTTTTTGGTACTGACCTTATCTGAGAGACCTAACTTCATGATCCAGCTGGATAAAGACGCACAGACAGCATAAGAACAACATCAGCACAGAAACCAGCAGTACTGCTGCTCCTAATGTATATTCATTGGGCCTTTACGATTGCTTTCTTTTAATCCCAACAACCTATTTGCCATTAAGTAAAAATTACTTAACAGTTATGTGTACCTTACTGCTTATCGAAGCTGCTCTCTCTCCTGAATATGTGAAGTTTAGGTGGCTATTTCTCATTGAGACAAAAATCTGTTCATATTGTGCAGAAGTAAAGTCTTTTGAGGAATCAGGAACCTTTCATGGCATATACAAAAATTCTACCATATAGACGGAAACTTAATTTATGGACAAGGCGTAACAATGGTGTATTAGAAGGTTAAAGTTCTTAAGATATGATAAAAACTATCCATTCTTAAGAACGGAGAAAATACTTTAGGATTTTACCTTCACTTAGGCCCATGAAGTGGGAGTCCCAGTATAATACCATTTGGAGGAAAGGATTGTGACAATGAACACTGATCTGAAAAAATAAGTGTAAGAATTTGCAACTTATATAATATGATTTGATTGGTTTTCAAAATAAACTACTGAACAATATTTCCCACATCTATCAACAAATATACATTGTGTTTAAATACAGTCTTCAGAAAACCATATTGAACCACGAATGTCCTATCTTCAAGGGAGAGCACACTCACTTATTAATACATAAAAAGGAATACCATTCAGCATATTAGTGGGGAACAAAGAATAGCCCTGGCTTTTGGGGATATGCATTGATGAGGACAAGCTGGCAGAGGTATCAGACTCAGATCACTGCCATGTGGTTTCCCTTCCTACCACTGAATATGGGTTGTTACTAGGGTTCTATGGTTTTGAGTTTTCTCTTGTCTCTCTGAGCACTCTTCTTCACTTATTTCATCCATGAGGTATGAAAATGTAAATGTCATTTCTAAGAAGTCAATCCCAGGTATCTGGCTCCAACTGGAATCCGTAGGAAACAGAGCTTCCTGTCTGCCCCTGGCCTATGTGCTTTCCAATTCTTGGTTTGTATATAAACACAAAACCAGAAAGAATTGTTAAAGGGACTTTAAAAATATAGTCAAAAGTCCTTATTCTTGTACAACATCCTTACTTATTCACCCAAATTTTTACATGATTTGGGGGTAAGGCTGAGAAGAGAGAAAAAGAAGAGATGGCCTTTTCCTTGATCTCTTGCCAACAGGAATCATCGTGTGCTGGTGCACGGGCCTTTGAAATATGCAAAAGGCTCTCTCAATAAATTGTTTCCCACATGATAATTCTAGTGGTCAAGCCCCAAGTCTTTTGCCTTATTCTCTTTGTATACATTACTGTTACCTGGTGTCATTTCAAATATCTATAGCCATAATTTGGAAGTTGTAGCTTAAGGCTGTGATCATGTGATCAATCATATGAGGAGCTAGAGTTAGCTGACTATGATCAAACAAATGGAAACACTTAAACTATTTCCTTCAAGTTAAACCACATCTAAATTATTCTGAGGAGCTAAGAAACTGTAAATTTTAAAAGATTTTTGGGATACCTGATTCAATAAAAATTCCTCAGCAAACTTAGACTGTATCTAGTCATACGCACTGTTTAAAAGTTTATTATTATATATTTGCCTTTTATTTTAAATTCACAACTAATTATTTTAATGTATATAAGAAATCTCTGAATGTGGTCATTGCCAGATCACTTGGATTTAAATTACAATAGTTTTATGCAGATTAATTCAAGACATTCATATTGAATTCAATTCAAGACATTTTGCATACTGATCAGTGTTACTCTTTTTCCCTTAAAGGTCAGAGAAACAAGGGAATTTCTAAAGTTATTTATGTACTTTCTACCACTCATTACAAGATTGGGTCTTGAGAGTAGAAAGGCAATAAAAGAACAAAAAGCATGTAATGAATACAATCCATGAAGTAAATTCATGAATTTTTCCTGTAGCTCTTAAATATGGCAGTATAAACCTTTGAATATGAAATACTGAATACTAAATGTCAGTATATGAATTTAAAAAAATGATGAAAATAAATTTCTTTCCTCGGCTAACGTGTTTGAAATAACCATTTTCTTCTAGAAAGCATCATAATAAATAAATAAATAATAATAAATAAATGTATATATAGAGAGAGAGCTTTTGAAAGATAATAATTGAATAACATTAAGTTATTAAATTATGGAACAAAGGCAATTTTCTCAGGTGGCCAGGATGAGTTTGTAGATGTTCAGTCTGGATGTTCCCAAGTGTCACACTTCATTATTATGATCCATTTACTTTTTAATTAGAACTTATATTTTCATTCTAACAACGTAGGTAGGTAAAATTTAGTAAGCATTGCTTTCACAGTGTTGTGAATACTGGGCACAAGTTGGTTCTTGATGTATACCAGTTGATTAATTAATAAATTGCTGTAAAGACAAGTTATTCACATTCTATCCTCATTATTTGAGATTCAAGCCTTCTTACTGGCATGGTTTCCTTCTGTTTCAACATAAGCTGAATGGTTAATGTGATTTGCAGTGGTACCCAGATTTATATTAAAAAACCCTTTCCTCCCTTCTGCTTGCTGCCTTGCTTCTTTGATTGCTCTCAATAACTAACCCTAAACCAAACTTCAAAGTCTTTTTTCAGCACAATTTTGCCCTTTTTTCATGACTCCATTCTCTACCCCCTTGCACCTGGGCCCCAGGCCCCACCATAACAAACACAGGGCTTTCATACTTTTTCTTAGGTATATAAAGGGATGAATAAATCAACCTTTTCTCTCATGAAATATACAATATAAAAAGACAGAGAAAAATATAAAAAAATAATCATACATTTTGATGACTGTTTTGTTTGAAACATACATCCCTTGTGAAGAGAATACAGAGAAAGGATACCCAGGTTAATTTCAGAGAAAGGGACAAGAGTGAGGACCTGTGCCCAACTGGAACTAACCTTTAAACTGAAGAAGTAGAAATGATCTAGGTAGAGAAGAGAAAAAAACACATACCAAGGAGAAACCCCAGGATATGTCAATATCACTGAGTGCCATGAAGGCTTCCCCACTCCTTAGAAAACACTCTAAATACTTTGCAAAAGCTTTTCATCTCAATGAGAGAGAACCAAGAATTGGGAAACATGTTGGCTAAGGGCAGCCTGGCAGCTCTGTTTCCCACAGGGTCCTGTTTGGGCCATACACCTATGAATGACTTCTCAGATACAAGCCATTTACATTTTCATATTCCACAATGAAATATGAATGATGGGAGCTGCTAGAAAATAATACCATGACTCAAGGTAACTAGATTAAGATATCAAGAAACATTGCAGTGCAGAAGGGTGGATATCAGAGTCCCCAGTGAGGGAAGAAATATTCCATCATGGAAATATCATGAGGTTTAAAATACCTATTAAGCAGTTTCTAGCTACTCAAAAGCATTAATGAAGGACACATGTTTTATAAAGAAGTATTACAGCTGTGTTGCTCATTAGTCAAAATGGAAACCATATGGAAATGTTTTTGGCATAAGACTAAATTTAAAACAAGTAAGCCATTTTCAGAAAGCATTTGGAGTGAATCTCTCCATTTTCAAAGTTGTTTTTTAAAATTGCTTTTCCTTATGCAACTTTGAGTTGATTCAATACTCTAAAATAATCCACTTGAACAACAGAGGTAATTTACTCAAATTTCCTGAAGTCTACTAATGGTCTGTTTCAGCTTATATTTTTACCAGGGATTCTACTGGAAGCCTGGTCTGATTCAACTTCTTCTGCAAGTACATGCCATTCATATGAATTTAGCCTGCAGAGGATCAACCTAATTTTATACAGCCTTTTATCTCTATACTCATTTAAAAGTGGCAGATTTTCACATCTGAAATATAAGTTCAGAAACTAAAGTCTGAGATACGGTATTTTTGTGTTAGTCTTAAAACTGGAATAAAAGTTGATGCTGGAAGATGTATGAAAATACAACCTGTTTATTTGTAAGAACCATAGAGAAAATCATGCGCTGTAACAAAGAAACTAATGTGTGCTTCTTTTCTTTTAATAGAAAAGTATACTTTACCAATAAAATATTTTACAACAGACTGACAGCTACACAGATAGGAGGTTAGCTAGAGACGTCACTTGATATAATTTCTGTAAGGCTTGTTATTCCTTCCTACATTGAAATCTACAAGCTAGGAATTATGACCTTGATCATTACATTGAGAATCAAATACTCAGCTAGTTTACAGGCTGAATGATAAAAGAAAACATCAGTGATTCAGTAAAACCCTGGGAAACTTAGGAGGTTACATTAAGTGATATCCCATTGCTCAACATAATTTTATTTAATAACAAAAATGAAGAAATGAGTATACTGGACATGAAATATGCAGATTAATTAGAATATTATCTTATATTCTGAATAAGAGGGAAAAATTCAAGTTATTTAGACACAGTAATATTATAAAAGAATACTTAGTCTCCCAATACAAGATGCAATTACTAGAAATAATAAATTCAAGATAGCCAACAACATAAATATACAGTGGGAGACTTTTGCTCTATATTAAGCATGGCAAATCAATTTTTGAAAATCCAAGCGAGGACATGCTGAATATAAATCAACAATGTATCATCATTATAAAAAAAGAATGTATTATTGAATATTGTTTGATACACTCAAGGTCTAGCAGAGCAACTTGTATGGAATAAGTTGTTATATATATATATCACTGTATTATATAACAGTGTATTATATACTGTATTATATAACAGTGTATTATACATTATATAGTTTGTAAATATATGTAAGATCCTAATAGTATATTAAATATTGTATTTTGTGAGTAATATATAGCCTATGTGTACGCTTTTACTTTTCATATGTGCAACAAATAAACACTTCTCCAGAAATAATTTTCCATAATTTACATTTATAGAAAGATCTATGCTTTTTAAAAATTTAATAATTGTAGAAATCCAAAGAAAGAATAACTTCAATAGAATAAATAGCCCCATAACAAAGATATATATTTATCTCTTCTATACCTACTTATATACATATATATACACATGCACATATACATATTTGTGTGTGTATATGTGTCTGTGTTTGCCTGTGTGTATCTTTTACTGTCAACAGGAAACATTTAGATGAGGGTGGATTAGCTTAATTATGGTCTTGAAGAATGCGAAGAATATTTAAATTCCTAGACAATATTTAAATTCCAGACTTTAAAGCAGGAATATTTTAGTAAGCTACCTCAGTTAGTGACGATCAAAAGTTAAGTGAACCTTCTTTAGGTTACAGAGAAGATATTCCTGAGGATGTTTATGAAAATTAAGTACAACTGTTTGTGGCATTTTGAATATTCATGTGAGTAAGAACAACTAAAGTATAGAACCAGTGAAAAGCAAAGCCCAAGGGATCTAAATGATTATTTATGTCAATACCCACAATTCAAAGGCTACAAATCTGAGACTCAAGATTGTAAATAGTCTTGTCTACGGTCAGAATAAGAAGGGTTTGTTTTGACCTTCTTTGATCAAACTCCTAAGTAATTCTTAAAAATTCTGTAAGCCAGTGTTCTCAGCTTGGATCAATGTAAAAACACGTTTTAAAGGGAGTAAGAATATTTTTTCTCAGAACCAGCAAAATACATCTGTCAACTCCAATTTGAGAGACATTGTTGTAGGTCATGAGGGTTATATCAAGCATTTCAAATGAAATTCTTAATTCCAAGCAAATTTAAAGCAGTCATATAGTCAACTTATCTCACACTTGCACATTTCTTTTGTAGTTGTAAAATTATCCCTCTAATAAAAAACATTTGGAAGATTTGTCAAATACAAGGTTAGCATACGTATTCTAAACTAAAAGATAAAGAAGAAAGTCAGAAGTAGAACTCATATAGAAATTTTTAAAATCTATATGAATTGAATTTATCTTTTCCTTAAAAATCATTTTGGTGAAGATGTTTGTTTACAAAATTGTTGGATAACTCTAGAATTATTAACTATGAAGGAGGTGACATCGCTGAACACTATGTATTTTTATCAATCTCAATGATCACCAGTGAATTCTCAATCCAAGTATTTATCCTGATTAATACAAAGTTATTAGCTTGTCATTTTAATGAGTATAGTTCCTATTATAGGAATATTTATATTAAAACAAATTAATAATTAGAATGTGGTGACAAAATAGGGCAAAGACATCATTTTTGTTACAGTAGAATTAAAATAATAAAACTAATGGACCATAAAAATTTAAAAAATAATTAAGGGAGATATTTTATTTTTGGTTTAAATACTTTAATGATAGTTCATAATATTTGCCAAGGGGCAAAGATTTCAAATAGAATTGCTTGAATATTTTTTCCAGAACTAATTATAAAGAAATCTAAAGTTTAAATCAATTAAGCTCTAGTATAGATATCTGAGTAGAGATAAGAGCATTATAATATAAGGGAATAGAGGTGAGAACTACAAGAGCAAACTCCCCAAAGTACAAACTTCAAAAAAAATGCAGAAAAGTATACATGATTCTAATCTAGAACAGTTTACATATAATATATTTATGCATATAAAATATAATTTTAAAAAATGCTTATTTATTTGTCTATTTCCTGGAAGAATTCTTAAGAAATTATCTATGGTAGTTGGTAGTGGAACTGATGATCTACTTTGTGCACTGTTTAATTTTTCTTACACCATGTTAAAAAAATGAGAAAATAAAATATAACCATCCCATTATAAAAAACAGCACTTGACTATTATGAATCAAATTATAGTAACTATAATTTTTTTGCCTAACATTATATACTTTGTAAAAATATATTTTAATACATCTTATAAAACAATTTAATTGCATATTAAATTATATCATTGGGTTAAATGTTTTTTTCAGACTTTAGGTAATACATTGATAATTTTGTCATCAATGTATAAAGAAAAAACCTTGATTTTTATATCTTGTAGCCACACATTTTTAAAGTTTCAACAAATAATTTTAATGTTTCAAAATCCCCTCTTCACTCTTAAAGTCTTATGAAAATTGTTCCATTCTTCACAAGAAAATTACAAAATAATAATAATAATATTGGACATGTGGGGTTTCTGAATAAATACGAATGAAAAGCTTGCAATCCTAAACCAGTGTAATACATTGATGTGTTCACTTTAATTTGTAACTATAGTTTTTAAAATTTGTCCCCATTAGACTACTCTTTCATTATTTGATAAGACTGTTTTAAAATTAGAATCTTGCAATATCTTCCCTTCCTGTTTCACTTAACATGGCTTGGGAAGAATGACCATACATTAAAAAACATCATTGAGTTTTGTGATTGATGGTTATATTTTCAGAGCTTGAAAAAATCTACAATTAAATGGATGCTTAAAGTTGGTAAGCCATCAAAATTTTCAGAGAGGAAAAAGTTTAAATGATGAGGCTTGACGATATGAAAACTAAAGGATTCTCATAGTGTTCAAGGACTATTTTGCTTTCCAAATCACTTAAACTTTCTACTTGTAACTGCAGTATTTGGAAGGACCTTTGCATTTTAACATTGTGATTACGTGCATGGTAAAACGCATGGACTGCATGAAGACCTGTCACGAGAGACAACAAACTCTGGTAATCAACAGAGGATATGAAACTCTCTAAACTATTTTCCTGAATTGTATTAACCACAGGGTTTCAGAGACATTTAAAAAAGATACTTAAAGAACAGATCTTTGGGGATTTTGCTCTTGCTTTCATATCATGTGAGTCTTCTTTGTTTCACCAGTGTTCCCACTTCCTTATTTTCTTTCTGAGTTGTAGTAGCTTTGTGGAGTACAAACATTATGTTGAAATGCTACATTTGCATGCATTAATGTGTTAATTTCACTAGTTCCATAAATGAAATTACCTTTCACATACATCATGTGTACAAATTTCCAACGTATTTGAAAGGTGAAAGGCAAATTTAGAGCTACTTTTTATACCCTGGGCCACAGTTTAGAACTCAATCACTTGACCCTGAGGGGAAAGATGTAGATGTGTAAGCAGGAAAGTCGGAAGTTAAGTTCTTTCCGGAGAATTCAAAATAAGTCTTCTCAAAAATACCTAAAATATAGGAATCAAAAGGAAGCATACCATTAACTTCACCAGTAGTCAGAAGTTTGGCCCTGTTGTTCTTTGGAATAAACTGTTCAGGAAATAGTGAAATAGTTTATATTTATAATATTTATGGAAGAAAAGTAAATAAGACAAAACATAAAAGGAGAGTATTGATGAACTAATTAGTAAAAGGTTCTGCACTTTCTATGTTTAAAATAAATGTAAAAGGGCGATATGAATTCACTGTTGGTAATCATATATAATCCTATCTAGATTCTAATTTACTGAAAATGCTCTATTTCAACCATGCTTCTTATTAAGTGTTTTGCTGTTGGTAGTAAATGGAGAAATATAAACCAGAATCTAAGGAACAAAAGTACTAATTTCAACATTTATGCAGAGATGAAAAGACCCAGAATGCTCAACACAATATTGATGGAGGAACAAAATCAGAGGACTGACACTACCCAACTTCAAGACTTACTATAAAGCTACAGTAAGCAGGACAATATGGTGCTGGCAAAGAATAGACAAATAGATCACATGACACATGAAGAGCCCAGAAATAGACCCCCATAAATATAGTCAATTGATGTTTGAGAAAGAAGCCAAGGTAATACAATGAAGAAAAGGCAGTCTTTTCAACAAATGGTGCTGGAACTATTGTCCATTCCCATTTAAAAAATGAATCTTGACAAAGAACTTTACACCTTTCACAAAAATTAACTCAAAATGGATCACAGATCTAAATGTAGAATGCAAAACTATAAAACACTTAGAAGATAATATATAAGACAATCTAGATATCTCTGGGTTTGGTGATGACTTTTTAGATACAATACCAAAGGTGCAATCAATGAAAGAAATAATTGATAAGCTGGACTTCATTAAGACAATGTGAACAGAATGAAAAGACAAGCAATGGTCTGGGAGAAAATATTTGCAAAAGGCATATCTGATAAAGGACAGTTATCTAAAATATACAAGAAACTCTCCAGTAAGAAAACCAAAAACTTGACTAAAAAAATGGGCCAAAGACTTCAACATATATCTCACTAAAGAAGAGATATAGAAGGCAAATAAGCATATTAAAAGATGTTCCACATCATATGTCATAAAAGAAATGCAAATTAAAACAATTAAATATCACTATATACCTATTAGAATGACCAAAATCACCAAAATGACAGTGAAAACACCAAGTGCCAGTGAGGATGTAGAGCAACAGGAACTCTCAATCATTACTAGTGTGAGTGTAAAATGGTACAGCCACTTTGGAAGACAGTTTATCAATTTCTTACAACACTAAACATACTCATCATAAGGTCCAGCAATCTAATGAGTTGAAAACTATGTCCACCCAAAAAACCTGCACACAGATGTTTTCACCAGCTTTATTCATAATTGCCAAAACTTGGAAGAAATAGGTGAACGGATAAACAAACTGATACATCCAAACAATCGAATATTATTAAACTCTAAAAAGGAATGAGCTATCAAGCTATGAAAAGACATGGAAGAAACTTAAACATATATTACTAAGTGAAATAAACCAATGTGAAAAGGCTATATACTGTATGATTCCAACAATACGACATTTGGGAAAAGGCAAAACTATGGAGACAGTAAAAGGATCAATGCTTGCTATGGGTTAATGCGGAGAGAGGGATGAAGAGTCTGAGCACAGAGGATTTTTAGAGCAATGAAACTACTTTATAAGATACTATAATGGTGGATACATGTCATTTAACATCTGTCAAAACACATGGAATGTACAACTAAGAGTGAACTGTAGTGTAAATTATGGACTTTGGGTGATAATAATGTATCAGTGTAGGTTCATTAATTGTAACAAGTGTAGGTCTCTGGTGGAAGATGTTGACAATGTGGGAGACTATGCATGTATGGGGGCAGGGAGTATATGGAAAATCTCTGCACCATCTTCTCAATTTTTTCTGTTAACATAAAACTGTTCTAAAAATAGTCTATTAAAAAAACTACTAATCCACAGTAATCTTAAATTTTC
The DNA here is from genome assembly GCF_028023285.1 of Balaenoptera ricei. Lineage (NCBI taxonomy): Eukaryota > Metazoa > Chordata > Mammalia > Artiodactyla > Balaenopteridae > Balaenoptera > Balaenoptera ricei. The sequence goes on from NC_082641.1 coordinate 82,313,469, forward strand.
TTATTAGTTTCCTATAGTCAAGGAGTACTTCAAAATATTTTTTTAAACTTAATATCAATGGAGTGTGTGTGTATGTGTGTGTATATATTTGTATGTGTGTGTTAGAGTGAGTGTGTGTGTGTGTAAGATAGGACAGAGTGACTTCTTTATTTTTCTATGAATCAATGATACTCAACTTTTAACATATCAAAAAAGGAGATGTGTGGAAAAATAAAGATCTCACTAAAGGTAAATTCATGGGCAATTATAAAAGCTAGTATTACTGTAACAAGAATTCATAACTATTTTTCGTTTGTTTCTACATAATTTAAGAGACTAATACATTAAAAAAATTGTTAGTGTAAAATCTAGTATTACTGTAACTTTGGTTTATAACTCCAAATATTGTTTTCTACATAATTTAGGACACTAATGCATTAAAAAATTATTAGTTTATGTTTTGGGACACACTATATATACAAACATAGTTTTGTGATGTCAACAATGGAAAGGGGTGGGGAAAGAACATTTTGTATGTTATTGAAGTTAAGCTGGTGTAAATTCAAATAAGAGTGTTATAACTTTAGGATTTTAAATGAAATCCCCATGGTAACCACAAAGAAAACAGCTCTACAATACACACAAAGGAAATGAGAAAGAAATTCAAATGTTTCGAGATTGGTTCAAGATGGCGGAGTAGAAGGACATGCTCTCACTCCCTCTTTCGAGAGCACTGGAATCACAACTGGCTGCTGAACAATCATCGACAGGAAGACACTGGAACTCACCAAAAAAGATACCCCACAAGACAAAGGATATACCCCACATGCAAAGACAAAGCAGACAGGCAAGCATCCAGAAAAAGAATTCAGAATAATGATAGTGAAGATGATCCAGGACCTCGGAAAAAGAATGGAGGCAAAGATCGAGAAGATGCAAGAAATGTTTAACAAAGACCTAGAAGAATTAAAGAACAAACAAACAGAGATGAACAATACAATAACTGAAATGAAAATTACACTAGAAGGAAACAACAGCAGAATAACTGAGGCAGAAGAACGGATAAGTGACCTGAAACACAGAATGGTGGAATTCACTGCTGAGGAACAGAAAAAAGAAAAAAGAATGAAAAGAAATGAAGACACCTTAAAAGACCTCTGGGACAACAATAAATGCAACAACTTTTGCATTATAGGGGTCCCAGAAGGAGAAGAGAAAGAGAAAGGACCTGAGAAAATATTTGAATAGATTATGGTCGAAAACTTCACTAACATGGGAAAGGAAATAGCCACCCAAATCCAGGAAGTGCAGAGACTACCATACAGGATAAATCCGAGGAGAAACACGCCAAGACACATAGTAATCAAACTGGCAAAAATTAAAGACAAAGAAAAATTAGTGAAAGCAACAAGGGAAAAATGACAAATAACATACAAGGGAACTCCCATAAGGTTAACAGCTGATTTCTCAGCAGAAACTCTACAAGCCAGAAGGGAGTGGCATGATATACTTAAAGTGATGAAAGGGAAGAACCTACCACAAAGATTATTCTAGCCAGCAAGGATCTCATTCAGGTTCATTGGAGAAATTAAAAGCTTTACAGACAAGCAAAAGCTAAGAGAATTCAGCACCACCAAACCAGCTCTACAACAAATGCTAAAGGAACTTCTCTAAGTGGGAAACACAAGGGAAGAAAAGGACCTACAAAAACAAACCCAAAACAATTAAGAAAATGGTCATAGGAACATACATATTGATAATTACCTTAAACGTGAATGGATTAAATGCTCCAACCATAAGACACAGGCTTGCTGAATGGATACAAAAACAAGATCCATATATATGCTGTCTACAAGAGACCCACTTCAGACCTAGGGACACATACAGACTGAAAGTGAGGGGATAGAAAAAGATATTCCATGCAAATGGAAATGAAAAGAAACCTGGAGTAGCAGTACTCATATCAGATAAAATAGACTTTAAAATAAAGAATGTTACAAAAGACAAGGAAGGACACTATGTAATGATCAAGGGATCAATCCAAGAAGAAGATATAACAATTATAAATATATATGCACCCAACATAGGAGCACCTCAATACATAAGGCAACTGCTAACAGCTATAAAAGAGGAAATTGACAGTAACACAATAATACTGCGGGACGTTAACACCTCACTTACACCAATGGACAGATCATCCAAACAGAAAATTAACAAGGAAACACAAGCTTTAAATGACACAATAGACCAGATAGATTTAATTGATATTTATAGGACGTTCCATCCAAAAACAGCAGATTACACTTTCTTCTCAAGTGCACATGGAACATTCTCCAGGATAGATCAGATCTTGGGTCACAAATCAAGCCTCAGTAAACTTAAGAAAATTGAAATCATATCAAGCATCTTTTCTGACCACAACGCTATGAGATTAGAAATCAATTACAGGGAAAAAACCGTAAAAAACACAAACATATGGAGGCTAAACAATACGTTACTAAATAACCAAGAGATCACTGAAAAAATCAAAGAGGAAATCAAAAATACCTAGAGACAAATGACAATGAAAACACGATGATCCAAAACCTATGGGATGCAGCAAAAGCAGTTCTAAGAGGGAAGTTTATAGCTATACAAGCCTACCTCAAGAAACAAAAAAAATCTCAAATAAGCAATCTAACGTTACACCTAAAGGAACTAGAGAAAGAAGAACAAACAAAACCCAAAGTTAGCAGAAGGAAAGAAATCATAAAGATCAGAGCAGAAATAAATGAAATAGAAACAAAGAAAACAATAGCAAAGATCAATAAAACTAAAAGCTGTTTCTTTGAGAAGATAAACAAAATTGATAAACCATTAGCCAGACTCATCAAGAAAAAGAGGGAGAGGACTCAAATCAACAAAATTAGAAATGAAAAAGGAGAAGTTACAACAGACACTGCAGAAGTAGAAAGCATCCTGAGAGAATACTACTACAAGCAACTCTATGCCAATAAAATGGACAACCTGGAAGAAATGGACAAATTCTTAGAAAGGTATAACCTTCCAAGACTGAACCAGGAAGAAATAGAAAATATGAACAGACCAATCACAAGTAATGAAATTGAAACTGTGATTAAAAATTTTCAAACAAACAAAAGTCCAGGACCAGATGGCTTCACAGTTGAATTCTATGAAACATCTGGAGAAGAGCTAACACCCATCCTTCTCAAACTCTTCCAAAAAATTGCAGAGGAAGGAAAACTCCCAAACTCATTCTATGATGCCACCATCATCCTGATACCAAAACCAGACAAGGATACTACAAAAAAAGAAAATTAAAGATCAATATCAATGATGAATATAGATGCAAAAATCCTCAACAGAATACTAGCAAACAGAATCCAACAACACATTAAAAGGATCATACACCATGATCAAGTGGAATTTATCCCAGGGATGCAAGGATTCTTCAATATATGCAAATCAATCAATGTGATACACCATATTAACAAATTGAAGAATAAAAACCATATGATCATCTCAATAGATGCAGAAAAAGCTTTTAACAAAATTCAACACCCATTTATGATAAAAACTCTCCAGAAAGTGGGCATAGAGGGAACCTACTTCAACATGATAAAGGCCATATATGACAAACCCACAGCAAACATCATTCTCAACGGTGAAAAACTGAAAGCATTTCCTCCAAGATCAGGAACAAGACAAGAATGTCCACTCTCACCACTATTATTCAACATAGTTTTGGAAGTCCTGGCCATGGCAATGAGAGAAGAAAAAGAAATAAAAGGAATACAAATTGGAGAAGAAGAAGTAAAACTGTCACTATTTGCAGATGACATGATACTATACATAGAGAATCCTAAAGATGCTACCAGAAAACTACTAGAGCTAATCAATGAATTTGGTAAAGTTACAGGATACAAAATTAATGCACAGAAATCTCTTGCATTCCTATACACTAATGATGAAAAATCTGAAAGAGAAATGAAGGAAACACTCCCATTTACCGTTGCAACAAAAAGAATAAAATACCTAGGAATAAACCTACCTAGGGAGACAAAAGACCTGTATGCAGAAAACTGTAAGACACTGATGAAAGAAATTAAAGATGATACCAACAGATGGAGAGATATACCATGTTCTTGGATTGGAAAAATCAATATTGTGGAAATGACTATGCTACCCAAAGCAATCTACACATTCAATGCAATCCCTATCAAATTACCAATGGCATTTTTTACAGAACTAGAACAAAAAGTTTTAAAATTTGTATGGAGACACAAAAGACCCTGAATAACCAAAGCAGTCTTGAGGGAAAAAAACAGAGCTGGAGGAATCAGACTCCCTGACTTCAGACTATACTACAAAGCTACAGTAATCAAGACAATATTGTACTGGCACAAAAACAGAAACATAGATCAATGGAACAAGATAGAAATCCCAGAGAAAAACCCATGCACCTATGGTCAACTAATCTATGACAAAGGAGGCAAGGATACACAATGGAGAAAAGACAGTCTCTTCAATAAGTGGTGCTGGGAAAACTGGACAGCTACATGTAAAAGAATGAAATTAGAACACTCCCTAACACCATACACAAAAATAAACTCAAAATGGATTTCAGACCTAAATGTATGACCGGACACTATAAAACTCTTTGAGGAAAACATAGGAAGAACACTCTTTGACATAAATCACAGCAAGATCTTTTTTGATCCACCTCTTATAGTAATGGAAATAAAAACAAAAATAAACAAATGGGACCTAATGAAACTTAAAAGCTTTTGTACAGCAAAGGAAACCATAAACAAGATGAAAAGACAACCCTTAGAATGCGAGAAAATATTTGCAAATGAATCAACGGACAAAGGATTACTCTCCAAAATATATAAACAGCTCATGCTGCTCAATATTAAAAAAACATCCCAATCCAAAAATGGGCAGAAGACCTAAATAGACATTTCTCCAAAGAAGACATACAGCTGGCCAAGAAGCACATGAAAAGCTGCTCAACATCACTAATTATTAGAGAAATGCAAATCAAAACTACAATTAGGTATCAACTCACACCAGTTAGAATGGGCATCATAAGAAAATCTACAAACAACAAATGCTGGAGAGGGTGTGGAGAAAAGGGAACTCTCTTGAACTGTTGGTGAGAATGTAAATTGATACAGCCACTATGGAGAACAGTATGGAGGTTCCTTAAAGAACTAAAATTAGAATTACCATATGACACAGCAATCCCACTACTGGGCATATACCCAGAGAAAACCATAATTCAAAAAGACACATGCACCCCAATGTTCATTGCAGGACTATTTACAATAGCCAGGTCATGGAAGCAACCTAAATGCCCATCGACAGATGAATGGATAAAGAAGATATGGTACATATATACAATGGAATATGACTCAGCCATAAAAAGGAACGAAACTGGGTCATTTGTAGAGACGTGGATGGATCTAGAGAGTGTCACACAAAGTGAAGTAAGTCAGAAAGAGAAAAACAAATATCGTATATTAATGCATATATATGGAACCTAGAAAAATGGTACAGATGAACCGGTATGCAGGACAGAAATTAAGACACAGATGTAGAGAACAAACGTATGGACACCAAGGGGGGAAAGCGGCAGGCGTGGTGGTGGTGGTGGTGTGATGAATTGGGAGATTGGGATTGACATGTATACACTGATGTGTATAAAATGGATGATTAATAAGAAAAAGAAAAAAGAAAAAAGAAACATTAAAAAAAAAAAACACTTCACTATGCCAGATATGTTATTTTTTAGGTTCACCATAATAATAATCCAATTTGTTAGACAATAAATATCTCAAAAAGTATATATTTTTTTTAAAAAAAGAAAGAAATTCAAATGTTTCACCATACACATACACATACACAAATCCCCCCCCAAAAAAATGATGGTAATACAAGAACAGGAGTGGCTATACTAATGTCAAACAAAACAAAATTTAAATTAAAAATAAATCACAAGAAACAATGTACATTATGCTAAGTGAAATAAGCCAGTCATAAAAAGACAAATACCGTATGATTCCACTTATATAAGGTACTTAGAGTAGTCAAAATCATAACGACAGATAGTAGAATCGTGATTTCCAACGACTAGGGGGAGAAGGGAATGGGAAGTAATTGTCTAACAGGTAGTATAGAGTTTCGGTTTTGCAAAAGGAAAAGAGTTCTGGATATCGATGTTAGTGATAGTTGAACAACAATATGAATGTACTTAAAAGCACTAAATTGTACACTTAAAAATGGTTGAGATGGTAAATTATATGTTATGTGTAAACTTTACCACAATTTTTAAAAGAAGAAAAAATATAGACAAATTAGATTTTTTAAAAATTAAACTCTTGTTCATCAAAAGACAGCATTACGAGAGTGAAAAGGCACACCAGACTGGGAAAAATATCTGCAGTACATGTAATCAATAAAAACTTTAAAAAATTAAAAAGATGTGTTCTTAGAACAACACGTTATGAAGCTGCTCTCTATCAAGAACGCACCTTTTTTTTTTCAGCCGCAAATTGTAATTTCAGGACTCTGTTGCTTAAAAAAATTGCTTATCTTCCAAATGCATTACTTTATGTTACTTTGTTGAAAATTTATGCCAAATGTCAAGAGAATGAATGTTGAATAACCAGGATCTAATTATAAGAATGCAATTTAGTTGCGTGCAGAATAACAATTCAAAAAACTGTCTCAAGGTTTAAACAAGGAAATGGTAAATCCTTGAGGAAAATATCTCAATAACAAAACAAAACAAAATGAAAACACCTTAGTCCAGTCCCAGTGACAGTATATAAAGCAAACTACTTTTAACTCTGGGTTTTGAAAGCTTTTTCTTTTAGGACTTCTAGCCATTGTATTTACTTGGTCCCCTGAACTTGCCTATCCTTTTTATGTCCACTGATTTTGCCCTATGTCTTTATCATCTTATGAGTAAATTAATCAAAAGCCTAAATGGCCTTCATATCTCTAGCACCTCTGCTTGTCAACAGAGTCTGTAGTTACAAGATTTACTCTCCTAAATTCACACATCTAATTGTGCTTCATGATTATCTTCCCAACCAGATCACAAGGTATTTTTCCAACTTTGTATTCCAATGCACCACAATGGACTCCATTATTCCACAAGTCTACAGTGTAAATAATTATTTTCTTGCCTCAGTTTGCTCTAATGATGCAATACATTTCCTTCTGGTTTCTTCTCTCTCTCCCTCTCTTTTTCCCCCTGAGAATCGCTTTAAAGTTCTTTAAAATCATTTTCTGCTTTAAAAGTTTAGTTCAAATGTTAGATTTTTTAGGACTTCTTTGCTAACCTGAGGAACAAATTCTACACTTCGGACAATATACCCCCTTACCATTTGTTTATACCTTACCTAGCTATACATGCCTCTGTTTCTACCATAAAGCCTATGCATTCCTTTAAAGCAGTGATCAGCTCTTCCATTGCGAATCTACAGCATTTGACATTAAGGAGATATCTAATAAATATACAGTATTGCTTATCTTTTTGTTACATATCTCACACACTTATACGTATGCATGACTGAATTTAGCCTTTTGGCCATTTACAACTTTTAAACAAGAGTCTACTTCTTAGGTCTTTCTTTTGAGCTTGTATTAATAAAAGGGAAATGTTGACTTAATTCATAAAAATGTCATCTATGACTTCTGGGGGGAAGCATTAAGGCATATTATCTCAGCCAGCCTTCTCTACCACTAGTTGGCCTCTTAACTACAGATGGGACTTAATTGCTCCTTAAATACATCTAACGTTTAAGCTTCCACAATATTGCCCACTAGCCATTTAGCACTTCTGTTGGTAGTTTTTACCCCAAATTCATGAATTATACTATGAATTCTTATTACTCTTTAACACAGCAAAATATAAAAATCAGTAGTTTCTTCATGAGCAGATATAAATAAGTGCCAAGTTCAAATATTTGCTTTTTCAAGAAAGGGAATGAGCTAAAATAATACAGCACGTAAATGAAATTCAAGTTGGTAAACAGAGCAGCCAGTATAAAACAATGGAAACATATATCCATTGGGAAGTTACTGAGGCTCCTTCCTGTCCAGGGAAAATGTGTAGTTATGTGTACCATGTGCCAAGGACAGACTGGTCCTTTCCAGACACTTACCCTCTGACAGCATGAATAAGTCTCAGTGACGGATAGGCAGTTCGCACTTTCAGTTTATTCTTAAGGATTAACGCATTAACCCACTCCACGTGCTTCTCTCCTCCTTTGACCATGAAAGCAGGGATCCATAGGACACTGTCATTCAGCATGGAAAGTCTATGCACAAATTTTTCTCTGTCACTCTCATTCCGAAAGCCTCCAAATGCTCTTTGTACAACTGATGGATTCATGGTAATAAAATCTGATTTAGTTCCCACATCTGCAGCAAACTCCACCACAGGGGCTAGATTACACCTGAAGAGGAAAAAATTAATGGACAAATGAAAAGTAAATATGAAACAGTCACTCCTAAAATGGTGTGCATGAAAAGAAGAATGGGGAGTGAGCATTTTTTTTTTTTTCACCAGGTGGAAATAAAAAAAAATAATCTGCCTGGTAAAATTACATTTTCAGTAAGTCACCACACATTCAGGAATGCTGTCTTCAATAAAGATGTGCACTCCTAGTAATGGGGCTCAAATTTTCATTTATATTAATTCACTCTGCTGTCGAAGAATACTCATTGCTGTTATCTTCATAAAACCACATGATATGAATTCCTAATAGGTGAATTTATGATGGTAAATTCACAAGAGCTCTGCCATGTAGTAGGCAGTCTAAACCACATGCTGTTCCGTAAGTAAGTAAAACACACTTGACCTGATACTCCAATCTGCACCACTTGTCAAGCTTAAGTCATTTCGACAAGCTTATGAACATAAGTAAATGGAGATGGCTTTTCTGTACCCTGAGGTTAAGGGAAAAATATAACTCCTTATGACGTTTTCCACATACATATTTGTAATTGCCTTCTATAGGCCTAAATGTGAAGGAAAAGGGAGAAAAATGGAGTTATCACATTTAATATGCCTTTTTGAGATGTTAACTAACGCAGAAAAGCCTCTACTATAGGATCAAATATCTTTCTGTTCCTCAAAATGCCTGTTTTCCCTACTAAGAGGCCATGTGCCCTTTGTGGAGGAGGGACAGAATTTGTTGCCCTGTTCTCACTACCAAAGCTCCAGGGCCTCAGAAAGTACCTGGGTCAGATTTTATTCTCGTAACCTGATTTCATTCTTGTATTACAAGGAAGCTTTGGAAAGCACCTTGAATTTTGCCTTTAACCAATTTGTGATGCTTCTTTGATTCTGTCACATAGACCTGTGGATTTGATGTAACTTAAAAAATAGCTTTTTAATTTTACAATATTTTAACTTGCTAAAAAGGGCACATTTTAATTAGTTGATAAGTGAAAAATTAGATTTTTAACAAACAAGAGTTTACTAATTTGGAAAAAAAATCAGTTGAATCTATACATTCATGAAAACACTCACACACACACAGATTTTTTTCTTTTCTTTTTCGTTGTTTATATCAGCCTTTCAAGGGAAGGGAAGAGAAACTAATTTCCTCATTCTGCATTTTTGCAGGTTTGACTGCATTATGAAAGTTTCTCACATTTCTCTTCCTTGTGCATTTTGCCACACTAATTAAATTCTCAAACAAGTTAAATTTAATTAGAAAGTAAAGTGTGTGCTCTGCTATTAAAATTACTGGTTTATATATCCTTCCTTATCTCTCTTAATTAATATATCTTATTACTTCCTAGATCTCTGACAACATTTATATAACGCAACAAGTATCTTTCATCTCACACAGTTAAGCAAAGTCTGTGTTATCTAGGATAACCTACTGAGAGAAAACAAATAAAAGTTAACACATATTATTTAGAAATAATCTTTTCAAGTTATATAACTTTAATTATACCCACTATATTATATGATAGAGTATTTATTTGTCTCTATCCATGATCCATGCACTACTGGAGATTAGTTATTATTCACTCCCCTCACAGTAAGAACATTAGGAATGGGACTGCCCTGGGAAAGAACAGCTACATGTGAACAGAAGCAAACTGAACATTTTACAGTGGAACTCATGGAAGACTGAGGACATGATAATTTTTAAAGTCCTAAAATGTGCTCCACACCAACTTTAAAAATAGTCTAAAATTCTAAGCAAGCTGATTAGAAGATGAATTTGGATACTGTGAGGAAATGCTTTCTGAACAACATTGGTACAAACACTTCTCCTTCCTCAGGTAAAAAATAAAGAACACTTGTTAACATGACAGTTAACATGTTCCTGTCATGGGAGATGACTTCAGACAGATCTTCTTGCTGTAATAATTCCTCAGCGATTCTTTTCAGAGGATTTCTACCATAGGAAAAAATATCTATACTTCATTTTCTCTATAATTGTAAAAATAATCAGAGCCAACCCTGTTAAAGAAAGCCAAAATAGCATCCCACTGAATTATCTTTTCAGGAAAAAGAAAATCACTTCATTACTTCATGCTTTTCATTACTTTTTCTTATGACATATTTAAAAGCCCCTCCACACCCATGTTTGCTAACACCCACTCTTTTAGGACTGATTCAGCATGTTTCTGAAACAGGATTGTCTGGCCATGTGCCATTTAAGAGCTAATAAGATAGTCATCAATAAAATTGGGTGCTGAAAGACGGACTTTCCACCTTGGAAGCAAAAGGAAACGAACAGAATAACAATATTTCTGAAGAATAGGGTTGGATCTAGGAGAGGAACCAATATATTTGGTGTAGTCAAAGAATGCTAAATGGCTGTGATGTAAACTGAAAGAGCACCAGGAGATCAAAGAGTAATCAATCCACCTGAGCTTTACCGTAAAGTTTTTATGACCTAAGCACAGCCCAACCAGACTTTGTGAGGGATGGAAACAGAGGTACTGGAAATAGCATGACAGAAGGACACACTGTAAAATATGAACTATGCTGGCTCCACAGACTGCTTGTTCATTTTCCTTGGAGTGACGATGTCTAATTTTTCACTGGAAGGAAAGATTAACATCATGTCCACATGTGGCCAGCAAATTAACTTCTCTGTGGTTGAGTTAGATATCTAGTCATATAATTAGCTGAATGTCACATAATCAGGGCAAGCATTAAGGAAGCCAAAATAACCAACCAGCTGTGTTACACTCCAGCAATTCAGTAGACTTGTTGTGAACTTCACAGCGTTACTAGTAGCAATACTGCTGATTGAGCAAGATTATAAATAGATTTGCAATCACACGTTCTTCACTTTCCTTTTTAAAAAATCTTCTCAGGGATTACAATCATCAAAAGTATCCAGAATGTGTAGCAAGCATTTATGAAGCATTATTTCACATGTTATTCTTAATCTCATAAAAGTGAAGTGCCCAATTTTTAAATGATGGGTATCTGTGAGTCAAAACTACCGAGTGCACGAGAATATTTAATACACTCAAGTTCTGTTTCTTTAGCCAAATTAAATTTTTGTACTGACCAACTATTTTGACATATCAAAAACATGAACACATATACACAGAATTAGGTCTGTTGGCCAAACTCCCTGTTTACTCTAAGCTGCCCGATTTTCAATTTGTTTGTTTTTATTTTCCATCACTGATTAAAAATCCTTGGGAAGGCAGCTAGCTCCACTTGTACTCTAGACCAGTGGTTCCCAACCTTTTTGGCACCAGGGATTGGTTTCGTAGAAGATAAATTTTCCACAGATGGGGTGAGGGGGAGGATGGTTCAGGCGGTAATGAGAGTGATGGGGAGCGATAGGGAGAGATAGGGAGCTGCAGGTGAAGCTTTGCTTGCTCGACTGCCACTCACCTCCTGCTGTGTGGCCTGGTTCCTAACAGGCCGCGGACCAGTAGCGGTCTATGGCCCAGGGGTTGCGGACCCCTGCTCTAGACCTCTGAAATTTCTTCTGTGATCTCAAACTAGATGTGCCTCTCAGCATTCCTTTTATGCAGAACTGAAGGCACTTTCATCTATTTCACAGCCATATAAAATGTTTTTAATAAATTTTAATTCACTTAATTATTTAAGGAAAGATGTGTTTATTTCATGTATGTGTGTTTATTTCATGTGCTCAAGACCACTCAGTTCTCTAGCAAGACATATCTCTTAGATTTGTTAGTATTCTCTGCATGTCCCTTAAGTCATGGCTCGACAGTGTAAGCAACTAGGAGGTCCCTCTTTCAATAGCTCAACAGATATGCTTTGAGAGTTCATTGCGCAAATACTTCACAGTACTCAGAACTCTTTTTCCAGCTATCTTACTATTTGTGCTAGTTTACAATGATAGAACCTGGCCAAAATATGATCTTGACAATTATTATTAGTAATAGCAATAAGATAATACTCATTCAATTAGCCACATGCTTATGTATCCCACAGTGCGTGTTAAACATTTGTGCTACCTACAGAACTAGTCATCTGAGATACTGAGGTACGACAGCATGTACTGTGATATAGGAGATGGTTAATTACTTCTTTACACATACAACATAGATTAAATGAGAAGGGAACAATACTGAGTGCACTACAGCCTTATCTCTATTCTTTCTCACCATTAGTTAATGTTCAGACAAGTTCCCATCACACAATTTTCCAAACACATCCTTTTTTTTGTTGGCCAATCTCATTGTGTGTTTCTCTTTACTAACACTGAAATCCCTCAGCCCAAACCATCGTTGCCAATGGAACCACATTTGTCAACTGACTATGAAATGAGAGATAACCTCTTCTCTTTTCTGCCCTCAGAGGAAGCATATGGTTCCTATCTGCTCCTATCCTGTTTTTGAGCTTGAAGAGCCAAGAAAGAGAACAAAGAATCTCTAATACCTGGTTTTGTTTTAGGCTTTGTGGTTACCCTCTCAAAACTTCTAGGGGAAGCTGAAACATGCAACCTATGAGCCTCTTTGACTTTCTTGAGGTGAGGATACTAGACCCGAAACCAATAATTTTGCAATACTTTGAGGTAAGGAGTAGTATTATCTCCCCTTAGAGGTAAGGAACTAGGTCAAGGTGATTAGGAAACATGTCCATGGACGTAGCACATATAAAATAAAAGCATAACTATTTAAAAATGACTCCAGGACAAGAGTTTTAATTGACACTACTTATACATTGATTTCTTTCAGAATCAGCGAAAAATGTCTGTATGTTCATGTTTCACCCCAACCTTCCTGTAAGAGAAAGAATGCCTTACCATTTGGTCTTAAGCATATTATACAAGTCCATTCAGCCATGACATTCCCCAAATCCTGAGCAGTTATTAAACAAAGGGCTTTTAGGTATCTAACACATAAAAATAATACTTATATTTCAGATCTCTTGAGGGAAAGGATTTTCAAAAAATGCTGGTAAAAGGATTGAATATCTAATTGATGTGACTTTTTGAAATATGAAGCCTAGGGTTAACAGATGACTTATATGTTGTATACCATTATGTAGTAAACAAAGTAAACAAATCCTCAAGTTGATAGAAATAAATACAAAAATGACACATATCATGAAAATAACTAAGTGATTAAACAGAAGAGAGACGTTTTTCACAAACCCAGATTTGTTTACGTATTTGGCAAGGGTGAGAAGAACAGTGTCATATTATTTCTACGGAAATCACAGAATGAAAAAAAAATTAAACTCATTCTAGAAAACGAAGATCCAAATACCAGAGAAATATGTTAGACTATGTCATTCCCACACTTCAGTCAAAATCAAAATAGAGTTATTGGGCAAATTTGCTACAACTGCACAGATATTATTCAATAACTTAGTTTTTTTGGGGGGAGAGGGAAAGGTATGCCAAGGAATGGATATATTGTGATTAAATCAAATAAACTTGCATGCATGTGATTGTTTTCTTTTTCACAAAAGTGAATATATATAGTAGCAAGACTAATATTTATTTGAATTATTATAAATGTCAAGTTTCTGGAAAATGCAAATAAAGGAATATTAAGGAAACCCTCTAAATCCTTCCTTTGTAATTAAAAATGAAGGATCATTTCTACTTTTCTGAAGGGGGTATGAAGAGGAAATTCTGGCAGCTGTTGAGAAATTCCCTGTTCATTGTCTCGGGTAAAAATTCATTATTGGGATATTTCAGACAAGGGGGTGGGAAACGAAGCAAGATCTTAGAATGTATTTTCAAGTACTCTTGTCCTAGTCAGGGAACTGGACTACTCCATTGATCAGTGGTTGCTGAGCAGTTACTACTGTTTTACAGAGGGAAGAGAACTGATTCAGCATGGAATTTACGTTCTTAAAAATTATGTTGTACATTAAAAGGAAAGAAACAGCATTCATGAAATATTATGGCTGATACTTTAATTACCCATGCCAGAAAACCCAGGCAGAAGAACTATAACATTTTCTCTTTGCAATTCTTGGTGTTAATAAACTAAGTACAATGCGGTCATCACAGTGGCTGTGGGAAACATACCTGAGTTTTCTAACTTTTAGTGATTACACCAGCAAACCTGTCACAGTAACAGTGCGTTGACATTTAACTTTCTTGTTTAAGAAAACAAAAATATTTTTGATTTGTCGCTCTAAACTATAAATATATTTTTTCTTTTCATTTTTTTGAAAGTATAATCCAAGACTGAAAAATGATTTCTAATTTAGTATATATAATTTACTTGACACTTGGTCCTGGAAAGACAGTTGGTATAATATTCAGAAGAGTTAGGTATTCTGATACCATCAAGCATTCAGAAAAGTATCATATCATGAGTGGATAAAAATGAATGTTTCATTGTCTAATATCACAAGGTAGGCCAAGGCAACTTCACATTCATTACATCATATTTATTCTAAGTGGATCTTTCTCATACTTTGTTTAGTAGAAAATAACATTTTGACTGGTGGAAAGGCTTTGATCTCCATAATTCTTTTATCTTCCATATCTGGTTCATCACAAAGCCCTAAAAATTCATCTCAGAAAATTCCTCCTGAATATATTCTCTCTTCTCTATTTCTATTGATATTTTCTCAGCTTAGGTACCACCATGTTTTTTTGAACTATCATTGGAATAATTTCCTAATTAATTATTTTTCAAACTGTTAGCTGGAACAATTGGTGGATCATGAATTGATCTGCAATTTTTAAAGAATGAAAAAGAACAAAACGGTCTATAATAGAAAATGACAGTGTTCCATGCACATAATTTTATGGAAATTTATTTCAGATTTACATGTGTGTGTAGTAATAGTAGCTGAGGAAGCAATAGCAAGAGTATATCATGATGTAAGTTGTATTTCTTGCTATGCATTTTTATTTAAACAGTACTGAAAAACATTGCTCTAACCAGTTCTGTAACACAAGGACTCCAGCTTGATCATTCTCTGTTTCAAGGATGGTATCATCTTATTAATATGCACATTTGACCACAACACTATCCTAACCAAAAACCTTCAGTGATATCAGTCCAAGGGCTTTCATAATTTGCCCCTACACTTACTTTCCAGAATTTTCTCTCTATACGTTTGCCTGTCTTAGATCCCAATGGCATCAGACTACTCCACGTACTTTTCTGTCTGTGTCCCTTTATTTATGATGATACCTCTGCCTGAAATGACTACCTCTCTAAGACACTCTAGCTTCCAACCTCAAAAAGTCCTATTTTTTCTTAAAACTCAAAGGTTAATATCCATTGCAATGTTTCACATGATTTCTTTGGCAGAACTAATTGCTTCTGCTGCACTGTTCTAAAATATTTACTTATATCTTTATTCTACCACGTATGAAACCTGATTACATTTAGTTGCTTGTATAGGGTTGATATCTTTAATGCAATTAGTCAAGCTAACCATAATAATAATGACGGTTACTCTGTGTAGGTGAATTGAGAACCTGTTTACAATGGTATTTGATCTCTCAGTCTTCTAGGAGTGCTGCTGAGTGTTTAAATCAAGTCCTGAAAATTCACAGGCCCCTGGGCCACAGGTTAACATAACTCTGAAAAATGGGCAATTTTGCTGGGCTATTTCCCCATTTAAAGGAGACAGGCTCTCATGGGCTTGTGATGATAAATGCCAAAGAAAACATATCTGCCACCTGGTTTGGGCCCTGAGGCTGTCAGTTTGTGAGCTCTGCACTAAATCTTCTGATTCCCTGTACAAACACTTCAATTTTTATTTTTAACATGTATGTTCTGTTAAACATGTTAAACATGTTTCATTAGAAAGTTGATACAGTGTGTGTTTTGGGAGGTGAATTAAGGAACACAAAAGGTACTAATAAATATGTGTTAAGCTGAAAACTGCATTTTAACTGTAGTTGTTAAAATATTTAACTCTCAGAAGGTGTGCTAACTAAAATACACAAAAATTGAAAAAAGTCATCCTTTTAAGTTGGAATTATTTAAATTACAACAAGAAATACAATCTGTTTCACTAATGTGAATGTATGTACATGTTTAAAAGGTAAGTAGGATTATTGTTAATGATCTCAGTCATCGAAGCTTAAAAAGCATGAAAGGCACATTCACACAATGCTTCGGTAAAATGATGTATGCCAAGAATAAGGGCAAGAATATCCATACAAATACAACATTCCTGGAAAGGGAATTATTTTCCTGTCCCAAACTGAACTGCCTTAAAACTTAGTTTCACTCATTTTTATAATTAGTTCCTTCTGTCTCCCTGGCAGCAATGCTTTGTTCTTCGTTCTCTTATTACTGTCACTGTACTATTTTGTTATTCCTCTCTCCATGTCTGTCTCCTCCATCAGACTGCAAACTCCAAACAGAACAGACCATGTAATTTATCTTTATATCCTTAATACCCAGTGGAGCCCCTCAGAACTTGTCATCTAGTGGCTGCTTGATAATTGTTTGTTGAATGAAGAAATACTTGTTGAATTAATGTGACTACAAATTAATGGAACCACTGCTTCCATTTTTAAACTTCAAATAAATGTTTTTTATTTTTTAAAATCGTCATATTTAGGAGCCATACATTTATGCCAAAGGATACCAGTACTGAAGAAATAATTATGGGACCCTAATTTTGAACTGCTTTTCTAAACAATTCTTAATCACAATAGAAAAATCCCTCTCAATTCTTTATAGGATCACATGTTTTTGACTCAAGACCATGTTGTTCAGTCTGATCATTTATATAATTCACTAAACATAAGAAGAGCTATCAGTTACTACCTTATGCAAGATACTATACATATCTAAGTTATTCAAACTTTAAAGAACATCCATATAATTAAGTATAAGTAATCATATTCTACAAATGAGGAAAAAAAATTCAGTTTACAAATCCTCAGAGATGGGATTTAAATCCAACTTTGTATCTAAAACACGATGAGTCCAAAATTTACTGCACGATACCGCAGGTTCAAATGATTTTCACTGTCCAAAATACATATTCATTTTCTCCCTCTCGCCCCGCCCACGCACACATACACTACACTTGACACTAATGACAGAATACTCAGAACTAGACTACAAAACTATAAGTTGCATTTTTATGTGTTTGTTTAAACAAAAAACATATTTCCTGCTTAATATCGCTCAGGTAGTGCTAGAGCTGTAACATGACCCCAAATCTCCTAACTCCCATAGATATCACTCTTCTTATCTATACTCCAGAACTTTAACATAATTTTCAAAATTAAAATTGTTTTCATTTCCAATTTAAAAACAGCATTTGTGTTCACATACAAACACTAACAAAAAGAGAAGTTAAAATACTTTTCAAATATAGAACACTTGTAAGTCTCCCTCTAAAATATAATCACTATTAACAGTTGGTACCATACTGACTTCAAATATTTTAAATAAAAGTTTCCAGTAATGGCATAAGTCAAGCTGTGGTTCTAAGAATTTTGGTGGATGCCAGTGAAATAGATATGGGAAGTAGGAGATCTTATCTCCCAGAAAAATGTCCAGGTCCTTTCCCCAAAACTATGCTAAATGAAGTTGCTATAAAACAATTTCTCTCCCTTTTGATAATGCTTGTATTCACTGGTTCTTCTTTATATATTTTGTACATATGGTGAATTCCCAAGGCTCTGACCTCATCATACTTACAATAATTCGTATGAATCATTAAAACGTAGTCTTGTTCCATAGAAAACAAGCTTATGGTTACCAAAGGGGAAAGGGGGGGGGGGAGGGATAAATTAGGAGTTTGGGATTAACATATACACACTGCTATATATAAAATAGATAATCAACAAGAACCTACTATATAGCACAGGGAACTATACTCAATATCTTGTAATAACCTAGAGTGGAAGAGAACGTAAAAAAAGAATATATATATATATATATATATATATATATATATATATATATATACACACACACACATATATATATATATATATGTATATATATATCTGAATCACTTTGCTGTACACCTGAAACTAACACGACATTGTAAATCAACTATATTTCAACCCAAATTAAAAATAAACAAACAGACAAAAACTTAGTCTTGTTTTTCTTTGGCTAAGAAGTGATACCCTTCCCCTGATTTTAAGTCTTAACATTGGCTTGCATACATCAGGAGGAAAGGCAACACTCCTGGACCAAAGGAAACAAAAAGCCAGATTAGAGGATACAGTATTAAGTAGAGAATGCTATTTCCACAAGCTGACTGATGAAAAGGAAATTTATTCATAGAACATGGCAACCAGAAAGAAAAAAAAAATCACACAACAATGCAAGTTGACAGGCTCTATTCCAAAGTTGTCTACTGAATCATAAGAAAATAGAGTCATAGAGTTTCAGAGCCAGAAAGGAATTTAGGAGCCCAACTAGTTCAATGGCTAGATTTGGCATATCAGGAAAACTGAAGCTCAAAATGGTTTATATTACTTGTTCAAAGTCACACAGCTATATTTAGTGGCAATATGAGCAAGAGGATCCAAGTTTCTGAACTCTCTCATGAGTATTATTTCAACTACACTCTTTGGGAGAATATATACTGCTTAGCAACAATGACCATTTTAGTGCAAATATTTACATCTTCTGTGTACCTGGGTCACAGATACAATTTTACTACCATGAATATACAATACCACCAATATGTTAATCCTAAACCATCAAAAGGAAGAAAAATTTACATTTATTGAATAACTGATTTGTACTTGGATTTATTCTAGACAATTTCACACACATTATCTCATTTACTTCTATACTCACAAAAAAGGGAAGATAGAGATTATTTTCCTCATATTATACATAAAGAAACTGGGGCTTAGAGAAGTAAATAAATCACTTAAGACTGAATATAAATTAGATGGAAAAGATGGAACTTGAAACTAGATTTACCTGATTTAAAGGTTTATCACATTTGATTAAGATGTTAGCTCCCATGAGAGAAAAGGTCATGAGTCTCCTGGTTGATGATCTGTCTCTAGAATATTTTGACATATATTTTTGGAACATAGTAAGTGCTTAATAAAAGAAAGGAATTCTCACAGGATGGTCCACAGACCACGACTGGAGAAAATGCTAAACGTTATAAAGTCAGCTTGGTGTTTATTTAATCTTTTACTGTTTTTCCCCTAGCTTTATTGAGATATAATTGACATATAACATTATGTATGTTTAAGGTATACAACATGATTATTTTATATATGTACATATTGTGAAATCATTGCCACACATAGTTACCATTCACACAGTTACCAGTTTTTGTGTGTGTGTGATTTTATTTGTTGTTCAATTTGTTTTGTTAGCCTAGACTTTGAAGAATGGCTGGTAGTTTGTGGAAATGTCAGACATTAAAATGGCCTTCCCTCTTCTGGCTTTCATGCTAAGTCACGAAAATTTGAAATGTACACTAATTAAGACCATTTCTCACTGGTCTTCACATTTCAGAATAAACATACAACTAAAAACTTCACACTCTAGTGCAGCACTGACTGCTATTTCTAATTTAAAAGATAAGTGTTTTCAATCTTCATTTGAAAATAAAGTATTGGACTTTGAGTATGAGAGAAAAAAGTTCTGTTGTTGCTTCCTTCTTCAACTTACCATATACACTCAGGAAAGTCACTTAGACTCTCTGTTCTATGGAAAAATGTGGTTTGTTAACCTAAGCCTAACTTCTTCAGAGGAACCAAAGGGAACCAATTTGGATTATTCAAGACTCATTTTCCATCATCCAAAAAATGTTACACTTTAAAACGTGCCATATTTATATTCACTATCATTTACCCTTTCCATGTATTATATACTTCATAAAGTTCTTGATTTTCTTAAATTGCCTTCCACCGTCTATGCCCACTGTCTCTATCTTACTTTCCCCCACATTATCTCCATCTTTAGACTATTTTCAGTATTCCCATCTTTGTCTCCCTTGTAATTGATCACCTAAAAATCTTCCTGAAATTTAAATGTGATCATGACATTCCTCTCCTGAGTGGCTCCACAGACTACTTGATAAATTAGATCCAATCTCCTTAGCAAGATACAATGGACTCTGCATAACCTGTCAGCTTCCCTCTCCAGCCTTACCTGCTTCTTTTGACCCACACAACCTTCTATTCCATCATACTGAAACTACTCACAGGCCCAGAAAAGCCACTCATTCCTACATCCAGGTTCCTTGGTGCATCATAGATCCAGTTTGGACTAGGTCTCACTCTCTTTTCTCTCCTTTCCTTACTTCTTCAGTTTTCACCGTAATTTAATTCGTGTTGTTTCTCTCAGGAAATCATCCTTGACCATCCAGCTTATGTATCCTCTCTGCCTCATTGTTAGTGCCTAGTTCTGTGAGTACCTCTAATAAAGCAATTTGTGCATTATCAGTTCATTACTTTATTTTCTTTACAGGACTACAATCATCTCAGATGTAAAGAATTGATCTCCATTTTTGTATCTTCCTGATAAATAGGTGAATAAAAGAGTGAAGGAATTAATGAAAAAATTATAAGAAAGATCAAAGCTATGCTATGTATCACCTGAAAACAACAGGTACTGAAAAGTTCAATTGTGTTTGGCTTTGGAGTACATATTTTGGGCTGATGTCCACTTACAGATGAGTTTAATAGTAGACAAATAACAAATGCTTTAAACCCAAAACTGAAGGTATATTTTGAAAATCTATGGAATGACCAACTGCCCATTTGCTAATGCTCCTTTGATGTCAGGAAAGGATGATCTCTACCATATTTTACATTAGTATGAAGTTTATCATCTTACTCTGTCCTATGATTTGGATTTCATCACATTTGCCTCCTCTAGTATCTTCCTTATTGAGTGTTCTTTCTCTTTCTTATCTTTGATTTATGTATTATCATGGTCCTTCCATCTGCAAATATGCTCATGCTTCTATACCTATACATTCCTCTTATGCTTATAATAAGAACAACAACAAAACCCCAACAAGAACAAACAAATAAAACAACAAACTGTAAGGACCTCTCTTGGACTACAGGATACCATGTAAATCCTTAACATGGTGAAACGATCCTTCATTATTTAAGGCCAACATACCCTGCCATTTCCCCTTCCACATTGTCCTTCAATATGAACCTAATAGTAGAATAGTCCCAAACACTGCCTTATCATAAGACCATTGAAAGCATTTGTCTTTGTGCTTACTGGTTCTTTTGCCTGAGATTCCTCTTTTCCATGTGTTGAATGACTAATCATCCAGATGTACAATGATTTACTCATCCTTTCTTGCTGTGTGTTATAAAATGCATTTATACTTCTACAACTGTTCACATTTGGGTAGATTCCTAGAACTGGAAATAGTAAATAAAGGAATCTACTATTTTTAAGGGTTGGGGGACATTATAAACCTGATTTTTGGAAAAGTTGTATCAATCTATATTTTTAAAAGCATTTCAAAGGAGTGCCAACATCAGTATAACTTTATGCTGAATACTAAGAATTTTAAATATCCTTGTTAGATTGATAGATGAGAAACTGTAGTTGTTTATAATACTGCATTTTTAGAAAACAGTAACCCAAGTCTGGGAAGTGCAGAGAGTTCCAGGCAGGAAGCCTAAGGAGGAACATGCCAAGAGACATAGTAATCAAACTGACAAAAATTAAAAACAAAGAAAAAATACTAAAAGCAACAAGGGAAAAATGACAAATAACATACAAGGGAACTCCCATAAGATTATCAGCTGATTTCTCAGCAGAAACTCTGCAAGCCAGAAGGGAGCGGCATGATATACTTAAAGTGATGAAAGGGAAGAATCTACAACCAAGAATACTCTACCCAGCAAGGCTCTCATTCAGATTTGATGGAGAAATCAAAAGCTTTACAGACAAGCAAACGCTAAGAGAATTCAGCACCACCAGACCAGCTTTGAAATAAATGCTAAAGGAACTCCTCTAGGCGGGAAAGAGACTAGCAACTTAAAACAACCTGGTACATACATAGACTGCTATATCAAAACCTCACGGGAACAGCAAACCCAAAAACTACAATAGATACACACACAAAAAAGAAAAAGCAACCCAAACACAACACTAAAGGTGGTCATCAAACCACAGGAGAAGAGAATAAAAGAGGAAGGGAAGAAAAAAGATGTACAAAAACAAACCCAAGACAATTAAGAAAATGGCAATTGGAATACATATACTGATAATTACCTTAAATGTAAATGGATTAAATGCTCCAACCAAAAGACATAGACTGGATGAATGAATACAAAAACAAGACCTGTATATATGCTGTCTACAAGAGACCCACCTCAGACCTAGGGACACATACAGACTGAAAGTGAGGGGACGGATGAAGGTATTCCATGCAAATGGAAATCAAAGGAAAGCTGGAGTACCAATACTCATATCAGACAAAATAGATTTTAAAAATAAAGACTACTATAAGACACAAAGAAGGTCACTACATAATGATCAAGGGATCAGTCAAAGAAGAAGATATAACAATTGTAAATATATATGCACTCAACACAGGAGCATCTCAATATATGAGGCAAATACTAACAGCCATAAAAGGGGAAATCGACAGTAACACAATATTAGTGGGGGACTTTAACACCCCACTTTCATCAATGGACAGACCATCCAGATGGAAAATCAGTAAGGAAACACAGGCCTTAAATGACACATTAGATCAGATGGACTTAATTGAGATTTAAAGAGCATTCCATCCAAAAGCAGCAGAATACACATTCTTCTCAAGTGCACATGGAACATTCTCCAGGATTGACCACATGCTGGGAAACAAAGCAAGCCTCCGTAAATTTAAGAAAATTGAAATCACATCAAGCATCTTTTCCGACCACAACGTTATGAGATTAGAAATAAACTACAAGAAAAAACTAAAAAAAACCACAAACATGTGGAGACTAAACAATATGCTACAAAACAACCAACGGATCACTGAAGAAATCAAAAAGGAAATCAAAAATTACCTAGAGACAAATGAAAGTGAAACCACAACAATCCAAAACCTATGGGATGCAGCAACAGCAGTTCTGAGAGGGAAGTTAATAACAATGCAATCTTACCTCAGGAAACAAGAAATATCTCAAATAAACAACCTAATCTTACACCTAAAACAACTAGAGAAAGAAGAACAAACAAAACCTAAAGTTAGTAGAAGGAAAGAAATCATAAAAATCAGTGCAGAAATAAATAGAGACAAAGAAAACAATAGCGAAGATCAATGAAACTAAAAGCTGGTTCTTTGAAAAGATAAACAAAGTTGATAAACTTTTAGCCAGACTCATCAAGAAAAAAGGGAAGAGGACTCAAATCAATAAACAACTAGAGAAAGAAGAACAAACAAAACCTAAAGTTAGTAGAAGGAAAGAAATCATAAAAATCAGTGCAGAAATAAATAGAGACAAAGAAAACAATAGCGAAGATCAATGAAACTAAAAGCTGGTTCTTTGAAAAGATAAACAAAGTTGATAAACTTTTAGCCAGACTCATCAAGAAAAAAGGGAAGAGGACTCAAATCAATAAAATTAGAAAATGGGATAGTCATTTTAAAACAACGTTTTAAAATTTAAAATAGTTTGTCAAGTCATTGTCATTTCCATTTAAAAAAAAAGTATCTCTTGTAGATAAAATCTTTTTATCCAAGGAGTGACATGATTGGAAGAAAAAGTTAGAGCCTTACCTCACATCACAATCCATAACAAATTCCATATTTAGTTTTCAGTAAAATTTTAAAAACCATAAATAACTAGAATAAAATAGAAATTCTGATTTCTACCCAGAATATGAAATTTATGGTTAAAATCAATAGAAATGACAAAGATAATTAGTTTTTTTAAAACTATAAAACTTCAGATTAAAAATATGAATAAACCATTAAGTAAAAATAAGGTAGAAAATATACATAGCAAATATCACATAAGCAATGTTGGTATTTCTAAAATATAAAGTGGTTATTTTAATTAATAAGAATTTTAAAATATCTTTCTAATGCCTGCACCAGTCTCCCTACCAGAAACTTAGTTGTTTGCAGTTAAAACATTTTATTTAAGGACAAACATTCTCAGTGAGATTGCAAGGGAAAAAAATAAGGCCATTTTTGTGAACACGTAGAAAAGTAGGCATATTTTTTCTCTCCCAGAGAAGAGTCTATTTTGCTATAAAAGAGTTAGCATTCATAGAAGGTCAAAAAAGATGATTTAAAGTTTGCCATAAATTATCCACCAGTGGAGAATCGAACATTGAGTTATAAAAATGTATTGTATCAGTCAAGGTAAGTAAATTCTTCCATCCTTTTCTTTTGTGAAACATCTCATCCCTTCTCTTAGGAAGCTAGATCATCATAAAGTAAAACATTTTTATCTTATTACTTTGGTTTCCTGAAGAAATATATCTCTTCACTACAATTCTTTCTAATTTTATATACTCAGATTTTATAGACACTCCTATCTGAGTAGTGTTCCTGTGTCTTCACATTTCATATTATCTAATATGTTATTCAGTGTCAACTGTATACACGTTTGATATATTTGATAAATTTGAGGAAGGTTTGACTTCTTGTTTATATAAGACAAAGAGAATTTGCATTTCTAGCCAATGGTCATGGCTATTAGAAAAAGTGGTAATAAATTTAACTTTCAACTACAACATTTGACTCAAGCAAGGTGTGCTTTAATATCAGTTGACATTAGTTTAGATTTACAGTTTATGCATTTCTTTACTATTTATATTTCCCATCTGATACTTAGAAAATCACTTTGAAATGATAGGCCTATTATTATTATTATTATTATTAATATCATTGGACATTGGAAATAATCATGTTTAGAACCTAAGGTATTTGTCCAATACTACATTTCCTGCTTAATTTTTTTTCATTTTATTTTTTATTGAAGTATAGTTGATTTACAATGTTATATTAGTTTCAGGTGTACAACATAGTGATTCTAGTAATTGTCAGGAACCCAGCTTTTCTGATTCCCAATATCTAGGACATTTCACTATACTACTCATCATATTTCTGTATTTTCTTTTTAATTTTAAGGGTTTAAATGACCATAAATGACCTTATATATGACTCCTCTTACATATTAATTTTGGAATTCAATGTTGTATTCAGTGTCTAAGGCAACAATACATGAACACAAACCAAAATTTTCTCAATTCCTACATTAATTCTTTCATTCAATAAATAAATAGCACATACCTTAATGTATCAAATTTGGTACTAGGTCCTAAAGATACAGGCTAACTAAATCAGACATGTTGGCGAGTCCCAGCTTCCCTAGAGCATACTGTTTAGGCATATTGAGAATTCCAGAACATTGCAAACCTTAATGCACATAAGAATCACCTGGGCACTGTGATCAAATGCACATTCTGACTCAGCAGGTCTGGTGCAAGTTCTGACATTCTGTATTTCTAACAAGCTTCCAAGTGATGTTAATGCTGGTAGTTCAGAACCACAATCTGAATAGCAAGGATTTACTTACATAAATATGTATATATTTAAATGGATATTTTAAGTGATCTTTCATTGCTGTTCCTATATTTTAAGAAAAAAAGAATGAACCAAGAGGAAATTAGAAGGGAATTGGTCAAGCACTGCAGGAACTGAGGATGTTGATTAACAAAGGAAAAACGAGCAAAGTTGCCTAGGCTAGAAGAAGATGGGGACAAGACAGAATGCAGAAAAGGAAGGTAGAAAGAGAGAAATAAACAAACAAAATTAAATTGGGAATTCCAACCAGCCAGAACAACAGCAACAAAAAGTGTTTTGCAGCTCTTAGTTAACCATTTCTGAATCATTCAAGTCATACTCATTATTTCTAGTATCTCTGTTTAAGCACAGGGAGGAGTGGCATTTGATGGTCAAAAAATATCAGTTGCCAATTGCAACTGTTAATTAACCCCTCCCCCAGTGTTCTCTATATAACATCAAAGCTAGTACACTGTGGGACCAGGTTTACTTTAGATGAGGCTGGACAAGATCCCTCTTCTATGGAAAACCAGTACTGACAGGCTGCCTGACATTTCCTACTACCCACAGACAGCCCAGAGAATGAAAGAACGCCCCATCATTCTTACCTGGGGGGAAGAGAAGACCAGGGAAGGCGGAATGAGGATTTGTTCTCCACCACCTTTCAGCATTAAAATTAGGAAATATCTGATTTTTTTCGTTCTCATTAGAAGACCACAATTGTTAAGTTCTGATTTTTTTGGTTCTCATTAGAAAACCACAATTGTTAAGTTTATGAAATTCTTGAGTATAGACAATACAGATATTAGAATGTACATTTTTGTAAATATACATGGGACTAAAATATCCAAAAAATGTGAAAAATAAAGGCAGGAAAATTGAAAAGCACTTTATATATCATTTTGCAAAATCTAAAACAATTTTCACCACTAAATAGTTGTATTCTTTAATGTAAGATATGCACTGTTACAATAATTTTACACCTAACACAAAGTAAAAAAAAAAAAAAAAAAAAGACCCAAGAAAGGATTCAAAGATACTTTTAAACAGATTGCATGAAGGGAGCTTTTTAACCCTGTTTTCCTTTACCTACAGTGATATATAAAGGACGTATTATGTCTTCAAAACTCTAGATTCTTGAAATATTATAGCAAACCTTTAGATAAGTAATTATACATGAGGTAAACTTAGGGCTGAGACTTCGTAGAGACAATTCTGTGGTTTCTGTGAGTAGGTAAGTTGTAACACTCTAAGGAAGAAAGGAATAGTTCATACAATAATCTCAGTTTCTAACTTAGAAAACTAAAGTATAGCAAGGCGTACAACTTCATCCAATATCACCTACAATGAACTCTCCTCAGACCCCTGGAATCTATATTGGGTGATGGTTTTCCTCTGCAGCATTGACTCCATCTCTTTCCAATATTTAGCATATGTCACGCCATCCAAATATAAAATATAGAATTTAATATCAATAGGACAGTGTCTCTAATGCTTACCAGGTGAGAGAAGGTTTATAACTGACACAGCAATGCCAGATTAAACTACATTTTTGTTTATCCGGAGCTGTATGACAAGATCTTTAACATCACAAGAACTTTATTATCCTTTATGAATTTTCCCTATCAGACAGGATTGCAAGTCAAGAAAAGCATGATATTTTCAACCTGAGTGAGTGACTGACCACCCATGTTTCTCTATCCTGGCCTCTTCCTTACAACATGGCACTCGCTAATTGAGGAACTATAGACTAAGTGTCTTGAGGGTTGCACATATAGAAAACACTGATCAAGTGGACATAACACTATTATTTGAATTATGATTTTAGGCATTTTTATTAAGAAATAAAATTATTTCTCTTATGTCCAGTTTTCTGTTATTTAGGTAATATGAAACCTAGATTTTACAAATTAGTTCAATATTTAATCAGTAATTAGAGAATCGAAGTAAGGCTTTAATTGATTTTCTTATCCTCATTTTTTCCCTTCAAGCTCCTATTTTGTATGATATCCCACAAAACCCAGCATTTAATTTAATTGATTAACTTATGATACAAACAGCCACTGAGGGAATATTTCTTCTAGGAGAGGAAATGCATGACACTGTGTGTGTGTCTGCATTTGTGTATAGTTACCATTACATGGGCAAAGATACAACATGAGCACTTTTCACTGGCTTATTTAAAAATATTGTGGGATATTAAAAATAACTTTCTCCAGAACTACACTTCACAGGACAATAATGCCATGTACCTGCACCTTGTCCTCCTCCTCAATAGCACAACTGTTTGGAGTAAGAGATTCCTGTTTGCATGTGATAATGCATTCTGTACATCATTAAACAAAGAAGATAGCATTTTATTTCTTTAAAGTACTTTCAGGAAAAATAAAGTTTAAAATCTAACTAATGCTGAATGAAGATATTATCTGAAAATAATGCTTTGCTTTATAAAGTTAGAGGTCAACTTGAACATAATACCTGGGTCAGTCTGATCCTTGAGGGGGTCACTGAACTAGCAGTGCCCTCTGCAAGCTGATCAGGTGTAAGTTATCTCTCTCATAACAAACTTACTATCTAACAAGAAAAATGGGAAACAAACAAACAAACTGGGAACAACAGGTTACACATGCAACCAACCAACCAAAACTATCTATACCTATGCTGATATGCATACACACAATACAGCTCTGGGAAGGTGGGAAATTTGAAAGAGTTTTAAAGATTGTTACTGCAATTTGTAACAATATTAACCAGTTTGACATGGATGGCAAACTATTTCAAGGAATAGGGCTTTGATTGAGGTTTAAAGCACAAGTCCTCTTTGATGTTCTAGAGTAGAATAGACACATGTACAGTAACAAAAGGTCATATACTCTTGGGGAAGGAAATGATATTTGGCACACAGATGATGAGTCAGATGCCATGAGAAAGATTAGAATTTTAGGAAGGATGGAGGTCTGGTAGTGATATGTCATTGAAGTCCCTTGTGTCCATGAGACTCAAAGGGATGAATTTCCAAACTAGGTATTATTACAAAAGAAAAAGGGTTTTCTCCAGGGATTATTTGTTTCTAATGCAAAATGTATTCCTGCCAAAGTTTACCTGGAAAATCAGAATCCCAATCCTGGGCTACACTTCCCTAGTACATGCTTTAATCTAGAACGTTCCAACTTCTAATTTTGGAAATCAGTAAAAATAGGAGGAAAAGAAAAAAAAACAATTACGGCAATAATTTTCATGCCTTCATTAAGATGCTTATCCTCATTTTTTTATACTTCTTGGTAAGAGCATAACAATTATAGACTCAGGATTGGTCACTATTGTGCTCTTGTTAAATAAGTTTTTAAAATAATCATAGCTTAGAAAAGTATAAAGAACCTCTTGAAGTTCGATTATGCTCAAACACCAGTGAGTGACTTACAACAAACAGATAACTTCTGGAGATCTAATGCACTGCCTAATGATTATAGCCAACAATAGTGTATTATCAACTTTAAAGTTGCTAGAATACTAGATCTTAACTGCTCTCACCACAAAAAAAGAGAGGAGATAATTATGTGATCTGACTGCGGTGTTAGCTGACACTGCAATCTTAATTTCAGAGTTAAAGGTGAGGCTGAATCTAGTGGGTTATGTAGATCCCAATGCTAAAGCTTAAAGGGGTGCAGGAACAAGGAGTCAGTCACATTCGGATCCTGTAGCCCTCCAGGATTAATCAACCTTACAAATTCTCTTCTTCACCTTGCAACAATTTCTACTGTGCTCTAAAATCTTTTCCTCTTCATTGAATCTGCCCCCTGATTGTAATCTCTTCAGAAATTCTAGAAGCCTTACTCTTCCTTCACAGCCATACTTCACACAGACTTCAAAGTTTGAAGCTCATTACTTCCACTTCCACTGTCATTCCCTCATCAAATATTTTTGTCTCCTCTTTGGACACAATTTTCTTTATATATCTACATATTGACAAGGTTTTTTGTTCAGTTCAATCAATTTAAAAGTTCAGGTTTTTAAAGGCTCAACTGATGTCAAATCAATCTCTGACCCTGCATCCAACTGAGAAAAGATAGTATGGCAAAATATTTGCAGTTATATTCATTGTTATGAATTGTATTCCCTGAGAGTATTCTCTTATGATTTTTCATGGTTATTATTCTTTTATAAAAAACTGTTGCCTATTTATGATTAATACTTATATATAATTGTATTTATTTATTTTTTTAATTGTATTTATTTTTAATAGTATAGTTCAAAAAGATATTTTTCAAGATCTATACTTTCAAAGGCTGGATTCCAGCATAGCTTCAAGACTTCAAGTTATTTGTCAACATGGCAAATCAGCATACTTTCCTATCTATCTTTATATTGCAGTATTTCATATTTCAAAATACGTTTCATTTATTCAGCAAATATTTCTGAAGAACTAAAACAAGCTAAAAAATCTATTTAGATATACTGAGAATTAAAAAGTGCTAATTAATATCTGTTGTCATTACAACCTTAAGTCTACTGTTGTCTTTTTTTCAGTTAATCACAAGCTAACTAAACACATGACTCATCAAATATCTGCTGACCATCAATGAAAAACAAATAGCTATGTTTAATTTTGTGAGAAAACTAAAAAACTAAAATATACTACCATACACAAGTACCATGTATAAAGAGTGATGAAAGCAATTTGGTCCAAGCTATCAAATATAACCTTGTTAAATTATGTTCTTAGACTACGCTAAATAGTTGTCATTAAAAAAGTAAAATTAACATATCTGTTACATCATTGCATAGTAATGTTCATAATTTTATGAATAAATAAAATAATATAATTTATTGAATATAAATAGGATTATGAATGTAATTAATTAAGTGAATTAATTCATTCACTAATAGAAATAAATAATTATTTCTATTAGTGAATAAAATAGTTTTTCTGTGTATTATATTTAATAAAATTGTCATTTGGCCAAAAAGGAAAGCTGGTGTGAATCTTATTGCTATGAGATCATCTTTTCTTTCAATGATATAATAATTTTAATTTTACATTCCAGGGTAAGTGTAAATTTGGATACTACACAGATAAATATTTGTTTGAAATTTCAATAATTCATAATATTAATATTAGATTTAAACATTTCTGCCAGTGTTCTAGTCCTAAGTAAAGGGTCTTTGAAGAAATTACAATCTTTAGGAACAAAAGAAAGCTCACCTTATTACAAAATTGTGACTGTCAATCTCTTTTCCACATTCACTATCTAGTAGAATGCCAGAATTTCCAACAACTGCACAGGTCTTAAATCTTCGATTTTTCATTGGTGAAACTTCAGGTAAGAGGCTATGCAGATCCTGAGAAATATTTAGTGTCCGGCGTCTGTCCAGCACATAGTGTATGACATCACCAGGCTTAAAACTGCTCTTGACCACTGAGACATCTCGTTCTGCATCTAGGAAACGAAGAATGTTCTTCCTATATTTGAGATACAAGCAAAGTTTTCCATTAAGGACAACATGTCCAAGGACTGGTAATATCATTTACAAAGTAACATATGATAAGATATAAATTGGTAAATCACTAACCTTTAATATTCAGGTGGTAACTAAACCAACCAATTAAGTAGATTCTAAAGGAAATAAAATATATTTTTGAAACATCATTTGCACATAGTTTTTCAATGATTTTGTAAATAGATGTATAGTATACACACCTATCTGTGGAGTGAAAAAGGCCTCCTATCAAAATTTATAGAAAAGTTTATTAAATGAAATACTATTGCCATGACTTGACTTTCCTTAGCTAGACAGTATTCTGCCAGCCTTAATTATCTAGAAAAACTTGAAATTGTTTAGAACCATAATTTAGTTAACTCTATTAAAAGGATTGAATTTTCCAATAAAATTATTAACATTTATTGAAATCATGTGTATATTATAATTATTTGAAGTAAAGTTAAACTACAGCACTATATATATATGTGTATATATATGTATATGTGTATATATATATATATATATATATATATATATATATACACATATATATATATATATATGAAAGTTTTCTTCCAAGCTCAAGAATCCAGGAAATAAGATGGCCATATTAGAGGAAAAGATGGACAGATAGAACATTGGACCTTGCAGGGCAGAGATAGCTAACTGTTCCTCAGTGTTCTTTCTTCCCTTCTTTCTTTTCCTATTTGAATCTTCTAGGTTTTACTTGGCCACATTGATGCTCAGCTAGAACATTTCCAAATTTCCAAACCCAAGTGCAGCTGGGTGTGGTCACATGAACTAGTTTTCTTAAACAGGATATGAGTGGATCAAGGGCATCACTATAGGAGAAAGAAATAAACTTCTGACTTGTTTGATTCACTGTATTTTAAAGTCTCCTTTTTTATGGAAGCTTAGCCTATCCCATAACTAATAAAGAAACTGATAAAAGATATGAGATACTACATACACATATACGCATATGCTAAGTTAGATGACGGAAAATAAGAAAATAGATATGGCTGGCTGGAAAGCTGGTGGCTCTTGGCATGATACAGAATAGCACCTGATAAAACTGTGGTCCATAAAAACTTGGGAGTCATATCCTATATGTAATAAGCTTGTTGCTCTTGGATAATTGGTTAAAAGGTGCTAGCATGTTGTTTTATGTTGGTTACCCCTTTTAGCAAGGAACTAAGAGGCGAAGTCAGACATGAAATAGCCAAGTTGCAAGTTGACTGGAGGAGAATATCTCTGACAACGGCCTATAATCTAAGCTGTGTGAGAGTCCAGTAATTGGGACCTCCTAAATGACTCCAATAATCCAATTAGCAAGAGGTACAACTATAAATCAGAGCCATGCCAGCAGCAAGAAGGATATTGTCTTCTCCCCTAAGTCTATAGATTCAAACGTCTTAAGAGTAGCTGCCAATAAACTGAAGAAAAGGAGGGTTAGGTCAGAAAAATTAGGGGAGAATCCGAAGGCTAAAGAACTGTGTTCAGAAGCAATCTTTAGGTGGGGTTATTCATACCAGGAACAAACTCCAAAGAAATAGCTCAGGAGCCTAGTAAGTTTTTGAGGGAACTATATTGACAAAGAAATCTATGAATCTGGCTTACAAAAGTTTGGGATTGCTTGATCCTCAAGCTACCAAACATATACCACCCAGAAGCAATCTGAGAAAGCAGTCTTCTGGGTTGGAAGTTGGATATTACTTACTGAAGTGCTCTTAACTGCAAGCTTGAATTTTCAGAATGCTCAAAACAATGTCATTATTATAACATTCATGATAGGACAGACATATTTTCCTCTAATGCTATTATTGTTTAAGCTCCATCACTATTTATAAATTTTATTATTAAGCACAAAATATGATCTCTTCCTATCACTCCATCAAAAGGGCAATTCCCCAAATCATACTCCTAAGCCAGAAGCATGACTAGCAAGGAGGGATGTAAAATAACTAACTCATCTTTCCTTTTGTTTTCTTTATTTTGGTTTGCTTTAAATAGGTCCCACTTTAATGTGTGATCTAATTAGGAAACCAGATGACTGAATACTTTATTTGGCCAGATTTTATACACAAGGAATACACCCATCAACTCTCTGAAAGAGACCATTTAAAAAATTTTTTTCTCAAATATTTGGAATATCAGGTTTGAAAGGAGTAAAATTTGTACAGGAAAATCTATATAAATGCCCTACAAATGAAATTTTAAAATAGAAATTATCAGGCATTATAATAATCATCTTAACAAAGTACAGACTGCATAAGAAGAGAATTGCTGGTGAAATCAGCAGCCATAGAGCATATGAATTGCAGAAAATTGAGAACTCTTTCATTATGTTAAGCACATGTGATTCTTCACAAAAGTTAACAGCTAGCACCAAGAGCAGCAATCAAACTTTGTACAAATTAACTACCACTTACTTGTTTGGTGAAAAAATTAAATAATGCCTGACACCTGTATTTCAACAAAAAATTTTTTTTCATTTCCTGTGAAAATGACAAGCTTGACTCTAAAATGAAGACTGCACGGATGTGGTCAGATCGCCAAACTAGATGGTGTTATCATTTTCCTTTGAACATAATTTAAAGGGGTTGCTGTAAGTATTTGAAGATGCAACTCACAAGTAGTGGCATGTTTGCAAGCATGAAGTGAATAGAGGTCCAGATTTCAAAGAAGACTCTTTAGCTTGGAAATCCAAAAGAGGAAAATCCCCTTTCTCATAAAGTTAACACTTAAACGCTTGTCAACTGATAGCAAGAGGGACTTTGCAATCACAGAACCTTTGCTGTGTTATAGAAAGTTAGCAGCAAAAATATTTTCAAACATATGTCCTCTAAATCTGAGTATAAGAGAACACCTTTAATTTATTCATTCTTAGGGAAAATTGATATTTAAAAAGTGGACTGTAAGAGTTCAGGAAGAAAATAATGCTTAATGTGATAAATAATTATTAAGTACAGATGATACTATTACATGTATTACTCCAATGCTGTCTTACAGGCTCAACAGTAGTTTATTTTTTAAATGGAAGCAGTAAAAAATAGTAAAAGTATTTTCCAAGACAGAATACAAA
Source organism: Balaenoptera ricei (assembly GCF_028023285.1). NCBI lineage: Eukaryota > Metazoa > Chordata > Mammalia > Artiodactyla > Balaenopteridae > Balaenoptera > Balaenoptera ricei. The sequence goes on from NC_082641.1 coordinate 82,347,971, forward strand.
ATACCAATTCACACAGACTAATCAAAATATAAAAATGTAAGTTTCTTAGAGAAAACTCAGAACAATTGTTAGTGTTGAATTTGCTTTTTTAAACTGAAAAGGGAGGGGGGGGACCTTGAATGTCTCTAGTTTGTTCTTTTTCCTGCATTGAACCAAACTTTCGTTTCCATTTTAGGGCTTAGATCTATACATGGAAAATTATCTGAGCTAAGATTCCTGGTGTAGGATGCAAGAAAGACTGAAAATAATTACTATGAGTGAATATATTGATAAAATGCTTAATATTTTCTGGTAACAGTAAAGTTAGTTTTTTTCTTCTCCCTAGTAGGCTGTAGGTATTTTTAGATTATAGATTTAATGGACTGTAAAAGTTCTATGGATTTGCTAAGTCTAACTGTTGTTCAGACTGTAAATCTATTTAAAAAAAAAACAGAAAGAAGAAAACTAGTGCTTAAATGTAATTAACTAAATGTCACTGGAAGCCTGAAAAACTCTTGTACTTATGCTGAACTGAAAAAACACGTTAAGTACTACCAAGGAGAACATATATGCTTCGCTCAAAAGGTACTTGATATGAATGAAAACAGCAAGTTAAACAAAATTACTTCAGAATGAGAGAGATAGAAAGAAAACTCTAACTTCTGGGCTCTAAGGAAGCATGAATCAACAAAAGCTGATGTTTAATATGCAGGCTGTACCAGTATAAGTTTTTGTAATAGGTGGTCGAGTTACTACCAGATTTTTAAAGCAGAGGATTGTGTTTTCTGTGTGTGACTTAAAAGAACAGTAACAACAAAAGATTCCTTACAGGTCTCTGTCATTCTGTTAAGCATAATATAACTTTTGAAACCCTATTCGAAAAGCAAACACCTAAGTTCAGCAACTGTTTTAACGATAAAGATAACTGACAGAAATCAGGAAATATGCTTCACTTTTGGTAAGACTAAAAAATTAGTCATAAAGATTATTTTTTGTTAGGCAATGCTGGCTTAAACTGAAAGACTGGTTTAGACTGTGAAACTGACAGGAATAGATTCTATACAGAAACTTTTCAGCTGAAATTTCAAGTAGAACTTCCCTTTCAACATCACCCACCACTTGAAATAGCAGCTGCAGAGTCCTGGGGAATTAATTTTCTAAACATTGTTTTCACTTGTGAAATGTTACATATAGCTAACCTATCACCAGGTGCCACTCTTTCTTCTCTGTAGGTTTCCTGTCAACAACAAGCACATGTGCTGTGGCAACTAAAATTTAATCTAAATGACATTGTTGACTCCATCAGCAAGTATTGTGAGGCAAATCTTACAGCTGGAATGCATCACAAGTTGAGAAACAAATTAGGTAGTGATACATATATTAGGAATCAGTTTTTGCAAACTTTTGACTCCAGACAAAAATCAGTGAATCAATTCAGTTGTTACTGACATAGTTTACTAAAAAGAAAAAAAAAAAAAGTTTAAGAAATGCCAAGTGTTTCATTATGCCTACAAAAAGCAGACAGAACACAATTTTTTGTCTCAAAAGATTATTTCTGCAAGGCAATATGCCTCGAAGCTCTGAAAAAAACATAACCTATAGCTTGTTAGGGCTTCTGAGCTAAGGGTCTTAGCTGTTATAGGAAAAATATTCTAGTTAGTATTAAAAGAAAAACCCTGAACACAACCAAATGAAAAGGCAAAATTGTCTCAAAAAAGCTTGAAGAAAAGCACTTTTTAGTTTAATTTACACCTCAGATAGACATTTGATATTTGGCCCAGCATTTGGTAATATTGGATGAATACTATCTTATATTTTATTATTTTAGAGCAAAAAACTCAACTTCTCTGTACTTCATAAAGATGCATTTTAATAGTATGCATTTTTAGTATTAAACAATAGTCTTTCAAAAGATTTATCTCATAATAAGAGCTCTGGCTCCACAGTCAGGCCTGGCTTTGAAGCTTGACTCTGGGACTAACAAGCTGTGTGACCCACGACGTGCGCTATTGAATTGTATGTGGACCTTTTTCTAAAGTAAATCAATGCATGCAACAGCAAATTCTTTTTGACAGGTGAAGCACATATAAATTTGCAATTATGTTTAGGCAACCTGCAAACCTTATCTGGTTAAGAACTTCGATATATGATGACACTAAGAGTTGAAAATATTTTTGCTGACTAATTATGATGTGCTTATTCTGGTCCTGATGAGTAGCTGAGCTCATACATTTCTATACATCCATATCTGGTACTGTACGTAATTCTTTAGGTTTCTATCCAACATATGAAAAATGAAGGGGAAAGAAAGAAACAACACGAAGATAAAAAGAAGTCAAGTCACAAGTGTTGAACATGACTAGATAATTTCTCAGCACAATGTTCACAGATATACTCACAATATCTGATACATCTTAAATGTATCATTTCTTAGCTTACAATAATAAAGAACTACTACCAATAAAATCAAGCCTTTAACCAAGCTAATTAGTTTAATTGTGAAGTTAGCTGTGGAATGCATGAACTTCCCTAAATCTTGATGAATTTTCAAAGTACAATGAACTAATACATGAAACCGTCTCTCTCAGACAACTCCCCAGAGGTACAGTTGTTTGATGAATATATATGAATCAATTCTTGATGTGCTTATGAAAGTGGCAGAGTGCATATAGGGCTGGAAGAATCAGTAATAAGAAAGAAAATCATGTCTACAAATGTAGGGAAAAACAATTTATCTTCAGTGACTGTTTCACATTTTAATGCAAATAGATAAATAATTTATTAGGAATATCACAAGTGCATTATTAAGTTTAATGAGATTTTTAAAATGAGAAAGATTTGTAAGCATAGTTCAATCATGTAAGATCAAAAATGATTAGTTGTAACGTCTTAATCAAAAGCTTCAAAGTAGAATTTTGAAAACACTTGTAAAATATGCCCACACCCACTGATAGACACAAAATAATGTGGTTCTTCATAAATGCTATAGATGTGGGGAAAAAACAAAGGAAAATAACCAAAATACTTTAAGATTAGTTTCAAGTATGACTTAAAAAGAAAGCTAAGCCAATAATCAGGTATTTTTATATTCTAAATGTTTTATTATAGGTGTCAAATTGATTGATACTTACTAGTCACTATAGCTATAGGCAATTATAATTTTTATGAACTGTTTGTACATTGTATAGTAATGGTTTTACAAATTATTATTTCCTTGTAAGGAAGTGACAACTTTGTATGTCTTATTCAATATTTGCTCACTGTTTTATTGTTTACTTCTTTATCTGTTAAGGAGAACCATATGAAGAGTACTAACATTTCATTCATATAATTAGCTGTTATAATTGAAAATAAATCACCCTCAAAGATATGAATGCAACCCTCATTAATTTGTAAAGTTGCAATAATAAATTGCTTGGGTCAATTTATGTTAAATACCCTTAGCTTGAATATCTTAAAAATAGCAATAGATATAGCCTCATGCACATCTATAGTATCCATTTTTTCATAGAGACTAGGAAGACATGGCCAGATATATTGATTAAACTATTGTTAATTATGTATTTAATTTATTTATTAGACTTTATCTGATATATCATTTAGCATGGCTAGATATATTAAACTGTTACAATTTCTTATTTTACTTTACTTTCTTCCATTACTTTCCTTTACCTGATCTACAGAGCCTTACATAATTGACACCTTTCTTGCCAAATCATTCAAACTTGAAAGTTCTCTTTCTAGGCATCCTCAGAGATCAAATATTTTCTTTTTTAATCCCCCATATTTCTCTCTTTCCAATCTACTTCTAAGAAACATAAATCCTTACTCTGTGCTAAACTCAACCACACTGTATTTATGGCCCCATCTAGCTCCATATCCTGTAGCCTTTTCCTCATAATTATCTCATCTCTTACAGGGTTTCTAAATTCAAATGTGGGTATAGGAGTATGAGTTAGTGAGGAAGACACCAGGTAGGTATCATGAGAAAAGGGAGCTCCAGGTGTAAAACTGTCAAACTGGAGAGCTCGTGGTTAGTGTTGGCTTCAGCCAAAGAGTTCTCAGGAGGAACACAGGTCCAGAGTTGTCACATTTTAAAATTTCTTAAGGGTATATGAAAATCTGTACTTTTATAAGGAATCTGCTAATTTTTTAGTACTGCTTTAAGTTTCTTTTTACCCAGTTGAAATAAATATTGCTTGCTGAACATATTCTACACAGAAGACACCAATTTATAAACTCTGTCAGAGCTGCACTACATCACATGCTACTCATCTCACTGTTCTTGCACTCTGCCTACAAATACACAAAGTTCACCCTAAACTAAAAATAGCCAGACATACACCACTTGACATTGCCATGGTTTGATTCCTGTCTCCATTCCGGTCACTTTGAAAGCTTTAAAACAAAGTAGTCTCACCATTCCTGCATTTCCATGGCACCCATTTCTTTTTAATTTCCAAACCTTCTTTCAACTATATTTCAACATGTAGTGAGTGCCTTTGCTGCAACAACGCATTCTGTGAATTGCGATGCATACTCTAAAGATGAAGGTAGTAGACTCTTCCTTAAAGGGGCTTATAATCTACATTACATGTACATGTGATCCAAGAAGTGAGGAGGTAGAAACCCCAGCAGATCAGCAGCTTACCCTCTTAACCACTAACCTACTCTTACAAAATCTGTGTGTTCATATCCAATCATGGAGTAATTAGCATTTTGCCAATACTAGAAAAATACAATGATTTTTTTATGTAAAGGACGGCTGTTCTCTTGAACTTTTTTAAAGAGTTCTGATTTACTGAAATGCTGATTTAAACATACCAACCAATACAGCAACTTAACGGTAGAGAAAATGATCTGCTTGCTTCCTCCATAATTAGGAAGGTCTGGCCCTAACTTTCTTATTAGAGAATTATAATTGAAGAAAACAAGATGTAATGGATATATGTAGGCACTGAGTTTGATTTCAAGAGCTTATCTAAGTGAAAATACCAGAATCTTACAGAGAATAAACCTGTACTCTAGAAGCCTTATTTGCTAATTGTTACCTATTTAGGGTGTAATTATTGAGACTTTTATTACAGGAGCACACATAGAAATACCCCTTCATAGAATAAGTCAAATTTATTTATAATTGTTGGCTAAATGGCAGTTGAATAGGTTCTGCTTATATCCAGTGTGAGAAAACACAAGATCAGTATAAAGACTTTAGAGAAGTTAAAGATAATTCTCAAAATATACGTCCATCCTGAGTAATAAAGAAAAGTGTGTTAAACATTAGGATTCTGTCGAACATTTTATTTCATTAGTATAAAGACAGTATATTAAAAACTCACATATTCATCCTTATATTTCTGGCTGTATAATGATTTCTGTTTTATAGTTTCACATCCTTCAGTGAGAAACATTAAGAGCCTGTTCACTCTTACTGAAGTATTCATACTTAAACTATAAATCAAGCATTCAATATAAGTTTGCCAAACCCAATGTATTCTAGAACATGATATGAAATTTATTATGCCTTATTAAAGAAACTCACCTTATCTCTAGGACCAAAGAGGAATTGATTTTCCAACCTTCTACAGAATGCTGGAAGACTGAAGAGCCAGCCTTTCGAATGATTTTATCTGAACTATTGACAAGTGATCGACTCAAACACAGCTCACCATCTCTGAAACAAATCACAATGCCAGCTTTGTGAAAGTAAGAAGCATTTTGTATAAACAGCATAATACATAATTTGATTTAGATTACTGGTGACAACTTGTAGATACAACTTTTTCTACCTGTTGGAAGAAGAGGTATAAGCATGATGAAAGGTATTATAAAGATTAGGTGAATATGACTTTATCAGGAGAATCATTTACACTTATTATTTTACTTATTATTTTTGAAATAAAACTTTTTATATAAAGAAAAGACCTTTGCAGTGTTTAAGGAAAAAAATTCTCATCAAAGTTCTGTTCCCCTTTAGCCCCTCCCTCCCCTGCTGTGTTTAACAATAGAGACAGGATGTTTGGCCAATTCTCCTACATCTGTGTAACTGTGACTCCTAAGATTGTCACAGAAGACATACAGACATAATGGAAAGAGCTTTTGTTTTGGAGTAAGAAGACTTTGAATATCAGGTGATCTGGGCATGTTTGTGATTCTATCACTTGCTAGCCCGTATGTCCTTTGACAATATTCTCTTTCACGGTGGTAAAGCCACCGTGACTTTACCTTACCTTGAAAATTGCAAAAACATTATCTAATATGCTTTGACTTTGTGAGAAGTGGAGCTCTGCACGTGAAAGTAATTTATAAAACACAATTGAAGTGCTAATTCTAAAATTACATCGGTCTCAAAACATCTCAACAATGAGATGCTTCCCTGATAGTTGGTGGTGGGGAGATAGAGATTGCCATGGGGGGAAAACTCATTCAGTAGCCATTATTACTGGTATTTTCTGTTTTATCAAATAATTAACTATGCTATCCCCACCAGTTAATAGCAACAGGCAAGTATATCATGCTGCATGCTACTAGCAGGGGTGTTGGCGGTAGGTGACAGACACCTATGATCGCATTTATACCATTAGGACCTTTATAGACGAACCTCTTCATTGTTCAGTAGACTACTCCTTGGTACTTTATACATGTAAACCCGGATTCAGAGAATAAAAAAGCCACCTCTCTATGGCATAGCCCTTTCAATATCTGTATTTCATTACATGTCACCTCAATTTTTTAGAATCTCAAAAACATAGTTAAAAAGTAACATGACTACTTGCTCAGTCACAAAGTCTAAATCTGTGTTTATTATGTAGGCAATCCTCCCCTACTATCAATGGAAACATTGCCTGTGCAACAGCTGCTAGATGAATTCTGTAATTGGAGGCTGATAGTTTGGTATTTTGGTTTGCATTCTTTTTTAAACATGAAGTTCCAATTTGAAGCAACTCAAAGCATCAAATGCAACTACTCCCTGTGAAATTTAGAACTCTATAAAAATTAATATTTTAAACTGTCCTACTGATGAAAATGATACACTTGCATGCCTATGCATGGCTAATAATAGTCATTTTATAGAGGTCATTTAGGATGCAAGGAAACATAGGGTGCAATTACTACTCAGTAGCCCCGAGTCAATTTTTATATTACACGTCTAATGATAATAACTATTACATATGAATGAAAATGTGGATATACACAGAGTTAATCTTCACACTTTTGGGGATACGCCTTCAAGAGTAGGGACACAAACTCGCACCATTTCTAGGGGTAGGGACCTTCCCCATCTTCATCTTGTTAATAACTAACTGTCCTGTCAATATCATCTTTTTCTAACCACAGATTGCTACAATTAAAATAATTATTTTCACCACCAATAAACTTTTATAGAAGTAAGCTGGCATTTTAAATATCTGTGGGAGATTGCTTTACTGACGGGTAGATAAAGATACATTTTTATAAGGCAGAATGATTGCTATGATATTGTATGGCGCCTTTTCAGAACCTCTAAGATTTAAAAAAAGTGCTTTAAAAGTGTAAATCAGTTTTATATTAATGAAATGCTACCACATTACTCTGCTCTTTGAATTGTTTTCATTGAACTGGTGATAAGTCAAATTTCAGACTTTTACCACTGGAAAGAATTTTGAATGAAAATAGCTACAACTAGTCACACTTCTTGAAGTCAATGGAATTCATGTGTGAGAAGGCCAGGCTGCCAGCAACCTGAGGCTCTGGAGCAAATTTCTTTGTATAAGGCTAAATGAGTCCCAAGGGGTTTTTCTGCCTGTGACCTTGGTAGTACTCCGTCTGGAATAGGCTTTTCCTTCCTGTGAATGCAAGGCATGAAGGATGTTGCCACCCCCTACTAGTTTCTCATCCCAGATCAGACACGAGTGCTAAACAGCTGCACTGAAAACATTTCTCGGATGGGGCTGTATACAGGAAGATTCAATACGTACTTCTAAAGGGATAATTACACAACATATAAAAGAAATAAAGCAATATATATTATAAAGTATCCCTGCTTATATCGAGCTAAGAAAAACCCAGTTAGATGGTCATCTATGCGATACCAGTGACAGAAGCTAATCAGCAGTTATATTACTAGTCTTTACAAAGATTTTTCTTTGAAATATGAGTTGCCAGGCATCACTACAATTTATTCTATTAATTCTGCAGTACATAACACACATGATTAATTTTGGTTCATGAAATTAGGTCCCCAAAAGCCCTGCAATGAGTCCCACTGGAAGCTCTTCTTGACTTGGCTTTGGAATGAATGTGTTCCCTTAGGTTAAATTTTCTCTTTAATATAAAAATTTAAGTCATTTAAATGAAAAGAACTTGCATCAAATTAAGCCTGAACACAAACAGCAGGCAATTTTGTGTTTTCATTCCCTAAGTGCCAAACAACTAAAAATAAAGATGAGATGTACTACCTTAACTTACAGCCTATGGCTTTTAGTAGAATTCCAAATATAACATATGAAGTAACATGCGGATTCTGGTTTCCTGAGTTACAAGAGTGTGTTCCACCCTAGAACAAACTGGAACTAACATTGCTAACAGTGATAATACTCTAAGTATGAATGCTTATCTCCACTGTCACTTCTATCATAAGTTTCAGAACTAATACTGCTGATCATCTAGTGAGACAACCTAAAGTACACAGTCAAATTAAAAAGGAAATCTGTAGATAGTAAGAAAAGTAAGTTAAAGTGTCATTTAAAGTCACCCAGGAAAAGAGTATGTAGCAAGTTTTAAGGAATAATAATCAAAGCAAATGTCTATTTGGTATTAAAGTTTGTTACACTTTCAAATACATTATTTCATTAAATGAGTATACCCACATATTTTTATCTGTAGGGCCCTTAAGTTAACATATTTCTAATTACACCAAAGAGCACACAGAGCCAGTAAAATTACAGGCCAGTTGTGAGGCAAGTGCCATTTTTCCCATTAAGAAAAAAACATCAATTAAGAATAGACCACTTCATACCCCTCATGCCCTTTCAGTTAAACTTTACTAGTCAACAGACCAGGCAATTGATATGTTAGCTTCGAAGGAAACAGTTTTAAATGTCCAATTATTACTTGACCTGTTCTCCAATAATTCCTTATTACAAACATGCTGCTAGTACTCCTCTGGAGATGCGAGAAGGTGGATGGTTGGTAGGAAAGCTGGGCTGCTGTTCTTTTTCCTCCTCTGTGGAATGACTGCTCTACATTGCGTACAAAAACCATGTTAACACTGACTCTAGATGGGACCTTCAGTGTTAAAACGGAGGCAGGTCGAATAGATAAACTGCTGCTATTGCAAAATGGTAGCAGGGAAGCTAAACATGAATCTAGGAGGATGTTACAAGATACAAGGACTGTGGAACTGTCCTTAATTGAATCCGCTGCCCACTCGCAAGGCACGCAGTGTCCCCCAAAAGGTCAGGGGCTGCCGTTTACCTCACTGCTGATTACTGGCCTGGGTTCAGGGGCCAAACCGCCACTCTAGTTTACTCATCTCAAAACGAGTGCCTCCACGTGGCTTGGGTAGAAAGAGTCAAGGAGAAGAAGGCCGTTTGATGAGTCAACTCCCCCACCAGAAGCACTATTCTGGAGTTGAAACGCAATTATAAATTGGTATCACAAGCGTTTCCTCTGAACGTTTCATGTGAGGGAAAAGCGAAACAGCGCTCAGGGGGAACTAGCTGTCCTCACGTTGCCCCCGGCAGCCCCAACCCCAAGGGCTCAGGGAAGAGCTGCCGGCGGCAGCCCCGACGCTGCGGGGCACCGGGAGACGCGCGCCGCCTCGCCCTGCACGGCCGTGATTGCGGGATTTAATTAGGAAGGAGGAGCCCGGTTGCCGACTGAGCAGCAGTTATTATTATCATTTTTTTTTTTTTATTTTTAAAGGGGGCCTGATTCCTGCAGTAAAGGCTTCCGCGTCTCCTCACTCATTCTTCCACCCTCGCGGCCAGCTCTCGGGGAGCCGCAGTTGCTCCGCCGCGCACTTCTGCTTCTGTTTGATGAACCCGCGCCCGCCCCGCGCAATCTCGGAAGGAGCAGGGAAAGCAGGCTCAGCCCGAGAAAGGTGCAAGAGAATCCCCTCACCCCCAGCTGGCCCGACCGCCGCGCCCCTGCCTGCGCCCGCCTCCTACTCCTCCTCGGCGCCCTGGGCAGCGCCCACCGGCCGGCGGCGTCCGGGAAAGGCCACGGGAGGAACGTCGCCCGGGAAATGAGGAGCATCCCAGGTCGGTTATTTGACCCGGAGGACTCGGGATGCGCTCCTCCTTCCTGCCGGCGGCTAAGGGAGGCCCGGAGAGGGCGCCGGGGTGGCGTGTGGCGCCTCCTCTCGCCTCACTCGTCCCTCCCACTCTCGCTCTCCAGCGTTGCCAGCCAAGAGCCCGAACCTCAGAGTCCTGGCGAGGCTCGGCCGCTTTGTCTGGGCTCAGGCATATCTTCGGAGCCCACCAGCCGGGAAGGGAACAAAGAGCCTCGACCCCCACGCCCCAGCCTCCGCCTCTCCCCCACGCGCCGGTTCCCCACCTTCCTGAAGACCCCTTTGTCTGCCTGGGAAGCACAGGTCTACCGGGGGTGCCCACACCCCCGCCCTTTCTGACAATCGAGCTAGGCTGAATTTTCAACCCACCCACTCCCTGTGTTAACGACCTCATACAGTTCGGCGTTTTTCCCCCCCAACATAGACCATTTAGAGATTTGTTGATGCATAACAATCAGCCAGCCCATCCCTTATTAGCTTTTTCATTCTCTTCCAGTCCCTTTCGACTGTACTTCTATGTTAATTTTCTATAAAATAACAATTTCTTCTGTAAAGATAAGCCGGCGTCTTGCTCACTTAAATTCTCATTACTTAGGGAGGAGTAGGAATATTAAGTAACGGAGTGCATTAAGTTTGTGTGTGTGTGCATGCGCGCACACGTTTTAGCAGTCCCGTCCACCGCCCACCCCCGACCCCGCCCGCCCCAACGGCAAGGGTTCTATCTTGGTTTTCATAAATCTTAGGGAAAATAAAAACCAGGCTGGCATCTCTGCCAGTGTGGAGTTTCCGATAGCGATAGCAGACGCCTCCGGATGAGGCAGGATTTCCGAAACAGGACTTTGAACAGAGTTGACAACCAGGTTCACATCCTCAGAAAACGCTTCCAAGCTATGTAAGCAACACAAAGTTGCCACCACCCCCTGGGTAAACTTCAAAGACACGGAGGCCAGGGGGGAGGGAGGAAGGAAGTGTGATATTTAGAGAACTTACTGCGGTGGAGGAAGATTCTGAACTCATCTAGACAAACTAAAGAGCAGAAATATATAGTCTGTGTGAAGCTACAGCACCCAGTTTCCAAAACCGTAACCATGACGCCCATGGGTTTTACCCACAGACAGCAAATAAGGAAGTATCGTTGGCTGACCTGGAGTTTCTACTCAAATTATGATACACAGAATCTACCCGACGCCAAAGAATTGTAAAGAAACAGAGGAGACACATTTCCTGCTTTCTGAGCTTTAACTTCAGCCTTTCAGGAAGCCAGCTTTCTCTAGTACCTCCCTAGAGTGATAGGGCAGAGAAAGAAGGAAGGGCAACCAGATGGTGAATAAAGATATCTAGATTGAGTTCTGCCCTGGGACTAAAAGGACAAGGGCACCCATTCTTTGTTGACACTTCTGCAGTGACTTCTTTGGCGTGCGAGCCCCAGCACCAACACAACTGTCACTATCACCGCACAGGGCAAGTTGAACTCGTACTGAGAACCCGCTGTAGAGAATCACAGACACCTCAGCAACAGCCTTTGTTATTTAATTCACGAGACTAAACACTCACAAGCTGACACCAACACAAATACTACCCCAACCCTCACCCTGTCGTCTATATTCACATTTCATTTATGGCTTGACTTTTTATCATATCCTAAAATGAAGCTTTGCATTTACCCGATGAGTTGCGTCTCCTGGTGCTCCTCAGTTCTTGCTATTTCTTTTGTTTTATAAAAGATCAGGAGCAGACTTATCGTGCAGATCGTCCACCTCTTCCTAATGGAGCGCATCTTGGGTGCCCGGGAAAGTCGTGGTTGCCCCAGCTCCCTCACCTTCTCTTCATATAAAGGCTCCGTTTTGGGGAGATGTAGTCGCGGGGAGTGGGGGGGTGGATCTGTAAAATGGGAGGAGAGCGTGGAGCTGGGATCTCAGAAGCAGGTCTCGAGGGTCCTCTGCGGCCAAGCTCCCACTGGTCCTCGAGCGCTGCCCAGCGCACTCTCTCGCGGTTCCCGCCAGCCCTAACCCGGTCGCTCCTCGCCGCCTCCCTGGGGCTCAGGTTTTTTTCCGAAGAGACACCTTGTACATTGGAGGTGGCGGCCGCTTCTGCAGCCGGGTTCGGGGGCGTCACTGGCCCTTCCCTTTTCCTAGCATGGAAATGATGAACAAAACCAGCCAATCACGGGACTCAGGGGCGGAGGCTGCTGTTGCCTTTCGTCGCTGGCGGCTGCTTGGAGAGTAACGTCGCCGGCCTTGCCTGAACTGTGCAGAGAGAGGAAGCTCACAAGCTCACAGTCGTGTACACACACACGCACGCACCAGTGCTCGCACACCGTGGGAAGAGAGCAGCGCACTAGGACGTCAGGTCGCCCTCGCGGGACACCAAAGCGTTAGCTCTGTGGACAAGGAAGCACCGAGATAGTCCGCATCAGCGTGGAGAGGACACCTCAGCTGGGGACAGATCGGAGACGCCTGCTCTGTCGGATAGAGCTGGTGGTGGGTAGCAAGAGGGGTACCTTCTCCCAAGCGTCTTTGCTAAATATACACACACACGCGCGCGCGCGCACACAAACGCACGCCCTCTTAAGTGGAGTGAATGGGGGAGGGAGGGGGAAGGAGTTGGAGGACCTTTTATATTCCGTGCACCGCTCAATCCGGAAAGTACAAATACACACGCGAGCAGATCAGCCGATCGCCCACTCAGCGTGGGTGGTGGATGACGACCCCGACTCAGGATTCTGCAGGAAACAAGTGATGACAGAGGTGTCATTAGGAACTTCATGGATATTTATGTGACTCGTTCATTGCCATTTGGAAACTCCTCACGCAGGAGTCAAGGAAACTCCAATCCCACTTGAACTTCCCTGCTGAGAGACAGGATTCTGAGAAAAGTAGGACCTCCTCTTCAAACGCAAGTACACCTATACACACACACACACACACACACACACACACACACGAAGGAAGGAAGGAGAAAAGAAATGAAGGAAGAGAGGGAGGAAGGAAGAAAAGAAGGAAAAAAAAAGGAAGAGCAAGCTTTTCTCTGAAAGTCTTAGTAATGTGCATTTAGCCTGATTTTCACCCTCTCCTCCCCTCTACTCTTTGTTTTCTGTTTTGTTTTTTAGTTCTATTGTATTGTGTGGCAGGGGCACTTTTCCCGTCCTAGGTTCTAGTCTTCAGAGTCCTTCTCCAAGTCTTGGATCTCTGCCCTCACCCAGAGAGAAGCTTGCAACTCAGGTTGTACCATGCCTTGGCTTGGCTTTTACTGAGGGGTGGTGGAGGTGGGTCGGGAGCCACTCCTCGGGTGACATAGTGCCTGGAAGCCAGGATTTCCCCCATCTATTTGAGCGGGTCCCAAGCCCTCCGCCTCCACCCCTTCCCCCAGAGCCTCTCAATTCAATTTCTTGTTCTTTCAGGTTGAGGGGTGTCTCCAGCTGTCATCCACTCTTGGCCCCTGGGGTTTACACCTTCCTAAACCCAGAAACGGTGAAGTTCACCACCAGTCCTCTGCTGGAGGGGCGCAAGAGTGGCTATTCCGATTTCCAGTCCCTTGACAGCTTAAAATAACAAGGATAACAGCCAACACCTTTGCTTGAAAACCCGAGAGCCCTGGCAATGTTTGCCATTCTTCCCCTAAGATGTAGAAAGTTAAGAACCTCTCAGGTCTCTGCTCACAGCAGAGCGAATAGGAGGTTGGGTCTAAAATACTCAAAGGAGCAAGTAATTATGAACCTTTATTGACACTACAAGTGGCCTACCGGGAGCGTTTCGAGTTTAGTGATGTCTAGGCAAATCCCACTTGCATTAATGCAGCTCGATCACACTGCCTTCTCAATTAGCAGAAACTGCAAGAATAAAACAGCTTCTTATTTAAGTGAAAAGGGTACTGGGGTGCAGAGAGGGTGGGCAATGCATGGTTAGGATGCTAACTTCTCTAGGTTAACTTTTGATTTTTAAGCAGTAAACAAATATATTCTGGATTTCAAATAAAACATTACCTGCTGCTGCTGATGGAGTAATATGTATCACTTAATTAAATTCATCCAACATTTCTTAAGCAATTACTATGGGCCAGACAATACATGAGGGCATGGGAACATAGAGATGAATAAAATACAGCATCTAACCAGACAGAAAGATCACTCACTCAGAGGGGGACAGATTGTGAAAAATAAATAAATAAAAATAAGTTGCAATATGGCACCATGAACTAAACAGCATTTGAAGTACCTATCGTGTATCTGGGTAAGCTACTGGATGGAAGCAGATAGAGTGTTTAAGTCTTTGGGAGCAAGGAAGGTGAGTTTCCTAGGAAAGGGCACACATAAACTGGGGTTTGCAAAACTAAGGGGTAAGCCAGGCAGAGGGAGGGTAGAACACTGCATGCACAGGAAAGAGGATGTATGCACAGAGAGGAATACAATGCAGGAGTTTTGGGGTAGATCAGTACTGTTGGAACAGGAAATGGGAAAGGAAAGTAGTGGACATAAGTCTTCAGTGTGATCATAATAATCTAAAGCTCCACAATGTCAAATTGTCTTCTCTAATGGGAAAGTTGCAACATGAAAATCTTCAAGAGCAAGGTGGGTTTAATTCATGTATTAAGCTTTAAGTTTGGCGAAACGGTTCACATGGGCCAAACAAAACAAAACAAATCCACCAACAGCAAAACTAAAGCAAACCAAGAACTAGTTATAGGAATACATGACAGATTTAAATGCCTAGGGAAAAAAAAAAAAGAACTCTCCAGTTGTATAATGCTGCTGCTTCTGAATTTGTTAAGCATAGCACATTTTATTGATACACAGAGGTGAACACTTCTGAATGATAATGGTTCAGTGGAACTCAAGAGATTCCCCTTCCCATATTTGAACAATTAAGGGTTTTATTAAACATCTTTATTGGAATATAATTGTTTTACAATGGTGTGTTAGTTTCTGCTTTATAACAAAGTGAATCAGCTATACATATACATTTATCCCCACCTCTCCTCCCTCTTGCGTCTCGCTCCCACCCTCCCTATCCCACCCCTCTAGGTGGACACAAAGTACCGAGCTGATCTCCCTGTGCCATGCAGCTGCTTCCCACTAGCTATCTATTTTACATTTGGTAGTGTATATATGTCCATGCCACTCTCTCTTCGTTCCAGCTTACCCTTCCCCCTCCCCATGTCCTTAAGTCCATTCTCTACGTCTGTGTATTCCTGTCCTGCCCCTATGTTCTTCAGAACCTTTTTTTTTTTTAAGATTCCATATATATGTGTTAGCATACGGTATTTGTTTTTCTCTTTCTGACTTACTTCACTCTGTATGACAGTCTCGAGGTCCATCCACCTCACTGCAAATGACTCAGTTTCGTTTCTTTTTATGGCTGAGTAATATTCCATTGTATATATGTGCCACATCTTCTTTATCCATTCATCTGTCAATGGACATTTAGGTTGCTTCCATGTCCCGGCTATTGTAAACAGAGTTGCAATGAACATTGTGGTACATGCTTCTTTTTGAATTATGGTTTTCTCAGGGTATATGCCCAGTAGTGGGATTGCTGGGTCATATGGTAGTTCTATTTTTAGTTTTCTAAGGAACCTCCATACTGTTCTCCATAGTGGCTGTATCAATTTACATCCCCACCAACAGTGCAAGAGGGTTCCTTTTCTCCACACCCTCTCCAGCATTTATTGTTTGTAGATTTTTTGATGATGGCCATTCTGGCAGGTGTGAGGTGACACCTCATTGTAGTTTTGATTTGCATTTCTCTAATGATTAATGATGTTGAACATTCTTTCATGTGTCTGTTGGCAATCTGTACGTCTTCTTTGGAGAAATGTCTATTTAGGTCTTCTGCCCATTTTTGGATTGGGTTGTTTGATTTTTTAATATTGAGCTGCATGAGCTGCTTGTATATTTTGGAGATTAGTCCTTTGTCAGTTGCTTCATTTGCAAATATTTTCTCCCATTCTGAGGGTTGTCTTTTCGTCTTGTTTATAGTTTCCTTTGCTGTGCAAAAGCTTTTAAGTTTCATTAGGTCCCACCCATTTGTTTATTTTTGTTTTTATTTCCATTTCTCTAGAATGTGGGTCAAAAAGGATCTTGCTGTGATTTATGTCATAGAGTTGAACAATTAAGTTTTGAGAGTGTAATTTAATGTCATTTATTTGATATTATTAGATTCATAAAATATGCATCCATATCAATTTGCCAAGTTTAAAAATACATATAGACCAACACTATGGCCAAACTGAGGACAGTCTGGTTCAATATGCTATTAGGTACAAGAACCATAAATATATATGTTGGGTAAAAAGTCTTATCCACAGAAGTGTCTTTGGACTTACCTCCCTCCATTAGAATGCCTGTTTTGATGACCTGAAAAATTAAAGTTGTTCCTAAATTTCCATTCTATCTTTGGACTGTAAGTTCTTCAATAAAGAGAACACATTTGTCTTTATTCAGCACAAATCTTCAATTACACAGTAGTACCCTTTGAATAAATAATGCAAGTAATGGCAGATGGTTTTAAAATGCTACTTTATCCTTTAACGTAATGTAAATCATGTTTTAATTGCTGACTGTGCCCTCAACTTCAACTGGGAAGAAATGAATAGACACTTGCAATCTCAAAGTGGGGTTTTTAATAGCCCATGACATTTTTTAATAGGCTATTTTTTAGAGCAGTTTTAGGTTTACAGTGATATTGAGTAGCAAGTTACACACTTAACCAGTTGGGAGGTGGAGATATGGAATAATATCCTCGGAACTGAAAAGGAACTTTGAGATCAAAAAACAAAGCAGGCAACTCCATAAAGTGCAACTATGAAGTTTATTGTGGGTAACTTACATACAGGCAGGAACGATCCCACACACAGATGATCCAGAGACACTTGTAGCCGCGTTCAGCACCACCAAAAGGGGTACAGGGGGATTTAACGGGGCCAAAGCTAAAAATAGAATCTGACTACCAAGTGAGAAGCACATTCACACGAACTGGAACTGTAACCAGGGGTTTTTCCTTCCCCTCGAGGTCTCATGACCACGAACCAACTGCATTAGCAAAAGGCATTCTTCCAGTTTTCATGTCTGGTGAAGGCAAGGGTGAAAGTTGACAGGGAACTCATCTGGCTTGGGTGCATTCCTTGTGAGTATACAAAAGTTTAGCCCTGAGGAAAGGGGGATGTGTAGGACTGTGGGCCTAACATGGAGCTGACGTTTGTCAAAGTCAGTGAAAGTACAGTGAAAGTGGCATCATTGTCACCCACAGTCCGTAGTTTACAATAGGGTTCACTCTTGGAATTGTATATTCTATGGGCTTTGACAAATGTACAATGATATCCACCAATATAATGATGGTATAATATCCACCATTATAATATCATACAGAGCAATTTCACTGCCCTAAAAATCCACTGTGCTCTGGCTATTCATGCCCCCCTCCCCAGCCAGTTCCAGGCAACCACTGATCTTTTTACTGTATCTATAGGTTTGCCTTTTCTAGAAGACATATAGTTGGAATGATAAAGTATGTAGCCCTTTCATATTGGCTTCTTTTACTTAGTAATATGCTTTAAAGATTCCTCCATATTTTTTCATGGCTTGAAAACTCATTTCTTTTTAACACTGAATATTCCATTATCTGCATGTACCACAGTTTATTTATCCAAATGCCTACTGAAGGACATCTTGGCTGCTTCCAAGTTTTGGCAATCATAAAGCTGCTATAAACGTGCAGTCTTTTGTGTTTGTGTGTGGGCATGTTTTCAACATTTGGGTAAATGTAAATACCAAGGAGCGCTGTTGCTGGTAAGATTGATTGTAAGACTATGGTTAGCTTTGAAAGAAACCTGAAGTGATTTCCAGGTGGCTATATTATTTTCATTTCATCAGCAAAGAATGAGAGTTCATGTTGCTATACATCTTTACCAGCATTTAGTGTTTTTGGTGTTTTGAATTTTGTCCATCTAATAAGCATTTAGTGGTATCTCACTGTTGTTTTAATTTGCATTTCTCCGATGACATACAATATGTTTATTTGCCATCTGTATATCTTCTTTGGTGAGATGTCCAGATCGTTTGTTCATTTTTAAATTAGGTTGTTCATTTTTTAATTGCTGGGTTTAAGAGTTCCTTGTATATTTTAGATAACAATCCTTTATCACATATGTCTTTTGCAATATTGTCTTCCAGTTCATTCTCTTGACTTTCACAGAGCAGAAGTTTTTAATTTTGTTTAAGTCCAGCTTATCAACTATTTCTTACACTGATCATGCCTTTGATGCTATATCTAAAAAATCATCATCAAATCTAAGGTCATCTAGATTTTCGTGTGTCATCTTCTAGGAGTTTTGTACTTTCCCAAATTACATTTAGGTCTATTATCTATTTTGAGTTAATTTTTGTGAAGAACATACCTAAGGTATTTTGCATGTGGATGTCTAGTGTTCCAGCATCATTTGTTGAAATGACTATCTTTTCTTAATTTTGTTGCTTTACTCCTTTATCAAAGGTCAGTTGAATACACTTGTATGGGTCTGTTTCTGGGTACTTTATTTGTTCCATCGATCTATTTGTCTATTCTTTCACCAGTATCACATTGTCTTGAGTATTATAGCTTTATAGTAAGTCTTGAAGTCTGGTAGTGTCACTCCTCCAACTTTGTTCTTCTTCAATATTGTGTTGGCTATTTTGGGTTTTTTGTCTTTCCATATAAACTTTAGAATCAGTTGTCAATATCCTCAAAATAACTTGCTGTGATTTTGATTGGAATTGTGTTGATCTGTTAAAAGCTGGGAAGAATTGACATCTTGACAATACTGAGTCTTCCTATCCATAAACCTGGATCATTTCTTCATTTATTTAGTTTTTCTGTGATTCCTTTCATCAGAATTTGGTAGTTTTTCTCATATAGATCTTGTACATGTTTAGTTAGATTTATACCAAAGTATTTCATTTTTTGAATGCTAATATAAATGTTTTTTTTCCACTTCAAATTCTAAGTGTTCCTTGCTAGTACCCATGACATTTTAATAATGGGAATGTTGGTGTAGTAATCAGGAATCTCGAGAGAAAAAGAACCAATGGAATGTGTGTATATACAGATATAAAGAGATTTATTTTAAGGAATCAATCACACGATTGTGGAGGCTGGCAATTTCTAACTCTGCAGGATAAGCCAGCAGGCTGGAGACTTGGGAAGAGGGAAGAGTTGATGTTGCAGCTCACGTCCAAGGTCATCTGGGGGTAGATATCCCTCTTTCTTGGGGAACCTTTGTCTGTTTTTCCTTAAGGTCTTCAGCTTACTGGCTAAGGCCCACGTTATGGATGGTAATTTGCTTTACTCATAGTTTATTGATTTAAATGTTACTCTCATCTAAAAAACACCTCACAGCAACATCTAGACTGGTGTTTGATCAAATATCTGGGTGTCTGGCCTAATCAACTTGGCACATAAGATTGACCATCACAGATGAGCTGATTGAAGGTCTTGTTTATGACCTAGCAATATAGTGAGAATTATTCATACAAAGCCTTTTACCTATGAATCAATGATCAAGAAGAACAAGAAGCATATTAATGAGAAAATTCAGCTGTTCACCAACAGGCAACTCAATCTCTTTATTTGTTTCTGGACAAAATATCTAGTTTTTAAAAATTTATTCTAAATTAATTCATTTTGCCCGTGTAAATATTCATAAAAGCTTCACATATTTTTCTGTATGTATATTCATTGTCCTTTTGTTACTCTTTTTTTTCATCCATCGTAACCAAATATGGTAGGCTTACAGCAGAAGGGTGATTTTGACTTCAGGTACAAGATATAATCATGAATCTAGTATAATTTCTGGAACAACAGGAAAAATCCCATCATTGCCATTCTCAATTCTTCCCCATTATTTAACCCACGTCACTTACATCATCCTTTGCGTTTAATACTTAATCTCTATTTAAACATGAATGTCCTTAGAAGAGACAATTCTTACATACTGTTAGTCAAATATTTTTTAATTTTTAATATGCATTTGAAACGTTCTCTGACACCTTGTAACTACTGCTGGTTAAATATGCCGCATTTTGAAATAAGCACTTCAACTGCTCACAGCCCACATTTTAACTGTTTATAAACTCTTATCTCTTTCAGTTCTATAGTCCTCGTTCTTGGTGTTTTATTTCCTACTGCACACACCCCCGAAATGTTAAAATAAACAGGCACACTATCCCATACCTGTTTTGGCAAGTCCTAGATACCCTACCTTATCACCTAGTGATATTTTTTGTGTTCTCCTTTTGCCGTTTTTCTGTGCTTAATGGTGATGGGAGAAACTATCTTGTAGGAAGAGAATAACCATCAGGCTAAATATTACTCCAAACTGGTCAGCTATTGACTAGTGGTCACTTCATAGGCAATTGTGCGTGTCACTACCTAGGGAATTTACTGTTTGGGGTTGTAATTTCTTCAATCTTTGTGTACCTTCTAAAAGTCTCTCTTGGGCTTCCCTGGTGGCACAGTGGTTAAGAATCCGACTGCCGATGCAGGGGACACGGGTTCAAGCCCTGGTCCGGGAAGATCCCACGTGCCGTGGAGCAACTAAGCCTGTGCACCACAACTACTGAAGCTCGCATGCCTAGAGCCCGTGCTCCGCAACAAGAGAAGCCACTGCAATGAGAAGCCCACGCACCACAATGAAGAGTCGCCCCCGCTCGCCGCAACTAGAGAAAGCCCGCGCACAGCAACGAAGACCCAACACAGCCAAAAATAAATTTTAAAAAACAATTAAATAAAAAATAAAAGTCTCTCTTGTATCTGATTTAACCAATTTCTGTTCTCCTCTCTTATCTTTATTTTCTTAAATTGCCCAATCTAATCACCCACTTAATGTCTCCTTTAATGGAACTCACATTCCTTTTATATTATTTTCAATTCATCATAATAAAAGCAAAAGAGAAATAGTAGTAAAACTTGTTCATGGCTAAAAAATTATTTCTGTAAATCTATCTCTTTCTAGATATCTATATCTATGTAACTTTTTATAGTTACAATAGTTACAGTGAGTATCTCTGGAAAATATTGCTTTGATATACATATACTGTTATAACATGGAACAGTTCTATGTAAATTGAGTTTTGTGAAGCATTTTAAATGATTTTTAATGTTTGTCATTTGAAGATTTTAAAGAAAAATAATATTGAGGTCATCACTAACTGGCAAACTGGTGATCGACATAGCCTGCAGAAGACATTTTGTTTTCCTTCAAAATGGATTGAAATAAAATACACACACATGCATACACACGCATACACACACATACACACACAATTAGTTGTCAATACTTCAAATTTATTTTAAAAAATATCAGAAGACTTGTTAATACCAGATTCACCTACTCTGATGGTAACAATTAGGTGGAGTTAAGTAGCAGCTGTTTCATCTCTCTGTAATTTGTGTTTATCCCAGAATTTTAAAATTCATTTATACTTTAGCTTCTTGGCCCCTGCAGGTATTTGAGTTTGCAGCCCTCTGAGTAAGTAATTCTACTAGAAGATATACACTTCGTGATTTACCTGTCTAATGTATTGAAATTTAGATAATTTCAGCTTTTTTTGTAAAGTAACTAAATAAAGCCCCTATTAACTAAAATTTTGAATGCCAAGTCTAGAAGTGCCTAACCTGTCAGCAGGAGAAAGTTGCTCTGGGAGAATGAATCAATAGACACTCACTGGAGGGAACCTGTGGGAATAAAGGAAAAATAATGAGTCTAATTCACGTATGACCTGTGCCTCACAACATAAATAATTGATCTGTTTTCTGCATTACCACTATAGTATTTCCCTACATTCCACCAGAAAACTTTATGTAAATAGCTATGGATACCGGAGGCATTGTGGCTAACCACATGCTCACAAACAGGCAGCTTATGCAAACTGTGATAGCTTATGTTAGTTACAATTGTGATCCTATCATTAGAAAAATACAGAAATGTGTTTTAGAATTCTACTGGGAAGATCAAAAATATCTGGGGATTTTACCCCTCTTGTGCGGCCTAAATGTAAAACTATTTACCTTTTGACCACATGTCTTAGATGGAGATAGGAAGAAGGAAGTAGATTGGATTTATCCACTTAGCATCTTTTTGACAGAGGAGTAAATTTACAGAGAATTCTCAAAAGTGAGTGGATTATGACTATAACATTTATGATGTATGGAAGTCCTGTGGAGACTCACCTAGAACCTATGAAGATTTTGAATGTGTGTCCTTGGTATTAGAGACATCTGTCATAGCTCTGTTGAGGTGAGCAGAGATGTTTGGGCAGTTGATGATTCTTGTCCATGGATGCTGAGATCCCTTTGAAGATGAAGTCATGTATAGAAAGCATTAAAACTTATATAGTTCTCTGGTGACAACTGGTAGAACAAGCACAAAAAGACATGTCAAACTACCACTCCAACTGGTATTCAACTACCCACCTAATCCCATGATAGTTACTCATAACTTACAGTTAAGGGGTTAAAGAGATGAGTAGAATCTTTGGAAATCTAGTCAAAATATTTATTGAATAATTACATACTGTGATTAGTGTGTGAAGGAGTCAACAGGGCAATGTAACAGAGGGTAATAAAGGAGTTCTTTGAACAAGATGGTCAGGCAAGGGCTCTCTGAGGAGATGACATTTGAAATGAGACTTGCAGAATAAGAGGAATATAGCAATACACAGAACTGGGTTTAAGAGCATTATAGGCTAAGAGAATAGCAAGTCAAAAGGCCAGGAAGTAGAAAATGGCTAGGCAGAAATGTTAGAAAATAAAGAATACAATGGCAGTCATTATATCGTGCATAATAAATTAAGGGAAATAGAAGATACCATATAAGAAGGTATTTGAGGAAAACAAATTTCTGAAATATTTATACCAAAGTCTGTGAAAACAAACTTATTTAGGACATGTAGTATTATTTTTAGGCAATGCTACTGGTCTATTTGAGGCCTGAGCTCATGAATTTAAGCAGAGACCTGTCAGTATGGTTATATGACTATTTCCAGTAGAGTTGAGTTACACAGGTGTCAGACACAGAATGTATATACTTGAGTTCAACCAGGGTTGAGGTTTTGCCAGACAAAATGGCAGAGGGAGAGAGTTGACAGCATTTAACAAGAGTTGCAAGGGCTACCAAATCTAAGATGGGAAAAAGGGTGTCAAAACAGAAGGGCGCAGATGCATAAAGTCTACAACCCAATGGGATGAAATTTCAATAAAATGAAATAATTTTAAGGGGCTATAGGAGAAAGTTAGCTGAAAAGGTGAGAGGTAGTACTCAAAGAGTGAGATACTTGCAACTTGGATTTCAGGGGAAAATAAGTTAATGGCAGTGCAAGATACAGAATTTCTATGGGAATGGGAGACTAGATTGAAGTGAAACCAAATTTTGCTAGACATGGGAAAAAATGCAGAGAAAGACTAGGGTTTTGGATGGATAATTTACATGATTATTTGAAAATCACCAAGAATGACAACAGGAGTAAGTATAAATTGCATGAGTTGAGCAGGCCTTTAATTACTGGGAGTGAGTAGGTGGTCTGTAGATGACAGCATGAGGGTTGGTAGAAGAGGATACCATTGATGGCATAAGTGTCAAAGGAGATGGAGAGATGTTTTGTATATGTAATGGGGAACCAAAAAGGATATCTTTCCTATTACTGGCCATGATTTATATAACATGTCAAAGAAGAACAGCCTTCACTTGTGAGGACTTGTTGGAGAAAGAGAGACCCCTTCTCAAATGCTCTGAAGTGATCATTAAGTGATGAGAAGACAAGTTACTTAATCTTAAATTATTATAACCAAAAGACAAAGAAAGCATTTTTTTTAGTAACTCTGGATGGTAGATGCTGTCATACTTAAGATTTTTTTCTTTTTTGTGTTAATTTTAATATTTTTGCTTAAACAGTATATTCTTCACTCTTATGTGATACATCATCTAAAAAGGATTCAAATTTGCTGTTACAGTATATCATTTTGATAATCCTAATCCAGCATATGAATTTTGTTAGTTAGCTTTATTAATAACAAATGACTCCCCCAAATCACAGTGACTTACAGCAACACATATTTATTTCTTGCTCATGATAGATGTCAGTGGCCTGGGTCAGGTTCTGTGGTTCTGCTCCACATGTCTTCTCATTCCAGATTCCAGCCTCAGGGAGCTGGGACATTCAGAAAGACAGTTGGCAGGAATTCCTGATGCCTCCTAAAGTTCCTTCTCAGATATTTCTGTATGTTATGTTCTCTCACGTTCCTTTAGCTACAGCTTGTACTGTAGCCAAGACCCAAATCAATAAGTCAGTACTGTAGGGCCCTGCATGCCATGTGTCCATAATAAGGCAGGGTAAATCCCTTACTAGGAAGAGAGTGAAAATTTAGCAGAAAAATAAGATCTACCACTGGGAGATCTAATACCTCACACAAGATAAAAAGATATAATAATAAATCATTAAGAGATGAATACTCAGGAGATAAATCCACATTGGGCAGATAGAGTTGTGTCTGTCATGGATAGAAATCCAAGCTGACAAAGTCTGCAGGGTCCAAAGGGATAGGAGATTTAAAGACAGAATAAATGTCAACAATATTTTTTTCTGTAAAAAATCACAGAAAATAAAAGCAGGTGAAGTAATGGGAATAATACTGTTAGAAAAGAAAGGTTAGCTAGTCCATATCCTAAAACCCTCACAAAGTGGCAACTCTTCCATGGTAAATTTTTCATGATCCAACATCTAGCCACCAAATTTACTGACCCTGATATATGAATTTTGTCATCACTACACAAATGCTCTGTGTGTCAAAGAACAGACACACATTATTAAAGTCTAGAAGCTAACATGCCAGTGGGCTAAATGTGTTTGAAGGCTGATGGCCAAAGCCCTCTTTCCATAGGACTATGCTTGGACTGCCAAAACTTTTATCTTCAATTTTCTTTTCTGTAGTATTTCTGGTTTAATCTTGACCCTTTCTGATTGGCACATTTATTATTTAGCATTCTTATCCCATATAGTCAGGCTACATTTATGTATTCACAGCTATGTAGCTATCCTGTAATTCCAGAGAACCAACATGATATACACATATTCCTGAATTTTAAACTTGGAGAAAATTTTCCCTTGACTATATTGCCTTAGTAAATTAATAATATTTATAGAGTAATATAAACATATTAACATAAATTAATATGTTTATATCTTTTGAAGATAGGCTTCAAAACTCTTGAATATCAAACCAACAAACCTAAATAATTATCTGATCAAGGCAGAAAGACTTAATTAAACAAAGAAGCAATTAGCTATGAGAATTGAGGTGTTCATAGAGGCATAAAAATGAGTTAGCTATTCTCTCTCAGGGTCCACTGTGGACTTTAGCAAGCATCATTTTTATTTCATTATCAGTATATCATAATAACTGATATTCGGTGAAATGTACTATTATAAGGGGTAAAATTTGATGAGTTTGGTAAAGTCTATAAGCAATAACCAACACTCTGATCAGAGCATAGAACATTTCCATCATCCTGGAAATGCACTTTGTTCCTCTCTCCAGTCAATCTCCATCTACCAAATGCAATGATTCTTTATTATTTATCTCACCATACATTAGTTTACCTTGTTCTTGAGCTCCATAGGGATGGATTTACACAGTACATAATCTTTCCTGACTTGGTTTTGAGAGTTTTCAGTGTTGTGTTACAGCAAACTGTATTCTGTTTGGCTTCTAATTTCCTGCATTTTAATTCAGAAAGTGGCATGCATTCAGAAAGTAGTGTGAACATGAGGCTCACCTTAAGCATTTCCCTTCTCTTAGGGATCACATATGTGTTAGTTCATTTCCTCTGAGAAGCAGACGCCAGGACAGGATTAGACATGCAAAAGATGTACTGGAGGAAGGGACTATGCGGAATCCCAGGAGGCAGCCAGAGGAGGCAGGGGGATCCATCAGACTGTTATGCAAGTCTTATCTCTGTGAAGGAAGAGGGAAGGAAGGCGGGCTGTGTAGGAAAATAAATGTCAGCCTTTAGAAAAACTCTATGAGAGTTTCAGTCAAGGATATGAAGAATCCTTAAGACAAAGTTGCCCACTGGAAGACAACTGTATTTCTGCCATAATCACTCATTAGCTGGGAGCAGCCCATAGGAAGTGGGGTCCTGGCAGGAATGTGGCAGTGAATTCAGAGTGTAGCACCTGGGGTCTTCTACCATTTATGCTTTCTGTAGCAGGATATATGAGGGGGACATTTTCTTTTTCTTCTTTTTTTGGAGTATAGCTGATTTACAATGTTGTGTTAGTTTCAGGTGTACAGCAAAGTGAATCAGTTATACATATACGTATATCTACTCTTTTTTTATTTTTATCTCATTTAATTTTTTTATTGGAGTATAGTTGCTTTACAGTGTTGTGTATCCACTCTTTTTTAGATGTGAAGGGACATTTTCATGGCCACTCACCTCTACCCATCCCTACCTAGCCCCCCACCCCCACCCCGGCCCAAGATTTACCTCTCCATACATGTTCAAGAAGCAGTCCTTCTATGATTATCATGGGCCTCTCTTTCTGAGGGGACCCTTAGAAGACAGTGGTTGGTAGAACAAATATAGTCCGTCACTGCTATTGGTCACAGGGCCATATCCTGTACTCATGGTCTCCCTCCTCTCACCCTCAGCAGGCACCTTTGAAGGTCTTGATGGCTTAACTAGTGGTTTGACTCAAACCTCCATTCATGAGGGCTCCAACCCCTTGGTGATCATGATCTTCCTAGAACAGGGTTGCTGCATGTGTCTCTTCCCAATTACGTTAGAGGAAAGGAGCAACAGAAGTGTCCAAGTGGGTCACATGAATTCCACATTTATTCCTCCCTGCCCCCAATAGGTGTATCATCACACCTGCAAACGTATTCTCTTCTGCAAGGCCATTTTTGCAGATCACCACTGGTGTGATTATCAGGGGTTGGGCCACACCTTGCACCAATGTCCCACCTTCCATTCCGGATTGTATTTTCTTTACTTGCTGGGTTCCAAATCTTGGTCTTATCACATGTTTTCTGGGGGCTAATACCAGTACTATTTGCATTATTTCACATTGTCTGAAAGGTAACTCTCAGGCAGCGCCTGTGGCAGCCACACCAGTTTTGCTACTCAGTATGGCAGCCCGCTTTGCTTCTGATGGTTAGATGCTACCTTTGACCTCTAGGTTTTCAAGATTCCATCATCATTCTTACCTTCAGCAAACACAGTTCTGTAACAGCACTTATTTCCACGAGCCCTACCAACAGACCACAGCTGCCCTTGAGCTTCTCAAGGATGATGGTGTTTGTTTCACCAGTGTATTACTATTGCTTTTGTAATTGAGGTGTATTCCAAGCTCTCCCTCAGAACATGGTTAACTGGTGGGTTTTCTGGACTTAAATAATATACCCAGTAGCTTGGCAACTTTTGTGAATTTTTAAAATTCCTTTTTTCCATGTCTTCCATGGCAGTTTTGGCTTTTCTACTGTACTTATTACGGGCTATCACTTTCTCTAAGTTTCCAAGAACCATCTTAATAGTGTATCAGCACTATTTTCTGAGGTCTTGTCAAGCTGCCAAACGCTTTATCACGAGATAGTTCTCCCTTATCAATAAACTAAGGAATCCTTACCCCATCTCATGTTCTACTATTTTTGATACAGGATCAACAGGACGCAGTCTCAATAAGATTGTCCCAACTCCAACCAGTGTATACTGACTAGCTCCTGCAGACCCACTAGAAGTCTACTGGGAGGTGCCCACAGGGATCACAGTTCCTTATCTCCTTTAGCCTGCCCAGCACTTCCCCAGCTTGGAATCGAAAAGGGGAGCTACAGCCAGGTGCTGAGGGGTGTTCATGTTGTCTTGTGCAGCAGTGATCACTCAATCATTTTCAAGCAACGGAGGCATGCAGGCCCTTATTAGGAAGGAGGAGGCCTCTTCTTCAAGTCCAAAGGATTCAAGGGATCTGGAGTTAATATAATGAGTTCATCAACCCAAATGTCCCCAACTCAAGCCTCAGGATCTCACTCTTTCCAAACAGGAATCCATCACTGGCACAGTCTTTGCTGGAAAGACTGACAATTCAACCATCTCTGGAAGGCTCTAGGCTATTATTGTAATTAATTCCTGGGCCGAATACTCAGTTTTTTTCCTGTCTCCAGCTGCAGGAGATAAGAGTCCCTTTGCAAGCTGCAAAGGAGGCCCTCTAAATTTTACACTTCACCGTCAATTGGTGATTAATCACCCACAGCCTTTTATTGGCCTTCTCTGATGCATCAAAGTCATTCAGTAAGAGACACCTGATGTGATTTCCTTCTAATACTTCCCTCAGCCATGCAAAAGCCTGAGATACTGCACCTGTGAGTGCACTCATTTGCACCAGCATACCAAACCAATTCACCACAGGTGACAGTCTTAACAAATGCACTGCTATAATTGTAGGGCTGCACCTACTACCAGTGATGGAGTCCTCCTTGCCAGCTTGCTGGCAGGGCATCTGGCTTCAGTATCTCATATTAAGAACTATTTACTTAGACCACTGCTGACACTAATTGTCTTAAGTCAGAACTTTGGAAAACAGACTCTGAGATTTGCAGGTCGAAAGTGTTTGGGGCAGCACCCTCAATACCAATATTTAGATATAAAGGCACTAGAACTAGGCAAAGAGGGAAGCTGAACTTCAGTGAGTTACAAAGGATGAACTCATATAGTTTCACGGGAAGCACTGGAGTTGGGTTGGTCCTTTAGAGTGGCCTTGGCTTGAGACCACTTTGGGATGGGACCTGACTTGAGTTTAGATGCTCACTTGAGCTAAAGGAAATTTCTGGAGAGGGACACAGCTGTTGTCATTCCCAAAAGGTGGAGGAATGAGTGTCTCAGTCTTGCAGGGGGAGTCTGGGTGGCCTATCGTATTATCTACTATAGAAAGTGATTGAGAATGACATTGTGTTTGTTGGTCACTCCTTGATTTTTCATTCCTAAGAATTTTAGGACCTTTATTCTTTCCTATTTTTACTGTAGTTTCTGGGAGTATTGATTCAGGTTTCATTAGGTTTATTCTGTACTGTCATTAATGTTGATTCATGTGACAGCTATTTTAAGTGACACATGTCGGAGTTTTGTTACTTAATATTTCTCTGAGAATGACAATATATTCCTTTCAAGAAACCCTGGATTTTATAGTAAAAAGGCAGATTATGTCTGACACTTCTTACAAAGGCTGAGTTCAGCAAGCCCAGTATCTCTGTAAGCTTTAGAAAAACTGGCTATTTAATTAATTCTTGGAGGCTTAAAGGAAAATAAAAAGAAGTGAAGAAAAAAACAAATACCACCTACAGTTTTAAGTGGATTCTGTTCATCTTGCTGTGTGAAGCAGCCCATTGTTAATTTCAGAAATGCTTTACAATATTTAACTTGCAGATCACCCTTAATGACACTGAGACTTACTGTCTAAGTGAAACAATCAAAATAAGAGACAGTCATGTAAGTGACAAGCACCTCTGCTCTACTTTCTCTTTGCAGTGGGATAATAAAGCTCAGGTCCGCTGATCCAGGCAGTGGTGTATAGGAGCATCCCATGGCTCATAGCACAAAATCCCAAAGATGATATGTGCAGAATTACACTCTAATATATTAAAAGCCCCATGGTAAAGTAATATGTAACATTATGGTTTGAAGAAAGAGGATTTTTTGTGCGAGATTGCACATTCAAACGTATTGAATGCTCAATGTGGCATTTATTTGGATGGGCAATGAAAGATTCATATAAATGTTCATGAATTACCACATGGTTACACATAATGTTCAGCTACACTTACCTAAATGTTTTCATATTGTGTGAGATAGATTCATCTATAAAGCCTGAAAGTGCACATTTGAATGGATGATTAATGAAAACAGATCTAATTGATATTATTCTAGCATCATCTACTCACTCTAATGTTTACATATGTCTTTGTATTGTTTCCAAACATCAAAATAAAATGTTGTATGAGAGCTATAAGAATAGTTTACAGGTTATTCTGAAAAATGAAGAAATAAAATGACAGATGAATTAAGAGCCATCTTATGATATTTTCATAGATTAAAGAGAGAGTGTTATTCTGTTTAGAACCTTGTGATAATGGAGGTGGCTCAATTACCCTTGAGTACTCGGGAGAGTGCTGTGTTTGACACGAAAGGCACAAGATTCTGTTCTTTATTCCCCATTTCACCCAGTGTGACTGCAGAGTTGAACTAAAATATTCCTAATCACTGGATAGACCACTTATCTTTGAGGGTGGAGGATAAGGAATGCTCAAGGGAGCATAGGAATTTTACACATTCTAAGTATCCTGGGAGAAGAAGAAAGAAAGTAAGGTAGCCAGGGAAAATTCCTCACAGATCAATCAGGAACACATTCATTTTTTGGCTCTTGCTTTAGGATTGATAAGAGAGGTTCAAAAAAGCCAAAAAAAAAAAAAAAAAAAAAAAAATCGATCCGATTGCTATGGATTGGGAGGCAGAAAAGGAACTCTTCCAACACAGTTTAATTATTTAACTATTGCTGTGTATAATATTACTTTCTCTTTAGGAATGTTTACACCAAAGGCTAAGGTTAAAAAATCTCTTAGCCCTTCTGTGATTAAAACTGTTAATTAATTGTCACATAAATTAATTGTAGGGTTTTCACATGACTCTTTGAAGTATCTGCTGTCATTAGCTCTCACAAGTCTTCACAGCTCTCCTTCTATGCCACTGGCATGTAAGGCTTTGGGACATTAGGTATTTGATAGACATTCAATAATAGAATACAACAAATATACCACATTTTCCTTTATTGCAACCTCTTGAGTATTTCCCATTCTAATGCATTTTCTTTAATCCACAACTTCACCTTCTCACAACACCTCTTCTCCATTTCATCCTATAAAATGAGCATGTCTTTGTTAGTTTATCAAACATTTTCATTGTAAGTTGTCTATCTTGTTAGTATTTTAATAGGCCTAAGGATTAATATAAATGTTACTGTGATGGCTACTTTTATATGTCAACTTGGAAGGTGTTGTGGATGAAATTAACATTTAAATTAGTAAACTTTGGGTAAATCAGATGGCCCTCTATAACCTGGGTGGGCCTCATCAAATTAGTTGAAGACCTGAATAGAGTAAAAAGATCAGCCTCCCTGAGCGGGGGTGGGGGGCAATATTTAGCAGACTACCTTTGGACTTCATTTGCACCACTGGCTCACCCATGCCTTGAGGCTGCTGGTCCACACTGCAGATTTTGGACTCACCAGCCTCCATAACTGTGTGAGCCAATTCCTTATAGTGAATCAACCTCTCTCTCTCTCTCTCTCTCTGAACATATATATCTTATTGGTTTTGTTTTTCTGGAAAACCTTGACTAATAGAGCTATCATATGAAACTTGGATATTCGAATTTAGGTAAAAGTATATTTCAGAAATTTAATTGTGATTACATTGTTAGTTTCTCTCTATGGTTACATCTAGGTCCTTAAATATTGTCTGCTTGGATAGCAGAGCTTGCTTAATGGAGATATTACATCGCTAATTGCATTGCCAGGGCAGGTTTATGCTGCACAACAGCTATCTCTCTCAAGAAAGTGACAATAAAAGCAGTTTATTGAATATTGGAAATCTCAAAAACAGCAACAGCAAACGGAAAAGGAAGAAAGAGGGAATTACATAGAGAAAGAGCTCTGGAGATCTACAGAAGGATCTCTTGGAGTCTTAGGCTGAATACCAATCTGCAGGTGTACAATGAAACTCCATGAGAGCAGACAAAGAAAAAATCCAGAGGAAAGAATAATTGCCAGGTACTCATAAGCCAAACAATTGCTATACCTTAAAGAGGTCCATGGATCCTTCCAAAACCCAGAAACCAAAGTGAAGAAACCTTATTAAATACATGAGCCATTTAGTAGAGATACAAGAAAGGCCATGCTTTAGTAATTGGGCTGAACTACGCCTACAGAATAGATTATTCTAGACCAAGGTTCAGCAAACAAAGAACCAAATCTGACCCACTGCCTGGTTTATTAAATAAAGTTTTATTGGAACACAGATATTCTCATTCATTTATATTTTATCTATGAAGGGTTTTGTGTTACAATACAGATTTGTTTAGCTGAGGTAGAGAACATAGGCCTTGCAAAGCTTAAAATAGATGCTGTCTCATCCTTTACAGAAAGTTTGCTGATTCCTCCTCTAGAATTACCCTGATCAAAAGAACTTTCATGAAAAAATGCTCATCTTTGCTAATTACTAGAGAAATGCAAATCAAAACTACAACGAGGTACCACCTCACTCCAGTCAGAATGGCCATTATTAAAAAAGTCTACAAATAATAAGTGCTGGAGAGCGTGTGGAGAAAAGGGAACCCTTTTACACTGTTAGTGGGAATGTAAATTGGTACAGCCACTATGGAAAACAGTGTGGAGGTTCCTCAAAAAACTAAAAATAGAGTTGCCATATGATCCAGCAATCACATTCCTGGGCATATACCCAGACAAAACTATAATTCGAAAAGACACATGCATCCCTATGTTGATAGCAGCACTATTTACAGTAGCCAAGACATGGAAACAACCTAAATGTCCATCGACAGATGAATGGATAAAGAAGTTGTCATACACACACACACACACACACACACACACACACACACACTTCGGAATATTACTCAGCCATTAAAGAGAATGAAATAATGCCATTTGCAGCAACATGGATGGACATAGAGATTATCATATTATGCGAAGTAAGTCAGAAAGAGAAACACAAATACCATATGCTATCACTTATATATGGAATCTAAAATATGACACAAATGAACTTATCTATGAAACAGAAACAGACTCACAGACATAGAGAACAGACTTGTGGTTGCCATGGGGGAGGGGGGTTGGGGGAAGGATGGATTGGGAGTTTGGGATTAACAGATGCAAACTATTATATATAGAATGGGTAAACAAGTCCTACTATATAGCACAGGGAATTATATTCAATAGCCTATGATAAACCATAATGCAAAAGAATATGAAAAAAGAATATATCTATGTATAACTGAGTCACTTTGCTGTACAGCAGAAATTAAACACAATATTGTAAGTCAACTATAATAAAATTTTTAAAAAAGAATTTTCATGATTTCCATGCAACTCAACAGCCTGTCAGAACAAAGTCCAACATTATTAAAAGTCAGACAACAAAATTCAGCAACCAACAATTTAAAATTTACAATGCCTGTCATCCAATCAAAACAATTTTCAGGTTTTGATCAAGATGGCAACATAGGAAGCTCTCAAACTCCCTCTTCCCATGGATGAATGAAAAAATAACTTCAAAATGGGTAGGAAAGACTGAGGTCTTCCAGCACAGCCCCATACAACTGGGAAGGAACTCCCAACTCCCACCTTCTCTGAGCTTTGTGTCCATGAAACCTACAAGGCTATAGCAAACAAGGGAGCAGTTGTTAATGAAGGCAAAGGCACTCCCATTTCAGTGCTTTCCCTGCTCCACCCAGGGCTCAGTGTAGAGGGAACAGATAAAATCACCCACCTCCCAGTCTTTTCCTGAGAGGGGTCCATCTGCATACTTTGAAGGCACTATACAAGAGTTGGGTTTCTAATTTAGCATACATCTCTATCTCTATCTCTATCTATCAATCTTTTGTTTCTTATTTCTATCTTTAGATGTCAGGGCTTGTGATTTTTATTCTCATTTATATATAAGTTCCATAGTGATTTTTAAATGGAATTTGGAAGATAGAGAATGAAATACTCTTAGTAATCTGCCTCATAATTGAGAGATTTACTATATGTATTTTTGATAGTTGTCTTATTGGCATCATCGTCTTAAATTTAATGGTTACACTGCTATATTCATCCTACTAAGAACTGTTCTCAAGTTAATAAGGTCCAGTCTGCTAAATAGACCATTCCTTTTAGGTTTCTTCCCATTTTCCCACAGCATGTTGGAAAGGTAATCTGTATGCTCTGGCTGCATATTATTATTACAATTTTACTTTTAGATAGTTTAATACACTTACATGATTAGTTGTATTATGTTACATTTTAATATGACATTCTCATTTTCAGTAGATTACATGAGTCAGGTACTCTTTCCTAAAAGATTTAGCTACTTATATATAAACTTTTGCCATAATTTTACCAACACTGTGCTGTCTGTGAAAATTTCATGGCACCTAACTGGTAAGTGATACATTAAATGACCTCAGACCCTGGTATGGAAGACATATTTTGAATCAAGTTCTAGCATTTTGTTTGAGCTATAACAATGCAAATTATAACACTGTACTACAGTTCTGAGATGTACTAAATAAATAAGAGGCATAGCACTAATTGTGCCAGGTGGTGTATTTCATTTGCAATGACAAAGCTTATTACTATACAAAATGAGTTTACTGTAAAGGAATGTTAAAAATTTCTATCTAGTGCATCACCAATTTCTTTAATTACCTACCATTAATGTACCTTCAATAGCAATACATGGTGCAGACAAGCTACCAGAATTAAATATTTAAATGAAATTGTGCATTTTTTATTAAAGGAAGTATTTAAATAAAGCAAAAGTAACTTTATATCTAATAAGCCTCACTTATATGAATGAAGATTAAAGCAGTTCATATTCTCTCTTAGGGAACTTGATAGCAATTGCTGAGTTTCTTTAATAATGAAAAATTGGATTCAACAAAATTTAAACAATACAAATAATCATATATTTTAGTGTTTCAACATTTTAGTGTGTTAATTACCTTCAAAGATACATTCTGCCTCAAAGCCTCCTTACATGCTGAGGAACATATTGAAGAATTATAAAGGTGTCGTGTAAAATATGTTGTCACATATTCTGCAGTAAGTGGTTTCAGAAAAACCTGCCCAAGGCTTAAGGAAAAAATAAAAGAGTTTAAAGTGTTATCTGTCTACATCAAAAGAGAAGAGAAGTATTCTCTTCTCTTTTGCAAGAGAAGTATTCATTAATGATTGTAAAAAAAGTGTTATTATTTAATACATACTATACTAATAATTGCTTATTCCAACAGATAAAATAGACACAATAGACACAAATATTAACCAATTAGTAATAAGATATTATTATATCTTAAAATTATTATAACTCCTAGATTCATCTGCTCCATTTTATACTCATTTTTCTATAAACCTCCAAGAAAGGAATCCTGTTCTTTCTTGCACCTCTAGTTTCTTTTATCTTGTCTTTTCTTGTTACTCCCATAAATGCATATGAAGTTTGTTGTAGATGTTGGGTGTGCCCCAGGAGACTCATTCCATTAGAAACAGGGAGTGTTGCATGAGCTGAGCACTTCCCTCAGAAATGCCTTTGTTCGAAGAGAGTTGAGCCACCCGAGATTTGACGATCCCTCCCGTGGAGTGGCCAGAGTCCAACAATGGCTAATGTGGGGCTACAGGTGGCCAGCCCCCGTGCCTTGATTCAGAACTTCTCTCAAGGGCCATCCCCATCTCATGTCCCCTGTTGGGTTGTTGGAAGCTTCTGTTCCTTCTACATTCAATTGCTCCCTCTTCTCTTCCCAACTCTGCCTCATGTATTGCCTCACAAATACTGTCCCTCAGAACACGGCCCAATACAGTTACCGCTCACACATCTCTGTTTCTGGGTCTATTTTGCAGAGAACATGTCAAACTGATGATACAGAATTGCTTCCAGGGAATAATTTATTGGGAAATGTAAGGCCCTATATAAGAAGAGGAGCCCATTTTCAGTTCAAATCCCTCATGACAGAAGTCTCTTTCTCTTGCCCTCACACTTAACATAGGAAGGGAATTTCAGAATAGACAGAGCTGCAGCCAAAGCTGCCAGACAGACACGATTCCTGTGGAAAACAAGTCAGGCTGTTAGTCGGCATATTGCAGAGCATCTCAGGGGGAAGCAAAGTCTCTGTGGAAATCAACTGATGTAAATTCTGCTTAAAGTAAACTGTGGTCTTTTATGATTTCAAAGGCTAATTTTTAGTGGTAATGGCTCATAAAATCATTGTTAGAAGGAAAAGGATCAGCAAGTTGGGATAATTTAATTGAATTCAATTAAAGCAATACTTAGTAAATTCTTACTGTATTTTTCTAGCACTGTTCTGATGCTGGGAACAGAGAGGCAATGCACATAGTGTAAAATAAACATCTTCTTCATTACTAATGATAAACATTAAGGAGAAAAACAAAGCCAGGAAAAGAAATAGGTAGTTCTGGGTGGAGTTTGGGATTTCAACAGGATGAAGAAGGAAGGAGTAGGTGATACTTGAGTTAACACCTGAATGAGTTGACAGAGTGAAGCATCTAGTTATCTGGGGAAAGAAAACGAAAAATGAGTTTTAGGAAAGATTATAATAGAGATTTTATGGTGAGTAACATGGGTTAACATCTCTTTACTTCCATAGTGAGGTGAAATGCAGAGCTCCTTACCTGTCCATTCCTCACCTACTTCTCATTGTTCAATCCCTTCGCTTGCTTACCTTGCATTCTATCTAGCACTCAGCCAGTCCTGTCTTACATCCCCACAATTCTTGAAGCCTGATAGCTACATTTAAATATTATTCACCCTTAAAAAAGGAAGGAAAACCTGCCAGTTCCGACAACGTGGACGAACTTGGAGGACATTATGCTAAGTGAAATAAACCAAACACAAATATTACATGATATCACTTATATGTGGAATCTGAGAAAATTGAACTTAGAGAAACAGAGAGAAGAATGTTGGTTTCCAGGGGCTGGGGGTTTTGGAGGAGATAGGGAGATGTTTGTCATAAGGTACAAACTTTTACTTTTAAGAGGAATAAGTTCTAGAGATCTAAGGTACAGTATGGTAACTACAGTTAATAATCTATTGGGCTTCCCTGGTGGTGCAGTGGTTGAGAATCTGCCTGCTAATGCAGGGGACACGGGTTCGAGCCCTGGTCTGGGAAGATCCCACATGCCGCGGAGCAACTGGGCCCGTGAGCCACAACTACTGAGCCTGCGCGTCTGGAGCCTGTGCCCCGCAACAAGAGAGGCCGCGATAGTGAAAGGCCCGCGCCCCGCGATGAAGAGTGGCCCCCGCTTGCCACAGCTAGAGAAAGCCCTCGCATGAAACGAAGACCCAACACAGCCAAAAATAAAAAAATAAAAAATCCTTCCCTCTACTTTAAAAAAAAAAAATTTATTGCATATATGAAATTTGCAGAGAGTAGATCTTAAGTGTTCTCAACACATATGCACTCACAAATGGGAATTCTGAGGGTGCTATTGTTGCCAGGTCAGAAATCTTCCTTTCCTTTTAACGGCATGATGCCCACTCATCTTCAGGTCCCAGCATTAACGTCAGTTGCCTTGAGAGACATTTCCTTGACCTAAGAATAAGGTAGTCCCCATTGAGGAAATGTGTCCTTAGCATCCTAGGTCTTCTATAATCTTATTTAATTATTCTATTAGTCAGTGGTTCAGTTGGGGTTAAGTCAGGAGAAGCATCTACATGACACAATTTATGGAGGTTTAGAAGAGCTGAGAAGACAAAAAGAGGATAATAAAGCTAACAAGATATTAGTAGCAATTGGAATCTTGAGGAACAAAAGGAAAACGTGGTGCTATGAGAGCTCAAAATCCAGGATGACCAGTTGAGAGCCGAACACATGCAGAGGAAGCTCTCATGAGTCCATGGTCTCATCTGGGACCATGCTCAGCGTGGCCCTTGGAAGAAGTGGGAACCACTGAAGAGGTAGAGTAACAGCAACAGAGGTAGAGTACGAGGGCAAAGGATATCCTAGCTTCTGTCTCCCTCCTACTTCTCACCAGTGCTTCTCTGTGGCGGGACCCAGACTGGAGCCCGGTGACCTGGGAGCCAGGGAGATGCTGTCTGCAAGCATCAGCCCCACTGTGGTACAGAGAGTGAGGGGAAGGAAGGGGATACATATGATGAACACTGTATGTTCTGGGAGCAGAAACACTGTGTCTTCCTTGTTTACTAATTGATTTTCAGAATATGGCCTTGTGCTTAGTTCACAGCAGATGCTCATAAATATTTATTTGAAAGATTAATGATACTGGTGTCCCCATATATGTGTATGTATTTTACCACACACATAATTGATTTCTAGGATTTCAGATATTCTCAATAAACCTTTTTTCTTCATAGCACACTGTTTAAGAAATTCCTCTAGACAAAGTTTGAGAGTTTCCTGTTCTATATCTGAAACATATTTGTCTATGAACATTCAAAATTCAGGTATCTGAAATGGGTAAAACCAGATAAGCACTACTCCTTTATATATGCCATCTTAGTTCAGGTTGTTTCTGCCTGAGCTTCTTATGTCTACACAATTTACTTCACTTCCTAATGTATCCTTCACTATCTCATTCCCTCTTTCATC
Source organism: Balaenoptera ricei (assembly GCF_028023285.1). NCBI lineage: Eukaryota > Metazoa > Chordata > Mammalia > Artiodactyla > Balaenopteridae > Balaenoptera > Balaenoptera ricei. The sequence continues at coordinate 82,386,642 of NC_082641.1, forward strand.
TATTTCTTTGGGTGATTTTTGCATCCTTAGTGAATGCCATCCTTGATACTTTCTTTCATAAGACTCGCGTTGGCTTGTGGCCCAGGATACAGCAAGTTATACTGGGTTTTTTAATGTATTTCAAAAGCTCTGAATTGCATCTTGACATCCAAGAGCTACAGAATGATAGAATGACAGCCCTAGATTGTACTTTGAGAAATCATCTAGTTTAATCCCTCTCCTAAAAGGTTAATAACTGCAGTCCAGGTAAGTCTATTGTATACATTTTTATCTTTTCCTTTTACTCAAGCCGACATGGATGGCATTCCACCATCTCACAAGTTAACCTATTCCAATATTTAAATACTGACAAAGAACTACTTCTTTTTCTTCTCCTCCTTCTTTTAGGCATACTTGCTGAGTATTTTCTCTTGTCCAAACATTCTGAAAACATGAGGCACAACTTGTCAGTACTGCTGTCATATAATGGTACTAACTTTATAAGTTATGTGGTCAATATAAGATGACCATTATTGTATTGAGATGTCTTCACTGGTAGAACAGGTGCAAAGTTCGTAGTCTGCAAAGACAAATTGCCAAAGTAAAACTTTGTTTTTCATAAATGTCCTTAGGTATTGCATCCTAATTTCTGCTTTTATTAAAAAATTAGTGCCCACTTAAGGTAAAAGCAGTTCTCTCTGTCTCTCTCTAAGTCTTCCCCCTCCCTCCCCCTCCCTCTCTTCTAGAGGTTAGACAATCAGTCGATTCAGTATTTTCCATTCTCCTTCATTATTTTTTCTCCTCTCTTCCAAGTTTGGAAGGTGAGTGAGGTGGGCAGGGACTTACATGCCAGCCATTGAACTGTCCTCACATTTGTTCTCCAGTCACCATGTCAGTGTGGCTACCTTTACCCATAGAGAGGCCTCTTCATGCCTGCTTTTCTGCTCTCACCCAGGTTCTGTGGATGCAGAATACTTGGAGATGTTCTGCCATGTTATTTCAGATTCAAAAGGAAATGGTGGTGGTGATAGGTAAGAGTGAATTTTTAAAATGTCTTTGTTTTGCTTTATTTGCTTTTTAATTTTGTTTCCTCAATTTTCACATGGTATACACTTTTCTTTACCCCAGAATCCTTAAAAAATTATATGGATTTATCTCCTGAAACCTACTTCCCTAAGAAGCCCAAAGGATAGGGGGAGATGCAAGTTTGCTTTCGGTATGAACATCCACTTTGATCCTCAATCTCTTGCCACATGTCAAGCTATTTTCTCTTTTGGGCTTGGCAAAATGACCTCACATTACCATAAATTCTCCTTCAGGCTATGGTCTACAGCAAAAAAAAGATGTTTTGTGCTGAATCATCCAGATCTGAGAGCGATATGAGTACTGGCTAATGTTCTGCTCCCATGGACTCCACAGGGGTCTGCAGTCTCTGGTCCTGGGAGCTCCAAACCATCATGAATGTTGGCTGTATGGCCATGGGTTCTCCTCCCACGGTCTTGCTGTTTCCTCAAAGTACTGTCTCTTCCAATTTGCCCAAAGTCACCAAATTTAAAATCTGAAATCGTCTTTTTAGGATTAGTATTTCTTTTCTATTAAGACATTCTGTTCCGTTAGCTCTTCAGACTTTCAGATAGAGACTATACATCACCAAGACTCAAGATAACTTATCTCTATGCATACATTTTTTGTTTTGTTTAACTTTGTTGTGTTTTGTGGTGAAGTTATGCTTTGCATAACAATTCTTTTGAAAGCTACTGAGTTCCCTTTAGACGTCACAGTTTATATCTCATAATGAATTACAGTGGCACAAACTCAGGGGTACAAAAATGTTACAGTCATTTATATATAACTGAAATAATGGTTGTATAACTTTTAAGCCTTTATTTTCCCTAGAAAGAAGGAACTTAATCTATTAATTCTGAACAAACATTGGGCAAATTGAAAGAGTTTGAGGAAATAGGAAGACATTTGAAAACTTGTTTCTTTTTTTTTTTTAAAGTTTTCTCTTTATTATACAGAAAACTTTTTATTATTTTCTAGCTTTGAATACATTTATTTTAACATGAATGAAATACTTAGTGTATCCTGTATTACGTATATGCTATGTAATGTATACTATGTTTCTTTATCTCTGTCTCAGTCTCTCTGCCCTGAGCATGTCTGACTCAGATGGAAAAGCTGCAATCACTTTGGTTCAGTCTCCAGTGGTGCTGGTGTCAGTAGAATGCAGTCCTGTAGTCCAGAGACATTTCAAAAAGCTTACATGCTTAATTTTTTTTAAACTTCTCAAACAGGCTAGAGGAGAAACACTGTTCATTTTATTCATCCTCTTTCGCTCTTACTCCAAAGCTGTTCTCCTTCCTCTTGTTTTACTCTTTCCTCTCTCCCCAAAGAAAGACACGCCAGCACCCACAACCCCAGCCTTCAGGGCTCAACCTGAGGCACTCTGTGCTCTTAGTATAATATTATACTGTTTTTGTACACACTTCTAGCTATATTTATAACATTAGCTTTATGAGGAAAGTACAATCAGTGACATGCATTTTCTCTTCTGACAAAGTGAGAAAAGGACTGCAGGTCTAATTTTCAAAGTAAAACTTTGAATTTGAAACAAAATAGCATATTTTTTGTAAGCAGATTACTGAATAATGACCATGGCTGATCATCTGACCATGGCTCAGATTTTTTTATTCCAAAGCAATTCTGAAATTTTAAAAATTATTGTCCTATATGTGAGTTGCAGACATGATTTACGGTGACAAACTATTTCACCAATGCCTCTTCAAAAAACTTCAAAAATGTTTTGAATTTTAGTAAGAAAAGCTTGCATACCACTTTTTTCCCCCTACAGATAAAGAATTGAAAGAGAGGGAAATGTGTTATAAAAATTTTGCCATAGCAAATGAAAGATAATTTATCTTAGCTCATTTTAGTCATTCTTTTCAGTTAGATTGGTGTCAGTAGCTTGCCTGTGATGCAGCAAGACCCTGCAAAGATTTTCTCTGATTTTTGCAGATGGATTTTCTTGTGAACACTGCCAAAAAAAGCTGTGTGTGTGTGTGTGTGTGTGTGTGTGTGTGTCTCCCCTCCATTGGTACTGACAGCCACTGGCATTTTCCTTATCCACTAGCATATCATTTATAGAACTATTCTTAATCTCTTAATCCCTCAGTACTGCTTCAAAAATATTTGCTAGACTGGGCATTTTGCTAATTTATTTTCATTTTTATTACTTGTACAGCATCCCAGAATGTATTGAAAGAGTATCTGAACATTATTAATTATCCTTATACTTTAGTTTAATATTAATTTTTATTCAAAAATATTGCAGGGAACACCACGGTGCTCCAGCTCTTCCTTTAAACTAGTTTTAGTTATCTTTTAAGTTCTTCCTTCTTTAAGAAAGCATCCCTACCTAAGAACAACTGTTGCTGCATCCTACACAGTTTGGCTCCTCTCATTCTCCTCTAGCAACTGCGCTAGGTCTGCCTGATGGTGTGTGTGATCAGACCCTCATCCCACAGAGGTCTGAGACAATGATATTTGCATACTAAACCTGTCGTACTTATCTGTTGACAGTCAGAACTGGGAAAGGAGATAGAAGAAGGTACCCTAAAAGCTCTTTTCCCCTCACTGTGTGACAGCAGCCCAACCTCCTCCCAAGGAGCCAAGATGGTGGTTCCTTGTCCTGCCTGTTGGCTGCACAGGATCCTGAAGCGACCAAGTAGAACTATGGCTCAAATCTTTATGGGAATCTTGCGGTGAACTGTTGAAAATATTCTCCCTCTGGAAAATAACATCTCTAAATCCATAAAGGCCAAAGGTTCAGGGACAGGAAGCACAAAACAGCCACTGGGAGTGATGGTTAGCAGAGTGTGGAGGCAGGGATTTGCTCTCCATGATCTCCACCCCCTAGTATTATACCAGTGACAGTTTACAAAGCAAAGTGTAATTAAAGTTGCAGATAGTTCAGAGATTCTAGGCAATGGCTGAGCAGCAAAACTATCTCTTTGGGAAAACGTACACAAATAAATCGTAATTAACTGTTCAAGAACAGTTTTTTTCAATTTCTGTTGTTTGGCAATTTGGTATAACTTGTAAAACATCTAAATATATCAATTTTAGGTAGCACTTTTTTGGTTTTACCTAAAAAATAAACACACAAATATGTGTGTTTTCACTTGCAGAGTTATTGACTTATAATTCAGCAGACTCTTTTAAGTCACTGAATTACTTTGAGTAAATAGCACCATTAAGTGACTAAATGGTCACCAGGGGTCTGCAAGACTCAATATAAATTCTCTAAAGAATAGTTCACGTTAATTTCACTGTTAAATCAATATATATATATTTTTTTCTGGCTGAGTAGAGGGACAAATCACACAAAAGCACAACCACCCCAGAAATTCTACGATGCTAGAAGAATCAACATTATTTCAAAATCACTGTTAACATTTAAATAAATGTAAACAGAATGCTCCCAATAAAAACATATGGCTTCAGACTCTGTTAATAGTTTAGTACAGCTGAGCCCTGGAGAAGAAGTTCTACAATTTCACAGTGAGGTTAGAAGTACTTAAATGATAAAGATAAGATAAAAAGTGTTTAAATGTTTTCTGATCAATTTTTAACTTTTCAGCTTTATATGCAATTAATGTCATTTAAAAACCTTTTTATATAAAGGCAGTATGGATAAATGCATAAATAGAAAGATACTGAATATTTTTATGAAATTACAATGAATTTTACCATTATGTTTATACTTAAAAGATATTTAATTCTCCAAGTTTCTAACTAAAGTGAGCTAACTTGACAATAAAGTTTGGTTAGTCTAAATCATCAACTAACTAAAACTTTAGGATGTGTTTGGTGCAAATGCTATTTTAAATCATTAGGATAATTAATCAGGTTAATTCCATAACTTCCTAAATCTGCAATTCATACTATACTATAGAGAAATAACCTTAATGATACATACATGCTGTATACTCGTACAAAGTGTCAAATGGAAGGAATATTCAAAGTTCTATTCTTATTGAACTAATATTTAATATAATTTCAAACTTAAACACAATTATTATAAAACAAATTTTAATGATGGTTGGATAATTTTATATAGCTTTTATTGTTATTATGTTAATTCAAAATTTATTATGAATATTAATGTATTTATTTTATTATTCAAATTTATTATTAAATTTCTTGTACAATTTAATTATATTTTTACTCAAAATTTTATTTCATAGGATGAATTCTACTTTAAAGTTTCATCTTATACTTTATTAAGAAAAATACATTTTGCATTGATTTACTTTTCTATAATACCCTTTTCAAAGAAAATAGATTAGTATTATATTCCTTAATTTACAAGGTTCCTGCACTTCACTCCCAAATACCACCACCAAGAGCACTCTGCCAAGAAATCATAGTAAGGTAGAGATTTTAAAGTATTCTCCTGAGATCTGTAGTTGATCTGTCTTAGACAAAAAGGTAGAAAATAATTGTACCAATTCCCTGCATGTGGTGTGTATCATTCAGTGTAGTCCTTTAATAGATGAAGGCACAGACATTGAAGAATATGAAGCAATTGTATAAAGAACCCACAAATAATCAGTATTTAAATTAAGAGTTTTAGTATAGTTGTCAATATTTTCCCATGGGTGTGTTTTTGGGAAAAAGGGAGATAATATTTTAAAGAATACTGTGGGCTTACTAGAATGATTTTTAAATCGAGCAGCACGTTCAAATATGTTATCTTATTCAGTGTGGAATTTGCTCCAGATACTTTTGGGCCCAGGAGTTGGGTGTGTCCTCTCTGCTTCTTTTGTGATAAATATCTATTTTATTGAATTTGTTACTTATCTGTCTACAGTGAAAAAATAAATATTAGGCTGTCGAAAATGAAAATTAAAAAAAATTCACCTTGCATGTTCTATCATTGGTTGATCTAGAACTAAAAGTAAATACTAAGTTGTTAAAATACACACACTATAGATAAAAATCTTTGATATGAAAATAATCACTTTCAGATCTTATAGGTTTTAGGCCATGGACATTGCTCATCCTGGCTCACATATAGGACATCTTAGCACATGTTCATTGTTGTTCATTACAAAGTCCTATGGAAGCAATTTTTATTTAGGTAGGCACTCACTCCACTAAATTTGAAAAGAAAATGTTGGTCTTTTGATCATAGGATATTTTTCCAAAGGATTTTTTAAAAAATTTTAATGCATACAGAGATTAGTGTAGCTATAAAAAGCAAACACATAAGACTACCTATTCTATGTCTAGGGAGAAAGAATTGTCACTAAATAAAAGGTAAAATTTTAAATTTATAATTAAAATATCAGTCTATTCCATATCTGAACACAGGAGAATTATTTGGGCTTAACAAACTCAAAGAGGCCATTTCATGACTAAGCATAAACATAAATGTGATTCACAATAGCTAGGGCTGGCTGACCATTGTGGACACATTAAAAATCATAAGTTCCAAAGACACAGGCCAGATTCTGGAAGAGTCAAGTCATTGTCATTCCTTTCACCATTTAAAAAGTTCAATGTACAGCAAAAGAACAAAATGAAAAACTATACAATTCCACTTGGGTATTATCTAGGAAATCTTATTTAACATATCTTTTAAATGCTATAAAAATACATTGCTTTTTGGATGTCATTTCTTATTTTGAGAGAAAGAGACAGAGATATTCAATTCCTTTATAATTAAAGGGCATTATTACAACTGTAACCAAGATTTTTTAAAATGGGCTCTGATTTTTTTAAATAAAAAAATTGATATTAAAGTAAACCATTCATATTTTAACAGTTATTCTCTTTTACCCTATACCTAAAATGCACTTCTATAAATAAGTTATAGAGTTAGCTAAAGAAAAAAAATGACTGGAGAAAATAGAAAATGGAAAAGGTAGTATTGCTGATATTTTGGTGTTTGATAGTATCTTTACTCTCTATATAGGAGTTGTCTGAATGCATTCTCTTTTTCTCTAGAGGTATTTCACATCATGTTTAAGTATTACAAACTTATGATGGTCAAGACTAACAGGAACTGCAAACCGTACTTTCTTTAAAATCAAGTCCAAAACTCGATGTGGACAGTATGACCTCCAGAACAGACAGATTACCCAGTGTTTTACAAGGGACCAAACAGGAGGAATGGGCAGTTACAGTGACAGAATGCTCTCATTTTAATTTTTTACTTTGAAATAATTACAGACACACAAGAAGTTGCAACCATATCACAGAGACGTTTCACACACTCTTCACCCAGCTTCCCCCAATGTAGCTTCTGTTAAATGATAAAGTACATTAAAATTTTCAAGAGTTTACTTGAGCACACATCTATTTTGAAATTGGGCAGCGTCAAACTGAAAGTGGTTAGGAGCTCTCTGTTGGCAGGAGCTAGGGGAAAGTTTTTATATAGCAGACAGGGAAGCAAAGTAAGGAAATAATTTGGCTTTAGCTTTTAAAAAGTTACCTTATTTGGGGAAGGCTATTTGGCTGTTTGTGATTGGTTCTTCTTAAATTTTGTTTTCTTGGGTATGAGTGCACTGACTCTGGCTTAGGTTTTAGTTTTCTTACACAGACTATGACGGCATCAGAACCACCTCAGTTTCATGGCCTCTTTCTTTAATTACTTTAACACAGCCTACATAATAATAGAACGCTATCAACACTGTTGGACTACTATTAACTAGACTGCAAACCTTACTAAAATTTCACCACTTTCTACATGCACTGTTTTGTGTGTTTCTATGAAATATCAATATTTTCACATGTTTAGATTTACCACCACAATCAAGATACAGAACTGTTCCACTACCAGATAAGAATTCCAAATTTGCCAACATCCAGGTCCTAAAGATTTTTTCCTGAAGTTTTTTTTCTTAAATCTTTAGATTTATGTACATTATCCATTACAAATTTATTTTTTTAAGAATTGAGGTTTATTTTTTCCATATAGATAGCTGTTTATTCCATCATTCATTTCCCCCATTGCAATACTTAAGAGACACTTGCTGAAAATCAATTTATCTTTAATTTGTGGGGCTATTTTTGGATTCTGTTCCATTTCATTGATCCATATACCTTCCATGAGGTTAGTATCACACTATCTTGATTATTGAAGCTTTATCCTGATATCAAGTAGTTTGAAGTGTACAAATATATTCTACTTTATCAAATTGTTTTAAGTATACTGTATCTTTTGCATTTACATATAAATTTTAGGTTCAGCTTGCCAATTTTTATAGAGTGGTACCTGCTAAGATTTTGACTGGAACTGCGTTAAATCTACCGAAAAATTTGGAGAGGATTAACACCTTAACATTAAGCCCTACAATCCATGAACATGTTGCATCTCTCCATTATTTAAAAAATTCTATCAGGCATGTTTTACAGTGGGGTTTCATATATCTTGTGAAGTACAGACTCAAGTACTTCATAATTCGGATGCTATTGTAAATTGTATTTTATAAATTTCACTTTCCAAATATTTGTTGCCAGTATATAGAAGTACAGCTCAGTTTTATAAATTGGTCTTCTATTCTGTGACCTTGCTTAACTCATTTATTAGGTCTAGTAACTTTTTAAATAGATGTGTCAAGATTTTCAACATACACAATCATATGTCTTGTAAGTAAAAACAATTACATTTCTTTCTTTCCAAAATGAAAATTTTTTTCTTGCTTATTGCAATTGCCCCCTAATATACTGTTGAAAATGTGGTGAGAATAGATACTGTTGTCTTTTTCCTGACCTTAGATGGAAAGTATTTATTGTTTTACCAGTAGGTATGATGCTCCATCTAGATTTTTCTTAGATGTCCTTAATCAGAATGGAGAAATTCCCCTCTATTTCTAATTTGCTGAGATTTTTGTTTTGTTTTTATAAATTGTTGCTTAATTTTTTCAGATTATTTCTATGCATCTATTAAGAGATATAAATCTTTATAGATTATTTCTCTGCATCTGTTAAGTTATAGTTTTGATCAAAATTTCAAATTATTCCTTTATTATTTTATTTTATGCTGTTTATATAGTGAATTGCATTAATTTATTTTCAAATGTTACATCAACCTTGAATTTCTAGGATAAATGTCACTTGGTTCTGATTTGTTATATTGATTATACTTTGTTAGACTCAACTGGATGAAATTTTATTAATGATTTCTGCTTCTGTGTTCATGAAGCATATTGGCATGTAGTTGTCTTTCCTTGTAATGTATTTGTCTAGTTATGATATCAGGGTAATCATAAATAGATAAATACATGAGTATTTATCTCATAACATGAGTTAGCAAGTTGTATGCAAACACAGTTGATCTCAGTTTGCCTGCTGAAACCTTGTACTTATCTCCTGAGCAACCTGAAGTCATAGTGCTAACCCTTGATTAAACTTGAAATAAATGTACTATTAAGTGATTAATATAATCCTGTGTTAGGGCATGAAATAGGTCAGGAACAATTTATGTCTTTTTATCAGCATTTAACTGATAGCTATTTTGCACCAAGTTTCTTTTATGTATGCTTCCTGCTATTGAGCCTTATCATGCAGCCTAGTTTTAGTTACATGACTAAAAGAGTATAAAAAATCTCTCTTTGGATGAGACTGTGCATCCCCTTAAACTAAGGTGTTTCACATACACCTGATGGTTCAAAATATGAAGATGAAGTTGTCTTGCATAACTGAGAAAGGACCCAGAGAGCTGCATCCAGAAGTGATGTTTGCCTGTGATTTATTTCTCCTGTTTACCACATTTATTACCTTTATTAAAACATTACATGAGTGTACCCTGTGAAGTTTCAGTAGTCTTTTCACTTAACCAATGCTGTGTAATTGCTGAAGAAGTGTTCCTTCCTGTTCTATTATCTGAAATAATTTGTGTAGGATTGGTATTATTTCCTATAATTTACCAGTGAAGCTATCTGTGCCTGAAGACTTTTTTGTAGGAAGGTGTTATACTATGAATTTGTCTTTTTAAATAGATACGGCACTATTCTTGTTTTCTATTACTTCTTGGCTCTGTTTTGGTAATTGTGTTTTTCAAGGAATTCTTAAATTTTGTCAGATTTGTTGGAATAAAATTGTTTATAATATTTCCTTAAAATTTTAATGTTTGTGGAATCTATAGTGCTGTCTGCTCATTCATTCATTATATTGTTGATTTGTATTCTTTTTTCCTTGATCAATCTAGCTAGACATTTATCAACTTTATAGATAGTTAAAAAAAAAAATCAACAGTGGTCTCTTTTCCCTTCTGTTTTCCATATACTCTTTCATTTTCTTCTGCTCAGTTCTTTATTATTTCCTCCCTGCTCTTCTTTTCTTCACTTCCTAAGGTGGATGGCTAGATCACGTAACTGTATCCATATGCAGATTCCTGAAGCTTCTTATATGCATAACTACGCCATCTCTTATTTTCTGTCCTGTAATTTCTGTTTCATGCTCTCAAACCTGATTATCTTTTTCTTCAACTCAGCAATACTCACATGCTTTGTTTGGGATCACTGCCCTAGCACCACGGTCTAGAACTGCCCCTAAGCAGATAGCTGGGTTGATAAAACAGCTTCCTTCTATTATTTCCTCTATCTATTATTTCCTCTATCTGAGGTACAACGTCTAAAAACATTGTTTCATTTCTTTTGTCCATTTTGTTGTTGCATACACTGGTTGGGGAAATTAGCCACAGTGAGTCTATCATAGCCAGAGGTTGCTCTAAATAATATTTGAGAAATCATGGAGATTGAGAGTTGCCAAAACAAAAGATAAAGTAAATGTCTATACTTCTATATCTGGGGTGTAGACATGTCCCAGAAACTATACTCCTCTCAGCTTTAATTCACATGCAAACATTTTAGCATAGCATATTAAACTGATAGTTAATATAGGAAAAGAAGATGATCACTATGATTATTTCACTAAGAATAAACCAGGCAAAGTAACTCATTTAATTTTTCACTAGGGTTACTCGATTTGTTGTATATATGTTCTATACTTGTATCAAAGTTTGATAAATAATATGATGCTTTGTTTGAGGGCATGTTGGAACAGTAAAGGAAAAATGGTGGATTTCTACTGGGTTTACATATTAAGAGTTGAAAATCACATGAGGGAAAAGCTGATGATTATTAAATGTTTGGTTTTAAAACATTAGAACTCTGCTATGTTGTATAAGCAAGCTAAGTGCTCATGGCGGATCTAGGGTAATTCTGAGAGGTTAGATTTTCTCTTTTATGTTAGGGACAATTCACTTTCTCATCAACAGTTTTCCTTCCATTGAAGTCTTCCTTCTTTGGGGCAGGTTAGAAATGCGACCAGAAAACTTAACTGCATCATTTTGTACATAAAATATCATTCTTTGTATATAAAATATTCATAACTTTAAGTGCTTCAATGGTAATAGGATACAAGAAAGAGTATTTTAAGTTGAAGAATTATTCATACTGGCCATTTTCCAAACAGGTTATGAGCTATGAGTTAAATAACTCTTAAACGCTTTAGAGCTATTCATATTATCAAACTTCTTTGAGTCCTCTGAAAACATGCTGGGGAAAAAAAATGACGCTTAGAAGCATCTATCTTGCCCATGTAGTTCTGGTTGGAAGTGTAAACGACAAAAAGGCAGTGAATAAATGGCCAGAAACGAAGAACAGTGAGATATACTTTAGGAATTATTTATGAATGTACTCAATCTTAGGACATCGTGAATGAACATGTTTCCTAGCATAGTTTTATAATATGTGTATATTTTATATTTATATTTATGTAATATTTATAATTTATGTCTAGTATATGTATATATGTAGACACACAGCATGTACAACCTTAATAAAAACAGGCAATAAACTTTTATCCACTAAACCATGACTTCAAAAATAATGAGTACTTTGTGAGGCTTAAACACAGATGTAATAACAAAAGTTACCATTTTTTAAACAACTACTGTATTCAACTACTGTGGTAGGCACTTCATGGACACTAATTGTGTCACAAAACCCTTCAAATGAGATGATAACAACCACTTTTTTCTCAAATGGAGAACAAGCTCACTTAGACATCTTGGCTGTAATAAAGCCAAGATAAAGATACAGGTCTTCTGGGGCTCTGGTTTGAACGTTTACAACCATTTCACCTCCAAATATCACAGATTTGACACAGGTTTACTTGATTTTTGATTTTTTTTTTTTTTGATTCTCCATACATTTTCACAGTATGCTTTACAGAGGCCTGGTGGCTGTCATTGAGGTCAGGGGATTTTCAACCCATACTTCACTTGAATAAAGGAAGCTGTAACAAAAATACTGCTTCTCTCAGAAGTTTTGTGCCAATTTTGAACTCTACCATCGTTACTTTCCTTAGATTTTTATCAGAACCCTTGGTCTACTATAAACCCATGCTTTAAAATGTGACCAACTCAGTCATACAACACTCAGTTTATGCTCCAGCTACTCTATTGTATCAATTTCTATTTCCTTTTATTAAAATCATTTTATTTTTCTTTTGTCTGCTAAAGAAGCCTTATAGCAATATTTTGAAAATTAATGAACTCTGAAGGTTATCATGATGTCCCTAATTTTTTCTCTCCTTTCTCATCTTAAAACCACGATAGTAATATTGAATCTAAAAACTGCAAGTTAGGATCCTGAGCAACATTTTCATTTCAAATTTCAGCACCATTTTCCTGTTTTGAAACCACTGCATTCATTTCAAAAATAAGATTTTTACAGAAATATTGACCATGGGGCTCTGATCTCTAGCCATTGTCTTTGAGTTTTCTAGATTTAAACATCTTTAGTTATCATTATCAACCATTATCCGGTGATTGACATTAATAAAATGTATGGTGAAGAAAACATGCCCTTATACCATCTGGAAGATGGTATCTATATTTCACATTTTAATGTAATTCAGTGGATAAGTGACTTTGTGGTTCTGCATAGGAATATTTTTTCTGGAACTATACTTCACTAAACGTTCTTGTGGTTACTAACATGACCATTGTTGGATTTAAAAAGGTAATTTTTCTTTTTCTGCAGTGATGAGCCACAGTTGTAATTTTATCAGCATTATGCCACATTATTCCAACTTATTGTAACAATTAAAGCAGTTCCGGGTTTGGACTGGATATGGTGATATTTATATTCCGTTCTGACTTATTTTGATATTGTGCCATGATGATAAATAGCTGCTTTTATTAACAATAAGTTACATTCTACACACATTATGAGGGTGATGTCTTTATAAACCCATCTCTGATCCTTTACGGAAAACAAGTTTGATTTGTTGACACTGTTTCAAACTGATTTACAGGAGTAGAGAGGGTCATTTTTTTATATCTTCATATTTATGTTTTACCCTTGCTTAAGATTTCATAAAGAAATTCTTATTTAGATACACACTGGTAACAAGAACATTTTAAAAATCAATCTGCAAATAAATTGGGAAATTTAGATTAAAAATTACAGAGTGGCACTACCAAATGTAAAATAGATAGCTAGTGGGAAGCAGCTGCATAGCACAGGGAGATCAGCTTGGTGCTTTGTGACCACTTAGAGAGGTGGGATAGGGAGGGCAGGAGGGAGACACAAGAGGGAGGACATATGGGGATATATGTATATGTAGAGCTGATTCACTTTGTTATAAAGCAGAAACTAACACACCATTGTAAAGCAATTATATTCCAATAAAGATGTTAAAAAAAAATTACAGTTGTGTCATGTCAACAAATCGATATTGACTTTGTAGATTTTAAAATTCTGATACAATCCACAAAGAAAGATCAAATTAGATGCCTGTAATTTCTCCAAACAATAGCAACAACAATAATCCCAATAACAATAACAGTTTTGTTTAAAACTTTTTAAAAAATTTCTAAGTGCCAGGAACTGTACTAATCCCTTTATATACATATAACTCACGTAATTCTCACAAGTCTATTCCTATTATTATTTTGCATTCAGAGGAGAAAATTGGAGACTATAAAAGTTATGCTATTTGCCAAAGTTCTCAAAGGAGAAAGAGCGAGCTAAGAATCTATCTTGGATATATTCAGTACTTAACCCCAAAATCTATGGTCTTGACTACTGGGTTAAAATACATTGACCACAACTAAGTATCAGAAAATGTCTAGTGGCTATTTCATAGTTATTTTAAATGCAGTAATTGAAATAAAATAAATTAACTAAATATTTAAGAGTATTTCCCTACTCACTTTTTAATGTTACATTTATATATTACAATATGATTACCACTGTAGTGTTAACTAACACCTCCATCAAGTCATATGATAATCATAATTTTCCCTACCCATTCTTTTAACTATAAATATTTAACTACATTTTTGCATAGCTTGAGATTGTTCTTCATTGATTAAGTGTCATTTATGCAATTGATTTGAAAAATAATTAAACTTAACATATTTTTTATACCCAGAGTTTGAAACAAACATTGTTTACTTTTAAAAACTTTCTATGATAGGGATTGATAATTTAGTTGCTACAATTAAGAATAATCATGAAAATATTCTCTGTTAAACTTGGATACATAACTATCTTTTTGAAACCTTCCAAACATAAATCAAGGTATGGTTAATATTGCCCTTAAAAATTGCTGTGTATTAATAATATGCGTAATTGTTTACTGAGCTCTCTTACTTTTTTCCATGATTAAGTTAAGCAGTATATTGTTTCTACTGCAACAACTGCAAGCACCTCTGGCTAATTTAAACAGAATAATAAATTCATGGATGAATATAAGATTGTCCAGAGCCAAAGGGAGAGGAGAAAAGCTAAATAAGTAGGTATCAGAAACAATGGCTCTGGGAATTTGGAAGCTGACACAAGTGGGTACTATCTTTATGGTAATGTTAGAGGATTTAATTATTGTTGAATATTTTGAAGACCTTCAAATATATATATTTTTCAAAATATGATTTTCAAGAAGAGAGTGTCTGACTGGTGCATTTGGGGCATGCCCCCATTAGTTGGCCATGAAAATATATGTTGTATTTTGACTGTTAGTTCCAACAAAACTGTATTTGTAGGGTTATAATAGCTCTCCAAAGGGAATCCAAGTTGTTGTTATCATGGATACTGGGTAGAGAAATCAACAGATATCCATTAAACTAGAATCACCCATAATTATTTTCATCACTAACTCTCCAAGTAAATCACATCCAAATTTAAAAGAATATTTTTCATCTAGCTTTAAAAACATCTTTCTTTTCTGTAAGAATGTATTTTTGGTCCTAAAATTTCCAATGGTAATCATTATCAGCCATTTAGATTTAACTACATATAATTCAAGATTCATTACTCACCTTTTTCCTTTTTACTTGCTTCATTTCCTCTGTAATGAGGTCTTCTCTCTGAATGATTTAAATTTTGATTACAATACTTTTTCAAGTACTTTCCTAAGACTGAGTATGCAGGTAACATAGTCTAAATCTTTTAACTCTGATAGTTGAATGATAGTTTGGCTGAATATAGGATAGGATTGCAGTCTTATTTTCCTAGTATGCACCTAGTGTTGCTTTTCCTTATAGTTTCTAATGTTACAGATGAGAAATCTAATTTCAAGGTGTTTCTTCCTCCTTTATAAATTACTTTTTTTTTTTGCTGAATAGCTTGTAAAAATTTCTCCATACAACTTGACTTTTCCTCATGTTTTGTATCAATCATTTAAATGGACTCCAAAATTATATAGATTATACATGATCAAGCAGCCAAAAAATGAAACACCTCCTAGAACAATAAAGATAACATTGCTTCATCCCCATGACAACTCTAGCAGTGCTACATAATGAAGAGGGTGTTAAAACATTTCTGAATCTTAAATAACAGATTTAGATAAACGTTATTACATCTCCATTTCCAATAGATTATTCTGCTTTACAACTCTCTTCAACTAATTGAATCTCAGGATTTCCTCAAAAATAAATAAGTTCTGGTATTTAAATATCTGAGATGTCCTAAAAAATTGGATGTCTTCCTGTTTCTTCGCTGGCATATGCTAAGACTGTTTTCTTAAATGTTTCAGCATGCAATATAAAAAACCTGAACCAAATACACTGTATATACGCCAGTCTCAAATTCTCTCTATGTTGTACAGTCCTAATGTTTATTTTTACACAATTATTTCAACAAAGTAAATCGCACATCTAATTGGAATGATGCTACACATGAATTCATGTACCAGAATTCATGCTACACATGCGTTGCCTGTCCTCTAGGACTAGGAATGTCACTTAAGAAGATACGTAACATATTGTGCTTCACAAGGACCATTATAATTCAGCATTTCCATCCACTTCTGTGTTCTCCTAGATACAACTGAGTATATAAAGCTAAAAACTTTATTTCCCAGTTCCTTTCGTCTAGGATTCTGGCTGTTTATATAGTTTCTGCAAATGAGATTTATTCTTTTAGAGTTGGAAGTTGGAAGAAGTCTAAGACCAAAACTGTTCCCGTGTCAGCTGGCAAGCAAGGTTGGATATGAGAGTTGGCAATGGCCAGTTTCCACGTTCCAGGGTCTAGTGATCAGCTCAGTGAGCATGTGGCGGCTGTGGTGGCTACAGTAGTAACAGCAGCAGCAGTTTCCTCTTGCTACTTTACTACAGCATTGACTTTAAAACCAAATGCCACTTACTTCTCAAACAAGTCCAGTGATATTGTAAGACTTAATTATTGTTACTAAGTTGCTTTTTATTGAAATGCCCGGAGTAGTTTCTATTTCTTGAGCTGAATCCTGAAAGATACATAATGTATATATTGTCAGGACTTCCCTGGTGGCGCAGTTGTTAAGAATCCGCCTGCCAATGCTGGGGACACGGGTTGGAGCCCCGGTCCGGGATATACCCGCATGTCGCGGAGCAACTAAGCCTGTGTACCACAACTACTGAAGCTCGCGTGCCTAGAGCCCATGCGCCACAACAAAGAGAAGCCACCGCAATGAGAAGCCCGCGCACCGCAATGAAGAGTAGACCCCACTCGCCGCAACTAGAGAAAGTCCGCGTGCAGCAATGAAGACCCAACGCAGTCTAAAAAAATAAAATAAAAAAATAGAGTCAGCCAACCCTGGGATTATATCCACAATTTACTACATACTTCCCACTTGAACTGGCTGAGCCTCAATTTACTCAACCTACGACGTTTATAACATGCTTATTATGCTACATTATTGTATGGATTAAATAGTGGGATATATGTAAAATACCTGCACCAAATAACAGCGGTAAATAAACTGTGACAGGCAGCAGGGGAGTAGTTATTGCCATGATATGAGAGTTGAAATTATGGAACTCTTTGATTAGTTTCTTCTTTTTCCATAAAATTATTTTTTGT
Source organism: Balaenoptera ricei (assembly GCF_028023285.1). Lineage (NCBI taxonomy): Eukaryota > Metazoa > Chordata > Mammalia > Artiodactyla > Balaenopteridae > Balaenoptera > Balaenoptera ricei. The sequence continues at coordinate 82,403,987 of NC_082641.1, forward strand.
TGTTTACATATTTTATTCACTCCACTGGCACTCAGTAAATGGATTCATTGAAAAACAATAAAAAAGCAAAAACAGATGTGTGATTTTCATAAGTACCAGGATATCATTATGACAGGTAATAAATAGACTAAACACAGTAAGCAGGAAAATGTACTTAGGTAACTAAGCAGAATTTTGTTTATGTGTGAAAAAATGGTTTGTGTTGCTAAAGAGTAAACCACATTCAACTTAGATGTAATAACTGAAATGAATATGCATTGAATTCATGGAAATCAGCCTACTTTTAGGAAAAATGCTTTCATTTTAGTAAGGCAGAAGCTAATCAAGGCATAGGTGCTATTCTGAGTAAATTAAAATAAATTAGTTTAAATATTCATTTTTTGTAAATACGCTGTTAGTTTGAAAAGTTTCGAGATTTTGTCTCAATTTTAACAAATTTATCCATTAGAAGAATATTTCCCTCTATTTGTGTAATTTACATTTTCCTTCACTTTCTCTGAAGAGTTTGAAAGAAAATCTGCCTGAATTAAATTTCTTTGCATTGATTTTACTACAAGTATATTATACTTTACAAAAAGCTTTACCTGTGTCTTTTAAACATTTTTCTTTAGTTGAAAGACCAAATAAATGAAAACAAGATGATTTGATTCCATTTGCTACTTTCCTAGTTACACTAAATGATTATTTTATGATGATTTGAACAATGCAATTTTTAAAACATTAGGTTCTTTTATGATCCGCCACATCCGTAAATATAGCCAGAAAATAACAGAATAAAGGAGACTGTACGGTTTCAATCCACAATTAATTTTAAGTGAACTTAATTCTCCCAATAAATATTTTCAAATATTGAGATTTTGACGGTTTACTAAAGTTGTAGACACTCGATCTTTGATTTATAATTTAATTCACAGATTAAGATTTATAAAGTTTAAAAATTATAGTTTTAACAATTCTGTTAATTCTATTAAAATGCTCTTTTTTTCATTGCTGATTCCTCATTGATAATATCACAACGTTTAAAACCTTTGATGTTCATCTCAACTTTCCACATATTTTACACATTTTCAACAGTAATTTAATACTCAGAATTCTAGATTTTATGTACTGATGGGTGTTTAAAATATCATTTAACGTTATTATACTTTGAAAGACGAATGAAGAATCAGAGTAAAAAAAAAAGCCTAACATTTTTACTAATATTATACTATGGAAATTCAGATAGTAGGGGATGTGGCAGTATCATTACTGAAAAAAAAAAGATAATGGAACTTGGGACTCAGTTTGTGGGTAGGTATTACACAAGCACGTGTGTGTGTGTGTGTGTGTGTCTGTGTGTGTGTGTGTGGTGTATGAACAAGCTGTCCAATTTGACAGATAACTTTAAATGTAGTTACTTGGTCTCTGTTAACTCAGCAAAAGATTGAAGTTTGAATTACTTTGGTAATCTAGCAGAAGCTTTGTGTCACAATGGTGACAGTGTAATGTTTACTGGTGAAAGCTTGGCATATTCACTTTGAGGCATGTACAACAATAGGTACCAAATCACTGTATCATCTCATCATTTAGTCACTAAACCAAATCACTGTATCATCTCATCATTTAGTAACTAACAACTATTCACCTTCTATTTTATGCAGATCTTCATTTCAAATTGGTCAAAGTAGAAAACTTGAAAAAAATCATCAAGAAATTGGTGGAAATTGCCATTGTGAAAAGGGGATTAGGGACAATTTACAACATCCCTTAACATAGCAGAAGTTAGAGAATGTAGGCTCCCAAGTCAGATGGTTTGAGTATGAATATTTGTTTTTTCAAATCCTAGCTTCTTAGAGATTTTATCATTCACCTTCTGTGGTTACATTTATACTGCTTTTCTTCATCTTTTTCATCTTATTTGCCTGAGAGAGAGAAGGAGAAGTGACACGTTTGTCCAAGATCCTTGTACAGAGTTAAATAGAAATTGCTTTGGGTAAGAAGAAAGATTTCTCAAAATTCATTTTATGAGGCAGCTAAGGAAGCTTCTCCAAACTACTGGTCCCAGAATTGGAACCCATACACATTTCCAGACTGGTCTGTACCACATGGATTTTGATGACTGGGTTTTTGTCTTGAGGTTTCTGGGAAGATGAGGATTAAGTCAAGAGTAATAAAGAGAGCCAGGTGCTTTATAGAGGCTACTAATTATCAAAAAGTGCGAATTTCTCTGAGTTGATCAAATTTTTATTAACAGATAGGGCTTAATAAGAATCATAAAGGCTGAGCACCTCTTTTAACTCACATTTTCCAGAAACTCGTTTTTTTTCCTGAGCAAAACAAGAGAGAGTGAAGGTTTATGTTATCTATTTTATTCCTGTACCTAGTCAAGAAAGAAAGAAAATATCTTACATATTTTATTCCTCTCCTTGGGGAGGGGAAGGGAGGGGGAGGGAGGGTGGTAGGAGGGGAGGAAATAAACAGAGGAGTAAATAGGCAAATCTCTATATGAATAAATGCATGATGAGAAAAATGTATAGACAACATAAGCTTTTGATATATGAAAAGATTAGTTTCTTTTTTTCTAGCACATTCTTCTTAAAGAAGAAACTTGTGTGAAAATAAGGAATATATTTCAAGATATTAACAGCTAGTTTTGTTATACTTTGTAGTATATATAAATTTTCTTTTATGGAAAATCCTTTTCTACAAAATGTTAAAATCAGTAATATGGAACTCAGGAGTTACTGAGTCTTCTATTAATATTCTTAGTATTATTCTATTCATTGAAAGTCTAATTGAACATTTTAAAGTATACGTTGCATTGCATTACTGGGCAAAATTCATGTTAATTTGAGCTAATATCTGCTTTCATTCACTTTGTTTTCTTTTTCTGCTGAGAACCATTATTTCAAGATAGCTTAGTTTGAGTTTCTTTCTGGTGGTTTAATATGTGAACTCATATTAGATATGCATAGTCACAATTGGGTATGTGAAGATGGTTTCACATAACTATCAATGACATCGGAGACATCAGCTTATAGGTACAGATAGTTTGGCTCCTATAATTGTAAAGGTGCATGTACTTTTAAGAAATAATTTATCTATTGTTTTATTGAGCTTTTATTTAAATTGTGATTTTTTTACTTAGTGAAACTAATTCAAGCTCATTAGAAAGAACAATGGAGAAAAATACAAGAACAAACAAATAATTCAAAGACCTGAAGGTAAGGATCAACTTTAAGTAAATATTTGTTCATGACAAGAGTGATTGTTATTTGGCTATCATTTTGATGGATTTACAAAATTCATGAACTAGCAAGGGCGAAATCCTTTTTTCTTGCTCAAATGTCTCAAATAGGAAAAAGTATATAGACTGTCAGAAGAAAATAGACACAAAAACAAATTCATTGTACTACCTGGCTCAGTATTATTATATTACTTTAGGAAGAACAACAACAACAACAAAAGACAGTGAATCAAAGAAGGCGCTTAATAATTATTTGTCCTAAAGAAGTGAGTAATAGGAGTGTGGAAAACTCCTAAAGGAACATACAAGTCAGTTTCCTATTAAGAAAACACAAACCACTCTAAGAATTTTGATCAGAGGATACTTAACACAGAAAATTGATTACATAGGTGATGGAAGAAATAAGAAGTCACACAAAGAATGTTGAAACAAGCTGAAGTTGAGCAATAGCAAGACATCAATACCACTCTGAGGCTGGAGGAATACTGGGAGACTATGTGGTCACAAGTACCCAGTATGTGGACTATATCAATGTCAACATTCTGATTGTGATATTTTACAATGGTTTTGGAAGCCTTTAGCATTTTGGAGAAACTGGGTCAAGTGTACATAGGATTTGTCAGTATTTCTTACAACTGCATGTGACTCCACGATTATCTCTAAACAACAAATTTAATTTTTAAATATATTAAATAATAAAGGGAAAGAAATGATTATTTCTGAATCGTGAGTTTTCAAAGGTAATTAATCATATATATTTTAATAAATTGATTATGCCATTGAGATCAGGAACTCATTCTAAATTTCATTTTCAGAAAAATAATTGCTATGAGACATGAACATAATTTTCTCTTATATTTCCTTCTATCTGTCCCCGCCCCCCAACTCCACCTATGTAAAGAACATAGAAATCAGCGATGAGGGTATTAACAGAATCATAACTAAGCTTGGCTAAGCTACATGAAACATGGACTAAACATTAATCAGTAGAAGAGATCACTGTTTAAAATAATATTACTTTGCAATAGGCTATATAAATTCTTTAGATGTCAAAATCACTGTGATGGCTTTGGAATGGGTCGACTTAGCTAGGCTGAACTCCATTTCCCAGAATCCATTTCTTCTATGTTTCCATATTGGCGGTGGACAAAAGAGACATCCTTGCTAGATTTGGAGGACAGAGGGAGCAGTAACCATTGTATACTGTGCATCCATACGTGTGCACACATGCGTGAGTACATGTTGCGTATTTACTGATTCACTTTGTTGATGTAAAGCAGCAGTGGGTCTGCAATTGCTCTATCTTACCTAGATCCTCTTTCAGTTTCTTTAACTACTGGGCCAGGTGTGGGTTTAGTTTTGCTGTGAAGGACCTTAGATGAGGACACTGATTTCTTCCGGATAACCTTGTCACCAAGGTCAAAGGCAGTAATAATGAGCACAGATTTTAGTCCATCCTTTTTGAGTTCCAGCTACTGCCTGTGGGTTCCAGCCTACTCAGGGATCTTCCTCTCCTCATGTCTGTCTTGTGTATTTCAAACTTCAGTATCTAAAGCTGCAACAACAGCCTTACAAAAACTGCGTAACTAACACCCACAATTGTGTAAAGCAATTCTCTGTAACAAATCCCGACTGTATCCCCTACAGGTCTCTGAGTGATACAATCATAACTGTACAAAGAAATTTTAAATAATTATTACCTTTTTATAAATTTGCTTCAGAGAGATGTATATATTTGACATGTCATCACTGACTGAGACATACAGCACTCCTTTGCTATATAATAATGGTTTATCCTGAGATAACTGAAATATATAGAGGGGCTACAAAATCAGCACTTAAGGAGTTGGAAATATCTGTAGTACCAATTTAAGTTGGCAACCATTCTGTAATTTTATTATTCATATATGCAATGACTTCATTTTAAGATATGAGCTAAATTTAATGAAAAGAATAATTTATTACTTGCAGAGTATAACAAGATGTTAATTGTTTTAAATATACAAGCCGTCACAATATTAAAAAGATGCCAACTCTGTATTTATGAAACTCATTGTCAGTCAGACTCAAAAGTATTAATTTTGAAAAGCCTACAGGCAGAACTTCAAAGGGAGACTCATTTGTTTCATAGGAATGCTAAAATTCCAAAATAGACATTGACTATCCTTTGCTTCATTTTACCCTGCTCTGAGCCACCATCTAAAAATGTGAATCATACATTGAGCATCATAAACAATGCATAGTTTGAACATGGAAAAAATTAAACAGGAATTTTGCCACAGTTCTGCATATTTGGTGCATCAGTAATTCTGTCTTCTCTCTAAGACCAAAATTGTAACACTTTCACCTTCAGACAGTGTGGGAGGCTTTGACTTTTTTAGTAATCCTCAGGTGAAGTTTGGACTGAATTTCAAATGACTGGTAACAAACCATACACAGTCAAATATTAACTTTACTGTAGTTTCATACCTGTAAGCAAATGGACTTTTACTATGGGCTCTGCTTCATTGTGTGATCAGAAGAAGGGTTACATTTTGATTATATTTTTCAGTAATATTTGATTGAACAAAGGAATAGCCAACGTTTGTTTCAAGCTTCCTGGAAGGACTGACACATGATTTACCCATACTTAACCAAACTATTCAGAACACAGCCCACAATATGTGGGAACATCTAAAGTGCTCTTGTATAATGCAATTGTTTCCTTTTCTTTCCTTCTAAAATATCATAACCATCTGTTTTTCCACTCTCAAAACATCCATTTCTTCATTTTAAAATCCCGTCTGTCTTAAGAAGCTGTACTGGGGACTTCCCTGGTGGCACAGTGGTTAAGAATCTGCCTGCCAATGCAGGGGACACGGGTTCGAGCCCTGATCCGGGAAGATCCCACATGCTGCAGAGCAACTAAGCCCGTTTGCCACAACTACTGAGCCTGCACTCTAGAGCCCGCGAGCCACAACTACTGAGACCACATGCCACAACTACTGAAGCCCGCGGGCCTAGAGCCCGTGCTCCGCAGCAAGAGAAGCCACCACAATGAGAAGCCCGCATAACGCAATGAAGAGTAGCCCCCACTCTCCGCAACTAGAGAAAGTCCGTGCGCAGCAACGAAGACCCAACGCCGCCAAAAATAAATAAATAAATAAATAAATTTATTTAAAAAAAAAAGAAGAAGCTGTACTGTCCTGCAAGACAATAACACCTGGAATGGCAGAGCCCCACATTTGTCATCTTTAGCAAGGTGGTAGATAGTATGGGTTTTAAAGTAGTTGTGCAACGATAGAATAATATGAATGAACAAATAAGATTAGCTGTTTCTGATTACCTAGAAATTATCCCCTCCTTCTCTGAAATCTCTGTTAACTCCTCTGTGGTATTTTTGCGTGTGTGAACAAACTCAATTAACTCTTGCAGGAGCTCACATTCACCTACTGTTGAGGGTGTAGGCACATATAAAATGTATGTACATTTACGTTTAGCAGTTTAAGGACTCTCTCCAAGATCAATCTCCTAAGTCTCTTTTTTGTACCCTTTCTTTTTCTGATGGTTTATTTCATTTTTCTCTTCTGTTATCCTTGGATTCTGCTACTCCCCCACCCTAGTTTTTTTGTTGTTTTTCCTGATTACCACACTGGGAATACTCAATAAACTAGTATGACTAAGTTTGTCCTCAGGGAGCTTATATTCCAGTAGAATATATTAGAAAATGTGGCCTAATTACACACAGTTAGTAGTAAATTGGACTGTATTGACACAAAAGGACTAGAATTAATATAAGCAACTTGGTAGCACAAAGAATTTTTAGACAGACAAGTAATTATTACTTTGGACAAAAGTCACAAACACATATAAAAAAACCTGATAGACTAGACTTTGGTAAATTTTGTTGGTAATACTTCAAAAAAGCTGAGAAAATATTTAATTTGCATAGATGACCTGGGGAATTGTTCGGTTGTAGATTCTGATTCAGTAGGTCTGAGGTGGGCATTCTGCATTCCTAAAAATCTGCCAGGTGATGCCAGTGCTAATATTTTGACTACTCTTATAGTATCAAAATCCTAAGACACCAATTTTGTTTTAATGTAGTCAAATAAAAATTTAAAAAATCCTTAGTTTACATTTATATTTTACATAAATATAAATATATCTTGAAATATATCCATATATATCTAATATATCTAATACATCTATCACACATATCTAATAGATACTACTAACATAATAAATATTTAACTATCTAATATAGCATTACAGATATATTATACATCTATCTCTAACAAAACAATTACAGATGATTTTAATGTTAATAGAAATAACATGCACAACGCAACATTCAATATTAGAATCAATTTTAGATTTACATTTCTTTATTCAGTTTTCACCTATATCATATTTAGTTTTTTAGAATGTTGTTTTTATGTGTTTCAGGATAGGTTTTTCAATAGAGTACCCTGAAGTAAAAGATTAGAGGAAAGATAGTCTTACATCAGTCCCTCTGTTAAAGGTCTTCTATAAAAACACAGGAGAAATATACTAGGAATGTATTTATAATAATCAGTTGAGTGTCTCAGTGATGTAATATGAAAATGTTAATAGCTTAGAGTTCCTTAGACTACCTTTTCTTCAGTTATTCATTCATTCTAGTGATTTTTCTTTCCTTTGTGGTGTTCCCCGCGTATCAAATAGTAGTAAGTAATTCCTGGCTCGGCAAGAAACCAGAGCTCCACCTAGGGGTAGAGTCCCAGGCTGAGATCTAGAAAGTGAGTGTTGTAGCCTATACAACATATTTCATGTAATTTACAGATAGAAATTGTTTGGGGAAAATAAAATTGTATATGAAAAATCACACTTTACCATTTTACTTTCTTTGCCTCTACTTTGAAAACAAAACAATTACTACAGTGATACACTGTTTAAAAAAAAAAAACTTATCTGTGTAAACTTTTCAAGCAAAATACTTTTCAAAATAATTAAAACAATACACCAGAAATGATAGGTTGCAATTTCTCGTTATTAACAATGACAAATTTATAAAATTCTAGGGTCATCGAACTTACTAACACCTTACAAATCCTACTGAAAATTATGTATTATCATGAAATTAAGATTTTGGAACCAGGTGTTATGTATACTACCTAAAGTGTTATTTACAGCTCATGTCTTTACTGGACTGCCTTGAGAAAACAAATTGTGTAAGCCCTCTTTGTATTTGTCGAATTGATCTGTAATGCTGCACATTTCTCAGAACAACATGATTCGATGTTTGTATATACTGCAAAATGATCACCACAGTAAGTCTAGTTACCATCCATTACCACACTTATTTACAGTTTTTTTACTGTAATGAGAACTTTTAAGATCTACTCTTTTAGCAACTACGTACTTAGAATCTACTTTGTTTTACAAATACATTTTACCTGACCAAAACATATTCAGAGAGCAAAGTGTCTTTGATTCTGTTAGATTAAGTGTAAACAACAACAAAATAGCTGGCCTATAAATCCCAGGACGAGGCTTCTCATTTCCTGCTTTTAATTATCCAGAAATTCCAATGAATGATTCACACACTGGCATGCTACATCTTTCTCTTGGAGATCATATCACTCATTTGTACATTATAGACTCTGAGATATCTGGAGTCAGGAAGCCTGTTCAACCTTTTCTAACACATATTTTATAAACTCTTTCACAAAGGAATCCATAATTTGTCACACTTATTAACGTTCTTTAAAAACAGTGTACATTGCATACAATTTTAAAACGCTGTAGTAGAACGGAAACACATAAAAGACATTACATAATGAAGTAAGAGATGAATCATTGCAAAGGAGCAGGAAATAAAGTAGGCTTGAGAGTGCTGCTTTAAGCAATGTCAAGTAGCTTTATATCCTCAGGGAATAAGAGCAAAGAACAGAACAGATAAGTAAAGAATTATCAAGAATACAGGGAAGAGGAGTTTATCATCTAATCCTTTATTTTATCGCTAATTCTCATGTTAGAAATGCAAACATTTCCAGGCTCACCTTTAAGGGCTGAAACCACAAAGCTAATTGAAAGCTATTGTGTCTTTGACACAGAAAAGAAAAACTGAGAAAAAATGCAAAGTCCTTTTAATTTCTTTAGACAGATTCAGAATTGGGTGATTTAGTATTGCTTAATATTATTAACTTTAGGTATAAGGTGTGAATGGTAATGCAGTTCAGATGTGTATTTGTAATGTTCTATTTATATGGTGTGACTGTGATTTGTAGTTTTCAATACTTTTCAAAAATCAAAATCTGTACATATGTTACCAGCAAGAAATAATATTTTCAAGCCATAATTCACTATGGATACCTCGTGCTGTATATCCAAGAAAGGTAGAAATTTAGAATAGTACGAAGCCACCAAAGTTCTAAATCTTCACAGGTGCAATTTTCAGCACATAACAGCACATTTTCCCCAATGTACAACTGTATATATTTTTGAAATTATAGACTCATATTTGACTTAGCTCAAATAGAATCATTTCTTTTTATAGTTCTTATAAAAAATGTTTATAGCGTAGAATTCAAGTAAATAATATCTATCATCTTATGCTAGTCAAGCATATTCTTTTAGAAGACCGTGGAACAGCTGGAAAAATTTGTGAAAAATCAAACCATTTGAAAATATTTTAATGAGAAGGATTATTTGTGTGGTCCTCTGAAGAATGCTAAAAAGAAAATTTCCCCTTTCTGCCTCCTGATTCTCTGCCAAGTAACTAACCAGACCTCCCCTTGCCCACTCCACCCCCTCTTCTCATGCTTGACCTTGTTTTAGACTTTGACCTGATAAAGCAGTTGCCAAGAGGAAAATCACCTTCAGCAACCACCTTCATACTGTTCAAAAGTATTAGCAGAATTCTCCAAAATGTGTCCAAAAACATATTCAGAAGTCTAGGAGACTAAAGGGCATATGGGTGCAATTTTCTTTGTTGAACTTACTAATTCCATTCAGATTTATGTAGGCCCTGAGGAAAGGATGACATGCGTTAAGGGAGCATGTATGAATAGTAACCTTAAAATGGCTCAGCTTCAATCCTTGTCTCCTCTCAGTACTTTGTTTATATCCTGAACAGTTTAACTGACTGAATGCCCAAAGTAGCTGTTTTCCTGAGACAAATACCAAGGGAGCTCTGCGAATCACAATAGTTAATGACAAAACGGCACGCAGCTCCACCTGCTAATTTGTCCCTTCTTAGTTCATTTTTCCTTTCAGCTTCAGCTGCCAATTTCATTTTCAGTTATATTGTCCTTCAGGTCCTTGTTTCTTCCTTCTCTAATATATACTGAATCTGAAGACTTTAATGGTGTTTCTCTTCAGTCATGTTATTTTTCCCAAATATTCCTTTTTAATTTACTTAGGTAAAAGTGGTAAAGTGGTAACATGATTTAAATGTATGAAAAGAGTAAATATTTTGAAAAGGCCATAATACCAAAAGCCAATTGCAGGTTCTGTGCTGAGCTGGGCTTTCCATAGCAGTTAAAGATATCGGTGTTAATAGCAACAAATTATATTAAATATATAAACTTTCGGTCCCTACATTCGCTAAAAATTGGTGTTAAATCCTAGAAAGTAAAACATTCTCTGATTAATCAAACTATTCTTATTTTAGAGTCTTGGGAAATATAATTCTCAATATATTGTCAAGTACAAGAGAGCCACACTTTTTGCTAGGAAAATTAATGGTACAATGAAAAGAAAATGAGAATTGGACCCAGTTGCCATAGATTTGTGTTGTAGTTCTACCACCTACCATCTATGTGATTTCATTGAACATTTCTACTCTCCATGAACATGGATTTTGTTCAGCTATAAAAAGGAACTAATAATAATATTTTCCTTACCCATGTTCACAAAGTCTGATAAGTTAACGGATGTATATACATTAAGTAAACTTTGAAATGGCATACCACTGCTCTTTATCAAAATATAAAAAATTAGGGGAATGTAGTTAGGATCTAGACAGAAGTTAATAGATGGAAGAAGATAATTTTGAAATCACAGGGCAGAAAAAGAATGGGGTAGAACTGCAACTTATCTGTCACGTAGGAAAGTTTGGTTTGGCGGCTGGTTAAGAGACAGCCCTGGGTCTTCAATCATAGCCAAGCTGCTGTCAGACTCAGCACTAGGTCTTCAATCATGGCCAAGCTGTTAGTCAAGCCTAGATAACAATGTCCTATGTGGCAGAATAATAAGGAATTTATGTATCCATCTTTCTGATGGTCTGAGTTTGTACTGATGGGTTGAGATTGTACTGGCCATTAATTATTTGACAATGTTTTTCAGCCTTGTAAAACTTGCTTCAAGAAATTTCCAGGTTTGTTTCATAAATTTCTGTGAAGTAATTAACAGTGTTGACCAATTAGTCAAGTATGATAGAGTAAGAACATAGCCAGTCTGCTCTTAAATTTTTACATTTTTGCTCTGCAAAAGGGCTAGCTAGAGGAATTTTGCTTTGATCTCAGGATTACTGCCTTAGATTTTAGAGAGACAGTAAAACATCATCAGGATCTTTGTTCAGAAAAGGTAAATCATAAATCAATGTCCTGGTGCATTTTTTTGTTTGCCTCTGATTTGTCAAGGTCTCTTTGACCTAGAAGCAGAATATGTCTGAGGTTTCCATGCCTACTCACCTCTCACGGTCAGTTAGCACACAATACTGATAATCAAGAACTATAATATTGCTGATCAAATTGGTACATGCAGTCACCTCATTTTTCTAGTTACTGATTGGTCATGACAAACACTGTTAAAATCTTTCTTCTATATTATGCACTTCTCATACTTTCTTTAAAATATGGCTACTTCATGAGTTCAGGGTGATCTCTTTTGGCCTATATATATTGAATAGGGGAGATTTAAATTTATTATACACTTAATAGCTTACCCAACAGTCTTCTTGTTAGAGAAATCTACAGAGAAAAATTATAGATATGGTCATAACTATAATCTGACTATGGCCCAATAATAAAGTCAGATCTATGTAATTTTTCATTAACATAAAAATTCCAAGTTGTTGCAAAACTGCTTCTCATTCTCAAATTTTAAAAAGTCAATGTAGATATTTCTTAAGCATTGCCAAACAGTAATTGTGGCATTGAAATGTATTTTTCAGTAGAACTGGCACAGTACAAATGGCATTGGAACTTGCTCTGTTGGAAATGATTGAAATTTTATTGGGAACAAAATACTTTAGTTTAAAAGAGTTTGACCTATGCTATTCAATTTATAATAGCTCTAAGCTTTGTGTCAATTTTGCCATCTGTGTTTTCTGTTTATTATCGCTCAAAAACTCATTGGCTTATTCATCTACACTTGTTCATGTGAAGAAAACAAAAGCAGAGAAAATATATTAATTTAAAAATTACAAAAAAGAGAAACTGTCTATAAATCCATGCACATGAGCAATGATATTATTATCTTACATGGTGATGCATTTGTGGAGGTCAACACAAATGTTTTCCTTATTATTTATATTCTGGAAATAACTGAGTCTAAAAACCGGGTAAATTGAATTTTATCTATACCACCTGAATGGCTTTATGACCTTTGTCTTATATGTGCAAAAGAGAAGAGCTCCGTGCTGCCACATGTTCTATTATCCCAAACTATTACAAATGAAATAAGTTGCTATATCCTAACAGTTGGAAAACGGTAAGCACAGCCTAAGGTCTAAGATCCAAATATAGTAGAGAAATCATGCCCTGGATTCCAGTGTACTGCACCCTATAGATGTTACAATTACTACAGAAAAGCAGACCCAAATTCCCACAAACTTTCCCATCAATATACCAAAAACATCATGGCTGTCATTTAAATCTGGGCACCCAGGGATGAAAGAAAGTGTGGAAGTATGGCAGTGTGCAGGGTGTGATCATGCAGAGTGTGACTCCCTGATGTTCATAGTTTTCTCCCCTGCTTCTTGGGTGAGGAGAAAAGGAGATGAATAGAGGAGGAAAACAGGAAAGACAAAGGGAAAAAAAGAAAACAATTTTAATAATAATAATTTTTGGCATATTTTAAGCTGTCAGATTTGGTTGAAAGGAAAACACACTGGAGGTGGAGTAATAATATCTCACTTGAACTATACCAGGCCATGGAAATGTCACCTAGTCTTTCTGGTCCTTGCTTATGACACTGGTAAAACAATAAGAGAAAGGGTATAAGTTATAGACATATCTATCCAGATTGTTTTAAAGGTGTCGGGAAAAATATTTTGAAATCCTAAAGTGCCATCCAAATGTGAAATGCAATTATTATTATTTTCCTTCACTTGTAGCAGAACTCAGAATTAAAACATCAGTATGTCAACTATAAATTTAGTTAGCTAAAGCAAAAAGCTTTATAGCTTTTTTAGATTCAGAAAAGACCTAGAGAAAGAAAGGATATTATTAAAAGGAAATAATGAAAGCAACATTGCTTAAGCACACACTCACAAAGAGGAAACAGGTTAAATAATAAGATATTCTACCCAATTAGAGGACCTATGTGGGGGCTGAAAAATACATCACTCAAGATGAAATAAAAACAAGAATGTATTATAAAAAAACAATGAAATTGGATGTTGAAGTTTAAAAAATGTTCTAACTGCTAGAAATAAAGAACCAATACTATGCTCAACACTGAACACTAAAATGAGAACACTTAGAATTTTTTAGAAACATAAATAATGTCCATGGAAAGAATAACGCCATGATGTATCAATAAACATTTATATAAGAATGTTTTCTGGCCCTGAACCAAGATGGCGAAGTAGAAGGACGTGCTCTCACTCCCTCTTGTGAGAACACCAGAATCACAACTAGCTGCTGGACAATCATCAAAAGGAAGAAACTGGAACTCACCAAAAAAGATACCCCACATCCAAAGACAAAGGAGAAGCCACAATGAGATGGTAGGAGGGGTGCAATCACAGTAAAATCAAATCCCATAACTCCTGGTTGGGTGACTCACAGACTGGAGAGCACTTATACCACAGAAGTCCACCCACTGGAGTGAAGGTTCTGAGCCCCATGTCAGGCTTCCCAACCTGGGGGTCTGGCAATGGGAGGAGGAATTCCTAGAGAATCAGGCTTTGAAGGCTAGTGGGATTTGATTGCAGGACTTTGACAGGACTTGGGGAAACAGAGACTCCACTCTTGGAAGGCAAACACAAAGTAGTGTGCCCATCGGAACACAGGGGAAGGAGCAGTGACCCCAGGGGAGACTGAACCAGATCTACCTGCTAGTGATGGAGGGTCTCCCGCAGAGGCGGGGGTGGGTGGGTGTGGCTCACCGTGGGGACAAGGACACTGGCAGGAGAAGTTCTGGGAAGTACTCCTTGGTGTGAGACCTCCCAGAGTCCGCCATTAGCCCCAACAAAGAGCCCAGGTAGTCCCCAGTGTTGGCTTGCCTCAGGCCAAACAACCAACAGGGAGGGAACCCAGCCCCACCCATCAGCAGTCAAGCAGATTAAAGTTTTACTGAGCTCTGCCCACCAGAACAACAGGCAGCTCTACCAAGCACCAGATCCTCCCATCAGAAAACTTGCACAAGCCTCTTAGATAGCCTCATCCACAAGAGGGCAGACAGCAGAAGCAAGAAGAACTACAATCTTGCAGGCTGTGGAACAAAAACCACATTCACAGAAAGATAGACAATATTAAACGGCAGAGGGCTATGTATCAGATGAAGGAACAAGATAGGACCCCACAAAAACAACTAAACGAAGTGGAGATAGGCAACCTTCCAGAAAAAGAATTCAGAATAATGATAGTGAAGATGATCCAGGACCTAAGAAAAAGAATGGAGGCAAAGATCGAGAAGATGCAAGAAATGTTTAACAAAGACCTAGAAGAATTAAAGAACAAACAAACAGAGATGAACAACACAATAACTGAAATGAAAACTACACTAGAAGGAATCAATAGCAGAATAACTGAGGCAGAAGAACGGATAAGTGACCTGGAAGACAGAATGGTGGAATTCACTGCTGCGGAACAGAATAAAGAAAAAGGAATGAAAAGAAATGAAGACAGCCTAAGAGACCTCTGGGACAACATTAAACGCAACAACATTAGCATTATAGGGGTCCCAAAAGGAGAAGAGAGAGAGAAAGGATCAGAGAAAATATTTGAAGAGATTATAGTCGAAAACTTCCCTAACATGGGAAAGGAAATAGCCATCCAAGTCCAGGAAGCGCAGAAAGTCCCATACAGGATAAACCCAAGGAGAAACACGCTGAGACACATAGTAATCAAATGGGCAAAAGTTAAACTCAAAGAAAAATTATTGAAAGCAGCAAGGGAAAAATGACAAATAACATACAAGGGAACTCCCATAAGGTTAACAGCTGATTTCTCAGCAGAAACTCTACAAGCCAGAAGGGAGTGGCATGATATACTTAAAGTGATGAAAGGGAAGAACCTACCACAAAGATTACTCTACCTGGCAAGGATATCATTCAGATTCCATGGTGAAATCAAAAGCTTTACAGACAAGCAAATGCTAAGAGAATTCAGCTCCACCAAACCAGCTCTGCAACAAATGTTAAAGGAACTTCTCCAAGTGGGATACACAAGAGAAGAAAAGGATCTACAAAAAAAAAAAAAACCCAGAACAATTAAGAAAATGGTCATAGGAACATACATATTGATAATTACCTTAAATGTGAATGCATTAAATGCTCCAACCAAAAGACACAGGCTTGCTGAATGGATACAAAAACAAGACCCATCTATATGCTGTCTAAAAGAGACCCACTTCAGACCTAGGGACACATACAGACTGAAAGTGAGGGGATGGAAAAAGATATTCCATGCAAATGGAAATCAAAAGAAAACTGGAGTAGCAATACTCATATCAGATAAAATAGACTTTAAAATAAAGAATGTTACAAGAGACAAGGAAGGACACTACATAATGATCAAGGGATCAATCCAAGAAGAAGATATTACAATTATAAAAATATATGCACCCAACATAGGAGCACCTCAATACATAAGGCAACTGCTAACAGCTATAAAAGAGGAAATCGACAGTAACACAATAATAATGGGGGACTTTAAAACCTCACTTACACCAATGGACAGATCATCCAAAATGAAAATAAATAAGGAAACAGAAGCTTTAAATGACAAAATAGACCAGATAGATTTAATTAATATTTATTGGACATTCCATTGAAAAACTGCAGATTACACTTTCTTCTCAAGTGTGCACAGAACATTCTCCATAACAGATCACATCTTGGGTCACAAATTAAGCCTCAGTAAACTTAAGAAAATTGAAATCATATCAAGCATCTTTTCTGACAACAACACTATGAGATTAGAAATGTATTACAGGGGGAAAAACGTAAAAAACACAAACACATTGAGACTAAACAATATGTCACTAAATAACCAAGAGATCACTGAAGAAATCAAAGAGGAAATCAAAAAATACCTAGAGACAAATGACAATGAAAACATGACCATCCAAAACCTATGGGATGCAGCAAAAGCAGTACTAAGAGGGAAGTTTATAGCTATACAAGCCTACCTCAAGAAACAAGAAAAATCTCAAATAAACAATCTAACGTTACACCTAAAGGAACTACAGAAAGAAGAACAAAAAAAACCCCAAAGTTAGCAGAAGGAAATAAATCATAAAGATCTGAGCAGAAATAAATGAAATAGAAACAAAGAAAACAATAGCAAAGATCAATAAAATTAAAAGCTGGTTCTTTGAGAAGATAAACAAAATTGATAAACCATTAGCCAGACTCATCAAGAAAAAGAGGGAGAGGACTCAAATCAATAAAATTAGCAATGAAAAAGGAGAAGTTACAACAGACATGGCAGAAGTAGAAAGCATCCTAAGAGACTACTACAAGCAACTCTATGCCAATAAAATGGACAAGCTGGAAGAAATGGACAAATTCTTAGAAATGCACAACCTTCTGAGACTGAACCAGGAAGAAATAGAAAATATGAACAGTCCAATCACAAGCACTGAAATTGAAACTGTGATTAAAAATCTTCTAACAAAGAAAAGCCCAGGACCAGACGGTTTCACAGGCAAATTCTATCAAACATTTAGAGAAGAGCTAACACCTACCCTTCTCAAACTCTTCCAAAATATACCAGACGGAGGGTCACTCCCAAACTCATTCTACAAGGTAACCATCACCCTGTACCAAAACCGACAAAGATGTCACAAAGAAAGAATACTACAGGCCAATATTACTGATGAACATAGATGCAAAAATCCTCAACAAAATACTAGCAAACAGAATACAACAGCACATTAAAAGGATCATACACCATGATCAAGTGGGGTTTATCCCAGGAATGCAAGGATTCTTCAATATACGCAAATCAATCAATGTGATACACTATATTAACAAATTGAAGGAGAAAAACCATATGATCATCTCAATAGGTGCAGAGAAATCTTTCGACAAAATTCAACACCCATTTATGATAAAAAGTCTCCAGAAAGTGGGCATAGAGGGAACCTACCTCAACATAATAAAGCCAATATACAACAAACCCACAGCAAACATCATTCTCAATGGTGAAAAACTGAAAGCATTTCCTCTAAGATCAGGAAGAAGACAAGGATGTCCACTCTCACCACTATTATTCAACATAGCTTTGGAAGTCCTAGCCACAGCAATCAGAGAAGAAAAAGAAATAAAAGGAATACAAATTGGAAAAGAAGAAGTAAAACTGTCACTGTTTGCAGATGACATGATACTATTCATGGAGAATCCTAAAGATGCCACCAGAAAACTACTAGAGCTAATCAATGAATTTGGTTAAGTTGCAGGATACCAAATTAATGCACAGAAATCTCTAGCATTCCTATATACTAATGATGAAAAATCTGAAAGTGAAATTAAGAAAACACTCCCATTTACCACTGCAACAAAAAGAATAAAATATCCAGGAATCAACCTACCAAAGGAGAAAAAAGACCTGTATGCAGAAAATTATAAGACACTGGTGAAAGAAATTAAAGATGATACAAATAGATGGAGGGATATACCATTGTTGGATTGGAAGAATCAACATTGTGAAAATGACTCTACTACCCAAAGCAATCTACAGATTCAATGCAATCCCTATCAAACTACCACTGGAATTTTTCACAGAACTAGAACAAAAAAATTCACAATTTGTATGGAAACACAGAAGACCCCGAATACCCAAAGCAATCTTGAGAAAGAAAAACGGAGCTGGAGGAATCAGGCTCCCTGTCTTCAGAGTATACTACAAAGCTGCAGTAATAAGACAGTATGGTACTGGCACAAAAACAGAACTATAGATCAATGGAACAGGACAGAGAGCCCAGAGATAAACCTATGCACATATGGTCCCCTTATCTTTGATAAAGGAGGCAATAATATACACTGGAGAAAAGACAGCCTCTTCAATAAGTGGTGCTGGGAAAACTGGACAGGTACATGTAAAAGCATGAAATTAGAACACTCCCTAACACCATACACAAAAATTAACTCAAAATGGATTAAAGATCTAAATGTAAGGCCAGAGAGTATCAAACTCTTAAGAGGAAAACACAGGCAGAACACTCTATGACATAAATCACAGCAAGATCCTTTTTGACCCACCTCCTAGAGAAATGGAAATAAAACCAAAAACAAATGGGACCTAATGATACTTAAAAGCTTTTGCACAGCAAAGGAAACCATAAAGAAGACGAAAAGACAACCCTCAGGATGGGAGAAAATATTTGCAAATCAAGCAACTGACAAAGGACTAATCTCCAAAATTTACAAGCAGCTCGTGCAGCTCAGTATCAAAAAAACAAACAACCCAATCCAAAAATGGGCAGAAGATCTAAATAGACATTTCTCCAAAGAAGATATACAGATGGCCTACAGACACATGAAAGAATGCTCAACATCATTAATCACTAGAGAAATGGAAATCAAAACTACAATGAGATATCATCTCACAACGGTCAGAATGGCCACCATCAAAAAATCTACAAACAGTAAATGCTGCAGAGGGTGTGGAGAAAAGGGAACCCTCTTGCACTGTTGGTGGGAATGTAAATTGATATAGCCACTATGGAGAACAGTATGGAGGTTCCTTAAAAAACTATAAAAAGAACTACCATACGACCCAGCAATCCCACTACTGGGCATATACCCTGAGAAAACCATAATGCAAAAAGAGTCATGTACCAAAACGTTCATTGCAGCTCTATTTACAATAGCCAGGACATGGAAGCAACCTAAATGTCCATCAACAGATGAATGGATAAAGATGTGGCACATATATACAATGGAATATTACTCAGCCATAAAAAGAAATGAAATTGTGTTATTTGTAGTGAGGTGGATGGACCTAGAGTCTGTCATACAGAGTGAAGTAAGTCAGAAAGAGAAAAACAGATACCGTATGCTAACCCATATATATGGAATCTAAGAAAAAAAAAAGGTCATGAAGAACCTAGGGGCAAGACAGGAATAAAGACACAGACCTATGAGAGAATGGACTAGAGGATATGGGGAGGGGGAAGGGTAAGCTGTGACAAAGGGAGAGAGCGGCATTGACATATATACATTACCAAACATAAAATAGTTAGCTAGTGGGTAGCAGCCGCATAGCACAGGGAGATCAGCTCGGTGCTTTGTGACCACTTAGAGGGGTGGGATAGGGAAGATGGGATAGGGAGGGTGGGGGGGGAAGGAGACGCAAGAGGGAAGAGATATGGGAACATATGTATATGTATAACTGATTCACTCTGTTATAAAGCAGAAACTAGCACACCATTGTAAAGCAATTATACTCCAATAAAGATGTTAAAAAAAATAAGATAAAAAGAAAAGTAATTTTACCTCTAAAAAAAAAAAGCAACCAGAACTGATAACAAAAAGTACAGATAAATAAAGATGAATAAACAAAGAAATTAACAAATAAAAGTGAAGCATGAAGATTTGATGACTTATTTGAGGTAAGGTTCAAAAAGAGAAAAAGAGTGAGTTTAAAATTTATCTGGGTTTTGAGCCTATTGTCATCCAGAGAATGGTGGGGCCGAGAGGGGATTGACATCTCAGGTTGGGTATCCTTAAGGCAGAGTCAGAGTTAGAGATTGAGGGTCGTGTGATTTACTAAAGCAGTGCTCTTTCAGAAAACGTTGTATTGGAGTAAAGGCAGCAGGAAAGGGAAGGAGAAGGATATGATGTAGCCTCATAAAATCTGGCCTTGGCCCGATAGGGGTGGGGTTGGGTGCTCAAGAGCGTAACGCTCACTGTAGTTATTCCATAAGAGCAATTCTCTAGAGAAGGGGGGCACATCCGTGAGCCTATCACCATAAAACTCCCATTAACAGGGGGTGGGTCCATGGCAGGGCAAACAGACCTTAGGTAGGGGTATCAAAATCATCTTACTACAGCAGAGGATCAGTTTAACCAGGCATATTCAATTTAATGTTCTAGTTGTTCATCTAAGTAGAAATGTCTAGTGTGTTATTGAAAATTCAGGAAAACACTGGGAAAATGATAAAAGCTACAGTTAGAGATTTAGATTCATCCACTTATTTTTCATTCAAAACAGTATCACAGAATCACTGAGGCAGAAGCTTGAGAGTAGAGAACTGATATTAGCAAAGTCATAAAAATACCGATTGGCTATAGAACCTCTTTTGTAGGCTCCATTAAAATTATATCAAATTTATTTTTTAAAGCATTTTTTGTAAAAAGTTGGCAACTTATATTTTTATTTTGCTGTGGGAATTTTTGCTGCAGATAGGGGAGACAACAGAGTACTGAAAACACAACTGAGGATATTTTGAAGCAATTAAACAAGGAGAAAAAATCAATGTGAACCAAGCTGTGACAATTCTTTGGATATTTTGGCACCATCAATAGAGGTCTCCTCTGGTCCCTTGTTAAGTTACATAAATTTAGAGAGCCCTTAAAAATTATTTTCCAAATGATGAGAATAAAATTGAGAACTGTAAATAATTATGCTGGAGCAAAGTGTATAAAATAGAACTGCCCTGGGCAAGCTAAGATTTAGGAACAACTAAATTATCATGTTAGTTCTCATGATATGAATCAGCCTCTCCAGTCCTAAGCGACTTTATAATGACAATTAACACTATTGCGCTTCATTTTAGATATTTTCTGTCGTAAACATAGAGGAAATGTTTGAAAGTGAATACCAACCAACAGAAAAGCATTCTTAATTCTGCTTTGAATAAACATACGGCAGAAAAAGGAAAAGTAGAAGTGATGGAAAAGGGGAAAAAATCTTAAAGTAAGAATTTTGGTTCAGAAAAAGACAAACTTCCAGACCGGTCAATCTATCTCATGTTAAATATAGCTCTTGATATCAGTAAGCTCAAGTGCAAAGTTCCACTTGTCTGCTAATATGTCAACTATGAGTCTGAAATAATTACTTTAGGAGAAAGACAATGACCAATGTAGTCAAAATAAAGACAAATGTACATATTGTATATTAATGCTCAAATATTTTACCACATAGTTGATTGCATATTGATAAGAACCATTACCCAAATAACAATAAACAAACTATGATGACTCACAGGGTTTCAATTATAAGATAAAGTGCATAAACACACATTCATTCATTTTCCTGGCAAGTAAGCAATTAACAGTTCTCTAGGGTCTTGTCTCCATAGGCGACCAAGCAGGTAAGCAGTGAAAGCTATGCTGAAAATCCACTTTACCTGAGTTACTGTTCCTTCCTGATCTTCTGAGTTACAGCCAGAAACTCCTACAGCTGCTGCTTTTGGATTTACATCAAATCTCCGGAATAATCACTGCCCAGTTTTAATGTGCTAATTATAAGCGCAGCAGAGTCCTACACAGCCTGAATCAATCCTACATGTCAAACAGTCCAGATGGAAATTGATCTAGATGGGTGGGATGGGTGAGGAGAGAGGTCCGAGAGGGAGGGGACAGATGTATACATACGGCTGATTCACTTTACAGCAGAAACTAACACAACATTGTAAAGCAATTATACTCCAAAGAAAAAAACATAAATTAAAAAAAGGGTCTATCTAAACTTTGAGGCAACTTTACAAGACTGAATACTGTGGATGATCAAACTGCAAAGGCGGCAAAGTACGTGATGAGGAAGGGAAGACCTTAATCCTAGCCTTGAGTCTGTCATTAATTAAAGAGGTCACACCTGTGACCTTGGACATGGTGTATGTCATATCTGTGCTTTGGTTTCCTTAAATAAGCATAGACGAGATGGATTACCAGATAATTAAGTTCCTTCCAACTTAAAAAAATTCATCCAACTGCCTTAGATTAGCTGTTTTTTAAAGATATGTTTACACAAGTTGGAAAAATGTGCTCATCTTGCCATAAATAGTGCCCGTACTACCTTCTTTCCAATTGGTTACTAGCAAAGAACATAGGCATCTCTTTGCAGTCTAAAGCCCCAAACCTGTAGACAACATCTAAACTTGTGTGTCTGCTTTCTAATACTTTTCTCACAGTTGCTAGCAGCCACATGTGCAGTAGTTTCAGATTAGTGGTTTTCTAAATCCTGGGGGCAATGAAAGTATCTAAGACCATTGTGAAAAGTCATTAAAGTCATGTGGCCCATCTCCTATATTCATACAACATGTACTAATAATTCTTCCTCCAAGTTTTTTTTTTTTTTGGAATTTTGTCTTTCCTTTTATCTCCCCAAGGACTAGTTAATTTAAGGTCTCAGTTTTGTCACTGAGGCTGTTGGAATAGCTCTCTGCCTCAATTTCTGACTTAATAACTTAAAACCTGTTTGACCATAGGCGTGGTACTGAATCTTTTAAATCTTAGTTTCCTCATCATAGAGCTTTTTGTCAGGAGTAAATGTACAATGCATATGTAAGTGGTTTATTGGATGATCTAATTTGGTAAGGTACAAGAAAGTAACTTCATTTTTTGTCATAACTGCACTCTGAAACCCCTCTATATAATATTCCATTCCTTTCTATGGATAAATTCTTGGCTAGAACCCACACTTTTCTTGTAATATTCAGAAATACTGACAAATAATTTCATTTTTGTAGCTATTATTAGTCAAATCCAATCTAATATTTCATTTTGTTTCCACTGTATTTTATCATCTGTCTTCCCACTAGATTTTAACCTCTTTTTAAACGGGGATCATACATTGTTATTAATGACAACTTCTAACATTTCCACAGATTCTGTTACTTCTAGGTAGTAATAGAGAAAATAAAAGTAGTTGATGAGTAGGCACAAGAGTGGAGAGGCATGTGATATAATGGTTGAAGTATTGAGCCAAAGGTCTATAAACTGGTTAAAATTCTATAGAACTAGTTACAATTCGAGTTCTAATGTGTATTAGATGTGTGGCTTTCCACAGTGACCTAATGAATCTGTACTTTAGATTTTAATCTGCATTTTGGAGATGATGATAGCACAAGCCTCATAAAGTCATAGTTAGAATATAACAAATCATTATAAATAAAGCACAAAGAATAACAAATGGCACTCAGTAAACACTATAAGTATTTACTTCTATCAGGATTACTAATATTGATTGGGTTCTGAGTGTATTATGCAGAGAATTTTATTGTTCTTCTAAATTTGAATTTCTTTAAATATATAAGCTAGAATTATCGTTATACTCATTTTTATAAGGAAACTGGGGATTCAAGTGTTAAGTACTTTGCAAACAACCCTCAGATTCTAAATAAGAATTTGAACTTGAACATCAATCTGCCTCACACCAAGTCTGTATTTTTAACTTAATGCTATATGTAGGTATTTTACTATACAAGACTTCTATAGCTTTAAAATTATTAGATTAAAGAATGAAAGAATGCTGAACTGAAAATAGCTTATTTTAAAGAATTTACTGGAGGTCAAGACAAAAACTTGTGAGGGCTGAATTCAGTCATTTGTCTACAAGTTTGTGATATCTGATTACTAACTGCTACAGAAAGAGTAAGAATAAAATTTAAAAAGAAAATAGAACCCAAAGTCTCCAGACACATCGTTTAATTTGTCCCTTTAAACCTTCAAATGGTTAAGGGGGATAATCTGTTGTCAGGTAGGCAACTCCAGGTTGAAATCTCGAGAAAAAGATAGTTGTAGATGCATTCTTGTTTTGGACTACAAGGGCAGTATTACAAGGTTGGCTTCCCCCAAATATTCTCAAAGTGTAAAAATGGAAACTGTGACCAGAGAGGTTGTTGTAATGATGTGATTATGATTCATATACATATATGCTTTAGTATGTGACTACCACTCCTTTTTCTCTTTCACCAATGAGATTATCTCTCTGTAGCTAAAAAAGAAAAAAAAAACCAACTCTTCATGTCACTGTTACTATGAAGTCACAGCAGATAAACTTTTTGGGGTTTGCTTAGAAAATTCTATGATTGAATTTTAAGACACTTTGATAGACTGCCTAAGATAAACTTACCAGGACAAACAGAAAAATAAGTTCTCACAGAAGCACCCATGCCTGTGTATTGGGGTGATTATCAATGTTTCCTGTACTTGTGCCTAAACATTTGTGCCCTCTGAAGGGACTGATTTCTTTACCAAAGACATATTTAAATCTTATAAAAATCACCAAAGAAGATATCTCATTTTTCAGTGCAATATCTCAGATTGGTTACTGACACTTCATAGTTGATGACAATGCCATACAAGTTTTGACATCTGAAGTAACATATTCTTTCTTTGATATGAATAAGATTTTTCTCACCCTGGCACTGTCATTTCCCCTGGAATATCTCAGTGATGCACTCCCTTGATATATAAATATCAGCACCATATATCTGGTATTACAATAGAGTATTTTAAAATCAGGTTTCTATAATCTTTATCTGTGTCCTACTCTACATGATGAAATGTTTTTAGTTTTGGTCAATTTATAAATGTCTAAAATCTGGCACTTGAAATATCAAAAGCAAGCACACTAATGGAGATTTTTGTACAAATGCAAACACATTAAGACAGCAGGAAAGCAGAGTTTGAGTCAGTTTGTTGCACGGAAGACATCATTTTCCTGAAAACAGATGGTGTGTTAAGTTCAGAAAACAAATGGTGTGTTTAGTTCACCTGCCATCACAGTGACTGGACAGACAGATAAAGACAGAATTATTGCTAAGAGTTTCACTTTACGTGTTAATGATAGAAAGGAAATTTACTGTGTTACCATCGAGAAACGTAGGTTTTTAGAGCTTTTATTTTCCTAAAAGAAACGGCTACATAAAACAGTAATGTGCATTCATGCTTTCAGTAGTATTTATTTTATTAGGTAGCAAAATAAATCGTAAAAACAAAAATAATCTGTATTTCATTTTATTCATAAATCTTTCAATTTGGGAAAAAATCTTTTTCTGGAGACACAAAAGTCAAATATTTGAACTTTTTCTTTCTCAGCCACACAATTTAAGAAAGGCTAAAGAATCATTTTCCTGGTCATATGCTGTTTTGTTCTCTATCCAGCTGGAAGCAAAATATCTTGGGAGGAGATAAGATGTCAAAATATGTGCCATGGTTGAGGAAAATGCATAGAGTAGTGGTGGCTTTCCCTGGCTTTTTTTGAACATGGTGTTCAATGTATACAAGTTAGCAGGTTTATTTATTGTCCTTCTTTATTTTTAGCCCTTAAGGATTGAAATAAGATATTCAAGTTTATTTCTTGCTATTGCTATTTTAAAATGAAATATTTCTAAATTTCTTCAGGATATTTTGTCTCACTTTTTTTGTTTTATTTAATAAAAATCCTTGAACCTGAAGTATTTAGAAAAGTATTAGTGTGTACCTGCTCATAATAACACATATGTGTGTACACACACACAGTAAACTGGGAGACGAAAGAGTGTTGTTCAACCTATGTCTTGGGCCATAGTTTGGAGGTTATTGTACCAGAGCCTTGCAAAGGTTAAGCTATACTTCAGGTAATACAATTTAACTTTATTTAAAATCCAGGAGATAAAGCTGGAACAGATGAACTTTTGCCTGCCTCCAATATAAAACAACAATAACAACAAAAACACATATATATAGTTACATAGTTATCAATAACATTTTTTCATGTATCACTCTGTTGAGTATAAATTTGCTTTCTTATATTATTGAGGCCACCAGTCTTTTCAGAGAGGCATTCTAAGGTGTAATATTCATTAATCAGTATCTTTCTAAGGGATTTAAAGATTAATTGGAGCTAGCTCTCTAACTAAAGAAATAAATCTCAAGTTTCAAGGAACGATGACAGATGCTCAGTATAATCTATTTTGACAGAGAGTTCTCCTGAGAATCTTTCAAATTCAAATTCTTTTATGTGGAGAGTTAGTTATCTTTCTTGTGTACAATGCCAACAAAGAAGTCATTATCCAATATATTTCTCTTCCATAGTTTCTGCTTTTTCTCCCCCAGTTTCATTATCTATGTAGAAGATTTTCAAATGTAAGGGCAAAACAGACATTTAAAATTTAAGCAATAAGATATAGATGCCCTGAGATCAACCCCATAGGAGCCAGTTGCTTAGGACAGCTATTCAGGAAACTAGGGGAAAAATGAACCCTGAGATCAAATATATGTGGGAAAATTGGGGGGTTTAAGAAGCTATTTTTATTTCCTATAGTAATACTCGTCATTTTTGTGATAAAGAGTCTTTTGAATTTATAATACGTCTAATACTCTACCTTTTCCTTCTCCCACAGAATGCCTATCAACATGCCGAGAACATTTATCAGGGTTCTCATGAGTTCCATGGCTACTGGTAATATAGAGTCTTCTCTGTTGTTCTCTGTTGAGGAAAAAATTTACCTAATCTCAGAACCCAATTATTTTCACCAGCCACAAACCTATAAGTGCTTAGATAAAGTTCCATTATATTCCTCTATTACCTGCCAGGTCATTATGCTCAACGTTCTGAGAGAGATAATAAAATTAGTTTAATTCATCCATGACTCAAGAACATTTCTAGTCTGTGTTTTGTTAGCTGTAGTGTTTAAGTAGGCAAGTACAAGTATTAAGGCAATTTCAGTAAATATGAATTTTCAACATATATAGCATCTGGTATTTAGGCATGAACAGATGGCTCAAGTGCAGATGTTTTTAGATATTGGCTACTATTTCATTGTAGATCATTAATCATGGTTACATCCAAAAGTTCTTAAGCTAAAGAAGATGGATGTAAAGGTCTTTAATAGTAAGTTAAAAAACAAACAAAACAAACAGAGAAACCCAACAATTAAATCTCCATTATTTAACTAGCTAGTTTTCACTAGTTTGATTCACTATAATTCACTATATGATTATACTCAAAAGGGGAATAAGGGACAAATTAGCAAATCAAACATATCCTTTAAAAAGATGAGTATATTCATAATAAACATAACTAATATTTATTATGTGTGCCAGTCACTCCTCTAAGTTATAGATATAGATAATATATACATATATATGCTAGAGTTTGCTGTGTTATAAAGATACTGTGTAATGTGACTTCCAAAAAAAGGCTTTTAAGTCATAATTTGTATGTTTCATTACATGACTGCATGACTGCCGTTGTAGAGACACGAACAAAAGATGGATGGATAGCAGAGATGTTCTGAGGGTAGACAGACAGTGACTTAAGAATGTCTTAAAGTTCTATTAAGACCTTCAGTCTTACAAGTGATTCACACATGATTTATATAATGTGACATTATTATTCAGTTTTCATAGTATCCTGATGATCTCAATGCTGCTCCCATCCCTCACATTTCTAACCATTATAACCTAAAATATCTTAATGACAGTTTAAGGATCTGGGAACATCAAATCTTTGGCATTCATAAGGTAAACTTCCAAAACCTTTTATGAATAAGAAGACAATGAGAACATTGTAGAAATCATGTTTGCTGGTTAAGTGCTATTACCTCCTTAGCCTTTCCTTCGCTTTCATTATGAGCACGGGTATTTGTATGAACTTATACCTGCCACATGGGAAAAGTTCAAGAAGGTTTCATTGATTTTAGGACCAGCTGACTAAACTCTCAGTAAGTTTATGCATGCATTACTAATTTCACAGACTTTGGAAGTACACAGTGGTGAAATCATGAATTTGGGGGGTGTTGGGAAGAAGGGTCTCAAGCATGGGTTGCATAAGATGGCAAATTGGAGCCACCAGTCCAAAACAAGGGCACACACAAGTTTTCTTTAGATTTCATAGCTTAAAAAAGCATTAATTGGGAGGTTTCGAATAAAAAAATCTAGATTTCTGCCTTCTCAGGAAAAACCAAGAGATCTGGACACATGGGTATGCTTGTCCATAGTTGGAAATAAGTAACCTTTGCCCTCTTTAGAATGCTTTCCAGGTCAGAAGACTTTGGAAGAGTGTCATGCTCAGGAGAGGACATGGAAGCTCTGCCCCCTTTCCCCATA
Organism: Balaenoptera ricei; assembly: GCF_028023285.1. Taxonomy (NCBI): domain Eukaryota; kingdom Metazoa; phylum Chordata; class Mammalia; order Artiodactyla; family Balaenopteridae; genus Balaenoptera; species Balaenoptera ricei. The sequence goes on from NC_082641.1 coordinate 82,432,612, forward strand.
CCTTGCCCTGTACGTCTCTTCCATCTGGCTGTTCCTAAGTTATATCCTTTTATAATAAACCTGTGATCTAGTAAATAAAATGTTTCTCTAAGTTCTGTGAGCTTCTCTAGCAAATTAATCAAACCTACGGAAGGAGGGAATCATAGAAACCTCTGATTTATAGACAGTTGGTCAGAAGTACAGGTAGCGACCTGGACTTGGGCGTAGCACCTGAAGTCTGAGGAGGGGCTTGTGGGAATCCCCATCTATAGCTGGGCAGTCAGAAGCACAGTGACAAGATGGGCTTGTGACTGGCTTCTGACATAGGGGGAGAGGGGACAGCCTTGTAGGAACGAACCCCTAACCTGTGGGATCTGACAGTATCTCCAGTAGATAGTGTCAGAATTGAATTGAATTGTAGGACACCCTGCTGGTGTCCAAAGAATTGCTTGTAGGTGGAGGGAACCCCCTTCCCCAGTGTTGAAATTGGGTCCAGGAACCCAAAAGAGGCCCATTCTAATGACCTCTGTTAAGATCTTATATCCAAATAAGGTCACATTTTGAGGTGCTGAAGGTTAGGACCTCCACATATGAATTTTGGGGAAAATACAGGTCAACTCATGATACCTACCCACGTGCATTACACTATCAAAGATTTTCCCTCATCCTTTGTTTATTTGCGTGTGTGTGTGTGTGTGTGTGTACACTGCTTAGGCTATTTCAAGAGAGGATAAATGAGCACAAAGTCAAACCAGGACAGACAATATGGTCCTAACATAGACAATATCGTCCTTAACAGTTGCTTTTAAGAAACCACCACCCTGAAATTTGTCTAAAAAAAAAAATCTCTGAAATCTTACAAAACGCATTAGACCAGAAGGCAACAGAAATCTCTATGGGAGCATAATTCTGTTTGATTATATCATTAGATTTTACCAAAGACAGAATTAGAAACAAAAATCTCTCACTTTCTATTCTGGCAGTGACTAAGCATACTATCATATATAACAAAGGCAAACGCCCTACTAATTCCATATATTATACATAGTCATCCCAAACCAAAAGCGAGGTTTGTCTTCCTATTTCCTCATAATAAAAATTCATTTCCATCTGTGCCCCAGCAAGGCAGAGCTTTCACTGTTTTATGCTAAATTTTGACAGCACTTATACCAGGGATCAATGGATAAAATAACACAGTGCCATATGATTATCATATATTTCACAAATAGAAATAACAATTTCAGTGCATTGGAAAGGAAGAACACTTGAAAACAAATGCAGGAAAGGAAACATACATATGCAAAAATATTGGATACTACTGTATTTAAAATATTCAGCACATCTGATATTAATCTTCCTCTGCTATGCAAAAAAATTATATTAGCTACTGAAGAATTAGGAAAAAATAGAATCAGAATCCAGAGGGATATTGTAATATTCCATAAATATTCAGACCAGCTAGGCCAGTTTCACGGACTTTGGGAAAAGCAAAACTTTATGTCTACTGTGAGTTTGGTGCTATTCTCCTGATAACTGACCGATTAACGGGGTGAGTTAAATAAAAGTGCAAACAACAGAACATATAATCCACTTTTAATCCTGAGGCCAGGGCTTCTATATGCTAAAACTTCCAGGAAACTTGGTAAAGAATCAATAATATAATAGCTCCCTGCTCCCAAAGTGTCTGAGCTATTATAAAAGACAGACTCCAGGATCATGGAAATGTCTTTAGCGTAGTTCCTACTAGAGATAAATGTTTTATACTGAGTAAAATAAGCTATATTCTACTGGTAAATAAAACTCCATGAGAAACCTTGACTTATGAATTTTGTTTTCAATTTTGGAAAGCAAGTGTGCTGACAGAAATAACTGATAGAAAGTCTATTAAAAAAAAAAAAAAGAAGCAACATGCATATAGTACTTTTCCAGCTACCAGAATTTCAAGTCAGATTTTTTATGCCTTTCAAGACGCTTATAATATTAATAATAAATTAATGATAATATCTTTAATCCTTAAAATTACTTAAATGTGTATCCTGATCTTTTGTGCACACAGAATGGCATGCTGAATGTGTTTTGCAGTATGCAATTTTGCAGGTGCAAGTTCATTGGGAATTTTTGCTAGCAAAACAAAAATCACAACATCATGGTGCTACAAACACCCTCAAATTTAAAACTGCTTAATTTGGACTTTTTTTTTCTTTTCCAGAATCATCTGGGAAGGTTATACACCTCATTTGTAAAGAAGTTTCATAATTACATTTGTATTCCTTCCTTTTTTCCTGTGACAAAGATTCTCTCAACCAGAATCTAATCATCCTCTTCTGAGCTCTTTGCAATGAGGTCTCAACTTTTAGACTTCTGTGTTCACCCCTCTATTGCCCAGTTTTATTAACAGAAATTCTGCTATGTCAGTTTAGCCAGAATCCCCTACCCTGGATATCTGACCACCCTTGATATCTGACCAGATTCCTCATCCTCCACCACCCCCTAGATGATAGTTGATCACCCTGCCCTGCCTTCAGCAAGAATCCTTTTTTATCTCTTTTGCCAGAATCCTCCCCTTGCCCTTGATATTTCCTCTTAATTAATTTTCTATCCACTGCACACTCCAACCCCACTCCCAGCCCCTTGGCTATAAGTTCGCACTCTTCCTTGCTGTATTCAAAGTTGAGCCCAATCTCTCTCCCTCACTGCAAAACCCCATTACAATGGCCCCTACACCTATCCTGATAGTCCCCTGAATAAAGTATGCCTCTAACAAGTGTCATGAATAAATTTTTCCTTTAACAGCCCTTCTTTCCTTCCTTCCTTCCTCCAATCTAGTCTTCATTCAATCTTTCCTTTCTTCCCATCTTTTTCTTTTCCTTTCTTTTTGTCTCTCTTGTCATTAAAATAAGTGTGTATTAAAGGTTAATTTTCCACATAGTAACTATGGGTTACTATGTGAGACTTTTTTTCTGTGTCCTTTTTTTGGGGGGCGGGAGGAGTGAGGGCTAAACATTTAAAAATTGATGTAGTAGATTTACCAGATCATGGAACTACTGACAGAGGAAGTCACATTAGGGAGATGGTTTGTACTAGTATTAAGGGGCCAGAATCTGATTAATGTATTCTAAAATATCTTATTCCAGAGAAGGAGTACCTGTAAATTCATAAGTTGATTCCCATCCAATATGACAAGACAATAAATGTAAAATTTGTCATTTATTTGTGTACAATTTAATCTAATTTCAAGGTTAAATGCTTTTCTAGAAAATTAAATTAAATAACATTTATCAAAACGTACAAATGCTCTCCTGTGAAATTATAATATCTTGGAAACTTAAAGAGGAAAAGGATTTCAGGAGTCATCAATCCAGCCAGAACTCCACATGAAACAAGAAGAAAAGCATTTTATGTATTCATAAACCAATTACTATTTGATGTGCAAGATACAAGGTATAAGGTGTGGTATAAATATGAAACCATGTAATTACACAGAAGTCCTCTATCACATTGTATAAGTGGGGACAGTGAAAGAAAAACACAATGAAGGTTATTTCCAGCATAAGGCAATTTATGACAATTACCAAATAATAATAGGGACAGTAAGTACTGCAGAATTCAAAGGAAGAGGAGGTCTCTGTGGGTCAAGCTGTCAGGCAAACAGAGGTAGGGCTCGAGTTAGAATTTTAAGAATTGCTAAGATTTTGTTCATAATTTAAGTCAAAATATATTTTAGGTAAATTAAGAATATTCTTACATTCTACTGTAAGCTATAAAATAGCAAATTACCTGTTGCCTCCATCACCACCTTCAGTATATTTGCATGTGCAAAATGGTATATGTGACACAATAAGAAATATACAGGGGCTTCCCTGGTGGCGCAGTGGTTGAGAATCTGCCTGCCAATGCAGGGGACACGGGTTCGAGCCCTGATCTGGGAAGATCCCACATGCCACGGAGCAACTGAGCCCGTGAGCCACAACTACTGAGCCTACGCGTCTGGAGCCTGTGCTCCGCAACAAGAGAGGCCGCGATAGTGAGAGGCCCGCGCACCGCGATGAAGAGTGGCCCCCGCTCACTGCAACTAGAGAAAGTCCTCGCACAGAAACGAAGACCCAACACAGCCAAAAATGAAAATAAATAAATAAATAAATTTATAAGCGTTCTTTAAAAAAAAAAAGAAATATACATATATATTGGCCTCTGCCCCCAGTTTCTGGCATAGAGCCCTTGAAGCCTCCGTAAATGACTAAGTGATAAGAGCACTGAGCACCTTTTGTTCTAATGAGGTGACTCTGGGTGGGCTCCGGGATGGCGGCTGGTCACCGGAAAGACAAAAGCCATGATTAGAAGCTTGAAATTTTCTCTAGATTGAGGAGAGGCGCTAGAAATAGAGTTAATGATCGATCATGTCTGTGTGATAAATCCTCCATAAAAATCCCAATAGTATGGGATTCAGAGAGCTTCCAGGTTGCTGAATATATCCACATACTGGGAGGGTGATACACCCCAACTTCATGGAGACAGAAGCTGCCAGGCTTGGGACCCTGCCAGACTTCACCCTTTGTATCTCTTCATCTCACTGGTCCTTTGTATCTTTTATCACATCTCTTAATAAGCTAGTAAACATAAGTCAGTACTTCCCTGAGTTCTGTGAGCTGTTCTAGATAATCAGATCTAAGGGGTAGGAGGTCATGGGAACCTCTGATCTGTAGCAAAGTCAGACAGAAGTTGTGGGCAATCTGGGGACCTACAGCTTGCAGTTGACATCTGAAGTGGGGGGCAGTCTCCTGAGACCAAGCCCTTAACCTGTGGGGTCTGATGCTCTCTCTAAGTAGACAGTGTCAGGATTGGGTTAAACTGCAAGACAGCCAGCTAATGTCTCAGAATTGCCTGGTGTGAGGAAAAAATCCACACATCTCAAGTCAGAAGTGTTGTGAGTGTGGTAGTAGTGAGACAGTAAGAGAAACGCATGGAAGGAGAGTGGGGTTGTCCAGCTCAGCATACAAATTAGGGGTATCGTCTCTTATTCAGACCCTCCCCCAAAGCCAAACAAACTAAAACAAAAGTATTTTGCTCTCATATGTCCATAATCTCTATTGTCTTTCTTATCTCAATAAATTGCTCTCTCAAAGCAATCTAGAGTGTCTAGGCTTTGTCACACTTTTTCTGTGACAAATGTGTACTGTATTCATATAGGGTTTATTTATGATTATGCTTTAGGTTGGCTCAAGGTAGATTACATGATAAGAAAATGAAGCTTTGTAGTATTAAAAATGTGCTGAATTATTTTTATAGAATACTTATAAATTTTTATCTTATTTATTTCAGAGGATTCCTCTAACCTGTGATACTTTTATTTCTTTAAATAACCTTTTAAGCATGAGTATGATTTTCTGTAAGATACTCTTTCTTTCATGATGCCTTTATAAGAATAGAATACATCACTAGACAAAAATGTACTTCCATATAGCAGACAAGTATTTTATCATATGGACTGACATTTATAGTTTCCTGTCACCATGAAAAATCTACATTGGACAGGCATTAAATAAATAGCTGATGGAGAAAACTGAATATCCCTCTTTCAAAATAAAAACTCATCAAGGAGGTGAAAAAAGTTGCTCTTTTCCAGTAACTACTTATTTATCTGTTGGATATTTCACATATATCCCCACAAACCATGCCACCTGGGTGTCAACATAAGTAAAAGAGTTTTCTAAAATATACTAGGAATAAATAGTGGTGGTTACAATTTGAAGCTCATATGTGCTAAATGGCACTATCATATTGCTTTGGCTCCACATGTTGATTTCTTTCAGTTCTGTAACCAGAGATCCAAACTTTCATCTCCAATCTCTCATATCACTCCCATTTACCTCGCCACATTTCACCTTGAAGCCAAATTTAATAACTGAGCTTTAAAACTGAAAGCTGGGGCAGGCCTTACCTTTAGCAACATGAATAATGTCATTCTCAAAACAAGAAAATGCCTTCAACTCAGAAAGCAAGATTAAACTATATATTTACTCTGGGTTCTGGGCATAGAAAAAGTCAATGGGCTATTTCAAATCATCTTTATTAGCCATGCTATAAAGATGTAATCTAGTACCATGTATTGTTGATGTCTTTCTTTATTGCTTTCTTTTCATCCTGTGATCAATAACAGTATTATGAAATTCCCTGGCAGTTACTTGGTCATCTTGTAGCCCTATGGGATGACATAGAAAACTCAAGAAGATATGTAATCGAAACATTATATATCAGGATGTATCCTTTAGATGCTGAGCTAATACAGTACTCTTCTTGATTTATGAATGACATAAAAGTCATTGAAAGAGGAATAGCAAATATGCACTCAGAGTATATTTCCACAGCTTTTCTTTTCCCCTGGCTCATCATTTTATTACTGAACTGGATGGCAAAGACTAAATAGCCTTTGATTCTGCATCAGCAATTCTATAGCTACTTAAAATACATGTTGCCCTGCTCTTATTTTATTTTTGATCATAACCCTTTTTAGGTTCTGAAATAAATTTGAGGTTTTCTCACTGGTGATCATTCAAAGGAGCTGAATCTTCCTGGAAGAAGAGAGTGCTCTAGAAACATGAGGGTCAAATCACAGAGTCCACAGATAAGCAAGAGTTTCCTGAGTCAGTCATAATTTATTATTTGAAAAGTATAGTATCTTATTAAGACTCTCTTGGTTACATATTAGAGAAACATACTAAAGCTGATTTAAACTAAAACCATGGGAGTTACTAGGTGAACTGAGAAGTATCTTCTGGAATACAAGGAAAGAGACGAATCATTCCTCAGATAGACTGAATCTAGATGGAAAGTAATCAGAAATATTAGATGCACTTTCTCTCTGCTTTTTGGCTTTTTTCTTTCTTTTTGCACACTGACTTCTGCTTCTTGGTGATCTTAGCCAAATTTTACCACTACACCACTCCTGAATTTACATACCTCAGTTCCAAACATGCATAGAGACCAACTGGCTTGCTCTGAATCCTGTTCTTAAATGCCATCATGTAAATGCTCTCTATTATGACTATGTTCGCCTTTTCAAATTCATCCGGTTTAACTTATCTGAAGGCATTATTTAACTTTTATGCTTTTATGATTATTATGATATTTTATTGATTCATATAATGTTAAATTAGTAAAACAATTGTAAAGAAAATGTGACTGAGATATTTGAACTGGTTTTAGTTTGAACAGTGTGTGTATTTAATATAGTTACATTTATTTGTATATTTATTTTTACATATATATGTAAATACTTATATATTCAGAAAAATATTTTTAAAAAGTATATCAGATGCATGATATTGGCCACGTAAATGAACTTCAAACTATGAACAAGTGGATTAAAAAAAGATAGAGGTATACTGAATTTGTTTTGATGAAAATATGAGATCATTAAGCTCTTCAGAAACGTGGTATTAAACTATACTTTGTCAACATGACATTTATTACATTGACTACTATATAACTAAAATGACATTTATCCTTGAATAAAATTCTATATATTTGAGCAAAGATACAGTCATTTCCCCAACATCAGCATAATTCATATAATTGAAGTATTAGAATTAGTATAATTATAGTATAATTAATATAATATATGTATTATAATTAATATAGTATTATAATTAAATTAATATAATTTAAATATTGATAATTAATACTTTTGGGGCCCCAACTCTTGTACACAAAGAGTGTTAGGAATTCTATTAATCCAGAAATTCTCCTGAATTAATATATTTGTTTAATAATTAATACGAGAAGTCATGAATTACAGCTGTAAAATTATAGAAAGGAAAATAAATAATATTTGGTGGTGTTTCAGCATTGACTAATTAAAATAAACATACTTAGGTTGTTCAATATAAATCTTAATGTAGAGAAAATCAGAGTTCAAGATCATTCACAATCAAAATGCTAATCATGTTACTACAGGCAATTTAATTACTGTGAAAAAAACAGAATGCATGTGTAGAAAAGTCCTGAGAATATCCTAAGCATTCACCTCTAGCTGATGTCTAGGGTCAATGCAAGCAGAAAAAGGAAGATTAAGGCAGAATTTTAAAGGGCTTGGCTAAATACTGAAGGAGTGTCCCAACAAACAGACAGTCTACAAAGACAGGGAGAATATTTTCTTATCTTTCCTTTCCTTTTTTCGTTTTTTTGCTACAGGTATTTAAGGAAATCTCTGTCAAACTTCTTTTTTGCAGTTCTTCTTTCTCTCTTGGTTCTTGGAGTCCAAGAAAATATCTGTAAAAATATCTGAACACAAGCTAAAGGAACAGATAATTCAGAGACCACACGTGACAAAGAATACAGACTTTAAAAAAATACTTTATGAAAGTTACTTAACAAAGAAACAGCAACAGCCTATAGCAACCAACAAAAACAAACACTGGAAAGAGGAAATTTCTAGAGTGACTATATTATAATATTCAAATGTCGAGTTTAAAAATATAGGAATTTGCAAAAAATGAAGAATGTATGCCCCATCCACAGAAGAAAGTAATAGAAACTGTACCTGAAGAAGAACAGGTTAAAATTGCTAGTCAGAGACTTAAAATCAACTGTCTTAAATATGTTCAAAGATCTAAGAAGACCATAAACAAGGACATATAGGCAACCAGGAGAAAAATGTATAAACAAATAGAAAATATCGACAAAGAGAAAGAAATGATAAAAGAGGCCCAAACAGAAGTTCTGTGGTTGAAATGTTTGATAACTGAAATGAAAAAGTCACTAGAGGGTTTCAACAGTACATTTGAGCATACAGTGGAAACAATCAGTGACTTGAAGATGGTCATTTGAAATTATCCAGTCTTAGAAATAGAAAGAAAAAATGAAAATAATAAATAAGAGTCAAGACGTGTGAGATACCATCAGTGAATCAACAGTAACAGAATCAGAATCCTGAAAGAAGAGGAGAGAAATAATGGCCAGAAAGAAGATTTGAAGAATTAAGGACTGAAAATATCCCAAATTTGACCAAAGATACGTATCTATTCTTTCAGGAAGCCAATGGACTTTAAAAAAGATAAACACAAAAAACCCATACAGTACTGAGGCACATTATAATCAAATTGTTAAATGTCAAGAACAAAAGGAGAATCTTGAAAGCAGGATCAGGTACAAGAAGTCTTCAATAAGATAAACAGCAGATTTCTCATCAGAAGCCATGGAGGCTAGATGAAGGTGAGATGGCATTTTTAAAGTGTTGAAAGAAAAGGGGGAAAAGAATTTGTCAAACAAGAGTTTTGCATGTGGCCAATCCATCTTTCAAAAATGAAGGATAAATTAAGACATCTCAAGATTAAAAAAAAAAAAAAGAAAGAAAGAAAGCTAAAGGAGTTATTTACAAGTAGGCCTGCTCTACAAGAAATGCTAAATAGAATCCTTCAGGCTGAAATGAAAGGATACTAGACAGTAACTTGCAACCAGATGAAGAAATAAAGAACTCTGTAAAGGTAACTATTTAGTAAATGTGAAGTCTGGTATTATTTTACTTTTGGTCTGTAACTTTTTTTTTTTTTTGGTCTGTAACTTTCTATTTCCCACATGATTTAAAAGATAAATACATAAACCAAGAGTTATACATCTATGATAATGTGAAAGTAGTGTATAAAGATGTAATTTGTTACAGTAACAATATGAGTTATGTGTGAAAGGACATGGATAAAACTTAAATGCATATTTCTAAGTGAAAGAAGACAATTTGAAAAGGTTTCTGTATGATTGCAACATTCTGGAGAAGGCAAAACTATTGAGACAGCAAAAACATAGGTATCTGCCAGGTGTTAGGGAGGATGGGGAGAAAACAGGTGGATCACAGAACATTTTTATGCAGTGGAACTATTCTGTATGATAGTATAATGGTGGATGCATGTCATTATACATTTCTCAAAAGCCATAGAATATACACCACCAAGAGAGAACCCTAATGTAAAATATGGATTTGGGGTTATAGCATTGTGTCAATGTAGGTTGATCAATTGTAAGAAATGTACCACTCTGGTGGGGGATTTTGATAGTGGAAGGAGCCTGTGCTTTCGTGAGGGCAGGGGGTATTAAGAGAAATCGCTATACCTTCTGCTCACTTTTGCTGTAAACTTAATACTGCTGTAAAATACAAAATATATTTAAAACTATGCCACATAAAGACAAAACAATGTTTTATGAAGCCAAAGTAAAACTACAGAGACAAATAACTGTTACACTTTAGTGTTTTTGTGACCTTTTTTTGGTAGCAAGGAGAGAGGGATTTTATGTAGGCAAAAGGTAGAAGAGGCGGAAAATTGGTGCAGAGCAAATGAATCCTTCTCATGGAAGGAGATGTTGGTTTATACTCAATTCAGGGCAACAAAGGCAATTGCAGGTTCTCTAGTTTCAACTCTGAAAGCCAAACATATATAACCTATTGTGAGAGAAATGAAACAATCTTGTCTCTCATTGCTGTCAGCCTTCTTTCATAAAACCAACATCAAGTTGAAATCAGAAGTATACTAGGTTGGAAGATTTTGAGAATAGGACCCTTCTTCCATAGCAAGACGAAAGGCATTGTTTCTACTGAGTTTACCTTGGGAACAGCATATTCTCAATAAGCACCGCAGTGGCATGTACCTTGTCCTTGTACCCCAAAATTCAATCATTTCTGAGAGGCCACCAAGTCAGAGATAAATTCTTCTGTCAAACATCATGTCAGAGTGGTGGGATTTGAAGATATAACCTTCGTTGTTTTCCCAGTGAATTCTTTCCTAGATTCAAGTGCCTACTGGGTCATTATAACAGCAGTATGCTTAAGGAAATGTAGAAATACATAATTAAGGAAAAAGCTGACAGTTATCTTTCTCTTAGATTTACACAGCTGTTTTTTGGAGTAGCGGTGGACCTCATGCATCAATTTACAGTTGATTTCAATCAACATTGATTGCCCAGTCTGGACCATTAAGTGCATAAGCTGATTTCAGAGAAATGAAATATGATGGATGTAGAAATCAGTGCAGGGAAGCTAAAGAACAACAGGAAGAAATCAAGGGTCCTGAAGTAAATAAACCCATTTACAACTGTCTGCTAATTAGCTTTTTTCTTTCTTTTAAGTTGAGCAGTTTTGTTGAATCTGAAATGCAGTGCATCCTAAGAACTATGTAATGGTAAATAAATTCATTCTGGTAGCATTCCCCAAGTTAATGACAGATCTACATACACAGGGACGCGGGAAAAGTGGGTACTTCTGAAATGCCTCAAATACATAAAGCTGGATTTGAGGGGAGGGGGCACCTAGAGATTTGGGGGCTAATGAAATTTTTTATACTTCAGAATAATCTTTTCATTTTCCTCATAACCTGAAATCTGAATGTCCTTTTTAAAGCCAGTCAAGTTTCCTTCCTACTTATACACTTACTGTTTTCTTCAAAGAACAAGGTGCAACTTAAACCCATCATCCTTTTATTAACAATCAATAACAGCAAAAATAGAAAATGAAAGGCATTAGGAGTTTGGAACTTCTTAAGTAACTGTCCTCTGAAATTATATCCACACAAGTTATTCTGGTTACCTTGTATATTTTGCCCTATTTCCAAACAAGCTTAAAACAGCAATGGCGGGAAAAAATGAGAGTCTACAAATTATGTAAACGGCAGGAAAGAAAGGGAGAAACACTGATATTAAAAAAGGGAAACTGTTTAGATAGCAAGCCTCATATTTCCAACTGAACAAGAAACTAACTAGTATTTTAACATATACAAGAAGTAGAAGATCCATTTCTTTTTCTTCTTTTTTTTCTTCCATCAAAGAGCTTACAAACTATTTAATGGTTTACAAGAAGCCATTTCAGTACTTTTATTCCTATGTGTTACAGGCTCTATGGCCTTCTGGATATTTCCTTCACTTCATTAGAAAAGATAGTGATTCTTTATTTCCATGCTAATATTGTGTTTTTAATACTTTGTTTATATTCTTCAGATCAATGAATGTTCTTAGCCTTTGATTCCTTATTTATGTAATATAGAGCATATGTATTTAACTAAAGCCATAATTTTAATATTTATGTTGCATAATTATAACACAGTTTTAGTTTAATGAACCATAAAATCTTGAACAGCAAAAGGTATACGCATATTTTTGCAAAATATATTTGTGACTCTTCATTGAACATTCAAAATATGGATTCAAAAACTGCAGTGGGATTGCAGCTCTACTGAAATAAACTCAGATATATGCAGAAAAAGAACATTTTCTTTTCTCCAGAATTGAGCTGATCTCTTTTATAAGCCATCACAGTGCTCTGTAGTGGAGAAATATGTCCTTGCTGTTTTAAATAATCTTTTTATTTGAAATATTCTTCTTTCCATGTAAACAATTCTTTTGGATAACTGGTTATGTAGTCAATTTCTCAAGTTCTATCCTTTCCATTTCTCCAAAATGGCAGATAGGTATATGACGTGAATCACGTGACTAGTGATTGGTACTGACCATTGCCTGGGAACTTAAGTGGAGGGGATGCCAGTCTAAGCACCTACACCTGGCCTCTCCACATTGACATGACTTCCTTAAAACTTCATGGCTGAGTAAAAAGTTTATTCCAAGAGGGAGAGGATAAGGCAGAAGTGGCTTTGTCTTTTTGAAGGCAGCTTTGAAATTCACAAATCATCATTTCCATGACATTGACTAATTAGAAGCAAGTCATTAAGACCAGGTCATATTCAAAAGGAGGGAAATTAGAATCCACCTTTTGATGGGAAGAAGTGCCAATGAGTTTGCAGACATGTTTTTTAATTACCATAATCTGCGAACTACTTATATATTCTTCTCACATGTAAAATACACTTCCCTCTCCCATGACCCTAAGAAAGTCTCATATACTATGGAATCATGTTCAGCTTAAAGTTCACCATTTCATTATCTAAATTAGGTCCAGATGTGGAGGAGTCTTTTTCAGGTACAGTTCCTCCACTATAGCCATTCCCGGACAATTCCCCTGTACCTGAAGACCTGTGAGCTATAAAGACAAACTATCTATTCATCCTCCACTCAACACACATAACACATCATGTTGATATTGGCCTAGGATGACATCTCACTCAAAAAGGGAAGGAAGTGAGGCACACAAAAATCACACGTATTAGCAAACTGAAATCCAGCGAAGACCATGCTGCCAACTTCTTGATTAGTGGATTAATCCTACGGCCTGGGCATGATTCTGGATGGCTCTGGGATCCACCTTTAAGGTTGTTGATTCTACTATCTGAATTCGCATTTCTTTTCCATTAAGTGGTTGGTATTTGCAGCTGGACAGTTTTCTCAGCATGTTCCTTTGCCCATACTAGTTTAAAGGTCTAATAGACTCTATTTTGTTCTGCCTCTGTCCCTCTTAGTCCAAGCTGGCAATATTTCTGCAAATATATTCTCTTAAGGTTTTTGCAGGTTTTCCATGAGTATTAATAGTATTTGTTCCACTAGACAAAAGCCACACTCACAAATCTCATCAAGATAAGTCCATCTCTACTGTTAAAATATAAACTGAGGCACATTAAAATGTTGAAGAGTTTATTTGACCAAACAGGAATTTGAATTGGGAAGCACCAAAGGGAAAGTGGTTAGGAGCGCTCCACTGACAGGAGTTAGGGGAAAGATTTTTATAGAAAAGATGTAGAACAAAGCAAGGAAGTTATTTGATTGATTACAGCTTAAGCAGTTGCCTTATTTGAGAAAACCTGTGATTGGTTGTTCTTAATTTTCACTTTCTTGGATTTGAGCAGATCTTCTCAGGCCTAGGTTTTGGTTTGCTTACTGGGGCTACCAAGGCATTAGAGCCACCTCAGTCTAATGGCCTCCACGTTTAATTACTTTAACACTGCTTTCCAGTAAGGTTGTGAGGAGAAAGTCCTCAGGATTTTGAGAGTTTCTATTATTTAATAACGAGGATCAGTGGGGTGTGATATTAAGATGTTTAGAGGAAGTGTTTTCTGTTTGAAGTACCAATACATATTTCTGTGGTTGTAACAAAGGGTTTTATAGTCACGGCTTTAGTCTTTGAGACTGTATTTTCCTGACAATGCCCTGAATTTGATCTCAGCTCAGAAAATATTTTTAATTTTTCAGAGTCATTTGCTAATAGTAGAGTGTGTGGATAACAAATGGCTTTATTGTCAAACCCTGAAAGTTCTGGTTCATTTATGCTAAAAAAATCTGTGTTTTGTTTTTTTTTTAAATCCTATCTCTCTTGTTTCATATTTTAAAATGAGCAACCAGAAGAAGCCAGATGGCAACTTTAACACTCTGTCTGGAATATTCTTAATTAGATCATCAAGTTCATTTTTTCTATTTTTCATGTTAACAAAGGTGACAATATCGTTCGACTTTCCACCTTCCAATAACATTTTTCTCGTATCCCTTTCGTCTCCCACCAACACCCTCCTGAAGCACCAATAAGCTTCCACTAACAGTCTCTTTAGGCTCTTCAGGCTCTCACCAACGCTCTCCTCAATGTCCTTCCAGTTTCTCCCACCACCTGGGCTTAAGCCACTCTAACCTGTTCTCGGTGTTTTACTGTAGTAACACCACTCCTGGTACCCAAATCTATTTTAGCTATGCATTGCTTTAAGACAAACCAGTGCAATATTTAGTGTTCAGAACAAAACCTTTTTTTTTTTTTGCTCACAAATATGTAATTCGGGTAGGGCTTTGAGGGTACAACTTATTTTTGTCTCACTTGGCATTAGGTGGAGATTATTGGATGCTAGAAGCTGGATGCTGGCATGATCTGAAAGCTGATTCAATCACATATCTCCTGGTTGATGTTGGCTGTAAGTTGTTAACTAAGATAGTGCTATTGGGTAATCTGACTTGTGCCTCACCACGTGTCTTGGTCACCTCACAATATGATGGTTGGGTTGCCAAGAAGAACATCCCAAGAGAAAGAATCAGACTCTTTCTAACCTAGCATCAAAAGTCAAGCAGTTTCTTTAATATTAAGTCTATTTATTAGCAGAGGTTCACAAAAGTTGGCCTATATATAAGTGGAAGAGAATTAGTCTCCACTATTTGATGGACAAGTACGAAGCAGTTTGCAGGCATGTTTTAAAATGAAACTCCTAATCTTGACCATAGCATACTTCTCTCTTTTATACTTCTAATCCTGGTTCATGGTATCCTAAGCAGCATAAAGCATTTAGAAAATATCTGTCCATTAAACCTCACTTTTGAAACTCTTCAAATCTCTCTTTTTTGCAATTAAATTTAAAGCTTGACCCATTCTCTCTTTTTATATTTGTTATAAAAAAATAAGCACAGCACATCCCCTCAGGAAGATTAGCAGATGGTGCTCAGAGAGACGATCATTTAAAAGAAATGGAAAGGATAAATATACATTAATATATTTTAATATATATTGCTCCTGTCAACAATCCAAGCATAATCCTCAAAAACATGACAGAGAGAAAAAAAGCAGGGATAGATGATTGAATGTCACGATCTGTGGATGGGTGTTTTCCTGGGCTCTGTAGTTTCCAGACAGTTGGGATACTAGTTTGAATCACAGAGACTGATTTTATGATCCTCTTTTAAGATACTGTAGAAATGACAGTGTGAGATAGGTAAATGGATAGATATGTAGATCTGTGAAACCCAAGAGTAAGTTCAAAAATAGGCCAATGCAATATAAGGGTGTCACTACAATTTTATTGAGGAAGGAAAGTCTTTGCAACAAATGTTGCTGGAACAATTGGATTGCCATATTGCATAAATGAACTTTGATCTCCCTCCTCAAGTCACACACATACACACAGAGACACAAACACATGAACACAATGATGGCAGGTAGAATATAGATCTACACGTAAAAGCTAAAATCATTAAGTCCTCTTAAAAATACTACGTCTTACGTGAAATAGTAAAAACATTAACCATAAAAAATTAGATTTTATTAACATTAAAAACAACTTGTCATTAAAAGACAACAATGGTAAAATAAAAAGTTAAACCACATTTATAGTCCATATGTCAGACAATGAACTTGTACTCAGAATGTATAAAGAAAGCCTACAAATCTGTAATAAAACGAAATACAAACACATTAGTTTAAAACATGAGCAAATAATTTGAACAGACCTTTCATACAAGGAACAAACACACACAAAAAACTCATGCTAAAACTCATGATAGCTGCATTAATTGTAATGAAAATGTAAATTAAAACTATGGTTAACTTCCAAGTTATATTAAAAAGAACGATAAGGATGGAGTGCTATCTGAATTCTCATACATCGCTTGTGTGAGTGTAATAAGCACAGCCTCTTCATAAAATTTTGGCAATTTCTAATAAACACTGTGCCTATTGTATAACCCAAATTTCATTCCTAGGTATTTACCTAAAAAAAATGAACAAGTGCATAAGAATTTATGCAAGACTCTTTAGAGCAACTTTAATAACTTCCAAATAATGGAAAAGAATAAATATCCATCAACGAAAGAATGGATAATCAAAATATGATAGATTTCTCTAAAAGAATATTCTTCAGCAATAAAAAAAGAAGAAAATATCTGTGAATGCAACAACCTGGATGAATCTTAAAAGCTTCCTGCTGATTGAAAGATGTCAGATAGAAAAGAGTACATATTGTATAATTTCATTTATATGATGTTCCAAAGCAGGCAAAACTAAGTTATAGTCTTAAAGTTCGTAAGAGTAGTTGTTTGTGGTGACAGTGACTGGAGAGGTGACCCAAGGCAACTTTCTGAGAGAAAAGAAGTATTTTATTTCTTGATTTGCGTATTATTTGTATGGTTGAATCTGTTAGTGAAAAACATAGAAATATAAATATTTAATGCATATGTTTTTCTGCATGTAAATTATATCTTGTTTTTAATTGAGGTGAAATTCATATAACATGAAATTAACCATTTTAAGGTGTATAATTCAGTGGCAATATATTCACAATGTTGCACAACTACTGCTTCTACCTAATTTCAAACTTTTTCATCACCTCAAAAACAAATTACATACTCATTAAGCAGTAACTCCCGAGTCCCCATTTCACCCAGCCCTGTCAACCACCAATACGCCTTCTGTCCTATGGATTTACCTATTCTGGATATTTCACATAAATGGAATCACAGAATATATGTGGTTTTGTGTCTGACTTCTTTCACTTAGTAAAATGCTTTCCAGGTTCATCCATGTTGTAGCATGAATCAGTACTTGGTCCTTTTTTATGGCTGAATAATATCTCATTGTATGCATGATGGTTAATTTTATGTGTCCACTTGGCTGGGCCACAGTACCCAGGTATTTGGTCAAACATTATTCTATATGTTTCTGGAGGAATTTTTAAAATGAGATTGACATCTAAATCAGTAGACTTTGAGTAAAGCAGATTATCCTTTATAATGTACGTAGGCCTCATCCAACTAGTTAATGGCCTTAACAGAAAAAGACTGACTTCCCCAAGCAAGAAGAAATTCTGCCAGCAGACTGCTTTTGGACTCAAACTGCAACTCTTCCCTGGGTCTCCAGTCTGCCTGCCTACGCTGCAGATTTTGAATTTGCCAAGCCTTCACAAATTTGTGAGAAAATTCTTTAAAATAAACATCTCTCTCTCTCTCTCTCTCTCTATATATATATATATACACACACAGACACACACATATATACTATTTGTATATCCATTAACCTGCTGATGGACATTTCTGTTGTTTCTACATTTTGGGATAGCGTTGCTCTGAATACATGTGTGCATGTGTTTGTTTGAGTATCTGTTTTCAGTTATTTTGCATATATACCTAGGAGTAGACTTACTGGGCCTTATGATAATTCTACATTTAACATTGTGAGAAAACCCCAAAATGTTTTTAATAGTAGATGAAGCATTCTCACCAGCAGTATATTAGGGATCTGACTTCTCCACATCCTTACCACACTTGTTACTTTTTTAAATTACAGTCATCTTAGTGGGTGTGGAGTGATAATTTTCAACACTCTAATAACTACTTATGCTTATTGGAGCTCACTGCGATTCCATGTCAATTTGAGGACTGGCCTTCCTGCAAAAATAAAGGCCACTGGAATCTTAAGAAATTGCATTGAGGGCTTCCCTGGTGGCGCAGTGGTTGAGAATCTGCCTGTCAATGCAGGGGACACGGGTTCGAGCCCTGGTCTGGGAAGATCCCACATGCCACGGAGCAACTAAGCCCGTGAGCCACAACTACTGAGCCTGCGCGTCTGGAGCCTGTGCTCCGCAACAAGAGAGGCCGCAACAGTGAGAGGCCCGCGCACCGCGATGAAGAGTGGTCCCCGCTCACCGCAACTGGAGAAAGCCCTCGCACAGAAACGAAGACCCAACACAGCCAAAAATAAATAAATAAATAAATAAATTAAAAAAAAAAAAAAGAAATTGCATTGAATCTGTAGATCAATTGGTTAGTATTGCCATTTAACAATATTATGTCTGCCAATCCATGAATATGAAATGTCTTTCCAGGTATTTAGGAATTCTTTCAGTGATGTTTTGTAGATTTCATTTTATAACACTTTCGTTTCCTTGGGTAAATTTACTTTCAGGTATATTATTCTTTTGGATCCTATTATAAATGAAATTGTGTTCTTAATTTCCTTTTCAGGGTGTTACTTTTTGGTGAATGGAAGCAAAAATAATATTTGTGTGTTGATCTTGAACCCTGATACTTTGCTAAATTTGCTTATTAGCTCTAGTAGTTTTGTTTTGCTTTTGGTGGATTCTTTGGTATTTTCTACATGTCATCTGTGAACAGAGTTAGTTTTACTTCTTTAAATTTGGTTGCCTTTTATTTATTTTCTTGCCTAATCGTTCTGGTTTGTACCTTCCAGTACGATGTTGACTAGCAGTAGTGAGAGTGGGCTCCTTATTCGGTTCCTGATTTTGAGGGAAAATATTTCAGGATTTTAGTCTTTTACCATTAAGTGATGTCACCTGTGAGGTGTGTGCGTGTGAGAGGGTGTGTGCATGTGAGAGGGTGTGTGCGTGTGAGAGAGTGTATGCGTGTGTGTTTTCCTTTCTAAATGAACTTTATTTTTCAAAGCAGATTATTAGATTGATTAGACTCACAGCAAATTTATTAGATTCACAGCAAAACCTAGTGGAAGGTACAGTTTCCCCCTCCCTCTTAGGTGGGACAGGATGTCTGGAGTGAACCAGAGTTGAGTATTTCCCTTCCCACATGTAGAAGGCTGAGTGGGATGAATTGGGGTATTTCCTTTCTCCCATGTTGGTTAGGCTGGGGAAAAAAATCCCAGTTATGCTCTGGTAAAATGGTTTCTCCTGAGGGCAGGTCTTGTTAAGTACAGAAAGCTCTGGTGTACTTCATAATGGTTCTTTTCCCCCCTCCCTCAGCTGGAAGCACAGGTGTATCTTTCTCCAATATTATTCTGAGGACTTGGTAGAACTTTTGGAGGTAAATAAAATTGTGGGGGGCCCCAAGACGGAGTCCCCTGAAATTTTTAATTCTCAGACTTATTCACACTGAGCCTCCAGCAGGTTTCCTACCCCAGCACTGGTTCCCTTGGAGGTTCCTGCTCCTGGGTTTCTGCTCCAGTAAGCTGTAATTCTCTGTGTTCATCTGTGTGTCTCTCCAGTTTGGCAGGAAGTGGTTTTCCCTGTGACCTTACTTCTTTGATGGATCTAAGAATAGTTGTTGAGTTTTCACTTTGTTCACCTTTTTACTTGTTAAGATGGAATTACAACTTCCAAACTCTTTACCTGCCAGGCTAGAAACCTTCACCTTGTATTAGGTAGTATTTTTAACTGCTGCTTTGAAGAAAACAAAACAAAAAACTCTTGTCCTTTCTGCCCTTTTTGCACAGTGAGCAATTATTATTTTGTTTTCTAATGCTCAAGGGGATTTTTAAAAAATTTGTGAAGGCTGGTTTATTTCTCCTAACTAAAACCACTAAGTTATCTATATATCAAAATAGGCAAAACCTGTCTTTATAACAATTAAAACAATAAAATGTACACATCACCACAAAATAATTGTGTGATATAATGTAGAGTATCAAAGTTTAACTTTCATAACATTATTAATAGTAATCCTAGTTTGTATTCTGGCAGATGGTAATATACTAGTTGGTCATAAATTCATGCAACTCTTTAAAAAAATCCCATTGCTATATTCCCTTCAAATAATCACCTTGGACAGTTCCACACAGTCTGCAAAGAAATCAGTCTGGATTTCCCTTGTCATCTCAACCCCCTGCACCTCCCGCTTGGCCCTAAAAGCCCTTGTTTCTCAGTAGAGGCTGGATTTTTTCTATCCTCAGCATCCATCCTGACTCATCTCTTCTCACTGAGGCTATCCCTGTGCAGGCCCTGGCGAAATTCTACTACCCTCAAGTAGGTTACAGCCTCCTCATCATTCAAAGCACACTTTTTCCAAGAAGGTTGTTGGATCAATCAAAAGATTTAATTGCCTGTGAATATACCCTTATATTCCTAAAGTTTTATACATGGTACAATCTACTACCAAATACTAAAATAAGTTTCATTTGTATAGTATTACAGGTTTCAAATGCAATTTCTTCATGTATATCTCACAATAAATCTAGAGTTTGTTTTAGAATTTCCACCTCAGTAGATGAAGAAACTGAGGATTTGAAAAGGAAGTAACCTATTTTGGGTCACAAATCTCCTAAAATTTAAATATTCTATTTAAAAATTTTGATGATTTGACTTCTGCAGATCTTTCTTTCCTGTGACATCTTAACGTTACACACATTAGGGCTTATTTCCTGTTCAGTTAGATAAATGGATATTTCCATGGAATGTAAGAGGTAATCCATGAAAAGACTCTAGCACTTTACATATTTTCTACCACCTATCACTGGAGCTCATTCCACTACTGGCAAATACACAACTGAATAAATTATTTGTTTACTCCAGAAATCCCTTATTAAATCACATGGCAGATAACCTTCATCAATATAATTATATTTAGTTGGTAGGAATTAGTTATTAATTTAGCAATGACTTGAGAGCCTGAGCTGTAGGACATGTATGTTAAGGTAGAGGGGAATAAAGTTAGGTCAGGATTTGGGGAAAGTAATATCCAAATTGAAGTATTTTGAAAGTGGCACCTGGAAAATATCAAGTTCTGGCTGGTAGGAGAAAAATGAAAGGCATGGAAAGAAAGAATGTTGAGGATAACATATACAAATCTTAAAATTCTGCCTAGGAATAACCTGGGGTTCCATGCAGACATACAATAATATGTTTAAATTATATATTTAATATATATGATTAATATATTTATATAATTAATGGACACATTTTATATAAATTAATATTTAATTATATACCATACCTACTATATATATTTTTATAAGAATTAAAGGGACAGTGTTTACTCTGTGGTAGGACTTTTAGCCAACATTTTGAAATTAATAAGATCATGAAAAATTAGAACTGGAAGAAACTCTAAAGGGTTAATTTCTCCTTATCAATTTCCAGAGAAGGACATGAGTATGCCAAATAAAGTAAGTAAATTTTTTCAGGTCAAATGCAGGATAAGAACCAAGGAGTATTTTATTGCCATTTGCATTCTATATGCCAGCCATATTGAACTATCTTTGAACTTGCCTTGCCCTCAAATAGATGGTCCTCAATGGGGTGTTTATTTATCCTTCAATATTTAGCTCAAGTATTACCTGCAAAAGCTTTTCTGAGCCCTCTTCCTTCTGTATGAATTTAAGAGATCCTTCAACATCTAGTTTTGATAATATATACTATCTATCTACCTCTATCTCTCTATCATCTACCTATATTTATCTTATATCTATATCAATATTTGACTTTTTACTTTTCTGTTCTCCCTAGCCTAGTTGAATTCTTCAAGAAATGGGACTGTATCCCAGTTATTTTTGCATCCTTGGTGCCTCCTTCAGTGGCTAACTGATAGTGGGTGCTCAATAAACATTTGTTGGAGAAGCAATTGAATAAATACCTGCTAGAACTATCATTTAATACACTATAATGTTTGCTACTTATTATTTCTTTTAAATGACAAGGAAAATTCTTCTATAAATTATTGGACTACATCATTTCCCTCTACCTGTCATATTTTAAATATCATAATAGATACCACAATTTCTCACATTGGGCTCAATAATCTTTCTCTTGACCATCTGTTATTGAATCAATTTTATAGCTACATTTCACAGTGTATTTTTCACAGTTATTGTAGGGCTTCCATTTTTATGCCCAGTAAGGTCTCCAAAAGGGGGCATATCTATTTAGAAGGATGTATTATACTCTTCAGTTGTCATACTCCATTTCTTTATTCCAGTAGCCAAATAGCCTCCAACTCTGTATTTTGACAGCTTCAATTACACAGAATATACCTGGCTTCATCCATCGTTTTTTAGAAGCTTCTGTAAATTCAGAGCACATCAGGAGGATTAGGCCTTTTAGGTTATTTCAGCTATTTTGCATTGAACAAAAAAACACATTCATCAAATTAAATGGACATTGTCAGAGGCAACAGGAGGCTATGCCAAAAAAAATAAGACTAATTAAAATCTCATATGAAAAGAAACATTTTATAAAAGTTTGTCTTGCTCATTTACCAAGTAGGAAAGAAGATACAGATATTTTATCTCAGTGTATGACAGCTATTATAACTTTCTAATATCTCATCTGCTTTACACAACCAATTTCATTTGGCTACTCTACATTTATTTTTGGTATCTGAATAATATTCAACAATTTTTATTGTTGTAATATGCTATAAATCTACTTGAATATTGAGAAAAAATTGTAGTATAGAAATGGCATTCTCCCACTCTCATTATATGTATTCTATCTTATGAGACCATTATCTATTTCAGATTGGATTTATGTTGTTTCATCCATTCAGAGTCATGATTCTGGTTTCTATCTATCTCTTTATCCATTATTTATTAGGAAAATATGCTCATAAGTGTCTAGAATCATATACATATATCTGGATTCAATGATATAAAATATATAGTGTACACGAATGTGTTATTTGTCTTACACATAAGCATATCTTCCCCTGGGATTAGATGATGTTATGAAGACCTCTCTTTATTCCTAATTCAAAGGACAAAGTTGAACTAATTTAAATAAAAATTGCTAAGCATTACTCAGAGTAGACTGAGAAGATAGGTATTTCAGGATCAGAATTGCTAGGAATGTGTCTTGAATTGAATTTTAACAGGTGTCACAGGGAAAATTTATGTATACAAATTTGAAATTTTGAGGGTCACTGGTGTAAAGGGTAGGTCAAGTATGCAAGTAGGCAACATGATGACAGCAGAGATCAAAGCAAGTACTAGATGAGGAAAACTTGAAGTAAAGAGAAGAGTCAATATAGATATATAACTAACTCAGAAAAATATAAAAGGAACTTATTATAAATGCAAAATTCTGATTTATCCAGTGGCTTTTAAACAGCTTCTTCTATGGTGTTGGCCAACTTGGCAGGAAGGTTGCCTTAGGTAGCAAGTAGCCTTACCCCAGCTCAACATATACTCAGTTTTCTTCACGAGTCTGTTAAAGATCTTGGCCAAAGGACAGAAGAAAGAAGAGATATATGAAGGAAATGGGAAAATAATAAAAAAAATAAAGGTAAACTGAGTTGTTTAAGGTAGGTATCTGACAGCAGGGGAGAGGAGAAATCTGAGCATTACAGATGGAAAAAGATAAATCTCTATCTCTGTTTCTATTTCTGTCACTATTTGTTTGTATCAGGACTTCCCAGGTGGTGCAGTGGGTAAGACTCTGCGCTCCCAATGCAAGGGTCCCGGGTTCAATCCCTGGTCGGGGAACTAGATCCTGCATGCATGCCTCAACTAAGAAGCCTGCATGCCGCAACTAAGACCCACTGCAGCCAAAATAAACAATAAATAAATAAATAAATATTTGTTTATATCATCTATATGTAGTGGTAGAAAGCAAACAGCTGAGGGAATGAGAGAGGGTGGGTGAGAGGAGTGATTTAAATGCTCTTTATGGAGTTGATAACATGTGTTATTTGATCAGTGAGGCACTACAGGTGAGAATAATAACTAAGTTGTGAAAATTGCTTCTAGTATCATGTCAGTTTTAAAACAGAATTTTTTCTACTATATTGAAGTCTAACGCAAAGTCTGTTCAGGTTCATGCTGTGCTTATTGGACCTTCCTAGGTCTGAATTTCTAATCAATTGGGCAATAGCAAAAGTAGGTGTAACAGCACTGAGACAGTTGCCTAGCAGCTGATGGCTGGCCATCACTCTAGTACATACAGTAAAGGAGCATTAAACATTGCCTTCTCTTAACATCCTGTCAAGGTATATTTTGTTCTTTCTTTTCCTTTCTTTTCCGCTAGAATGTGTTCCTCTTACATTGTTGAGCTCTTACCCGTGTTTGGTTAAAATAATGTATTAGGGCAACCATGTTAGTATGGCAAGACCATGTCTCTGTAACATGCCCTCCATCCACAAAAACCCCCAACTCTTTTATAGGTCAGTTAACTTTTCAATGTGGCCAACAATTAATTAAGGGCAGATGTCTCAAATCAGACATCACTACTGGCTATAGCACTCTTTACCTTGTCTTGGTGTAATGGGTTAATAACATCATTTTGGGAATTGGAGCATTAATAAATTACGTGATGGAAGCTAAAATCATGTAATGTGCTTAAAGATGAACGTATTACCATAAGAAGCTACCTGTACACATACAATGTAACATATTCCTGCCTTCTCAAACTTTTATTATAAATGTGCCTTAAGAAACAAAAAACTGAGAGTGTTTAATTTTATTAATTGTGTGTTCCTATGTTTTTATGCACAACATTACCTATAATTTCTTTTCATCACTGGGTATGCTTAAGGAAGTGAGGAATAATGCAAAGTAACAACATTCATCAGAGCTGCCTGAATTTGTTAGAATTTAAATAGTGAACACGTTGGTTCATTTTAAGTTTGGAAAATTATTCAAAAATAAAATCTTATATCAAATATCATTTATATTTAGGTTATCTTACTTGAAACTGCAAAATATTACATCTGACATTTCCTATGCTGACTACCTTTTTAAAAATAATAATACCAGATAGCTGACAAATACAAGTTTTAAGATTCAACATTATTCTATACCTAAAATGCACAAACATACGTAACAACTTTACTTTTAATCTTGGGAAAAAGGGGTAACTAGGTGGTTATAACCTAACATCTCCCATTAAATTAATGGCTTTACCTAATTCTTATGCCTGCTGAATGCAGCTCATTAAGCTTTATGTTCTTTTATATTCATTACAATAGCACTTTGTGAATTTTGTGTTTTTTTTCTTTATGATCCTCCTATAAATCATTTGATAGGTGAGGAGGCTTAACCTACTTTCCCAAAGATAAAAATCTCTTCAAATAACTGGTCCAATATAATCTTGAAAACACTGTCTACTAGAGCCTAGAAGATTTGCATGGACATAAGGTAATATTTTAGTCAGCTTGGGCTGCCATAACAAAATACTATAGACTGAGTAGCTTAAACAACAGAAATTTATTTTCTCACAGTTCTGAAGACTAGAAATCTGAGATCAGGGCACCAGTATGGTTGGATTCTGATGAGAGCTCTCTTCCTGGCTTGCAAATGGCCACGGTCTAGATGTGCGCTCACATGGCCTTTCCTCTATGTGTGTATGAAAAGGCGGAGAAAGCAAACTCTCTGGTGTTTCTTTTTATAGAGACACAAATTGTGTCAGACAAGAGCTCCACCCTTATGACCTCATTTAACCAAAATCACCTCTTTAAAGCCCTAGCTCTGATACAGTCACATGGAAGAGGATAGAGCTTCAATGTATGAATTCTGGAGGGACATAATTCAGTCCATCCTAGTATGCATCATAGAATGACTGATACCACTAAGAAATCATCCTGAGGGTCCCTTTTTAGTAGTTCAATAATTAGTGACCCCATTCCATTAACTCAACAAATAGTTACTGTTCCAGGTACTGTTTCAGGGCTAGGTATAAAGTGATAAACAAAGGAGAACCGTTGCTCTTTTATATTTGTATGATACATGCTTATAAAGGAAAAGTTCTTGATATGAAAAGCTTGTGGGATGAGGAAAGGCTTTTCTGAGAACATTGAAGGTGAGACTTAGGATGAATTGAAGGATGTTCACAATGCCCTGCTGGACATTCACTCAAGAGGCTGGACCAGGGAGATTCTGAGCCAGGTTTTGCTGCTGCACAGCCTGCAGCAGCGCCACCAGCAGATGTCCTACCTGCATATCAACCTGGAGCTGCCAGAGTGCATTTGTTTGTCTGGTGTCTGCTTCTGGAGATCCCCTACGTGGCTGCCATGGATTTTGGGGGGACACAAACGTTCAATCTACAGCAGCTATCTATTTGAAACTCCATCTAACCTATATAAGAAAGAAATACTGGATTTGACATGGTTTAAATTTCCTTTTGGAGAACAGAACTCATAATCTTTGAGTAAATGATAAACACAAACTTTCAGTTGTTTAAGTTAGATAATTGCATGGGGGGGAAATGTAAAAACGCTGGAACCTTACAGTGTTTGCCCATGACCCTGAAATAAAGCAATTATTTAAAAAACATACATACAACATATGCATATATTTATATAAAATACTAATGATGTTTGATGTCTTATTTGCTTTTCTTTAACCAGATAGCAGAACAAACTGGAACTGCAAAGCAGCTATCATGAAGGGCTTCATTGGTCCCTGCAATCAGTTGCTATGTACAATGAGGGTGCTAACAGGATATATTCATAATCTAACTTTAAATCCTGGGAAGAACTGACAATTGTGAATAGAAGGAATTGAGTCCCATAAAATCTCTATTGTGTTTAACACTATTTATTTGTTCAAATGAATTGATAAAAAAATTGGATTGCTATTCACCTTTTTAAGAATAGTGGACAATTAAAAATGGTTGCAGTAAATGGTCAAGACCTCCTTTAATCTCTTTCCTCCACTCATTTGACTGTGAAGTATTGACATCTGCCCATTACTAGCCTGGGTTCTCTTTATTTTATGCACTAAATTTCAAATACCACAAATCTGTCATTCAGAGAATAAGCCTGGGATAGTGACAAAGGTTGATATTTGGAGGTAAATACAATAAAGTAGGTTAGCAAAGGATCCTTTTAGGATCCTGTGGTTCTTATTTCCACAGGAGTGAAAGGGCACTAGATCATTAATTCCAACAATAACCTGTTAGTAAATATATCTTCATTTGTTTTGTCCATTTCCAAGTTTGCTCCCGAGAGAAGAAATTAAAATTATATGATCTGAAACAGTCTGAAACAGCAGGACAATTCTCTTTTAGAAACTTTTCATTAATTTGAAGGATTCACATTGGTCTTATAATCTACTCTAGAAGTGTGGTTTCTGAAGCTCAACATTGAAAATAATGGGTCAAGTATGTTACAAGCATCAAAGAAACAAGAAAGGAAGATTTTGTCTAAACTCAGTAAATGAATTAAGAGAATGGGTTTCAAGAGATGAGTAATTTAAAGTACAATTAGTTCCACTACAATGCTTGCTTGGAAAATGGAACTTGTTCCATTGCAATTGATATCATGGGAACAGTTTAAAGCATAGGATGAATTTTATGTTTGCTTATAATTTTCTTCATGAGAAACATGAGGTGAACACAGAAAACTGCAAAAAAGCTGAACCCAACAGCATAGTAATACATAAAAATACACACATCTACCAGTTACTTCAGGGCACCACATGTGTTATGAGCCCCACCCATCCATATTTGGTGTCATACTTTCATTCTGATTTCAGATTACCCTACTTCCACCACTTCCTAATAACTCAGAAGTTTCATCTCTTCTGATGCCCATTTCCACAACTAAATTACAGTTCTTTTTTAAGGCAAAGTGACATATTTATTATAGTATTTATGTACTTCTTAAGAATTTAACATATATGAAACTGTGTTACCATTATTATTAAGTTTCTATTTTCCTCTCTGTAAACCCAGAGTATTTCAGTGCTCAATATTTCACAGCCAGTAATTTTAGGAATACATATGTAGGGTTATAGGAAAATTGACTGTATTATATTTAATTAATTAAAAACATCAACTACATTTGATAGGAAAAGAATAAATGAGGATAAATAGAGTTTATACTTATCTTAGGGTCTCTTAAGAACAAAAGATTAATTAGCATCATTAAAATTAGCCATAATATGTATTAAGTCCTTGCACTGTACACATTTGTAAGTAGAGTATGTTTAGTAAAAAAGTTGATTTATAAAAGTTTATTTTTAAAAAGTCTATAATAGACCCAGTTATCTGGTATTTATCATTCTTTTTGTTTTTACTTGTTTTTCTGAGTTAAATTTAAAATAAATGCGATATATATTAATAAAATAGTGTTTTAGAATATTTTATTTTCATAAAATTCTTTATGCATTAACACCTAACTAAATGTTCATATGCAGACGCATATGTAAGTCCATTAGATTCACAAATGTCATTGCTTCTTTTGAGCTGGTGTGATATTTGTGTTTAATATTTCTTTTTTGGGTATCAGCAGCTGCATCACCAACCATTAAAATTACTGGCTTCAGATAACAATTATTCACTATTTCTCATGATTCTGAGGATTTGCTTGGATGATTCCTCTGCTATTTTTCCTGCATTTATCAAAGGGTCAGCTGGGCTGGACAAGATTTCTGATGGCCTCACTCACTTGTCTGGCAATTGTTGCCGGTTATCAGATGGTAAGGGTTGGTTCTCCTCCATGTGGCCTGTCATGATCCAGTAGGCTAGCCAGTCTCCTTACATGATACGCAGTGCAGCATTCCAAGAGATCGAAAACAGAAGCTACAAGTCATCTTAAGGCCTAGGCCAGAAAGTATGACTTCACTTCTGCCACTTTGTATTAGAGTAAGTCAGAAGACCATTCCAGATTCAAGGGGAGTTTAGATAGACTCCACTTCTTGACGGGAGTGTGGCAAAGTCACATTGGAAAGGATCATTAGGGGAATTTTTTCACTCATATTTGAAAACAATCTACTATAAAATGTATTTTGAAATATGTTACTGGAGAAAATTGTATGAACCTTTTAAAAACAGAAACAGAAAGAAAGATTGCTATAGTTAAAAGAGGTATGAATTGAATTGGTTAATGTAAACAAAATAAAACAAAAACATAAGTAGCTGACCCAAACTGGAATTCATACAAACTATAAGTTTGTATGCAAGAAGTTCCCAACATATTGGGATATCGGAACAAGTACAGAATGGTGTAAACAAATAGATGACATAATTTTGGTAGAGTGATGGAAGTTTCTCATCTGGGATAGTATAAAATGAATTTTGCAAAATTTCAGTTGTCTTAATATGTGAATTTATTGACTTGTGAGAAAAAGTCTAACAGCGGTACAAATTTCAGACAGTTTCAATCAGGACTTCTGTGTCTTTTTTTCCTAATTATTTCAGTTTTCCCTCTTTTATATATTAATTTTAACATGAGATTGGCTTCCCTTATGGTCACAAAAGGATGTTCATAACAATCAGAACTGTATGGTTCTTGTATACATTTGGTGAGCATCTTAATCAACTTGGGCTAGTATAATAAAATACCATAGACTGGGTAGCTTAAACAACAGACATTTATTTATCACAATTCTGGAGTCTGGGAAGCCCAGACCAAGGTGCTGGCAGAATAGGTTCATGCAAGAGCCCTCTTTCTGTACTGAAGATGGCAGCCACCTCACTGTGTGTTCACATAATTTTCTTTGTGTGCATCTAGAAAAAGAGAGTTCTCCTATCTCTTCCCCTTATGAGAGCACCAGATCTTATCATAATGGCACTATGCACATGACCTCATCTACACTTAATTGCTTCCCAAAGGCCCCACCTCCAAATCCCATCATATTGTGGGTTAGACTGACAACAAAATTAAACTTTACAAATATCATGCAGCTCAGATGCAGAATTTTAAAATATCCATAATTTTTCTACTCCACAATTATATTTACTATAATACTTACATAAATACACACATTTACTATAAAATTAGTTTTCTTTTCCTGTTTTTCCTTTCTTGAGCCAATTTACTTAAGCATAAAACAAAGGGAAAAAGTTGGTCACAAAGACAATTTTATCTTTAGCATTAATAAATAAAACATTTAAAAATTTTACTGCAATACTTGGTAACTCATATTGAGCTTAACTTCCTTTAGTTATCTCCTATTTTCTTATTTATGTTGAATTATAATGCACTTAGTGAATTTAGTCTTTACCTACTCATTATTTTTTTTTTCTTTTTTTTTTTTTTCCATCCCAATCGCCCAATTCAGCACACCACCATCCCCACCCCACCGCAGTTTTCCCCCCTTGGTGTCCATATGTCCATTCTCTACATCTGTGTCTCAACTTCTGCCCTGCAAACTGGCTCATCTGTACCATTTTTCTAGGTTCCACATACATGCATTAATATACGATATTTGTTTTTCTCTTTCTGACTTACTTCACTCTGTATGACAGTCTCTAGATCCATCCACATCTCAACAAATGACTCAATTTCGTTCCTTTTTATGGCTGAGTAATATTCCATTGTATATATATACCACAACTTCTTTATCCATTCGTCTGTTGACGGGCATTTAGGTTGCTTCCATGACCTGGCTATTGTAAATAGTGCTGCAATGAACATTCGGGTGCATGTGTCTTTTTGAATTACGGTTTTCTCTGGGTATATGTCCAGTAGTGGGATTGCTGGGTCATATGGTAATTCTATTTTTAGTTTTTTAAGGACGCTCCATATTGTTCTCCATAGTGGCTGTATCAATTTACATTCCCACCAACAGTGCAAGAGGGTTCCCTTTTCTCCACACCCTCTCCAGCATTTGTTGTTTGTAGATTTTCTGATGATGCCCATTCTAACAGGAGTGAGGTGATACCTCATTGTAGTTTTGATTTGCATTTCTCTAATAATTAGTGATGTTGAGCAGCTTTTCATGTGCTTCGTGGCCGTCTGTATGTCTTCTTTGGAGAAATGTCTATTTAGGTCTTCTGCCCATTTTTGGATTGGGGTGTTTGTTTCTTTAATATTGAGCTGAATGAGCTGTTTATATATTTTGGAGATTAAGCCTTTGTCCGTTGATTCATTTGCAAATATTTTCTCCCATTCTGAGGGTTGTCTTTTCGTCTTGTTTATGGTTTCCTTTGCTGTGCAAAAGCTTTGAAGTTTCATTAGGTCCCACTTGTTTATTTTTGCTTTTATTTCCATTACTCTAGGAGGTGGATCAAAAAAGATCTTGCTGTGATTTATGTCAAAGAGTGTTCTTCCTATGTTTTCCTCTAAGAGTTTTATAGTGTCCAGTCTTATATTTAGGTCTCTAATCCATTTTGAGTTTATTTTTGTGTATGGTGTTAGGGAGTATTCTAATTTCATTCTTTTACATGTAGCTGTCCAGTTTTCCCAGCACCACTTATTGAAGAGACTGTCTTTTCTCCATTGTATATCTTTGCCTCCTTTGTCATAGATTAGTTGACCATAGGTGCGTGGGTTAATCTCTGGGCTTTCTATCTTGTTCCATTGATCTATGTTTCTGTTTTTGTGCCAGTACCATATTGTCTTGATTACTGTAGCTTTGTAGTATAGTCTGAAGTCAGGGAGTCTGATTCCTCCAGCTCCATTTTTTTCCCTCAAGACTGCTTTGGCTATTCGGGGTCTTTTGTGTCTCCATACAAATTTTAAGATGATTTGTTCTAGCTCCGTAAAAAATGCCATTGGTAATTTGATAGGGATTGCATTGAATCTGTAGATTGCTTTGGGTAGTATACTCATTTTCACAATGTTGATTCTTCCAATCCAAGAACATGGTATATCTCTCCATCTGTTGGTATCATCTTTAATTTCTTTCATCAGTGTCTTATAGTTTTCTGCATACAGGTCTTTTGTCTCCCTAGGTAGGTTTATTCCTAGGTATTTTATTCTTTTTGTTGCAATGGTAAATGGGAGTGTTCCCATAATTTCTCTTTCAGATTTTTCATCACTAGTGTATAGGAATGCAAGAGATTTCTGTGCATTCATTTTGTATCCTGCAACTTTACCATATTCATTAATTAGCTCTAGCAGTTTTCTGGTGGTAGTTTTAGGATTCTCTATGTATAGTATCATGTCATCCACAAACAGTGACAGTTTTACTTCTTCTTTTCCAATTTGTATTCCTTTTATTTCTTTTTCTTCTTTGATTGCCGTGGCTAGGACTTCCAGAACTATGGTGAATAATAGTGGTGAGAGTGGACATCCTTGTCTCATTCCTGATCTTAGAGAAAATGCTTTCAGTTTTTCACCATTGAGAATGATGTTTGCTGTGGGTTTGTCATATATGGCCTTTATTATGTTGAGGTAGGTTCCCTCTATGCCCACTTTCTGGAGAGTTTTTATCAGAAATGGGTGTTGAATTTTGTCAAAAGCTTTTTCTGCATCTATTGAGATGATCCTATGGTTTTTATTCTTCAATTTGTTAATATGGTGTATCACATTGATTGATTTGCGTATATTGAAGAATCCTTGCATCCCTGGGATAAATCCCACTTGATCGTGGTGTATGATCCTTTTAATGAGTTGTTGGATTCTGTTTGCTAGTATTTTGTTGAGGATTTTTGCATCTGTATTCATCAGTGATATTGGTCTGTAATTTTCTTTTTTTGTAGTGTCTTTGTCTGGTTTTGGTATCAGGGTGATGGTGGCCTCATAGAATGAGTTTGGGAGTGTTCCTTCCTCTGCAATTTTTTGGAAGAGTTTGAGAAGGATGGGTGTTAGCTCTTCTCTAAATGTTTGATAGAATTCACCTGTGAAGCCATCTGGTCCTGGACTTTTGTTTGTTGGAAGATTTTTAATCACAGTTTCAATTTCATTACTTGTGATTGGTCTGTTCATATTTTCTGTTTCTTCCTGGTTCAGTCTTGGAAGGTTATACCTTTCTAAGAATTTGTCCATTTCTTCCAGGTTGTCCATTTTATTGGCATAAAGTTGCTTGTAGTAGTCTCTTAGGATGCTTTGTATTTCTGCGGTGTCTGTTGTAACTTCTCCTTTTTCATTTCTGATTTTATTGATTTGAGTCCTCTCCCTCTTTTTCTTGATGAGTCTGGCTAATGGCTTATCAATTTTGTTTATCTTCTCAAAAAACCAACTTTTAGTTTTATTGATCTTTGCTATTGTTTTCTTTGTTTCTATTTCATTTATTTCTGCTCTGATCTTTATGATTTCTTTCCTTCTGCTAACTTTGGGTTTTGTTTGTTCTTCTTTCTCTAGTTTCTTTAGGTGTAAGGTTAGATTGTTTACTTGAGATTTTTCTTGTTTCTTTAAGTAGGCTTGTATAGCTATAAACTTCCCTCTTAGAACTGCTTTTGCTGCATCCCATAGGTTTTGGGTCGTCGTGTTTTCATTGTCATTTGTCTCTAGGTATTTTTTGATTTCCTCTTTGATTTCTTCAGTGATCTCTTGGTTATTTAGTAACGTATTGTTTAGCCTCCATGTGTTTGTCTTTTTTACGTTTTTTCCCCTGTAATTCATTTCTAATCTCATAGCGTTGTGGTCAGAAAAGATGCTTGATATGATTTCAATTTTCTTAAATTTACTGAGGCTTGATTTGTGACCCAAGATGTGATCTATCCTGGAGAATGTTCCGTGCGCACTTGAGAAGAACGTGTAATCTGCTGTTTTTGGATTGAATGTCCTATATATATCAATTAAATCTATCTGGTCTATTGTGTCATTTAAAGCTTCTGTTTCCTTATTTTTTTTCATTTTGGATGATCTGTCCATTGGTGTAAGTGAGGTGTTAAAGTCCCCCACTATTATTGTGTTACTGTCGATTTCCTCTTTTATAGCTGTTAGCAGTTGCCTTATGTATTGAGGTGCTCCTATGTTGGGTGCATATATATTTATAATTGTTATATCTTCTTCTTGGATTGATCCCTGGATCATTATGTAGTGTCCTTCCTTGTCTCTTGTAACATTCTTTATTTTAAAGTCTATTTTATCTGATATGAGTATAGCTACTCCAGCTTTCTTTTGATTTCCATTTGCATGGAATATCTTTTTCCATCCCCTCACTTTCAGTCTGTATGTGTCCCTAGGTCTAAAGTGGGTCTCTTGTAGACAGCATATATATGGGTCTTGTTTTTGTATCCATTCAGCCAGTCTATGTCTTTTGGTTGGGGCCTTTAATCCATTCACGTTTAAGGTAATTATTGATATGTATGTTCCTATGACCATTTTCTTAATTGTTTTGGGTTTGTTTTTGTAGGTCCTTTTCTTCTCTTGTGTTTCCCACTTAGAGAAGTTCCTTTAGCATTTGTTGTAGAGCTGGTTTGGTGGTGCTGAATTCTCTTAGCTTTTGCTTGTCTGTAAAGCTTTTGATTTCTCCATCAAATCTAAATGAGATCCTTGCCGGGTAGAGTAATCTTGGTTGTAGGTTCTTCCCTTTCATCACTTTAAGTATATCATGCCACTCCCTTCTGGCTTGCAGAGTTTCTGCTGAGAAATCAGCTGTTAACCTTATGGGAGTTCCCTTGTATGTTATTTGTCGTTTTTCCCTTGCTGCTTTCAATAATTTTTCTTTGTCTTTAATTTTTGCCACTTTGATTACTATGTGTCTCGGCGTGTTTCTCCTTGGGTTTATTCTGTATGGGACTCTCTGCGCTTCCTGCACTTGGGTGGCTATTTCCTTTCCCATGTTAGGGAAGTTTTCGACTATAAGCTCTTCAAATATTTTCTCTGGTCCTTTCTCTCTCTCTTCTCCTTCTGGGACCCCTATAATGCGAATGTTGTTGCGTTTAATGTTGTCCCAGAGGTCTCTTAGGCTGTCTTCATTTCTTTTCATTCTTTTTTCTTTAGTCTGTTCCGCAGCAGTGAATTCCACCATTCTGTCTTCCAGGTCACTTATCCGTTCTTCTGCCTCAGTTATTCTGCTATTGATTCCTTCTAGTGTAGTTTTCATTTCAGTTATTGTATTGGTCATCTCTGTTTGTTTGTTCTTTAATTCTTCTAGGTCTTTTTAATCATTTCTTGCATCTTCTCAATCTTTGCCTCCATTCTTATTCCAAGGTCCTGGATCATCTTCACTATCATTATTCTGAATTCTTTTTCTGGAAGGTTGCCTATCTCCACTTCATTTAGTTGTTTTTCTGGGTTTTTTTCTTGTTCCTTCATCTGGTACATAGCCCTCTGCCTTTTCATCTTCTCTATCTTTCTGTAACTGTGGTTTTTGGTCCACAGGCTGCAGGATTGTAGTTTTTCTTGCTTCTGCTGTCTGCCCTCTGGTGGTTGAGGCTATCTAAGATGCTTGATGGGAGGCTCTACCTACTCATTATTGCAGGTCCAATATCAGTGTCTCAACTGTGATAGGTGAGATATATGTTAGACATTTGATGATTAATCTATTCACAGGTGATCAAATTATTGGGAACTGATTCAGGATGAACCAATCTCAAAAAATAGTAATATAAAAGAAAAAATGAAATGCCTAATTTGGCATTTTAATGAAAGACTTTTAAAAAATATAAGCAATGGACATGTTCTCTTTTCCAATGATCAGTCCATTCTCTCTGCATAGGGCAATCTCTATGGGGTTTGCTTCCTTTAGTGGACATTTGTTACATCATTTCTGTGAAGGCTGAAATCATTTTGTTATTCATGCCAATTTTTTGAATCCTTGAAAACACCCTACCATTTCTTAGTCCATTATAAGAGTAACCAATCTCATTTTCCAGATCCATAAGTGAGTCCTTACCTAGGCTTGGACAATAATTTTAACATTTTTCATCCCTTATAATAATATTTATGCAGTGCCTATAATGTGACAAGCAGTGTGTTATGATGCTGGGAATACAATGATATAATAAGTCAGATAAGGCCACTGATCTCATGAAGAATACACTGTAGTAGAACACCTGTGCATTTTACTCTTCCCCCTTACCCCCAGCTCTAGCCATGGGGTTCAAGGATGGGCAAGTGATTCAAGCTAGCCAAATGAAATGAAGCCCTGGGATTTCTGATGGAAATATGGGAAAACAAAATGACCTCAGCCACTCCATTTGGTGTTTAAATGACCGAATATAAGCTAGTGTTCTTGCTGCCACATAGTATGAGGCTGCCTGAATGGAGCCAATTATAGTCAACTGGATCCAGCTGTTCCTGAAGCCTTTCACTCAGATTTTCTGTTATGAGACACTGTTTCTCTCCTTTTTTTTTTTAATCCAAAAAATAGTTTGATTTTAATTTCTTTTACCTGCAACTGACAATGTGGTGAACAAAGAATCAGAACAAAGGATTTAGTGAGGTAATCTCAATGTAGAGTGACACCAGGATACAACCACCAAATGCCCTCAGTTAACGTCTTATTTGCTACAAAGGCCCATACACTTCCTCTCCTCTGCACAGTGCTGGAAGCACTGACACAGACTCTTTTATGCTTCTTTCCCTGATCAAACCCTTTCAATTTCTCAATAACTTAATCTTCATTCAGATATGTGAATTATATCACATTAAATTTAAAGTTACTTAAAGTCTTGTATTCTAATGTGACACTGTAATTTACGCTCTAGTCCACACTACTTATTTCTTAGTTTAACTCTCATAAAATCAATCTTGTACATTTATTCCTAGAGTTTTTAGGCCCTTCCAAGGGATAGCATTTCCTATAGCCTTATACAAACTTAGCCCCTTTTTTGACTTGACTTAGAGATTCCTGTATAAAGGAATGTTTAAAAGAAATGAGCAGCAATTCACACGTGGAGATATCAAGAAGCATCAAGAGACTGATCCCTAGTGAAGAGTATCTAGGGGATATGTAAAAAGTTGGAATAAACAGTAAGAAATCTTAAGAGATTTTTTGTTTTTTAATTGGCTATGGTAGGGGGAAAAAACAACTTTTCCATTTCATATACATATTTAAGAACAGTATTCTACCAAAGGTTATTTTCTTCCTTTTTGGGGTCATGAAAATATATTCCTCCAAGTGGAAATGGTAAGGTAGATGTTTTTGAATTCAATTACTAGGTTAGGTGGGTTATGGTTATATATATATATATATATATATATATATATATATATATATATATATATATAATATTGAGAATTTTAAATCAGTAAGATAATTTCTCTTTACTTTTATACAGTGACTATATTCACTGGTCTGAGGGGGAAAAAAGTATTTAATGGCATGAAGAATGAACACAATTTTATTATATAGAGTGTAGAATTTAATTATATTGGAAATAGGGATAATTTAATTAAGTATCAGGCTCTCATTATTGACTTTAATTAAAATGTGAAAATTAAAATACTATATATCATTAGTAGAGAAAAATGAACTAAAATTGTTAAAATTAACTTTCCTGAATTAATATAGCCTTCCAAAGAAAAGTGAACTCTGGTTGTTTACTTATTCTATAGTAATATGGCTAGTAAAGAGTGATATGCAGAGTGATCTTTCTCTTGAATGTACAAAATTGAGTATTGTAAGGTCCATATTTTGCTGATATAGTATTATATATATATATCAGTATTGAAAATATGAATGTGAATAAATTTTTTTAGAAAATTCCAAATTGAACTATGTTAATGGTCTAGTGGTCTTTTTAAAAACAAGTTTGTATGGGCAGATTTTCATTTTGATTGCTTTAGACACACTCAAAAACAAGCATGTTAACACTTTTGCAAATACTTCTAGTATCTAGAGAATATTTCAGCACTTCTTTTTGGTAATCATTTGAGAAATAGATCCACATCAAAAAAATTCTCATGACATTTAAAAATTTTTATTTATTATTTATTTATCTATTCATGGCTGTGTTGGGTCTTTGTTTCTGTGCGAGGGCTTTCTCTAGTTGCGGCAAGCGGGGGCCATCTCATGACATTTATAGTGAAAATGATTTTGTCTTTTGTTAGAATTTATCTTATCTTGACTAATTTCCTCTTTATTTTAATAGTCTAACTCGAATCACTGGAACATCGTCAACACTTGATGAAGTGCAGGAATAAGTGTCTCTGCTTAGAACTAAGTTAGTTTATAATTTGATTTGAAAATAACTTATTTTTGCTAAACTTTATTTCTATCCTTTTCCATTCCTCTACCTTGTTTGTCACATTTAATTTATTTTCTTCTGCTATTTTTATTTTTCCTCATAATATTTGGTTTGAAAATTCAAGCCCCTGCCTGAAATTGATGGAATGAATTCACATATTTATGCTTATTTCCTCCCAATGTCAACACAAATAAAAATAAAGGGACACTTTAAAGGCATAAATCTGAAGGACAGAAAACAGAGGAGTTGATAAAAGTAAATATTGGAAAATAGAAAGCAGAAAAGTAACTGCTATTAACTAAGGATGGTAAAACAAAGGGTCAATTTCCTAGGAGACAACATAAAATTTTGAGGGCAGCTTTGTAATTCCAAAAGAATGAAATTAAAGGAAAGTGTGTGTTAAATGCTCAATCCCCCCTTCTACCACAGCTAACAAAATCCTGGCTGTCTGACATATTATCTAGGCAGGAAATGTGTGGATTCTTCCATGTGGGCTCTGTCCACTATAAAAAGGACCACTGACATTAAAAGTTCCCCATGAATTGGTCTGTTCAAATAAGCATATGATTCTCTGCACAACCTCTTATGCAGCCCTCCAGTGTGCACAGAGAATTTAAGACATTTGAGTACCATGATCTTAAATATGAGCACAAATCCAAGATCACCAAACATCTGAGGAAAACCTCTAATACTGACAGAGACCAAAACAAACAGTGAAAAAGTAAAACTTGGAGGGATCATAGACTACACAGGGAGAAACAAAACAAAACAAACAAACAAACAAACAAAACCCCGAAAAACCTATTAGACATTTGCCCAGGAAGATTTAAAAAAGATACCGCGCCCATTAAACACGAACTAGATATTACGGGAAAAAGGACAATCTGAGAATATAAAATATATTTTGTAAATTAATATGAAGAAAATAACTCAAAAGGAAGGATGGGGAAGCCCTCGGTAAATAAAGAGAATGAGGAAAAGGAAAACAATAGAGAAAACAGTAGTAAAAGAGAATTACTGACAGTAGGAAAAGAAAAAAGTCAGATATCCTACTCATGTGGATTTGAGAAAGAACAGACCAAATGGAAAGGAAGAATTATTTACAGAAATATTCAAAAAAGTTTTCCAGATTTGAAGGACATGCATTCCTAGATTGAAAGGATCCATTTAATCCAACACAATGTGTGAAAATAGACCCATATCAAGTCATGACACTGACATTCCTGAACACAGAAGAATACCCTAAAAATTCCAGCAGGGCTTCCCTGGTGGCGCAGTGGTTGAGAGTCCGCCTGCCAATGCAGGGGACACGGGTTCGAGCCCTGGTCTGGGAAGGTCCCACATGCCGCGGAGCAATGAAGCCCGTGCATCATAACTACTGAGCCTGCGCGTCTGGAGCCTGTGCTCCACAACAAGAGGGGCCGCGCACCGCGATGAAGAGTGGCCCCCACTTGCCACAACTAGAGAAAGCCCTTGCACAGAAACGAAGACCCAACACAGCCAAAAATAAATAAATAAATAAATAAATAAATAAATAAATAAATAAATAAATAAATAACAAAACAAACAAACACACAAATTCCAGCAAAACTGGCGAGGGAAAAATCACATATACAGTAGTCCTCTCTTGTTGCGATTCTTTTCTCTGTGGTTTCAGTTACTCAGGGTCAACGACAGTTTGAAAATATTAAATGGAAAAGTCCAGAAATAATTCCTAGGTTTTAAATTGTGCCACTGTTCTGAGTAGCATGATGAAATCTTGCGCGGTCTCGCTCCCGCCCGCCTGTTAGTCGTTCAGCCGCCATCTTGCTTACCAGATCTACTGTCAAGGTATGGCTGTGGCAGCGCTGTGTTCAGGTAACTCTTATTTGACTTAAAAATGGCCCCAAAGTGCAAGAGTAGTGATGCTGGCAATTCGGATATGCCAAAGAGAAGCCGTAAAGTGCTTCCTTTAAGTGAGAAGTGAAAGTTCTCGATTTAATAAGGAGAGAAAAAAAATCGTGTGCTGAGGTTGCTAAGATCTATGGTAAGAATGAATGTTCTGTCCCTGAAATTGTGAAGAAGGAAAAAGAAATTCATGCTAGTTTTACTGTCACACCTCAAGTTGCAAAAGTCATGGCTAGTGTGTTGTAAGTGTTTACTTAAGATAGAAAAGGCATTACATTTGTACAATAAGGTATTTTGAGAGAAAGACTATTCACATAACTTTTATTGCAGTATGTTACTATAATTGTTCTATTTTATTATTAGTTATTCTTGTTAATCTCTTACTGTGCCTAATCTATAAATTAAACTTTATCATAGGTATGTGTGTATAGGAAAAACAGTATGTATAGGGTTCGGTACTATCTGAGGTTTCAGGCATCCACTGGGGGTCTTGGAGCATATCCCCCCTCATGAGTTGGGGAACTAATGCACATTACTCTGAACTTTTCAACCACATATCTGGAACACAGAGGACTTGTGTTCTGTGGTTATCGTGTTTTACTAAGAAATTTTGGCCTTCCCCAAGGTTAGAAATATTTTTCCTATGCTTCCTTCTAGAAGTTTTATTATTTTAGATTGTACATTTAAACTAATCTTTTTCAAGCTGATGTTTGCATATAGTATGAGGTAAATTCTTACAAGTTTTCGTTTTTCATGCTGTGTTTGATCTTCTGTCAGATAATCCATCCATTTTCTTTAAGGAATATATCCATTTTGTTTGTTTTTTACTTGATTTGCAAAAAGTTGTTCATAATATTCCTTTGTTATTCTGACCAGGTTGTTCTATATCCTCACCAGAAATTGGTATTGTCATGGTTTTTCTTTTGTTGTTTTTTCTTTACTTTTAGGCCTTCTATTAGGGTTATAGTGGTATCTCACTGTTGTTTTAATTTGTAATCCCCTAATAATGAATATTTTAGCATCTTTTCGTATGATTATTTACTGTCTGTATGTCTTGTTTGGTGAGGAGTCTATTAAAATCTTTCACCCATTTTGTAAGTGGATTGTTTTCTTATTGTTGAGCTTTCAATATTTTTTCTATGTATGTATTGTGGCCATATGTTCTTTATCAGATACATGTTTTCCAAATATTTTCTCTCATTCTGTGGCTGTCATTTTATTAACAGTGTCTATTACAGAGCAGAAGTTTTTAATTTTAATAAAGTCCAACTCATTACTTTTTCCCTCATGGATCATACTTTTGATATTGTATTTATAAATGCATTGCCAAACCTAAGATCACCTAGATTTTCTCCAACAC
The DNA here is from genome assembly GCF_028023285.1 of Balaenoptera ricei. Taxonomy (NCBI): domain Eukaryota; kingdom Metazoa; phylum Chordata; class Mammalia; order Artiodactyla; family Balaenopteridae; genus Balaenoptera; species Balaenoptera ricei. Next base: position 82,473,928 of record NC_082641.1, read on the forward strand.
TTCTACTGGCAAAAACAAAAACAGAACAGGTTAAGAAAGCTATTCACCTGGAAACATGGGTCATTTCTTTCAGAAAATGAAGGATTACTCCGAGGTTAAATCTGGGAACCTTGAAGAACAATTCCCTGGCCACAGAACTGGGTCTGAATTAAAAGAACTGGTGACTGGTTGCTTTTCAGAATCCTTATGGAGCAGTAACTGCTATACTGTATACCTCGTATTATCTGCCATTTTGAGTGGAAATAGCTATTTTGTTGTCTTTGTTACTGGCTCAGCACTATGTTTTGGGTTTCTAGAAGGCGTTTATTTGCCTGTTAAGTTTACTGGTCATTAGGGCAAGAGAATCTGTACTTGAGGAGCTTCGTTTGTATACCTAGACCTGATTTAAATGAAGAAATCACAGGCTTCAAGCCTGAGCTGATGCCATAATGGGTTGCTGCTTTGGGATATTGGAAAGAAGGTAAATGAAACATGAATCATTAGGGGCCGTATCTCAGCCTACAGCAGACTGTTGGTTTGTTGACCCCTAGGAGACATGCTTCAGGGTCTACACACAATGGTGTAAACTATCTCTTTGATTATGGCCTGGCCCTGTGACTTGTTTAACCAATGGGAAGTAGCAAATACAGCACTGTTATCAGTTTCTAAATTAAGACTTAAGAAAGAAGGTCTGGGAGCTTCTGCTTTTGCTTGCTGTGGGAAACCAGCCAACATGTAATAAGTATAATCCACCTGGGAATGCTATGCTGTGAAAAGCTTATTTACTCAGATTGATAGTCCTTATGCAAAAGAACTGAAACCCAGACCAAGTCCCTGGTGAGGTCTCACCCATCAGCCAGAACCAATCTGCCAACCATATGAGTAAATTCATTTTGTGGGTGGATCTTTCAGCTCTATCTGAGGCACCCCTGTTACTGCCAAGTGGAGGAGAGACAAGATATCTCCATGTAACCCTGAGAAATTTGCATAATCATGAGCAAACAAATAAAATGGTTGTGTTAAGCCACTGAGCACTGGGATAGTTTATAACACAGCATGAGATAATCAAAACACTACTTTTAATTCTTTTTCTGTTCTATGTCCGTTTATCCATTTGGTGGCTTGTAGAAAAAATTTCAGACTAGGTATTTCTCACTAAAACATCACAAACAATTGAACATCCTATCCCTATCACTATTTATAATTAACAGATTATCTTACTCTGACACACACATACACACTAATGTAGATAAAGATATGTATAAATATATTTTTGACAATTAACTATCTAATATTTAAAAAATAAAATTATTTCTTGATTCAGTAGCAAATATGTAGTGATAAAGTTAGGATGCTACAGTGTGATTTTTTAAGAAATAAGAAATGACATTCAGAAGAATATAGAAGTGAAAAACATAATCAGTTTTGCCACTTAACAGTCAACACTTATATTTATGCATGGTGGTTTGTTGGGAATAATTTGTCACCAGTATTTTCCAAAACAAAGCATCACATTACAGATTCATAGAGTTGAATCTTTGAGAGTCCTCATACATATCTATGCTTTTTTGAAGAACTGTATATAACATTCTCACCCTCTGCCAACCCAAGCAATTAAAACCCTTCAATAATCTCATTATGAAGATGCTTACTGACTGTTAATTTAAAATGATCTTATAGATTATTAATAGGTATTTTGGTACATATTTATCATATATAATAAAAATTATTTGTGATTTTGTCTATACCTTTTCATGGCAAGACATTGAAATGAAGAATTTGATTCCGTTATCTTTTCTATTTGCTCAAATCCTATCTTAAATTATTAATTATTGGATTCTTTAGGTTCATTAGGTTATGAAATGATAGAATCATTTACCTAAATTCAATGCATAGGGTAAACATTAGTTGAAAATATCTTTGTAGAATACAATGGGAAAAATATATTCTCCTATGTAAATAATGAATCCATGGGTACTGTCTCATTTAAACTGCAGTTCTAGATATCTCAGAAGCAAATATTTTTGGATCTTTTCTATGGTAATATAGACAATTCTATTAACTTCACTCAACAAATCTCTGCCTAAATCTGTTCCCCAATATGCTATTTTGTAATTTTCTTTACACATCAGAAAGTGCACATCTCTCACTCTCTGAGAGATCACCGTCTCAATGCTAAGACCCAGCTCCACTCAATGACCAGAAAGCTCAAGTGCTGGACACCCCATGCCAAACAACTAGCAACACAAGAACACAAGCCCACGCATTAGCAGAGAAGCTGCCTAAAATCATACTAAGTCCACAGACACCCCAAAACACACCACGGGATGTGGTCCTGCCCACCAGAAAGACAAAATGCAGCCTCATCCACCAGAACACAGGCACCAGTCCCCTCCATCAGGAAGCCTACACAAGCCACTGAAACAACCTTACCCATTAGGGACAGACACCAAAAACAATGGGAACTATGAATCTGCAGCCTGCAAAAAGGAGACCCCAAACACAGTAAATTAAGCAAAATGAGAAGACAAAGAAATACACAGCAGATGAAGGAGCAAGGTAAAAACCCATCAGACCAAACAAATGAAGAGGAAATAGGCAGTCTACCTGAAAAAGAATTCAGAGTAATGACAGGAAAGATGATCCAAAATCTTGGAAAAAGAAAGGAGAAAATACAAGAAATGTTTAACAAGGACCAAGAAGAACTAAACAGCAAACAAACAATGATGAACAACACAATAAATGAAATTAAAAATTCTCTAGAAGGAATCAATAGCAGAATAACTAAGGCAGAAGAACGGATAAGTGACCTGGAAGATAAAATAGTGGAAATAACTACTGCAGAGCAGAATAAAGAAAAAAGAATGAAAAGAATTGAGGACAGTCTCAGAGACCACTGGGACAACATTAAATGCACCAACATTTGAATTACAGCGGTCCCAGAAGGAGAAGAGAAAAAGAAAGGGACTGAGAAAACATTTGAAGAGATGATCACTGAAAACTTCCCTAATATGGGAAAGGAAAGAGTCAATCAAGTCCAGGAAGTGCAGAGAGTCCCACACAGGATAAATCGAAGGAGAACCATGGCAAGACAAATATTAATTACACTATCAAAAATTAAATAAAAAGAAAAAATATTAAAAGCAGCAAGGGAAAAGCAACAAATAACATACAAGGGAATCCCCATAAGGTTAACAGCTGATCTTTCAGCAGAAACTCTGCAAGCCAGAAGGTAGGAGCAGGACGTATTTAAAGTGATGAAAGGGAAAAACCTACAACCAAGATTACTCTACCCAGCAAGTATCTCATTAAGATTCGACAGAGAAATTAAAACCTTTACAGACAAGCAAAAGCTAAGAGAAAACAGCACCACCACACCAGCTTTACAAATGCTAAAGGAACTTCTCTAGGCAAGAAACAAAAGAGAAGGAAAAGACCTACAATAACAAATCCAAAACAATTAAGAAAATGGTAATAGGAACATACATATCAATAATTACCTTAAATGTAAATGGATTAAATGCTCCAACCAAAAGACATAGACTGGCTGAATGGATACAAAAACAAGACCCGTTTCTTGTTTCTGTCTACAAGAAACCCACTTCAGACCTAGAAACACATACAGACTGAAGTGAGGGGGTGGAAAAAGATATTCCATGCAAATGGAAATCAAAAGAAAGGTGAAGTCGCAATTATCATATCAGAGAAAATAGACTTTGGAATAAGGACTATTACAAGAGACAAAGAAGGACACTACATAATGATCAAGGGATCAATCCAAGAAGAAGACACAATTGTAAATATTTATGCACCCAACATAGGAGAACCTCAATACATAAGGCAAATGCTAACAGCCATAAATAGGGAAATTGACAGTAACACAATCATAGTAGGGGACTTTAACACCCCACTTTCACAAACGGACAGATCAACCAAATGAAAATAAATAAGGAAACACAAGCTTTAAATGATAGATTAAACAAGATGGACTTAACTGATATTTATAGGACATTCCATCCAAAAACAACAGAATACATTTTCTTCTAAAGTGCTCATGGAACATTCTCCAGGATAGATCATATCTTGGGTCACAAAGCAAGCCTTGGTAAATTTAAGAAAATTGAAATTGTATCGAGTATCTTTTCCAAACAGAACGCTATGAGACTAGATATCAATTACAGGAAAAGAACTGTAAAAAATACAAACATAGGGAGGCTAAACAATATGCTACTAAATAACCAAGAGATCACTGAAGAAATCAAAGAGGAAATCAAAAAATACCTAGAAACAAATGACAATGAAAACACGATGGCCCAAAACCTATGGGATGCAGCAAAAGCAGATCTAAGAGGGAAGTTTATAGCAATACAATCCTACCTCAAGAAACAAGAAAAATCTCAAATAAACAATTTAACTTTATACCTAAAGGAACTAGAGAAAGAAGAACAAACAAAACCCAAAATTAGTAGAAGGAAAGAAATGATAAAGATCAGAGCAGAAATAAATTAAATAGAAACAGAGAAAACAATAGCAAAGATCAATAAAACTAAGAGCTGGTTCTTTGAGAAGATAAACAAAATTGATAAACCATTAGCCAGACTCATCAAGAAAAAAAGGGAGAAGACTCAAATAAACAGAATTAGAAATGAAAAAGAAGAAGTAACAACTGACTCTGCAGAAATACAAAGGATCATGAGAGATTACTACAAGCAACTATATGCCGATAAAATGGACAACCTGGAAGAAATGGACAAATTCTTCGAAAAGCACAACCTTCCGAAACGGAACCACGAAGAAATATAAAATAGAAAAACACCGATCACAAGCAGTGAAACTGAACTGTGATTAAAAATCTTCCAACAAACAAAAGCCCAGGACCAGATGGCTTCACAGGCGAATTCTATCAAACATTTAGAGAAGAGCTAACATCCATCCTTCTCAAACTCTTCCAAAATATAGCTGAGGGAGGAACACTCCCAAACTCATTCTACAAGGCCACCATCACCCTGATACCAAAACCAGACAAAGATGTTCCAAAAAAGAAAACTACAGGCCAATATCACTGACAAACATAGATGCAAATATCCTCAACAAAATACTAGAAAACAGAATCCAGCAGCACATTAAAAGGATCATACAGCATGATCAAGTGGGGTTTATCCCAGGAATGCAAGGATTCTTCAATATATGCAAATCAATCAATGTGATACACCATACTAACAAACTGAAGGATAAAAACCATATGATCATCTCAATAGATGCAGAAAAACCTTTCAACAAAATTCAACACCCATTTATGAGAAAAACCCTCTAGAAAGTAGGCACAGATGGAACTTACCTCGACATAATAAAGGCCACATATGACAAACCCACAGCCAACATCATTCTCAATGGCGAAAAACTGAAACCATTTCCACTAAGATCAGGAACAAGAAAATGTTGCCCACTTTCACCACTATTATTCAACATAGTGTTGGAATTTTTAGCCACAGCAATCAGAGAAGAAGAAGAAATAAAAGGAATCCAAATCAGAAAAGAAGAAGTAAAACTGTCACTGCTTGCAGATTACATGATACTATACATAGAGAATCCTAAAGATGCTACCAGAAAACTACTAGAGCTAATCAATGAATTTGGTAAAGTAGCAGGATACAAAATTAACGCACAGAAATCTTTTGCATTCCTATACACTACTGATGAAAAGTCTGAAAGAAAAATAAAGGAAACACTCCCATTTACCATTGCAACGAAAATAATAAAATGACTAGGAATAAACCTACCTAAAGAGACAAAATGTCTGTATGCAGAAAACTATAAGACACTGATGAAAGAAATTAAAGATGATACAAACAGAATGAGAGATATAACATGTTCTTGGATTGGAAGAATCGACATTGTGAAAATGACTATACTTCCCAAAGCAATCTACAGATTCAATGCAATCCCTATCAAACTACCACTAGCATTTTTCACAGAACTAGAACAAAAAATTTCACAATTTGTATGGAAACACAAAAGACCCCGAATAGCCAAAGGAATCTTGAGAAAGAAAAACGGAGGAAAACGGTGGAATCAGGCTCCGTGACTTCAGACTATACTACAAAGCTACAGTAATGAAGATAGTATGGTATTGGTACAAAAACAGAAATATAGATCAATGGAACAGGATAGAAAGCCCAGAGATAAACCCACGCACATATGATCACCTTATCTTTGATAAAGGAGGCAAGCATATACAGTGGAGAAAAGACAACCACTTCAATAAGTGGTGCTGGGAAAACTGGGCAGCTACATGTAAAAGAATGAAATTAGAACATTCCCTAACACCATACACAAAAATAAACTCAAAATGGATTAAAGACCTAAATGTATGGTCACCTTATCTTTGATAAAGAAGGCAAGAATATACAATGGAGAAAAGACAGCCTCTTCAATAAGTGGTGCTGGGAAAACTGGACAGCTACATGTAAAAGAATGAAATTAGAACACTCCCTCACACCATACACAAAAATAAATTCAAAATGGATTAAAGACCTAAATGTAAGACCAGACACTATAAAACTCTTAGAGGAAAACATAGGCAGAACACTCTATGACATAAATCACAGCAAGATCCTTTTTGACCTCCCTCATAGAGAAATGGAAATAAGAACAAAAATAAACAAATGGGACCTAGTGAAACTTAAAAGCTTTTGCACAGCAAAGGAAACCATAACAAGACAAAAAGACAACCCTTAGAATGGGAAAAAATATTTGCAGATGAAGCAACTGGCAAAGGATTAATCTCCAGAATATACAAGTGGCTCATGTAGCTCAATATCAAAAAAACAAACAAACCAATCCAAAAATGGGCAGAAGACCTAAATAGACATTTCTCCAAAGAAGATATACAGATTGCCAACAAACACATGAAAGGATGCTCAAGATTACTAATAATTAGAGAAATGCAAATCAAAACTACAGTGAGGTATCACCTCACACCAGTCAGAATGGCCATCATCAAAACAATCTACAAACAATAAATGCTGGAGAGGGTGTGGAGTAAAGGGAACTCTTTTGCACTGTTGGTGGGAATGTAAATTGATACAGCTACTATGGAGATCAGTATGGAGGTTCCTTAGAAAACTAAAAATAGAACTACCATATGACCCAGCAATCCCACTACTGGGCATATACCCTGAGAAAACTCTAATTGAAAAAGAGTCATGTACCACAATGTTCATTGCAGCACTATTTACAATAGCCAGGACATGGAAGCAACCTAAGTGTCCATCGGCAGATGAATGGATAAAGAAGGTGTGGCACATATATACAATGGAATATTACTTAGCTATAAAAGGAAACAAAATTAAGTTATTTGTAGTGAGGTGGGTGGACATAGAGTCTGTCATACAGAGTGAAGTAAGTCAGAAAGAGAAAAACAAATACCGTATGCTAACACATATATATGGAATCTAAAAAAAAAAGGCTCTGAAGAACCAAGGGGCAGGACAGAATAATGACGCCGACATAGAGAATGAACTTGAGGTTACATGGGGGGAAGGGTTAGCTGGGACGAAGTGAGAGAGTGGCATTGATATATATATACTACCAAATGTAAATAGCTAGTGGCATGCAGCTGCATAGCACAGGGAGATCAGCTACATGCTTTGTGTCCACCTAGAGGGGTGGGATAGGGAGGGAGGGAGGGAGACACAAGAGGGAGGGGATATATGTATACATAGAGCTGATTCACTTTGTTATACAGCAGAAACTAACACAACATTGTAAAGCAATTTTACTCCAATAAAGATGTTAAAAAAAATCTACAAACATAAATGCTGGAGAGTGTGTGGAGAAAAGTGAACCCTCTTGCACTATTGGTGGGAATGTAAATTGATACAGCCACTATGGAGAACAGTATGGAGGTTCCTTAAAAAACTAAAAATTGAACTACCATATGACCCAGTAATCCCACTACTGGGCTTATACCCTGAGAAAACCATAATTCAAAAAGAGTCATGTACCACAATTTTCATTGCAGCTCTATTTATAATAGCCAGGACATGGAAGCAACCTAAGTGCCCATCGACAGATGAATGGATAAAGAAGATATGGCACATATATACAATGGAATATTACTCAGCCATAAAAAGAAATGAAATTGAGTTACTTGTAGTGAGGTGGATGGACCTAGAGTCTGTCATACAGAGTGAAGTAAGTCAGAAAGAGAAAAACAAATACTAACATATATATATGGAATCTGAAAAAAAAATGCTAACATATATGTATGGAATCTAAAAAAAAAAAATCGTTCTGATGAACCTAGGCGCAGGACAGGAATAAAGACGCACACATAGAGAACGCACTTGAGGATACAGGGTTGGGGAAGGATAAGCTGGGACGAAGTGAGAGAGTAGCATTGACATATATACACTACCAAATGTAAAATAGATAGCTAGTGGAAAGCAGCCGCATAGCACGGGGAGATCAGCTTGGTGTTTTGTGACCACCTAGAGGGTTGGGTTAGGGAGGGTGGGAGGGAGATGCAAGAGGGAGGGGATATGGGGACATACGTATATGTATAGCTGATTCACTTTGTTATACAGCAGCAACAAACACAACAATGTAAAGCAATTATACTCCAGTAAAGATGTTTAAAAAAAAAAAAAACACATGCACAACTATCTTCTATAATTCTCTCTCTCTCTCTCTCTCTCTCTCTCTCTCTCTGCACCCTACTCCAACCTTTCTGTATGTAATTATAGGTACTTTGGGCATATAGACTTCCAGTTCTCTTTCTAGAGTCTCTTTGAAGAGCTTAAAGAATCGACTAGTTAGCAAAATAATACTTTCTGAGGTTTTAACAATAAGGTTAAAGCATTCACTTAACTTTTTTGCTCTGAGGCTTTTTCTTAATAGCAGTACAGTGGATTTCATCTTTGTCCCAAAGCTGTCTTCGTGACAAGTTTAATTTGATGAGAAGCATTTTCATGTTTTTAATGCTGAAATTTCAGGAACTAATAAACTTTCTATTTTACATTAATTATGTTTGCAGACTGAACTCATTTTTTCTTGTAATACTTTATACATCAGATAATAAAAGTCAACACCCACCCAGTATTTGGCCTCAAAACTTACTTGTCCATTGGCACAAGTTTACTAAATGCATTTTTATTCCTTCCAATTTGTTATAGGTGGTATTTTTACCAAATGTTTCACCACTATCATATGAATGCATCACCAAAAGTTAAGTAACCATTCTGCAGTTTCTCATAGCAGGTTCCTTATACTTCCCACCCAGTTGTAAAGCTAATATTTTTTGTTGATTGAAGTACCTCATTTCTAGGTGCCAAATCCTGTTTTAGAAATTTGTTGCTCTAAAAATAGCCTATAAAATAAACATCTTCAAGTATCACAATGATAAAACAAGTATTTATATTTCATTCACAGGTCTGCAGAAGGCTAGGAGGTCAGTCAGTCAAGACAGATCAGCTAGGATTCTATGCTTTAGGCTATGTATTGATTGGACTTGGCTTAGTGCTGAAGATTAGGGTTTAGAACTGCTCCATTAGAATTTTTGTAACTCAATAATAAAAAGAAAACTATCTGAATTAAAAATGAGCAAAATTATGAATACACAGTTAACCAAAAATTATATATAAATGGTAAATCGGCATGTGAAAAGATGCTCATCATTGTTGGTCATCAAGAAAAGACAAACTGAACTCACAATGGGATAACCACTACACTCTACAATGGGTAAAATTTAAAAAAAAATTATTACTAAGTGTTAGTGGAATTCTCCAATATTTCTGGCAAAAATATAAAAGTGGACAAGTACTTTAGGAAACGGTTTGGCAGTTTCTTATAGTTAAATATGCAGTTACTCTTTAAACTAGAAGTTCTGTGATGTGTGTTCTAGGGCTTGCTCACACTGGCCTCATGAGTGCTTTCCAGGCATATCTCTTCTTGACTCTGGCTTCAAGGTGTAATGTTTGTAGTGTGAAATCATTCATGGTGAGAATATTTACACTGTGGCAGTCAGCAAAGACTACAATCAAAGTTGTCTCCTCCGCCATCCAGAAAGCTGGCTGTTAAACATTTACATCATGTCTCTACAGCAATTCCACTGTTAGGTATTTGCACAAGAAATTAAAACATATATCCACAAAGATTGTACACAGATAATATAGCAGCATTACTAATAATATGAAACATGTAAAGAATGCCCATCAAGGACTTCCCTGGTGGCGCAGTGGTTAAGAATCCGCCTGCCAATGCAGGGGACACAGGTTCGAGCCTGTGTCCGGGAAAATCCCACATGCTGCAGAGCAACTAAGCCTGTGCGCCACAACTACTGAGCCTGTGCTCTAGAGCCCACGAGCCACAACTACTGAGCCCGTGTGTCACAACTACTGAAGCCTGTGCACCTAGAGTCTGTGCTGCACAACAAGAGAAGCCACCATAATGAGAAGACCATGCACCGCAACAAAGAGTAGCCCCTGCTTGCCACAGCTAGAGAAAGCCTGCACGCAGCAATGAAGACACAGTGCAGCCAAAAATAAGCAAATAAAATAAATAAATTAAAAAAAAAGAATGTCGATCAAGACATCTATCAATGTTTGTCCATTAAGAGGTAAATGGATAAACAAAATGTGGCATAGTATTCTGCAGTAATAAATGGCATAGAATAATGATGTAGAATGTAGCAGTAATAAACAATGGTTGCAGGTACATGCAACAACATAGATGAATCTAAAATCATTATCCAAATTAGACAATCCAGACATTTGGACTATATACTATATATGTCCACTTACATGACATTCTAGAAAAGATAAAATTATAAAAATATAAACAAGAGCAGTAGTTGCTAAGGGCCAGGGCTTGGGGGAAAGCATTGACCGAAAAGTGTTCCCAAAACTTTTTGAGGTGAATGAAATGTTCTAGCTTGATTTTAATGAAGTTTATATGCCTATGTACACTTTATTAAAGCTCATAAAACTCTACTCTTCAAATGGTGTATTTTGATACGAGTAGATTATATTTAGATTAAGAAAATATTTAAAAAATTTAGCACAGTCTAATCTTGGGAATCTAAACAATGAATTTACACTGCATACCTGATAGAATTATAATTTATGCACAAGTGGAAAAATGGTAAACAGAGGAAATTATCTAGGAAATTTACAATAAAGAATTACAGAAATAAAATAAATTTTTTTAAAAGTGTAATTAAAACGTTAAATGGTCCCTGAAAATATAATCATTTCTGCCTGTGTTTATTTATATATGGAAAAGATTTTCGTTCTATCTATGAATATACACAAATGGCCTCTTGATTTGATTTACACCAAAGCATGACTCTGTAATTTAGGAAAAATTTTTACTGTTAAAAAACTTTTTTTTAAAAAGCCCTGCATGGGGCTTCCCTGGTGGCGCAGTGGTTGAGAATCTGCCTGCCAATGCAGGGCACACGGGTTTGAGCCCTGGTCTGGGAAGATCCCACATGCCGCGGAGCAACTGGGCCCGTGAGCCGCAACTACTGAGCCTGCGCGTCTGGAGCCTGTGCTCCGCAACAAGAGAGGCCGCGATAGTGAGAGGCCCGCGCACCGTGATGAGGAGTGGCCCCCGCTTGCCGCAACTAGAGAAAGCCCTCACGCAGAAACGAAGACCCAACACAGCCAAAAATAAAAATAAATAAATAAATAAATATTAAAAAAAAAAAAAACCCTGCATGTTAAAAGGGAATTAATTTGAGAAATAACACTTTTTTTCTTTATGTGAAAATAGGTCCAGTGTCACAAAATCATAGAAGGCTCAGTCAGTATTTGTAGAATAAATCATGTACTTAATATGGACTCTTAAAACGTATTCCTAGATTCACATTCTCCTTATTAAAGATATGAAACATAATGTAAAAAATCAATACTGGACATAAAATGTTTCCATTAATATATTTTTGAAAGCAGTTCTTATGCTTCACAGTTCAAGACATGCAATAGGCATAAAGAAACTCCCCAAACCATGATGGAATTTGCTTTCAGTCCATTATCAAATTATCAGCTGTATACAATCATTATTACATAATCAGCATAATGATGTTTACTTACTTTCCCAACATGACTATTGAGAATCTAAGTATTCTGTAAAATGATTTTTTCCTTTAGAAAGACGTATTAGGTATGAAACTGTTGATGTTACAGTCTTTTTAAAAAGTTACATTACTAGAAGTGTTATCAGAATCTCAGGTTAGTGATCCAATTCTTATACAGAGTTTGATATAGTCTAAAATAAAAATGAAATAAAAATATAATAATCGTCCCAGAAAAATATAATCTAAAAGTTTCTCTTAGTTCATGGTGCTTCTTGTACTGCAGTAGATACCCAAATTCCCTTGGTTTTAATATAACCATTTAATTTGGCTATTCAAATTTGTATACACTAATCTTTAAATTGACAAGAACTAAAAATGTGAAAGAAAATGTGAAAAGCCTCCTTCTTAGAGATGGGAAAGTGGGCAATACACAATGGAATTACCAAACCAAAATCGAATTAGGGTAAAACTTATTAAGTAAGCTAAACACTGATATCATTTTTATCCTGAATAGCATTGCAAAGTCTGGTTACATTTTTTTAAAATTAATTAATTAATTAATTTATTTATGGCCATGTTGGGTCTTCGTTTCTGTGCGAGGGCTTTCTCCAGTTGCGGCGAGCATGGTCCACTCTTCATCGCGGTGCACGGGCCTCTCACTGTCGCGGCCTCTCGTTGCGGAGCACAGGCTCCAGACGCGCAGGCTCAGTAGTTGTGGCTCACGGGCCCAGTTGCTCCGCGGCATGTGGGATCTTCCCAGACCAGGGCTCGAACCCGCGTTCCCTGCATCGGCAGGCAGACTCTCAACCACTGCGCCACCAGGGAAGCCCTGGTTACATTTTTTAATGTAAACATTTCTATTAACATATTATATACACAAAACAAGTTAAATATTTTAAATATACAATCTGTTGAATATCCACAAAGTCAACATACCCATGTAACTAAAATCCAGATCAAGAAACAGTACATTACCAAAACATGAGAAGCCCTCTCCTGCCTTCTTAGTCACTACCTGGCTTACCCTTCCAAGGGCAACAATTGTCCTGAATTCTAACACCATATATTAGTTTTGCTTACTGTTAAACTTTATATAAAAGAAATCATTCAGTATGTACTTACTTGTGTCTGGCTTATTTTATTAACTGATATATTTGTCATGTGTATTTGTAGTTTGTTCATTCTCATCGCTGAAGAGTATTAAGCTGTGTGGCTACACTACCATTCTACTGTAATGACGTTTAGGTTATTTTTAGTTTACACACTCTGAGAATAATGTTGCTATAAGGATTACTGTACAAACCTTTTGGCAAAAATGAATATGTTTATGTGTATATAAGTGGAATAGATGTTCTTAGTATTACATATATTTATTTTTAGTAGTGTCAAGAAGTTTTCCAAAATGTTTGCATGATTTTTATTCCCACTAGCAATGTACAAGGGCTTGAGCTGTTCCACACTGGGTATGGCCTGTCTTTTTCAATTTAGCCATGCTGGTAGATGTCTAGTGGCTCTTACTGTGGCTTTATTTTGTATTTTCCTGATGACTAAAGAAATTAAACACTTTTTTCATATGTTTGTTTAATTGCCAATCTGTTATCCTCTTTGGTGAAATTTATTACCTTTTAATACATTTTCTTCCGTCCATTTTTCTATTTATTTCTCTGCTCTTTTCTTACTGATTTGTAAGAATTTTCAAATATTATTTACACCAGTCTGTTGTATTGTATATACCAGATATCTGTATTACTAGTACCTTCTTTCAGTCTGTGTGTTGTTTTTTCACTCTATGAATGGAGCCTTTTGATGATCAGATGTTCTAAATTTTAATGTAGATTACTACGGCAGATATTTTTCTCTCATGATGTGTTTTGCTCATTGCAATGTCATAAAGATATTTTCTAATATTTCTTTTATATTTATTGTTTTAACTTGCACATTTATATTTGCAATCCATCTGCAATTGCCTTAGAAAATAGTTTAACAGGTTCTGTTTCTTTTTCCCCATGTGAATATCCAGTCAACCCAGAATTATTTGTTGAAAGACTATCCAGACTATCCTTACTCTCAAAATTTTAATGGCACCTTTATCCTAAATCAGGTGACTATAAATATGTGATCTACTTCTGAATTTCCTATTTTGTTCCATTCCTCGGTTTATCTATCTATGTATAATGGATTGTAAGTTCATTTGAATTCTCTGCATTTATTTCATCTCTGAAAAACAACTGTTTTATGTAGTCCTTATCAATAATTATTTTCTTTTTGATGTACTCCACTAGTTATGTCCTCCAATAAATTTTTTTAAAATAGAGGTAGCAGGAATATTTGTCACATGCCCAAACTCAGGCAGAAAACTCAATAATTTGCCATTTTATCTAATACCTAGTAGACAGTAGACGCTCAACAAATATGCAGATATGAATCTCCTCAAGGGAACAGTGCTGCATAATAATTTGTAACACATCCTGAATCACAGAGATATGACTATGAATACTATATCACTTTAATTTATGAATTAGAGGAAATTACTTTGATCTATGCTTTGGTCAAACATTTGTAAGACAGGTGTAATAACTAGTTACCTGTTTCTTAGAATTAATGTTATAATTAAAATGTGAAATCCTTAGCTTAGTACCTGTCTAGAGTAAACACTCACTGTATGTTAGTTTAAATACATCTATATTTATTATATTTACATGGTATGTTTATATACATAATGATTCTAGGATGAATATGTGAACATAGTAGTCAAATTTCAAAAATAACTGAATTTTTAAATCATGAAACCCCTTTCTCACAAAGAATAGTACCAGGATTATAACAGAACAACAAAAACACATTTGAGAATTGAGATTCTATTTCCCCTTCATTTAAACTCATCTGCCACATTTCGATGTAATCCAAAATTTGGTCTCATTTTGACCCATTTCCAAGTACATTCCTTGCTTTTAGACAGCTGGTTTACTCAGTCTCTTCTTAAAGTAACCTGTAGTTCTCTGAAGCAATTCTTCCTACCTAGAATACCCTCCTTTCTTTGTTTTACTTCTGCAAACCTCATATACACTTGAATAAGACCAAGATCAACCCTTATATTAAAACCTTCCATAACTCCTATGCTTTGTAATAAACTTTTCAATTTATGATACCCCATTAGCATAAGCTTTGGTTGAAATATCATCTTCTCAATGAGATTTCTAAAGACAACTCATTACTTTCCATTACTGTCATTATTGGCATATTAATACCCCTTACTCTTTCCTGCTTGTTCCATAGCACTTATTCCTTTTCAACACACTCATAATATTTATGTGTGTATATCATTTTGTATTGACATAGCTATGTAAGTACATATGTCTATATCTATATAGATAGGTAGGTAGGTATTTATTTGGTTTACTTTTTTATCTGACACTTCCACTAGAATGCAAGCTACTACAGTGCAAGTATTTTGTCTCTTTTCCTCATAATAATTCTTCAGCTCCCCAAACAATTTATGACATACAGTTGATACACAAGAAATATTAGTAAAATGAATGAATAAAAGAATGTATATTAATCTTTCCTCTTATGTATGTTACAAAATGACCTGATAATAACCACTGTGTCTTTTCCTTTTTATTCACGTTCACAACAATAAAATTAAATCCCTCACAAAGGTAGAATTCTTTAGGATAGTCACCATTTCAAAAAGAGACACATCAAAATCTTAAAAATACAGTGGGGTCAGGATGTTGGTGTTTAATGGTAATATAGAGAAGATGGGAAATGGAGTGAAGGATGTAGTAACAGTAAATGTCAGAAAGGCCTGAGAATGTAGCAAAACCCCTAGCCTTTGCAAGTCTGGTTTCAGGATTGATCTATGACTCAGAATACGCTGGGCTGTGGATACTTGCAAGGCTGAGTGAGTAAATGGCACTGCAGTTTGGGAAGGGGAGTGGGCCAATATAATGCGATGGTTCAGAGAAGAATTATAATACCAAGTTCAAATCCTGGCTCTGTCACTTATTTGTAGTGTGAGCTTGGCAAAGTCGATATTCCTCCTCTGTTCCACATTTTCCTCAATTGCAATAAGAAGATGAGAACAGCACATGTCAGTTCTTTTGTGTATATATCCAGAAATGCAATTGCTCTGTCAAATGATAATTCTATGTGTAAAGTTTTGAGGAACCATCATACTGTTTTCTGCAGCAGCCACGCCATTTTCAATTCCCACCAGCAATGCACAAGAGTTCTAATTTCTCCACATTTATGTCGACACTTGTTTTCTGCTTTTTCTTTTAATAATAGTCATCCCAATGGATGTGAACTGTTATCTCATTGTGGTTCTGATTTCCATTTCCCTAATGATTAGTGATGGTGAGCGTTTTTCATGCGCTTATTGGCCATTTGTATACCTTCTTTGGAGAAATGTCTATTCGTCTTTGCCCATTTTTGAAATGGGTTGTTTTATCGTTGTTGAATTTTAGGAGTTCTTTATAAATTTTACATATTAATTTCTTCCCAGATATATTCTTTGCAAATATTTTTCCTCATTTTGTGGGTTGCCTTTTTACTCTGTTGATAATGTCTTTTGATTCATAGGTGTTTATACTTTCGATGGAGTCCAGTTTGTCTTTTTTTTTTTTTTTCTGCTTCTGCCTTTGGTGTCATACCAAAAAACACAACATGGCAAAGCTATTCTCTAATTTGTTGGCATAAATAACACAACAATCCTGGAGCCAGAGTTGCAATTCCCAAGTCTTTCCATATATTGTTTCCAACCTATGGTTATCACCGACTTATAGGTAAGGCAGACTGGTACTTGTAGTAATATGGGACACATTACACAGTCAAAGTTAGGCCAAGGGAGTGAGTGTCATATGTATATTATATATTACAGATTTCATGAAGGCATTAGGCATGAAATGTACAGGATTTGAAGCCCAACAGACCAAAAGCTAGTATATCTATTCATGGCACCTTGGGCAAGCTTTGAAATCTCCCAGTCCCAAACCCCAAGTACCCAAACTCTAAAATGACAATAATACTTACTCAGAGTTATGTAAATAACTTGTGCAGTTCTTGAAATCTACTACTAGGAACTCTACTGATGGTAGCTAAAACAACCATTAACAAATGATACGTATGTCTCAAGTATTCTCCCATTCTGTGTAGCATATTGGTTGACATATAGGAGTTAAATAAAAGCTGTGGTTTAAGTATATGTATATCACGAGCTCACAGTGAAATGACTCTACTGCCTCTATCCAGAGAAAGGAGACTCGATTTTTCAGTTATCACCTATGCTCTGTTTGAGGTCCTTATAGTATGCATGTGAAAAACATATGAACTAAAAATACTTGAATTTGCTAGAACAAAAGATGACAAAGTATAGTTGTAATAATCACAAAGTCATTGTAGTTGTATGCTTTCTTAAATACCAAAACAATTTTGCTGCTTAAACTGGAGGGGGCACTTGGGGACCACACAAATAATACATAGAAACAAAGGAGGAATTTTACTTGATGCAAAATTGCATTGAATTTGGATACTTTACATTTGCTTTTTAATTGAATAGAAACTGACATTTTTAAAGAAAAACAAATATAAAGATATTCATTAACATTTTATCTGAAAGCGGTATGGGAATATAATCCAATGTCTTCTTTTGACTGTTATTTTTACTAAGAACAAGTGAATTGTCTATTTCTTTATAAAGCTTAAATTGCTTTTTAATCAGAGGATTATTTTAAATATGGTGAATTATTTTTCTTATTGTAAAAGTAATATACGTACATTGTTGAACAAGAGAGAGGAATGAAGAATAATAAAAAATAATAAATAATAAATAGAAAATAGTTGGTAGTGACAACTATTAATGTGTTAGTGTGCCCTCTTTCATTCTTCTTCTTTTTATAAGTTTTAACATTTTAGTATCAACTAATAGACTCATATTGTTTGTATCCTCAATTTTCATGTAATATTATAATGTAAACAATTTCCTAGGCCATTATTTTTCAAATCTGATTTTTCATAGTTGCATAAAATTCCATTATATGAAAGTGCCATAGTTTACTTACTATGCTAAAGCTGGAATTTCACTTTTGTTGCTATTACAAATACAACTGTGAATTAGTCAAAGTCTTATTTTTGAGCAACAGAAATCTAACTCAAATCAACTTAAGCAAGAAGTAGACCAAAATTATTTTATTTGAAAAGTACTAGTATATCTGCTGCAGATGAAGGATGACTTCTACCAACAAACCATAACAAATGCATGGGTATGGCAGGGTCTCATGAATGACTGGGATTAGGGTTTCAATTCCTCCAAGATCCATCTCTCACTCTGTATGATATTGTGATTTATAATAAGAAATATATATTTGGTCTTTGTCCTTGTTTCTGGTACAGAGCTCCTAAAATCTTTGAAATTTCCTGAGTGATGAAAGCAATAAAAGGTGTATTGTTATGTTAATGGGGTTACTTTTGGACCTGTGGGAGCTGGTTGCCAGGAGAACCAACCACATGATTAGAGGGTTGGAAATTTCAGTTCCACCCCAGATCTCTGGGAAGGGGAGAGGGACTGGAGGTTGAATCAGTCAACTATGGCCAATGATTTAATCAATCATGCCTATGTAATGAAGCCTCCATTAAAAACCCAAAGAGAGTGGGTTTGGAGAGCTTCCAGGTTGGTGAACATGCAGTGATTTGGGGAAAGTGGCATACTTGGAGAGAGCATGGAAGCTCCAAGCCCTTTCCCCATACCTTGCCCTATGCAACTCTTCCACCTGGCTGTTCCTGAGTTATATCCTTTTATAATAGACCAGCAATCTAGTGAATAAATGGGTTTCCTGAGTTCTTTGAGCCACTCTAGCTAAGTAATCAAACAGCAAGATAGAAGGATACAAGATTAACATACAGAAATCAGTTGCATTTCTTTACACTAACAATGAAATATGAGAAAGAGAATGTAAAAAAAAAAAAAATCCCTTTTAAAATCACATCAAAAACAAATACTTAGGAATAAACCTGACCAAGGAGGTGAAAGACTGAGAACTATCAAACATTAATAAGGGAAACTCAAGATGATTCAAAGAAATGGAAAGATATCCCATGCTCTGGCATTGGAAGAATTAATACTGTTAAAATGGCCATACTACCCAGAGCAATCTACAGATTTAATGTGATCTCTATCAAATTACCCATGACATTTTTCACAGAACTAGAACAAATAATCCTAAAATTTATCTGAAACTGTAAAAGACCCAGAATTGCCACAGCAATCTTGAGGAAAAAGAACAAAACAGGAGGCATAACCCTCCCAGACTTCAGACAATATTACAAAGCTACATTAATTAAAACAGCGTGGTACTGGCACAAAAACATACATATGGATCAACAGAACAGAATAGAGAGCCCAGAAATAAACCTATGCACCTATGGTCAATTAATCTTCGACAAAGGAGACAAGAATTTACAATGGAGAAAAGACAGCCTCTTCACCAAGTGGCATTGGGAAAGCTGGACAGCCACATATGTAAATCAATGAAGTTAGAACACACCCTCACACCATACACAAAAATAAACTCAAAGTGGCTTAAAGACTTAAATATAAGATGTGACATCATAAAACTCCTAGAAGAGAACATAGGCAAACATTCTCTGACATAAATCATACAAATGTTTTCTTAGGTCAGTCTCCCAAGGCAATAGAAATAAAAGCAAAAATAAACAAATGGGACCTAATCAAACTTACAAGCTTTTGTACAGCAAAGGAAACCATAAAGAAAAGTAAAAGACAACCTACAGAATGGGAGAAACATTTGCACACAATGTGGCCGACAAGCGCTTGATTTCCAAATATACAAACAGCTCATACAACTCGACAGCAAAAAATCAAGCAACCCAATCAAAAAATGGGCAGAAGCCCTAAACAGATATTTCTTCAAAGAAGAAATACAGATGGCCAACAGTCACATGAAAAGATGCTCAACATCATTAATTATTAGAGAAATGCAAATCGAAACTACAATGAGGCACCACCTCACACCGGTCAGAGTGGCCATTATTTAAAAATCTGCAAATAACAAATGCTGGAAAGGGTGTGGAGAAATGGGAACCCTCCTACACTGTTGGTGGGAATGTAAATTGGTGCAGCCACTATGGAAAACAGTATGGAGGTTCCTCAGAAAGCGAAAAATAGGATTACTATATGATCTAGCAATCCCACTCCTGGGCATATATTCAGACAAAACTATAATTCAAAAAGATGCATGTACCCCTATGTTCATAGCAGCACTATTCACAATAGCCAAGACATGGCAACAACCTAAATTTCCATCGACGGATGAATGGCTAAAGAAGATGTGATACATACATACAATAGAATACTACTCAGCCATAAAAATGAATGAAATAATGTCATTTGCAGCAACATGGATGGAACTAGAGATTATCATACAAAGTAAAGTAAGTTAGAAAGAGAAAGACAAATACCATATGGTATCACTTACATGTGGAATCTAAAATATGACACAAATGAACTTATCTACGAAACAGAAACGGACTCACAGACATAGAGAACAGACTTGTGGTTACCAAGAGGAGGTGGTAGGGGAGGGATGGATTGGGAGTTTGGGATTAGCAGATGCAAATTATTGATATTATATATAGAATGGATAGACAACAAGGTCCTTACTGTATAGCACAGGGAACTATATTCAATAGCCTATGATAAACCATAATGGAAAAGAATATTAAAAAGAATGTATGTATATATGAATAACTGAATCACTGCTGTACAGCAGAAATTAACACAACATTGTAAATCAACTATACTTCAATAAAATAAATTTTAAAATAAGAGAATGAGAACCAAAAAATAAAATATAAAAATAAATATAGCCAGTCAGTCAGAAGTACAACTGATAATTTGGACTTGTGATTGGCATCCTGAGTTGGAGGGGGACATTGGAACCTCCACTTTGTAGTTGGTTGGTCAGAAACACAGCTAACAGCCTGGGCTGGTGACCTGTGTCTAAAGCGGGTAGCAGTTTTGTAGGACTGAACCCTAAACCTGTGGACTCTGATGCTATCTCCAAGTAGGTAGTGTCAGAATTAAATTGACTTCTCCGGCAACCTGCTGGTGTTTGAGAGTTGTTTGATGATGTAGGGGAACCCCCTCTTCCGCAACGGAATTGGTACCAGAACCCTTTTATTCCCTCTCCTGTCATCTTGTTTTCTTCCTTTTTCAGTTTTTTTCTTACCAAATGCAGACTGATTTCCACCACATGGCAAGATGTTCATTAATAGTATCAAGCCTTATTTTCCTAGTTTCTTCCACAAATAAACAACCCAAATTGCTTTACACGTTTTGGTGAAGGATTTTAATTGGCTTACCTTGGGTCTAGGCAGATGCTACCAAAGCCATGAGGAAGTGAGCTGTGGTGGGGAATCATGTCTAGGAGAAATGAAGGGTACACTGCTGACCACAGTATAGTGATCCATTCAGTGTTGCAAACAGCATCTTGTGCACTTATCTTTCCCCATATCCATGATTATTTCTCAGGATAAACTCCTAAATGGGAACTACTCTTTCAAACCAAAAGAGTGATTTTAAGACTTTTGATACACATTGCTAGGTTGCCTCTTAGCAATGTGTCATCAATTTTATACTCAGTAAAAGTGAGTTTATAATGAAAATTTCACCAATGACATCTTAGCATATTTAAAAATTATGTCAAGTTGATAGATGATATTTGTGTATTTGTTTTTTATTGCTGAGTAACAAATTATAACAAACTTAGTGGCTTAAAACAATCACTCGTTATCTCACAATTCTGTAGGTCAAAAGTCCAGATGTGCTTAGGGTCTCTCAAGGCCAATAATAAGATGTGGACCAAGTGGGACTCCTATTTAGAGGCTCTGGGAAGAATTGCTTCTGAGACCATTCATGTTGTTGATACAATTCAGTTCCTGGTGATTGTGGAACTGAAGTACACATTTTCTGGCTTGATGTCATCTGGGAATTGCATTTGGTTCCTAGAAGCTGTTCTTCAGTCTTTACATGTAGCTCCCTCAGTCTTCTAGCTGGCAGTGGTATGAGAAATCCTTCTCATATGTCAAATCTGTCTGACTTCCCCTTCTGCCATCAGGAGGAGAAAGCTCTCAAGCTATTAAGGGCTCATCCAGCCCACCTGGGTAATTGATCTATATTAAGGTCAACTGTGACATACAAAATTAACATAATCATGGGAGTGATAGCTCATTATATTCAAATTCTAGGGACTAGAGCTGGGTATCTTTGGGGAAACATTTTAGAAATTCTGCTTACAGGATACAGAATTTTACAGTTTTAAATACATGGCTTTGTGAAAAGTAATACTATAAGGAAGTCAAGATATTTGATATCTAGATCTGACGTATCCACTAGTTATATGTGTCTCCATGAGCAATATATTTACCTGTCTAACCTAAATTTTCTCCTATGCAAAAAAAAATTGTATTATATAATCCCTAGCTTTCTTTCTATTCAAAAAGAGCCTAATATTTGAAAGACTAATATGGATCAGTAAACTAAACAATACACTATAGACTCTATAGGCTGTTTCTTTGTTTTCCAGAGATATATCCTTACACTCTAGTTTGACCTATATCACAAAGCTGGGCCTATCCTTCCAATCGGCTTTCTCTCCATAGTATTATATCTGCCAGTATATCCATCTCTTCCTTTGATATCCAACTCTTATGCCACTAACTTCATTTCCTATGTTGATCTAGTAGTAGGAATCTCAGATTCTTTACAGGTCATAAATGGGCAAAAAAATCTTCATCAAGAGGGGAGTGTTTTGTTCTGGATAGCTGTGGGAAGAGAGAGAATTAAGAAAACAACAAATCAGGAGATAAGTAAAGAAAAAATGAGGTCTCATTGTTTAGGTCTTATTCCATTTGGTGACACATTGAGAATCTGGCAGGAAGGTGACAAATTTCTAAAATTGATTCATCAAAATTTTTATGAGTTGGGTACTCTTAATTAATTAAGTGATGCCTCTGAAAACTGTATGCAGTATTGCACTCCATTTCAACATATTCTTTATGCATTAGAATAAATTCCTTATTGTACTCTAGAGGACTTGAATGAGATTTTATAAGACTCTCCTGACATAAGTTGCACACAGGGATCTTGTCTCAAATATTAGTACATCTCGACTAAATGTAAAATGAAATCTTAGAACAAGTGGGACATCTTATATAGAGAACAGCTCCATATACCTTCTGTGAAAAACTAGGGGTGGATTTTTTTGAAGAGAAACATTCTGTAATTAGAACTTTGTAAATGTATCAATATGTTTCCTTTGAATAGAATAGTTTTGGTAATTTACATACATGTGCAGAGGACGGTATGTTTGTGCTACTGTTCTGAAAGCAAGGGGATATTCTTATTAGCTTTATCTCCATCTGTGTATAAAATAACCAGACAGCACTTGTTAATAACGTCAAATTATCTTTGTGAAAATTTGACCAAGGAGCTCTCTTTCAAAACCCTTTAGCTAGTATCTTTCAGAATACTGAATGCCATCTGGTGATGTGAGACCATGTAACATAGCAACTACATCTCTTTAGCACGAAGGTACTACACTAGCCATACAGCTGACTTTGGTTGGGTAATAACAATACCATTTGTTTTTAAGAGAAACCATGTTCAAATATTTCAGTTAATTTCATGCTTTCCAGAAAATTATCAGACTTATGGTATCTAGTTTGTTTCCCTTTAACTGGGAATGTATTATATTTATAGAATGAAGAAAATCATTTAACACACATAATTTATCTACTTTTATAATTCAGAGTATTTCACTGTACTTGCATTTAGAATTCAATTCCAATACAAATTATGAAACCAAAAATAATTGATCTATCAAACACTACCTGAATGTGCCAATAGTTATATTTAATGTGCCCTGTGGATCACTGGACTGCAGGAAACAGATATTCCTCTATACTTCATCATCTGAAAATAACAGGATTATACTACAACTCTTTGGTCTGGCTGTGGTTGGTCAGCCTATCTATCTATCTATGTGTCTATCTATGTATCTATCTATCTATCTAGAAAGAGAGGGATAGAGTTTTACAGATTTACACAAGATGAACAAACACATATCATGAAGAAGAAATACATATTCAACAGCATTGATTCATATTGAGCCTGCCTCTACTCCTACCTTAAAATTGACAGCAGAATTTTTTCCTGCTATTCTTGCCTAAATGTCTGTTTTCCATTCTCAACTCATGCTTACTCAACTATTTTATCTCTTCGTGCCATAAATTAACACCTGAAAATACCAGTACATTACATAACTGATAAGTATATCCGGGTAATCTTTTCCACCAATGTCTTCTTCCAGCACCTTCACAGACAGCATATTTATTGTGTAAAGAAAAAGAATGAAAAAAGGAAAATAGAGAGTTGTAGCCATATTTATTGTGTATATGTGTACCAATTATCAAGTCATAGAGAGTCAATGTCCTTTTAATGGCACCTATATTGAATTAGAGAATAGCGACGGGACAAAGCAAATCTGGCAGTATAAAATTTACTCTGATAATAATTTATCCTAATTGCTAGGCAACCACTTAATCCAAGTGGTCTGAAAGGCTTACTGCACTTCTTTATTTATATTACTCTCTAGGAATAAGTCATAGCTGTATGAAGGAGTTCTTAAATTTTAAGGAACCACAGAAGAGATCTACCCAACTTATTTTGATCCAGAAAATGATTATTACAACTACAGTTGATATATATCAGCTTTGGTTGCCTTTGATTATGAAATAAGACATGTTCATATATTTGCTAAATTTGCTAAATTAAAACTATTTGAAGCTCTCAACAGGTTTACTCAAAACTAGCCCAACTTCAAGGGGCCCTTTTATTTTGGGGGGCCCCTAAAGACACAGTTCACACTTCTACAGGTCAGTCTATTAGCTGCTCCCACCACATTATGCTACATTTGATAATACATTTTCTTTATTTTTTAAAATAAATATATATTTTAAGGTGTACAACAGGATGATTTGTTATACACATATATAATGTAATGATTACTGTAGTCAAACTAATTAAGGTGCTGTTACAGGGGTGGTTTTTATGGTGCAAGTGTGCCTCAGCTTTTCCTACCATTTTGATGTGGGTATTTTCTTAGTAGCCCAGTGTAGTGTGTAGAAGTCTATCAACTAGTTCTGGATTTCCTTCAGAGGGAATCGATCTATGCGTAGCTGTGTATTCTGTGGGTCCCTGGGAACAGGGAAAGTCAGGAGCCTACTATTCTGCCATTTTCTTGACCCATTAATGTATTTTGTTTTCTTGCTTCAGCTACTATTTCTTTAGAGCCATAATGCAGATTTGAGGGTTGAAGATTTGAAGAAAATTGTTAAAAATAAAATCTCCTGCCAATCCAGTAAGACCGCCTCACAAAAATATAGAAAATAATGAAACAGTTTTATTATTAAATAAGCATTAAACCAGACCATTATACACATCACAGGCAATCTTCTAAAGAGACTACAAAAAAAAAAAAAAAGGAAATCTTACACTTTCATATGGTCAGGCAGATACAAGCTATTACATATGTGTTAATTTTCTTTATCCAAAGGAAAGATAAAACTTCTTCATTTTTGCCACCAGCAGCAGACTACTACTTGGAGCCTGGCATCTACACTAAATTCCCACGATCACAAGGAAGACAGGATGCCAGTCTCTTTAATATACATACTTAAAGAGATGGTTCTATGTCCCCCAAGAAAGACATTTCTGGGATGCAGAACTGGCAAGAGTCTTATTTAGCTTTTGAAAAGATTTACATACAACTTAAAGGGACAGACAAAATATTTACAATATCAAGTTCTCTAAAGAAAATGCTAAAAGAAAAAGGAAGGGGAATTCCCTTTCTCTTTTGACAACAGAAAAAAGTTCTTTATTTTTTTGTTAGTTTTAGATTTGTATTTTCCCTTACATGATCCTTTCACCAATCTGTGCTACAAATATCACTGGAAATGAAGCAGTTCTGCTTAGGGAGGTTTACTCAAAATTATACACAAAACCGTTTAGTCAGTTTATACCCTTAATTCCCCTAATTTGGGGGGTTGAATTAAGGTCTTGAGGTAGATAGTAAAGAGATGCCCTTCTGTGTCCTCCTTTTTCCTCTTCTCTGCACCAAGTCAACTTACCTCCTCCTGTGGTTACAAGCCACCCCTGCATGACACTGGAGTCAGGCTACAGTGGTGGGGGTCATAGGATCACAGACCCAAGAGATTACCAGCCTAAATATGCTATTAGATGGCAAAAAGTGGAATAAGGCATATTGGTATACAGAGGAATTTCAGTCCTTTTATAAAATCAAAAGGTCTGTAAATAATTTATGTTACTGAATGTGTGATTTCCTATTTAATATCAGTTTGTATGTGTGTGTGAATGTGCAGAAAAAATTACTTTACTTTGAAAATATGTATAACTGTTCTTTTCCTGTAACTGAGTTCCTCATAAGTCAAATATTGGTCTCAAGACTCCAAGTCTACTCTGTTAAGAACTACTGCAGTACTGTCATTTATTTAATCAAAACTACAATGAGGTACCACTTCACACTGGTCAGAATGGCCATCATTAAAATGTCTACATATAACAAATGATGGAGAAAGTGTGGAGAAAAGTGAACCCTCCTACACTGTTGGTGGGAATGTAAATTGGTGCAGCCACTATGGAAAACAGTATGGAGGTTCCTCAGAAAGCTAAAAATAGAGTTGCCATATGATCCAGCAATCCTACTCTTGGGCATATATACAGAAAAAACTAATTCAAAAAGATACATGCACCCCTTATGTTCATAGTGGCACTATTCACAATAGCCAAGACATGGAAGCAACCTAAATGTCCAGCGACAGATGAATGGATAATGAAAATGTGGTACATATATATAATGGAATACTACTCAGTCATAAAAAAGAATGAAATAATCCCATTTGCAGCAACATGGATGGAACTAGAGGTTATCATACGAAGTGAAGTAAGTCAGAAAGACAAATACCATATGATATCACTTACATGTGGAATCTAAAATATGACACAAATGAACTTATCTACAAAACAGAAATGGACTCACAGACATACAGAACAGACTTGCGGTTGCCAAGGGTGAGGGAGTGTGAGGGAGGGATGGAGTGGGAGTTTGGGGTTAGCAGACGCAAACTCATATATAGAATGGATAAACAAGGTCCTACTGTATAGTACACGGAACTGAATTCAATATCCTGTGACAAACCATAATGGAAAAGAATTTTAAAAAAGAATGTATATATATATATAAATATATATATGTATAACTGAATCACTTTGCTGTACAGCAGAAATTAACACAACACTGTAAATGAACCATACTTCAATCAAAAAAGCTTAAAAAGCAAAAAATAAAACAAAATAAAATTGATTTACTGTATATGTATCATCTTTCAAGTATGCTTAAGACCATATAATATAGATTTTAATTGCTAACTAGTTATAAATCTGAAAAGAGTTGAACATAAGTTGCTCAGGCTAAATTCTGCAAGAATGATTTTACCTAAGGGTAGTCCTGACAACCAGCAGTCAATATTCTGATTTAACAATCTAGACCTGTAGTGTCAAATAAGATAGCCACTAGGCACTGAGCACTTGAAATGTGGTTAGTGCAAATAGGGAATTGAATTTTTACTTTTTTTTACTCTTAATTAACTCAAATTAAAAGAAACAGTTTCAAAATGGTTGTGCTATTTTCTTTCTCACCAATATCACACTGCGTATGAAAGAGATTAACTTGAAATAGCAAGGGAAGGAAAAACTGATTTGTGAGCTGACTAGACAGGTATAAGGATTCATGTTGAAACTGAAACTTTTTATAATACGACAGATCAATAATAATGATTTTATACATTTTTCTAATATGAATCAATATACAGAAAATGTTAATTATAATCAACAACATGTTTATTGGCTGTAAAAACTACATAATTTTGTTTATATTGATAAAATTATAGTTGCTTTTCAATTTGATATTAATAATCCTGATTAGACTCAACAATGAGGGAATTCTTCTCTTGCTAGTCTTCTCTCCTATGTAAGGGTCACCTTGTGAAGCATATGAAATAATAGTCTTTAGGCTTTCTTCTTAGAAAAGACAGGCAGAATAGTGAGAAGTTATATCTGATGTTTGAGCCTCCTGGAAAGACTGCTTTGAAACCTGACACATTTCCTCATATATTCAAGGACTAGAACAATGGTAAGAGGACACTGAGAAAGCATGAACATATAGAAGAAAGCCAGAAGTAAGCATGAGAAAGAAAATACTTTCTATGCAAATCAATACAATTTTTAACCTAAAAGCTCACTTTAAATTTATAATATTTAAATTTGGCTTTTTCTGGGTTCCCACTAATATCCATAACACTTTCCCTAAATGCATAACTGCCATCTACTTTACCTACTATTTGTTTCATTACATTTGAACAGTGGTCCTTCAAAGGAAGGAACCCAAATGCAAAATATTATACACATAAAATTGGATTGGGACATTTAAAAAAGACATTTCTCTGAGAACACATAGGCAATATTGCCAAACTGAATACTCTCTAGTGAGGAATCCATGTCCTCATTCTTCTGCTCTTTTCTGATTTTTTTTTTTTTGCTAGAAGTATGGTCACATCTATTTCTAATAAGGCATTGCTGTCTGTCTTTGAATTCTCGTGGATTGACTTTTTTTTCTTCTACTGGCTCTCTTTTACGATGGTTTCTAAATAGTCTCTTACCAATATGGTTCTCTGATTTTGCTTTTGCTTCTCCTGTTAGTTTTCTTATAAAGGACTAGTTTCCCAGCAATGCTACCAAGAGAAACATCCCTCAAACATGTGATCAAGCCCTCTACAGATGATATTTCTTGGTTCCTGCCTTTGAAGACCCCTGTTCATCAATGATGCAAATACCAGGAAACACAGAAGTAAATTATGATTTTGAATTTAAGAACAGAACTTCAGCATTTAATTCTCCTATGTGGTAACTACCCTCAAACAAAAATCAGGAGCATTCCAAAATGTAATCTGGAAGTATCTTAAGCAAAACT
This sequence comes from Balaenoptera ricei, assembly GCF_028023285.1. Lineage (NCBI taxonomy): Eukaryota > Metazoa > Chordata > Mammalia > Artiodactyla > Balaenopteridae > Balaenoptera > Balaenoptera ricei. Next base: position 82,503,112 of record NC_082641.1, read on the forward strand.
TAATAGTAAGTTTCAGGCACAATAACAGTTAGAAACACATTCAGTATATTTAGACATTTTATTTTACTTCTTCTGGAGTTAGTTAGAACAGAAAAAGTGAAAGAAGACCCTCATGTGAAAGGACTTACTCCTGATAATTTTTGTTTTCTTGTACTCTCTTCCCAAAACAGATGGCATTTTTGCAAAAAAGTAAGCTAAGTAAGTCAGTAACAAAATGAAGGGAAGGCTGAAGAGAAGCTAAACATATTTACCTCTCACTGGAGATCATACATACATAAAGAAAATGAAAGAAGTTTAGAGCTAGAGAGGAAACCAGTGACCAACAAATTTGATGCTTTCATTCTGAATATGAGGAAAACAAGACCCAGGGTCGTTAAATAATAACTAGAAATTGTAGATCTAACTATTGCTGTGTCCAAACCTTATCCCCTTTTATCCTTAGCTTGGGAATCAGAACTGATGGTTCAAAGGCCCTCAGAGATACCAAGGGTTCTACAACCTGGCTGCATATTAGAACTACTTGAGGATCTTTTAAAATTAACTATGATTTGCCCTGTTCCTTGAAATTGTTGTTGTAGAGTGAGGTGGATATATCCAAATATTTCAAAAGCTTTCCGTGTTTCTCTAAAGTTCAGCCAGAGTTGAGATCCATTTCCACGGGACCTGAAGCCTTTTTACACCAAAGTGGTCACCAACTTAGAATTAGTGATCTATTAGCTCAAGTTTGATAGTATTCATACTTTTTATAATCTGTAATATACAACATATTTTTCTTTGTGGAACCCACTAATTCATCTAGATATACTGGATTTTACTTAAAAAAATCTTCATTCAAAATCCATTACCTGTTTGACTCATTATTTATAACATAAGACTCTGATATGCTGGGTGAAGTTCAAAATATTTATCAGCTGATAAACTTCCATGATGAATGAGACAGAAAAGAGAAACCTTACACAAACAGCTTTCTCCCTCTGTTCATAAGCAACACTGCCTTTTCTTCTAGTAGATTATAAAGATATATCAAAACAATTTGCCAATAAAATATACCTGAATGATATAATGTTGGCATATGGCCAAATTATATTGAAAAACTAAATATGGTTGAGAAAATTATTATTCCCCAACCTTGAAACCTTTACAGACTGTTGAACACTAAAATAGGGCAATATTTCTTTAAAATAGCTAAGAACAGTAAGTAAAGTTAAATAATATATCCTCCATCAGCTCTCAAGGAAAAATAAATCTGCTTTGTCAATTCACCTCAAGGGAATAGTTTAATTATATTTCCATTGTAGCTGTCCTTTCTGAGGTTATCATATCTGAAAGAAACTAGCCATAAAGCCTGAACTGGGCATCTTCTGGGAGCCCTAAAATATACGAACATGGATACAGGAATCAATGAGATTTCTTTCCTGATCCATACTCTTTCCCAGAAAGTATAAAATAGTGCCCTTATATTCCAAACACTGGAAAATGTAGTTTCTTTTTAATCAAGATATGTTTTCAAGCAATAAAATGCACAAGTCTTAAGTTCAGGTTGATGAAATTGACAATTACATAGCCCCAAACAACTACCATGCAATAGAAAATATAGACATTTGCATCACCCTGGATTTTTCCTCAATGTCCCTTTATAGTTATTTTTCCCAACCTTGTCCACCCAGTGGCAGCAACTTTCTAATCTCTACCACCAATAGTTAGTTTTACTTGTTTTCTCATGTTTGGCTTCTTTCATTCAAAATTATGTCTTGAGGTCTTGAAGTTCAGTCATCAGAAGTGCATTCCTTTATACTGCAAAATAGTATTTCATTGTATGGTTGAGCCATACTTCATTTACCTATTCTCTTGTTAATGAACAACTGTTCTTCTGTTTTGTTTTGCCTTTGTTTGTTTCTGCAGTGCTAGCTCTTATGAATAATGCTGCTATGAATATACTGTTATGAGCATATATTTACATGGAAATTAATTGCAAAGTATAGTGTAAACGTATGTTTAAAAGAAACTGCCAAAGAATTCTCTAAATTGTATTACCACTTTTACATTCCCAGCTGCAGTACATGAGGATTCCATTTGCTCTCTATCCTCACCAACATTTTGGGTTGTAAGTCTTTTTGACTTTAGCCCTTATGTTGTGCAATGACAGGGAAGACTTAAGAGCTGCTATAATGTGCAGTTTTTGTGCAGGCATTTTTGTGCAGATAGTATTTCTTTGCAGCTTTTTCTATAGAAGTTGGAACACAGTAGAATGTAATATATTTACTATATAAATTATTACTTAAATAAAAATTATTACTCCTGGCAGGAGAGAATTAAATATTTTGAGCATAGCTATCATTATCAAGATTTCTTAAACTATGTGAGTGGGATATAAATATTTCTGACTTTAATCATGTGGGTGTGTATTTTTTCTCCTCTAGTTGTCTACAGATCTTATTTAGAAATTGCTGCCACGATTACGTGAATCAAAGTGTTAAAATAAGTATATATTTCCAAAGCTAAAATATGTATTCTGAAATACTTCTTTGCTCTTACCACACAGGACGCTAACTCACTAATAGCAATGACTGAAGCAAATTACTGTCAAAGCCTGTTGAGCACCCTTAGCAGATAATTTTGTTCTTAGGAGAATTCACAAGTGTGCTATAAAAGACTTTTCCCTTTGTGCACTGATATTTCTTGGCTCCACTTTCTGTCCCAAACTGTGGCACTTTCTTAATGACCTCAATTGGGGAATATTTGCTTTGGAAAGTTGTTTTTCTCTGTTTGTCCAGTGTGTTCTGTATTTAACATTTTGTCCTTTTCCCATTGGTTCCAGAACCTACTTATACATTTTCCCTTTTAATGTGTTCTCTAAGGTCATAGGCTAATTCCAGAATACACCCTTGTCTAGTCACTCCTTCTGTGAATAAATGCTGGATCACAGATTTTCCATTCTTGCTTGCCTGAGAGGTGAAGTATAGAGGTTTTTCTCTGAAGCCAGGGTTCTGTGTCTGGTTACAGAAGTAACAAATGGCAAGCAAGGTGACCTTAATATTCCTTAATTATAATACTACCCTTCATCTATAGATTTTCCATATACGGCTGAGGATACTTTTTGCTAAAACTGACTTTGCATATTCTCCCAACCACTGTACCCTCTCTATGGAAGGGGACTGGAGGCATGGAGCAGTTGAACTAATGTTCAGCTGAGACTACTCTCATGCACTTGACACAGAAAACACCTTCAAGTTCATGATGCTGTCAGTTCTTACACAAGTTATCCTTTAGGGCTTATTCTCACATTGTGAGTATGACTGTGCAAGTAGATTCAAGCTTTCTTTGTAGGACAACTTACTCCCCTTCTCTTTTCAACTTTTTATTGAAGTATAACATACATATATAAAAGTACACAAATCACAAGTGTGTATAGTGCAATACATTTTCACAAAGTAAACAAGCCTCTGTAACTGCCAACAAAAGCAAGGAATTGAATATCCCCATTGCACAAGCAGGGCTCCTTGTATGCCTTCTAGTCAACACTCCCCCCTGCCCCAAAGATAATCCTAAATTAACGGGGATGCCAACTATTTGATTTGCCTCTTTATTAAATTATAAATAAAGGAAATCTTACAATATGTCAAGCTCCTTTTAGTCAACATTATTTTTGAAATTAATCCATGTTTTAGTAGAGTAATAATTAGTTTATCTCAATGCTATACAGCAGAGGTCAGAAAACCTTTCCTGTAAAGGGCCAGATACTAAATTTTGTATGCTTTGCAAGCCATATAGGTTGTGCTGTAATTATTCAACGGCTGTTGTAGCACAAAAGAAGCTGTAGACATACGTAAACAAGAGTGTGACTGTGTTCTAATAAAGCTTTATTTACAAAAACAGGTGGTAGGCCAGCTGGGCCAGATGGTTTTAGTTTGCTGATTGGCAAAATCCCCTTGAAGGGGGACTGCCCAGTCCCCTTGAAGGCCTGGTTTCTGAACTGCCTTGGCAGTTACTTGGCTGAGTGATGAGATGTGCAGTTCAAAAGGAGTGTGTCAGGTACCACAGACAGGACCAAAGCAAAACAAGTCATTTTTTGGAGGTTTATCCTGCCAGGGTCTGGGTTGCTTTTAAAGATTGCTCAAAAAGTCTCATACTAACTGAGACCACTGCCAATTTTCAAATAGTCGATAAAAAAAATTTTATAGAGTTTTATGGAAATAAGGCAGAAAAGACATATGTATTGATTTCTATAATAATAAAGAATGAAGATACCCCAATACCTTTATAACTAGCTAGTTCCTTTCAATTTTTGAAAAGCTATATATAATAAATCGTATTGCCAGATTTGTTTGTTGATGTTGAGTTAACATGAGCAAAAGAAAACTATTTGTTCCATCATCAAATTGCTGAGCCTGAAATATTTACTTCTACAGAACCCACAAGCCTATGTTGACCACAGGTAATCTTTGCCTATTTTATGATTTGAGTCACTCTGATTAACTTTATAATTGACTAGGTCACCCTAATATAAAGTTTCAGCTTTTTTTAAAAGTCTAACCACTTTTTTGTTTTTTTTTTAAATTTTTTTTCTTTTAATTAATTAATTATTTTATTTTTGGCTGCATTGGGTCTTCGTTTCTGTGCGAGGGCTTTTTCGACTTGCGGCGTGCGGGGGCCACTCTTCATCGCGGTGCGCGGGCCTCTCAGCGTCGCGGCCTCTCGTGTTGTGGAGCACAAGCTCCAGACGCGCAGGCTCAGTAGTTGCGGCTCACGGGCCTAGTTGCTCCGCAGCATGTGGGATCTTCCCAGACCAGGGCTCGAACCTGTGTCCCCTGCACCGGCAGGCAGATCCTCAACCACTGCGCCACCAGGGAAGCCCCCACTTTTTTGTTTTAATTATAGTTTTACTTCATATCTCAGGGGAAATTCCTAATCCTTTTTTTAGTTCCATATTATTTTAATTTTATTTTATGTTAGAATAATCTAGGTAGAATACAGTCAATGATCTTTTTCTAAAGTTTTAAAAATGACTTGAAAATGTCTGTATTAAAGATCAAAAACTTGAATGAATATTTATCCATTTTCATAGTTAGTTTTAAAATACATCAAAGTATTGAGTGACATGTGAAAAACACTAAGCAGAGCTCATCATTATTATCTTTCTGTTTCATGAATAAATTAGCAAGTGAAAATTAAGTTTCATGAATTAATATCAAAGGATTAGTCTGTTCCTGACAATAGGTTAATAAATGGCAGAGTAAGCTACAAAGACCTTGCTTTTAAATAATTGGTATCATCTATTGTATACTTAGATATAGGAATTTATTCTATGAATATATTTCCTTGGAAATCTACTGAATCAAATGTAAAGATTTATGTTGCAAGATGAATTATTTTTTCCTTTCAAATAATTTTCAAATATACACATCATATAGGTCAATATGAATGGGTTACCAGTTACCATCAGTTGGCAAAATAAAATGTATTAAATGTCGTAAAAGGTAGGCAATACAGTAAAATATCACTGAAAGTAAGACATAAAAATTAATTTGTTACTCTAACAGCTATAAATTATAAAATAGTTGAAGAAATAGTTTTTCAGTGCAATCATATCTATCAGTAAATACTTACACTTTATCTGTTAATGTAATCTCCTAAAGTACTTGGACAATTTTTTCATTGTCATAAGTGGTTTAATAAACATTACTGTAAACATATTTATAAAACTCAATTGCTGAGTAAAACTAGTTAAACACATGGAACAAATCCCAAGATGAACTAGACTTTCCTGTTCTGTTTTAGTTTTCTACCAGAAGACTGAATTGATGCTGCTTTATTATTTATACAGTTTTAATTCATCTGTATCAACTATACTTTCTTAAAGTTGCTTTAGTTCCCAAACATTATTTCTAAAGGGTTACAGACCTGGTATTTTGAGCTGTCTGGTTCTTCACAGGAGCTTATAATTAAAACATAGAACAAAACCTGAAATCAAGGACTACTCTGTTAACTCAGTGTCCAAGAACCTCCAACTTGCTTTCTGAGAAAAGGAAGAAAACAGTGCACTAGACACAGTACATTGGAGGTGTCTCTGGACTTGTATTTTCTGCTAAAGGAGCTCAGAACATTTAGGAAGAGCCACTCAATCATTAATATACTATGGGCCAATCAAACACCACCTCTGACATTGATTAATTAAAATAATTTCTTTTTGTTTCATTCATATGTTTAAGAACTTATTTTTTAATAATGTTTTTAATAATGTTGTCTAATAATGGAAATAATGGAATAGGAACTAAGGGTTTTTCTGTTTATTTATGCATTTCAGAAATATTTATCCAGGTGAAAAAGCCCATGGATAACTACATTTAACTCTTTATTTAAATCTCTAAACACTGTATAAAACAAATATATTTCTGAAAAACATTTTTTGCTCCTTTCTCTATTTCATTATTTATAAATGGAACAATAATTTTTTGTATAGATCCTGGCTATCTTTGGATCATAGATTTTATTGACTCTGATCAACAGTAGCCATTAAATTATTAATTTTCTCTGAAAGTAAGAGAGAGTGATTGTCAAGCTAGCATTGATAGGTTCAGATTAAGTGAAAATATTGGAAGCTGATTTAAAAATGAAATGACATAACAAGTTGTGAAAGACAGATGTGCAATACTTTGGAAGAAAAAATTACACTTAAGTATGTGGAGAGCATGCATAAAATTTTTTAAAAGTCATTTCCACATAGGTTCAAATAGAGCATCTTCTTTGCAGAGAGTATGAGTTAGTACTACATTTGTTTTTTAAACATCTGAAATTAGGCTGGTATCCTGTTAGTAAGGACTGAAGTAAGCCAACCTCTGTTTTAGCTGCCATGATAATTGTCAGAGAATAATGAACCAGTTTGAGACCCTGCATTTTAATAATAGCAGAGAACAGCAATCATGATTAATGACTTAAGAAACAAGACCTATAAGATAGAAAAAAAGAACTAATTTTATTAATCTTGGAGGCAAAGAAAGAAAATATATATAGGTGAACCTGAAATACAGGTTAAACAAAATAATTTTCTTGGTCAAAAAAGACATACTTGAATAAAAATAGGTAGGATTCAGCTAATTATTTATCATTTGTAGGAATTTTTCATTTCAGAAAATATGTATTTAAATAAAACTAGCTTCATTTTTTCCATAGTTGAATATATATTGACCTTAATGTGCTAGTTCAGAAACTTAATCTTAATGCAAATAAATCAGTGAATTTTGAGGTTTTTTCAGTGAATGACACATTTCCTGTTCCTCCTTTTTGTTTCCCTGCACTTGAAGTTCTGGGTGATTTGGACATACAAGGGCAACTGACAATTAATCATATTCTTTCCCTGCTGGCTTTGACTGACATTTCTATGCAATCCTCTTGTTCCCATGCAAGCCACTATGCCTCCTGTTAATCCCAGACATGACCCTTCTTAGATCCCCTGGTCCTCTCTCAGATACTTCCATACTCCTTTAACAGAAATATTTAGATAATCTCTTATAACAGCAGTCCCCAACCTTTTTGGCACCAGGGACCGCTTACATGGAAGACAATTTTTCCACGGACCAGGGGGTGGGGGGATGGTTTTGGGATGATTCAAACACATTACATTTATTGTGCACTTTATTTCTATTATTAGTACATTGTAATATATAGTGAAATAATTATACAACTCACCATAATGCAAAATCAGTGGGAGCCCTGAGCTTGTTTTCCTGTAACTAGATGGTCCCATCTGGGGGTGATGGGAGACAGTGATACCCGAAGTGTGTTGCTTATGTCCAGTCTACTCCATAAAATGCAGCTGAATTGTCACTTGCCACTCACTGATAGGGTTTCAATATGAGTTTGCAAGCAATTGATTTATTATGGTCTCTGGGCAGTCAAACCTTTCTGCTAACGATAATTTGTATTTGCAGCCGCTCCCCAGCACTAGCATCACAGCCTCAACCCCACCTCAGATCATCAGGCATTAGATTCTCATAAGGAGCGTGCAACCTAGATCCCTTGCATGTGCAGTTCACAGCAAGGTTCATGCTCCTATGAGAATCTAATGCAGTCCCTGATCTGACAGGAGGTGGAGCTCAGGCAGTAATGCAAGCGATAGGGAGCGGCTGTAAATACAGATGAAGCTCCATTCAGTTGCCTGCCGCTCACCTCCTGCTGTGCAGCCCGGTTCCTAACATGCCACGGATTGGTACCGGTCCATGGCCCAGGGGTTGGGGACCCCTGTCTTATAACACTCTGAGGCAGGAACATCTTGTAAGGTGTCTCAGACCTTTCTATCTCACTGAGCCAGGGATGTATTTCTAGCCTTCTGTTGCTACAAAGGAACTTTGGGAAAGGGACCAGTGCCTCCCAAGTTTTACATTGAAAGGGAAGCACCTGTTGTCATTGTTGTTTCATTTTTTCCATTAACAGATTCTAAAATTTAACTAGGATTCTAACTTTCCCTTATTCCAAGTTGTGGATTAATGAGATGGGTTTGGTAAAAAAGATGTCTTCCCTCAGGGACAATAATACCTTGCTTTAAATCAACATTTCGCCCCTCCCCTGTCAATGCCCACCATTTCATTTCTTTCACTGAAATAAAATAGAATGTTACACCATTTTTCCAAATATTTGTTTTTATGCCATAAATTTCATTCGTGAAATACTTCAGATATTTTTTTTTCTAATAATCAGATGGTAGGCTGTAAAGACTCAAATCCTCCTCTCCCCCCACCAAAAAATCAAAAGAAGATTAGTGAGTTGCACTCAGGAATATGCGAAAAAAAGAGGAAATATATCATGAACAAGTGTGTTTTTCTCAGGGATGCAAGTTAAAAAATATTTGAAGTTCAATTATATAATTGACTACATTAACAGAATTCGGGAAAAAAATAAAAGATTGGTTTCATTAGGGGCAGAAAAGGCAGTTGAAAAATCCAACATTCATTCATGATAAAAAGAAAAGAAATCCTACAGATTTGGATTAGAAGGAAATTTCCTCAACCTAAAAAGTGACATCTAAAAGATGTTATAGATAAATTATTCAATAATTGGTGAATTATTGAACTATTTAAATCCTTCTAAGTTAAGAACTAGTCAAGGATATCAACTCTCCCTCTCCTATCCAACATTATACAGAGATCTTAGTACAGTGAGAAAAAGAAAAAATAGTATAAACTTAGAAAGGAAGGCATTAATCTGTCTTCATACAACATAATAGTTCACATAGAAAATCTAAAAGGTTTACAGAGTTTGAGGTCAAGATTTAAAATCATTAATATTTCTGTATATTAGCAACAGACAATTGAAAAATAAAATTTTAAAAATTCTATTTACCTTGACATCAAAGTCATAAAAAATCATATGCTTAGCCAGCTTTACCAAAATATAAATAATTTTATTGAGAGAAATTAGGAATGAAAATATGTTAATGGTTCGAAAGAACACTCTTCATATGTCAATTTCCTCAAATTGATTTATAGATTCAATTCCATTTCAATGAAAACAACAGACTATTTTGTAGAAATTGAGGAGCTGAATCTAAAATTTACAGATTTGGGAAAGCACTGATTTTAGACAATATGATAGGATCATTCCCTGGCACCCTAAATATACATTTTATTCTTTTGTCCTTTGCAGACAGAACTCTATGCCAGGTGACTTGAAGAAAGAAGCAGTGTGCACATATTTAAACAACTCTTTTAAGACTTTATAAGACTACTAATTCAAAGACATATTTTCTTTTATTTCTAAACTTGATCAACTTAATTATGATTTGACAGTTGTAATAACCCCAAAGTTACAAATCTCCTCCCTATATTTTCTTGTTCTGACTAAGGTTATATAAAATGTGATTACTGCAACTCATACAGACTATTAAAATTAGGAAATTAAATGTTCCTATGGTCAGAGCACTTTGGGGTAAAAAAAAAATCTTCAACATTTTGAGAGTTTATATTTCATTTGATAGGCTATTAATTTTTAATAGCCTTAATATTTGAACACAGAATTTGCTCAAAAAAGGTACTCAAAATGAGAAAATATTACATTTTGAAAGACAACTAATTAAATGTTAATAAAATTTATTCTAAATGTTATAGTTTGTGAAATTAGCACAACCTTGTAAATCAACTATACTTCAATAAAAAAATAGAGAATAAGAAAAAGAATTTTTTAAAATTATTAACTGAGCACCTACTAATGCTCATGTACAGTTTTAGCCCCTGGGCTTCAGCTAGTGGAGGGCATAGAATGAAGGAGATGACCCCTATTTATTCTTTAACTCAAGCACTTAACTCGTTTGCCAAATAGCATTATTTTTTCCAGATAAATTATTCAATTATTATTATTTTTTAAAGTATATTTAGTCATAAGGTTAAGCATGAACTAATGTGGGACAGAAATGCAGACAATATGGGGCAACACAAACAAATACCCCCAAATGAAAGTATATTTTGGAAAGTCCATGCAATCTTCTCTCTCTGAATTCCACTTACAACTAACATCTCTGTATTTTCACTGTTCTCAACTGTTTCAGGGTATAGGTTTGATATTTACACAGCTTACTGGAAAAACATTTTAAAATGTGAATTTTTTTTGTTTTATTCAAAGAACATGACACTGAAAGATGAGAATTCAGCAACACCATCTTGCTAATCTGAAACAATGATACTAATTTTGGAGGGGAAAATCTGGTTACTTAAGCTCAGAAAAACAGCATATTTACCACAAAAATTCAGAAGGCGTACTTTAAGCAGATAACATGCATGGTTTCATTCAAACTTTTCCATATTTTCCATAATTTGAGTAAATGCATGTCTAATAAAAGATGTGTGTGTAAATACGGAGTTTAATTTCATATTGCACTGCTCCACTGACTGAATATTCAAGTGATCACCTGCTCAGGAATTTCTGGTTAGCTCATTTGAGAGCTTTTGACCTATGAAACTTATTAGAGAAAGCTGAATCATGTGGCCCAGAGTGGCAGTATTAATTAATGTCCTCATAATGATCATTGGCTTAATCACACATATAATTTAACTTTAAGAAGTCCTGTGTCAGCTTTTATCAAGGTGTTTAGAGTTATAACACAAAGAGTTATCCATGCAATGTTTGATTAGTAATCTCTAACAAGCTCACTTTTTTCTTTAATTTTTTTCTTTTCAGATTTCCATTTCCATTTGAGGTTTCTTCCAATAATAAAAGGCAAAAAACATTGTAAAGGTAATAATGATGAACAAATACATTCTTTATTACTGTACCCATGTTTTGTATCAGCCAAATCTGTCCATTATGAATAGATTAATACGTAAACAACATTGTATATATACTTAAATAGATATTTAACTAATCAAAAAACTAAATACATAAAGAAATTTTAGTGCCATCCATCAAGTACATACTGTCAGACACTCTGTTAGGTGCTTAATATATATTATGTTTAATTCTCACAGCAACTCTACAAGGTTAATGAGAAATCTCATTACATATAAGAAGACTGCTTGAGCAGTTAATGGAAACTCGTTTGAGCCCACACAGCTAACAGAAAAGAGGCCCAATTAAAAACCAAGTCTTTTGGCCCCAAATCCTGTTCATCCTGTTATGTTATGTTGTTATCAGGTGCTATGAGGTCAAAATGCAACAGATTAACTGTTTTACTGTTTTATTTTGTTTTACTGAGAACAAGGTTTTCAAAGTCCAGTATGTGTTTACAAAAATTAGAAACAAAATTTTCATTTTGCATAACGATACAAGGACAGTAACCCCGGCACTCCTTTCCTTGGCAGTATGAAAATTATGCATTCCTAAGGTGATCCCCAAAATTAGTAGCATTAGGACTCAAAGCCTTCTTCTTTTTTTTTTTTATTTACAACTCCACTGCATAAAACCAACACCCAGCCCTACCTGCTCCCAAAATGACCTTGATAAGAAACAGATATATTAACAAATACATTTCCCCTCTTCTTATCTTCTAAACTTTCTACTCAGTTGCTTCTATTTTGAACTTTGCAAACAGGGTTTGGGCTTTCTGTGATTCAGGACTGGTAGAAAAATGAGAGGAACAGAAATAAGAGAAAGCTCTGGTGAATGCTATAGAGAAAAGTTGAGTGAGCAAAAGAAGAGCTAGAAATTCTCAGCATATAGAAGGTATGGAAGTGGATGAAGTTCAGTGGGGTGAGGTTAAAGTGTTGAGATGTCTGTGAGAACACAGCCTAGAACATGATTTTCTAGATATTGAACAGTGAAAATCTTAGACACTTGGAAGGAGAAAGAATTTGTGAGTTAAGAAAAAGGGATTTTTATAAGTTCCATGGATTACATGTTTGGTTCTCTGGGTCACAGAGCCCTTATAACTGTTTGATGGGCCAAGAAATTGTTCATTTTCCCAGAGGCAGTGCTTTCTCCATCTTCACATATCTAAACCTGTCACCCATCACTGAGAGAGCCTGTTTAACAAGTATGCTTTGTAATATCTCTGTTAGAGAGCAGAGAGTGCCTACATCTCAAACCCCAAAGAGAAATAAAAGGTTGTATCTGGTTATCATTTCTGCCAATACCCTAGCATATAAAAGATGGAGAAGAGTTACCTCACTGACAGAGGAGAAAGCAGTGAGTAAATCTGTTGGGTTGGCCAAAAAGTTCAAAACCTGAACGAACATTTTGTCCAACCCAATATTTGACTGTCCTAAATCAGTGCTATGGGTGGAGAGTAACAGAATTTTTGGAATCACTGCTCAAATTTCTGTAACTGTTGAAGAAGAGTGACCTCATCAGTGGAGAGCTGAAATACCTGTGTAGGTCAGATCTGATACTCACTATCTGCTAAATTAAGAAATTAAATATTACTACGGTCAGAGCCCTTTGGAGTAAAAATGTTTTTCAACATTTTGAAAGTTTTAATTTTATTTGATGAACTGTTAACTTATTTTGTAATTTCCTATAACATTTCAACAAAGAATATTCTCAGAAAATGATACTCAATATGAGAAAATAATATGACACTTTGAAAGACAATGAATTAAATAATACATTAATAATATGTATTAATTCTATTGAATTACGAGATTTTATTGCATATTTCTTCTCTGTAGGAGATGCCAACATTTTATTTACTGACTTGTTTTAAAAATACTTATTAATTAATGTATATCATAGCAAAGAGAAAGGAATCTCTTCTGATCTCTAATTTGAAAAAATGTCCAAAAATAATCCTTTTAATCCTTAACATAGTATATTTTGTTAGCTCATTTGAAGTCAAAGTCATTAACTTTGGGGATCTTGATTCTTATATAGAAAATACACCTGACTCAGAGCAGTTGGAGGGCAGCACCTCTGTCTTTATAATAACTCAAACAGTCAGGATGCAGATATGGCATAGATGTAACATTTGCTTTGTCTCATCTAGTTTGGCCTATTCATTCATCGTCATATAAGTGATGACCAAAACATAATCTTCAGTTGTTTTCAGAGGAGACATAAAGAAATAGATTTTGCAGCACTCAATAAAACGGAATTTCATATTAGCCTAATTTTCAAGGCTAGTAAGAGTAAAATATAACAAAATCTTCCATAAAACACTCGGAAAAGCACAAGCTTTATGAAAATGGTTGACAACAATAATTTTCTTTTTGCTGAAAGGAATATAAAGTGCAGTAAACAAAGCTATGTTTTTAGTGCATTAAAATAACATGAACACTCTGGTTCATTGGATGTCCTACATTCAGCAAATTAATTGGGACAAACCACTTCAGGAAAAAAAAACCAGTATGCTGAAAATTATTTTATTTCCCTTTAGTTATGCTTGAAAGACACACTGATAAAAAGGTTTTCCAAAAGCAAGGTTGTTAATTACCAGGGTTGTTCTGCTCTGAGATCACATTTAAACTGCAATTACTCTAAAAGCAAGAATATAGTTACTACAGTTGCCCAGTTCTAAACCTATATCAACGGGAAGGTTTTATAAGTATTAAATGGATTGTGACTTCACTGTTTCTCTAATTATTTTGTTTATTTGGGAAAGGAAGATAATTGTCATAAAATTAAATGTCTAATCACATTGGCTCAACTGACAACTTGCAACTAAACTATTTTGTAGACTAAAACGATTTTACAAATGCACTTGGTCCTAAAAAATAATGTCTGTGTTGTATCTCTCAGACTTCAACACCATTCTAAACCAGAAGAAGATTGTATCTTAAAAAAAATGGGGGAGGAGAAAATACGGTTATAGTAGGTCAATTTTCAAGGTGCTCATCATGTTCTGCGACAGACTACACTGCCCTCATGAGTTCATGGGAAATTTCTTTCAAATTTTATAATATTTTCTTTATAATATGCAACATGTTAGGATATGGAGAAAAAAATGTCACGTGAAGAAAAAGTCAGTAATCTGCCTCTCTTTTACATCATAAAAACAGAAAAATGCCAAGTAAAGCAAACTAACACTTCCACCTCATTGAGAAAGTATCTTACCAAACTTAGACTCCACAGTTCTGAATTATTTTACTACGTTTTACTATTACTTGTAACCTTGAGTTTATACCTATTGTATATGTTTGGTGGACATGTTATATTAAATGGTGTGCTACTGCACTTATCTTTGCAACACCATGGTCAGTGACGCAACGGTGATAGCTTGGAATCTGCCATGGTGGAGTATTTATATCACAAAAATTAACAAATGGTACAAATCAAGGCTTAATTTATTGTCTTGGTTCTCCAGACTTTCAAAAGTGACAATAATGCAAGATTAAACTTAAAAGTGTATCCTGTCTGTAACTAGTGCATTGTGAATAGCACAAACTTTTAAGAAAATGTTCTTCCAGCATTTAACAACTATCACTTAATTCAGCAAAGAATTTGTTCACATCATTGACAGAAGAGTGAAGGTGTGACATATCTTTTTTCTTACACTTCTGTCTTATAAATGAAAATACCAACAAACATTTATGTTAGAATTACACTTGTTCATCATTTATAATCATAATTTGGCTCCAGATACAACAGTCTGGCAAAAAGCAATGATGGCATTTAATGAGAATAAATTGGCTATGTGGAATTTATTGTTTTGTAGAGTTTAGTATTAACATTTAGTATTATTTAAAAATTGTATTCTACATATCTTGTATATCAATACAGTTGACAACATATATATGTATACATATGATTTTTTGAAAGGTGATTGGTAAACATTTAACAGCACACTGCTGATTCCAACATACTGTATCAATAATTACACAAGATATGAGAAGACAAAAACCTCATTTAAAAGACAAAGATGGCCAGAGTTGATCGAAAATAATGTGGAGCCTACTATATACTTCTTTGAAGAGATTAATCTTACACATAGTTATATAAAAATAATGAAAGTAAAAATATGTTCAAGAAAACATAATATGCAACCCGTAATCAAAGCAGTATCAGACAGAATAGACTTGAATGCAAGAAGTATTATTTGAAAAAAAGAGGAAACTTTCATAATATGAAAATAGTCCTTCTTCCTGAACTTAAATGCTCAATTACTGTGCAACAAATAACATACTCATACAATATAAAAGAAAAATTGGCAAAACTAAAATAAGAACTATACAACCCTCAAAAATAAGAGACTATTTTAAGACACTGTTCTCAAAAACTGATACTGAAAATGTGGAAAAAAATCAGTGAGGATATAAGAGATTTGAACAGTAACATGGGCAGAATTGGCACAATGGCTATATAGTTAACAGAAAATTCATCAATAGCAGAAAAAACCTTATATAGGTACACATGTGACTTTTACCATAATATACTATGGCCTGAGCCAAAAAGCAAGTCTTATGGAAAGTAAAAGGATGAAAATGTATTATAGAACATACTATTTGATAACAATGGGATTAGTGTATAAATCCATAAAAAATATGTTTAGAGAATGATCAAATGCTTGGAAATTTAAGAACAATACAATTACAAATAAGTCAGGGGTCAAAAAGAAAGTGGAAATGAGTTTTGTTGCTTCCCTGCTGAACACTTTGGTGGAAAGAAACAAACAAATGAACCAACAGACTCTGCTATAACCAAATATCATAGCCTGGGGGGCTTATAAACAACAGAAACTTATTTCTGGAGGCTGGGAAGTCCACTTGATGGCACTGGTACTTCCCAGTGTCTGGTGAGAGGCTGCTTCCTCAGTACAGGGCCTTCTTCTCACTGCAACCTCACATGGTGGAAAAGACTAGCTAGCTCTCTGGAGTCTCTTTTATTAGGTTATTAATCTCATTAGCAGAGCCCCAGTGATTGAGACCTCTTGACCTAATCAACTCCCAAAGTCCCCACCTCTAATTACTTCACCTTCACCTTGTGGGTGAGGATTTCAACATCTAAATTTTGGGGTGACAAACATTCAGACCGTAACACACCCCACCAAAGTAGTATATTCTATATTTGCTGCAACTGATGAGCCTACATTTACACATCATTATCACGCAGAGTCCAAATGAGAACTAAGGGAGAAAAGATGAAGAAATTGTATAAATTCCTTCTGTGGGACATTAAGGACATTTAAAAAGAGAACTTTAGATTTATTTGCATTATAAACACACGCAGGGTGTGTATATGTAGATATGTATATATACATATATATTATGGACTTTTTGTGCATGTACACAAAAAATTGTAACATATACAGTGTTGTCACTTTTTTTAAAAGTCAACTGAAAATAATGGGTATAGTTTAATCCAATTTTTGCCAAAAATTACAAAACAAAAACATGTAAAACAACTTAAAGACATGAATGTAGTACTTTTTGAGAGGATGAACATAAAAAATATGTAAGTGAAGTGAAAATGCATCAATAACCCTTTAAACTTGGCACATAGTGACATCATCTGGCCTTCACTAGAGGCCAAGGCATCTTTTCATTTAAATATTAAGACAACTCCTGTTTTTATTTGTTTACAATAGTAAAGAACTTTTACTTGGCACCAATATAATTATGCAGAAAAATGAAACCACAGGCACTGAAAGCACGTGGCAAAACTCAGGTACAAGGTAGCTCTCTAAAACATTTATAAAATGCTTATATTATTGTATATTTTATCATAGATAAAGAGTGCAAAAACATTGAAAAATAATCTTACAGAAGGAATGCCTCAGATCCCTATATCTACTTGTTTACCGTCTATGTTCTGCTTACCCATTTGTGAGAAAAAGAAACATTTTAAACACAAATTCTTTTATGCAGAACCCAGCTTCCAGTTATGTTAACCTTAGGTAAAATCATGGAGAAAGGTTTGTCCAATTTACTGAGAAGTCTCAAAAAGTTATACATGAAACTCAGTGAGTTTTTTTTGTTTGTTTTTTAAATTCCCAGATAAGTGTCTTTACTGCCATTTTGTCCAAACTCCATACTTTTTAGCATCTTAGATTATTAGGAGGATCTTACTCTATTATTTAGGACTCAACTGAATCCACTTTCAATGCTCTCTCTGTCCCTCAGACACCATTATAACTCAGGAGATAGGAAGTGTACTGGAAAACAGACATGGTTAGTATTTTAAATGTCTCTAGTCAGCTCTCTTTAAGGCATTAGATCCACAGATGTTGAGGGAGGAGGAAGAAGGAAAGGAAAAGAAAAAGAGAGAAGGTGCTCTTACTTGAATGGCAAGGTGTTAATCCTCTGGGACTCTTGCTATTTTCTGGCTAACACTGACTGGCTTTCAAAAACCCATAAAGGCAGGATTCTGAATGCATTTTCACTTGGGCGTGTATCTGTGAGTACTTGGGAAAGCCCAATGCGGGACTCTACTCAGCAGAGTTTCTTAATGTAGAAGATCCTGCTGGAACTCATCTCCATGCCTGTCTCAGTCCTATTCAAATTGAAATCTCTTTCCAAAATCTGGCCTCCTTTCTTCCAGCTATTCCACTGTACTGTTTGGGGAATGAGTACCATGATGATGATGGGACTGGTTCTAGCACCTTTTAAAGCAGCTCTCTACAGAAGTGTCTGAGCCCACTGATTAAGGACTCTGCAAACTTTGATTTTAGCTACTGAGCACTTTTCCTCTAACATTGGGCTTTAGTCACAATTCTGATGTGGTTGGAAAAAAAAAAATCCCCTGAACATAAAACTACAATAAGTATGAACCCTTCCAAATTCCTCTGACTGCATGTAGTAATTTTCCTTATTTTAAGTAGTTCCAAGACCACAAATTGCCTGATATTCTCCTTCTGTCCTACTCTATCTGGTACATAAAATACATAAAAACAATATTTCTTAATAAAGACACTTCTAATCATGTCCCACATTCAGCCCTATGATTTGTGCATTATTACATGCATTTTGCTTTTAGCTTTTTCTGTGTTTTGACTGATATTTACTCATCTCCCCCAACTCTCTTAACATACAGTTGGTATTTATTCATTAATCAAAATTTATATAGTTCATCCCATGTACTGTGTACTGGCTTAGAGAATATAAAATCAACAATGAGCAAATTAGACACTGTCCCTATTTTTATGGTATTTTTTTCCTTCAATTCTAGAGAGTGTTAAACTAATTTAGGGTTAGGAGTGTCTCAGAGAGTGCTAGTATTGTATAGCAAAATGATAATAAAAAGATTTTTATCAGAGCATTAAAATGAGAAATTTACAGCCATCATAATCCTTAATATCCAAGGATAAATGCAAATATAGCTTCATTTATTGTATCTTTCATAGCATTACTATTTAAAAATGGCTTATGCCATTTAATACTGAGCAAAAGGGAAAATCCAAGCTCTCCTTAATAATTAGCACTTTCCATTCAATCATTTATATGTACCAGATGAAAAGTTTATCTCCCTTGCACTTTGTAAACATAAAGTAATGAAGAATACTTCTGAAGACTATGGACTTTCAGAAATGTTAAGTTTTTATCGTAATACTGTACTGTAAATGAAATTCAGAACCACAGCAAAACAAAGCTGTATTACATCCTTGATAAGAAACGGGCACAGTGGCAAAAGAGCAAGTATGTGGAGGGGGAGTTTTCTAAAAAACGCTGGTAGTATGAGCAATTGCAGAACACGAGGAAGCTTGTTGTTAGTCTGAATATAATGGAATCAAGAAAATGTTAAACAGAGTTAGATTAGAATTTTTACCCAGTTATATACAATGCAGAATTGTATTGCTTAAGGTATTAAAGTCCCTGCATCTATTTTAACGACAGGAATTATATGTCTTATTCAATTCAAAGGGGTTCTCTGAGACTCCAATGCACAAATGTATGTAGAGTTCCATGTGCTATAAGAAACATTGCAGTGCATAGTATTATTATCAAGTATATACATTTTCTTTGTCATTTATTAAATAGAAAACATGAGCCAAACATTTATGTGCTTGAATTATTTACAGTATAAGTTGAATATAACTGGTATAATTAAAATCGCTTGATTTTTCAGCAAGTATTTACCTAAAAACATTCTGTCAAATGTAAAGGAAGCTTAATAATGCTTTAATCACTGCAGAACAACCATACGGAAGCCAGGGACCTTACCTTCTGACACATCTTGAAAATTTCCAGGAGCTAATAAGTTTTTTTTTCTTGCTAATATTCCTAATCAATGTGTCTAGTTCATACAATATTCCATTTGTTGCTTCACTTGCAGCTCTATGATTATAACCATATCAAGTCCATGTTCTTAATTTTTGGCTATATTTATAACAACATTAACTAATGTAGCAAATAAACTAGGAATATAAACAAGCAAACAAAATCTCCTCAAAATTAGAATGGAGTAAATCCTCACCGTTAAACAAACAATGTCCTTTGATGTTTTCAGAAGAAGAAGGCAGTCTTTAAAAAACATAGCAAAATGTGTGGAATACAGTTTTTCTGTGTTGAAGGGTGTTACTTTTGAAAAAAATTTGTTGATGCTTTAATCACATAACAGATTTAAGAGCCCTTTGAAAAGCAGTGCATATAGTGCACATATATCCATAAGTGTCCATTAAAATTACCATTATTTTTACTAGTACATATACTACAAATAAGTAGAAATAATGTGCAAGTCTTTTACCCTCACTGAGCATTAATTTCTCCAGCACACTTCCACAAAAATAATGGCATAGATATCATGTCTGAAAAAGAAAATAATTGAATCATCTAACAAATGTGTATATTATATACCAGTTACTCATTGTCTAGGCAGTGCTAATCTACCAGTGGCCATGTAAAGAAAAATCTCTGTTCTCACATAACATAAATTAAATTAAGTTAGATAAAAAACTAATTGGGCACATGAATAAGCAAAATGAATAAAAATTTAAAGTAGCGAATGCAAAGCAACACAATAATGTGAGGAAGGAGGACGGGACTAATCAAGCATAAGAGAAAAAAGGGTTACCTAGAGAAGGCTTTATTGAAGAGATGATATTTTAGTGACGATGTGCAAGAAGTATGAGAACAAGCCATGCTAACATCTGGGGAAAGAAAATTACACTCAAGGAAAACAGCAAGTGCAAAGCACTGAGGTAGGAGCTTGCCTGGCATGTTTGCAGACCAGCAAGTTGGCTACTATGGCTTGACCAGAATGAGGAGGAGAG
This sequence comes from Balaenoptera ricei, assembly GCF_028023285.1. Taxonomy (NCBI): domain Eukaryota; kingdom Metazoa; phylum Chordata; class Mammalia; order Artiodactyla; family Balaenopteridae; genus Balaenoptera; species Balaenoptera ricei. The sequence goes on from NC_082641.1 coordinate 82,523,675, forward strand.
AGAATTATAGAAGATGAAGTCAAAGAAGTAATAACAGGAGCTTAGAAGACATACTTGCTTATAGATCATTTTAAGGATGTTGGCTTTTACTTTTAGAGAGATGGGAAGCCATCGAAGGGTTTTGAGACAAGACATACCAGAATATGACATATTTTAGTAGATTCACTTTGACTGCTGTATTGTGCATAGATTTCAGGGATGGTGAATAAAGGCAATTTAGAAGTCTATTAGAATAACTCAGGAGAGAAATTTTACAAAGTTGGACTGGAGTGGTTGCAGGAGGAGAAAAACCAAGAGTGTCATGACTTTAAAGCTAATGTGAAGGAAATACTTCAGGCAACAGTTGTGATAAACTGTCTCAAATGTTGATGAGTCAAAGAAGAGGGTAAAATATTGGCAATTAGGAGTAGCATCATATAGATCAACTGTGACCTTGCCTAGAACAAATAGTTATGAAGAGTCAGTATTTCCAAAAGTAAACTGAGTAGATCATATAATTAGCCACTGCTTTGAGACATCAAGTTTCAAAGAAAATTTTAAGAATTAGGTTTTTCATTAAAAATACCTCAACATAATTTCTGAAACTATAATTTTATAGCAGAGTTTATATCAAAAGAACTCAGAAATATGATTTTATCATCTGAAGTGGGTCATAAATTTTCTTTTTGTTTTTTTTTTTTAACATCTTTATTGAGTATAACTGCTTTACAATGGTGTGTTAGTTTCTGCTTTATAACAAAGTGAATCAGCTATATGTATACATATATCCTCATATCTCCTCCCTCTTGCGTCTCCCTCCCACCCTCCCTATCCCACCCCTCTAGGTGGTCACAAAGCACTGAGCTGATCTCCCTGTGCTACGCAGTTGCTTCCCACTAGCTATTTTACATTCGGTAGTGTACTTATGTCCATGCCGCTCTCTTTATCCCAGGTTACCCTTCCCACTCCCCGTGTCCTCAAGTCCATTCTCTACATCCGCATCTTTATTCCTGTCCTGCTCTAGATTCTTCAGAACCTTTTTTTTTTTTTTTTTTAGATTCCATATATATGTGTCAGCATACGGTATTTTGTTTTTCTCTTTCTGACTTACTTCACTCTGTATGACAGACTCTAGGTCCCTCCACCTCACTACAAATAACTCAATTTCATTTCTTTTTATGGCTGAGTAATATTCCATTGTATATATGTGCCACATCTTCTTTATCCATTCACCTGTCGATGGACACATAGGTTGCTCCCATTTCCTGGCTATTGTAAATAGAGCTGCAATGAAAATTGTGGTACATGAGCCTTTTTGAATTATGGTTTTCTCAGGGTATATGCCCAGTAGTGGGATTGTTGAGAGGTATGGTAGTTCTATTTTTAGTTTTTTAAGGAACTTCCATACTGTTCTCCATAGTGGCTGTATCAATTTACATTCCCACCAACAGTGCAACATTTCTCCACACCCTCTCCAGAATTTATTATTTGTAGATTTTTTGATGATGGCCATTCTGACTGCTGTGAGGTGATACCTCACTGTAGTTTGATTTGCATTTCTGTAATGATTAGTGATCTTGAGCATTCTTTCATGTGTCTATCTGTATATCTTCTTTGGAGGAATGTCTATGTAGGTCTTCTGCCCATTTTTGGATTGGGTTGTTTGTTTTTTTGATATTAGTTGCATGAGCTGCCTGTACATTTTGGAGATTAAACCTCTGTCAGTTGCTTCATTAGCAAATATTTTCTCCCATTCTGAGGGTGGTCTTTTCATCTTGTTTATGGTTTCCTTTGCTGTGCAAAAGCTTTTAAGTTTCATTAGGTCCCATTTGTTTATTTTTGTTTTTATTTCCATTACTCTAGGAGGTGGGTCAAAAAGGATATTGCTGTGATTTATGTCATAGAGTGTTCTGCCTATGTTTTCCTCTAAGAGTTTTATAGTGTCTGGCCTTACATTTAGGTCTTTAATCCATTCTGAGTTTATTTTTGTGTATGGTGTTAGGGAGTGTTCTAATTTCATTCTTTTACATGTAGCTGTCCAGTTTTCCCAGCACCACTTACTGAAGAGTCTGTCTTTACTCCATTGTATATTCTTGCCTCCTTTATCAAAAATAAGGTGACCATATGGGCCTGGGATTACCTCTGGGCTTTCTAACCTGTCCCATTGATCTATATGTCTGTTTTTGTGCCAGTACCATACTGTCTTGATTACTGTAGCTTGTAGTATAATCTGAAGTCAGGGAGCCTGATTCCTCCAGCTCCGTTTTTCTTTCTCAAGATTGCTTTGGCTCTTTGGGGTCTTTTGTGTTTCCATACAAATTGTGAAATTTTTTGTACTAGTTCTGTGAAAAATGCCATTGGTAGTTTGACAGGGATTGCACTGAATCTGTAGATTGCTTTGGGTCGTATAGTCATTTTCACAATGTGATTCTTCTTATCCAAGAACATGATATATCTCTCCATCTGTTTGTATCGTCTTTAATTACTTTCATCAGTGTCTTATAGTTTTCTGCATACAGGATTTTTGTCTCCCTAGGTAGGTTTATTCCTAGGTATTTTATTCTTTTTGTTGCTATGGTAAATGGGAGTGTTTCCTTCATTTCTCTTTCAGATTTGTCAGCATTAGTGTGTAGGAATGCAAGGGATTTCTGTGCATTAATTTTGTATCCTGCTACTTCACCAAATTCATTGATTAGCTCTAGTAGTTTTTGGTACCATCTTTAGGATTCTCTACGTATAGTATCATGTCATCTGCAAACATTAACAGCTTTACTTCTTTTCCGATTTGGGTTCCTTTTATTTCTTTTTTTTCTCTGATTGTTGTGGCTAAAAGTTCCAAACTATGTTGTAAAATAGTGGAGAGAGTGGGCAACCTTGTCTTGTTCCTGATCTTAGTGGAAATAGTTTCAGTTTTTCACCATTGAGAACGATGTTGGCTGTGGGTTTGTCATATATGGCCTTTGTTATGTTGAGGTAAGTTCCCTCTATGCCTACTTTCTGGACGGTTTTTATCATAAATGGGTGTGAAATTTTGTCAAAAGCTTTTTCTCCATCTATTGAGTTGATCAAATGGTTTTTCTCCTTCAATTTGTTAATACAGTGTATCATATTGATTGATTTGTGTATATTGAAGAATCCTTGCATTCCTGGAATAAACCCCACTTGATCATGGTGTATGATCCTTTAATGTGCTGTTTGATTCTGTTTGCTAGTATTTTGTTGAGGATTTTTGCATCTATGTTCATCAGTGATATTGGCCTGTAGTTTTCTTTCTTTGTGACATCTTTGTCTGGTTTTCGTATCAGGGTGATGGTGGCCTCGTAGAATGAGTTTGCGAGTGTTCCTCCCTCTGCTATATTTTGGAAGAGTTTGAGAAGGATAGGTTTTAGCTCTTCTCTAAATGTTTGATAGAATTCACCTGTGAAGCCATCTGGTCCTGGGCTTTTGTTTGTTGGAAGGTTTTTAATCACAGTCTCAATTTCAGTGCTGGTGATCTGTCTGTTTATATTTTCTATTTCTTCCTGGTTCCATCTCGGAAGGTTGTCCTATTCTAAGAATTTGTCCATTTCTTCCAGGTTGTCCATTTTATTGGCATAGAGTTGCTTGTAGTAATCTCTCATGATTCTTTGTATTTCTGCAGTGTCAGTTGTTATTTCTCCTTTTTCATTTCTAATTCTATTGATTTGAGTCTTCTCCCTTTTTTTCTTGATGAGTCTGGCTAATGGTTTATCAATTTTGTTTATCTTCTCAAAGAACCAGCTTTTAGTTTTATTCATCTTTGCTATTGTTTCCTTCATTTCTTTTTCAATTATTTCTGATCTGATCTTTATGATTTCTTTCCTTCTGCTAACTTAGGGGTTTCTTCATTCTTCTTTCTCTAATTGTTTAGGTGTAAGGTTAGGTTGTTTATTTGAGATATTTCTTGAGATAGGATTGTATTGCTATAAACTTCCCTCTTAGACTGCTTTTGCTGCATCCGATAGGTTTTAGGTCATCGTGTTTTCATTGTCATTTGTTTCTAGGTATTTTTTGATTTCCTCTTTGATTTCTTCAGTGATCTCTTGGTTATTTAGTAGTGTATTGTTTAGCCTCCATGTGTTTGTATTTTTTACAGATCTTTTCCTGTAATTGTTATCTAGTCTCATAGCATTATGGTTGGTAAAGATACTTGATATGATATCAATTTTCTTAAAATTACCAAGGCTTGATTTGTGACCCAAGATTTGATCTATCCTGGAGAATGTTCCATGAGCACCTGAGAAGAAAGTGTATTCTGTTGGTTTTGGATGGAATGTCCTATATATATCAATTAAGTCCATCTTGTTTAATGTATCATTTAAAGCTTGTGTTTCCTTATTTATTTTCATTTTGGATGATCTGTCCATTGGTGAAAGTGGGGTGTTAAAAGTCCCCTACTATGATTGTGTGACTGTTGATTTCCCCTTTTATGGTTGTCAGCATTTGCTAACATATGTATTGATGTGCTCCTATGTTGGGTGCATAAATATTTACAATTGTTATATCTTTTTCTTCGATTGACCCCTTGATCATTATGCAGTGTCCATCTTTGTCTCTTGTAATAGTCTTTATTTTAAAGTCTATTTTGCCTGATATGAGAATTGCTACTCCTGCTTTCTTTTGATTTCCATTTGCATGGAATATCTTTTTCCATCCCCTCACTTGCAGTCTGTATGTGTCCCTAGGTCTGAAGTGGGTCTCTTGTAGACAGCATCTATACAGGTCTTGTTTTTGTATCCATTCAGCCAGTCTATGTCTTTTGGTTGGAGCATTTAATCCCTTTACATTTAAGGTAATTATTGATATGTATGTTTTTTACCATTTTCTTAATTGTTTTGGGTTTGTTATTGTAGGTGTTTTCCTTCTCTTGTGTTTCCTGCCTAGAGAAGTTCCTTTAGCATTTGTTGTAAAGCTGGTTTGGTGGTGCTGAATTCTCTTAGCTTTTCCTTGTCTGTAAAGTTTTTAATTTCTGCATCAAATCTGAATGAGATCCTTGTGGGGTAGAGTAATCTTGATTCTAGGTTTTTCCCTTTCATCACTTTAAATATGTTCTGCCACTCCCTTGTGGCTTTCAGAGTTTCTGCTGAAAGATCAGCTGTTAACCTTATGGGAATTCCCTTGTATATTATTTATTGTTTGTTCCTTGCTGCATTTAATATTTTTTCTTTGTATTTAATTTTTGATAGTTTGATTAATTTGTGTCTTGGCATGTTTCTCCTTGGATTTATCCTGTATGGGACTCTCTGCATTTCCTGGACTTGATTGACTCTTTCCTTTCCCATATTAGGGAAGTTTTCAACTATAATCTCTTCAAATATTTTCTCAGTCCCTTTCTTTTTCTCTTCTTCTTCTTCAGGGACCCCTATAATTCGAATGTTGGTGCGTTTAATATTGTCCCAGAGGTCTCTGAGACTGTGCTCAATTCTTTTCATTCTTTTTTCTTTATTCTGCTCTGCAGTAGTAATTTCCACTATTTTTCTTCCAGGTCACTTATCCATTCTTCTGCCTCAGTTATTCTGCTATTGATTCCTTCTAGAGAATTTTTAATCTCATTTATTGTGTTGTTCATCATTGCTCGTTTGCTCTTTAGTTCTTCTCCATCCTTGTTAAATGTTTCTTGTAGTTTCTCCATTCTATTTCCAAGATTTTGGATCAATTTTCATTTATTTTTATTTTAAAATAATATTAGTCCCAGTAATCTTCTGAGTATTATTGATCTTATTATTTGTGTAAAATATTGCAGAGATGCTTTAAGGTAAATTATTAAAAGATACCTGAGAAATGTGATGCAAAGAGATATTGCCTGAGGTGAGAAAGTGAGTAGTAAGAAAAGGTGAACTAGTAAGCATCCCTGTAACCCATGCCTTCTCTCTTCTAAAATTCCCAGGGAAAAGGAATGACTTTGGTCAAATTTCCTTGTAAACATGCCAGAAAACAAACAAATGGTATTTACCAACTGAAAAATAATAGGAAATCTTCACCTACGAAATGTCCCTGGAAGGATTCATTTGATCTCACTAGGTTGTACAGGATAAATGAACCTGAAATTTATTGACTTGCGGGGCATGTTTGCTAGAGACTTTCATGCAAGCTGAGTATTTAATAGGATAATGACAGAAAGATGTTCCATAACTGAAACATCTCTCTCTGTGAAGGCAATATTCTGCATGTATTCATTAAATATTGCATATTAAATCTGATCCAGAATGTATCCTAAAGCATAAGAGAAAGAATTTTTAGGGGTTTTGTTGACAGTCTGACTTCTTTTGCAAGAAGAGAATGCTTTACAAGCCTCAAGATGGCCTGTATACTTTGAAATATTAATAAAGTTTGTCACTGGTTAATATTTATGATTCACGTAATTCTGGTTTAGCAATTCAATACTTTGTAAAATTGTGAAATGCTTTCTAAAATTGTGAAAAATCATTCACTAGACATCTGTGTTCTTTATTTTATTTTTTTTTTTGTTTTTAATTGAGGTTTAATTATATAGAGTAAAATGCACAAGTCTCAAATATACATGTGAAAATGTATACACCCACGAAAGCAATAGCAAAATAATATAACATTTTTTCTGCCTAAAATGTTCCCTTACAACTATTTCATTTTAATTCACACTTCTTTAATAATGAGCAATATTGAGCACCTTTTAGTAATTGTAGAGCAATCTGCATTTAGTTTGAATTGTTGATTCATCTCTTTCGTCCCTTTTTTCTGTTATTATTTTTGCATCTCAGATTTAAAGAGATCTTTATATATTAATGATACTGGCCTTTTGTTATTGTATTTTCCCCAGAATTTTATCATCTTTTGTTTTTGCCTATGGTATTATCTTTTTCATGTAGTTTTTCTTTTTATTATGTAGTAAACATTTATATTTTCTATCATTGACTTGGGGTCAGTCACAGTAATAAAAGATTTCTCCATTCTTGTCTTATAAATGTTTTCCTTTAGATTTTGCATAATATCCATTTAAATATTTGATCAATTTACATTCCAAAATGTTATTTTGTATATTTACATTAGGATGTTAAACTGACATATAGAAGGTATATACATTGCATTTGTCATGAAAACTCAATTTTCCACCCTAGAACAAAATAGCTTATTATATTCTTGATTTTTATAGTGAAAATAGGTGATAAAAAACATTTTTGTTACAATTAAAACTGACTCTAGAGTAATTCATGGGGCCTTAGAGATTATGTATGACATAATCTGTTCAAATAAAACCCACCCAACAACATTGACTGAAGACCATAAGCCTCAATTAACATTTCTAATTATTTGAAAATATTATTTCAAAAAGATCATATTTCACTGCTGGAAATACTACATGATTATTCCTTTAGTAAGCCAAACTTTATTTCCTTTCAGTTCTCATCTTTTGATCTTAGATTTTGTTTTTCCATAATATTACAAGAATAATCCTACCATTTAAGTGACAAACTAACAAAAATTTCAAGTCAGCTGGTAAATATTTTGTAACGTTTTCTTTGCTAATATAATCTTTTTCAATTAATACAGTGATTTCTCATAAAATATTATTTCTAGTCCCTCATCACCCTGATTATTCTAACCTTGTACATTCTAGTTTATCAATGTGCCTCTTTTAATACGTTGCTATATCTAAGCCTAATTCAGCATAACCATTACTTTTATTGTACTTCTATTAACTAACACTGCCTAAAAGTTCATTTGCATTTCTCATATTGTGGCCTTTTTGTTGTGCCTAATTTGCTCTGTCTTTTCTTCATGGATTATAGCCTATTCAAAGCTTCTACATTATGCTCTTAAAACTACATGCATGACTTTTAATTATATGACAAATTCATTTAAACAATTTCTTGGTTTATGTGTGCTAGAGTATGACCCCTATAGTTCATGTTCTAGTCTCAGAGCTACATCTCTTTTTTGTAAAATTGTTAGCATCTTTAATAAATAAATGTTCTCCTCTTGAATTAAAATCTGATCTTCATTCAGATGCTTATTTCAATACCTGCCTTTGGAACAATACAGAATAATTCTATTTTTCCATATCATTATCCATTAAATATTTATTTATTTATTTATTTTTAGAATATTTTAAATCTAAGTATGAAGAAGGCTTTTGTTTTTTATTTTTTTACTTTTTATTTTATATTGGAGTATAGCCAATTAACAATTTTGTGATAGTTTCAGGTGCACAGCAAAGCGACTCAGCCATACATATACATGTATCCATTCTCTCCCAGACTCCCCTCCCATCCAGGCTGCCACATAACACTGAGCAGAGTCCCATTAAATATTTAAAAACCACTTTCAGGGACTTCCCTGGTGGCACAGTGGTTAAGAATCTGCCTGCCAATGCAGGGGACATGAGTTTGTTCCCTGGTCTGGGAAGATCCCACATGCCACCAAGCAACTAAGCCTGTGCTCCACAACTACTGAGCCTGCACTCTAGAGCCCACAAGGTATAACTACTGAGCCTGCGCGCCACAACTATTGAAGCGTGCGTGCCTAGAGCCTGTTCTCTGCAACAAGAGAAGCCCCTGCTCACCGCAACTAGAGAAAGCCCATGCACAGCAATGAAGACCCAACACAGCCAAAAGTAAATAAAATAAAAAAACATATATATATCTAAAAAAATAAAAGTAAAAGCAAAAACCACTTTGAAGATAAAATTTGCATATAAATCATTAAAATTACATAAAATATTAGGCTAAAACTTACTAAGATAAGGATCTTAGTTTATCTAATTCCCTCAGAAAATCTATGCTTGTCATAGTATTATATTTGAATTTCATATCATTTTATGTTGTGCTCATGTTTATACTTTTTTAGAGTTGACCAAATAATTCTGACTTCATAATGACTGATTAGAAGTTGAGATAAACAATTTTATGTTCATGATATTTTGCTTAAGACAGCTGTAAATAACTGTTATTTCCTATGTATCATCTTCTAAACGTTAGCCTATTTCTGTTCATTATTCCTCTTTAATTTCCCTGATGCAAGAATATCCTAAATATATACAAAGCAGTGATCACTGGTATAGTAGGCATAGTTTTTTCCTCTTTTATACCTGTTAGCACTTTCCTTATGTATTGAGGTGCTCTTACATTGGGTGCATATATATTTATAATTGTTATACCTTCTTTTTGGATTGATCCCTTGATCATTATGTAGTGTCCTTCCTTGGCTCTTGTAACATTCTTTACTTTAAAGTCTATTTTATCTGATATGAGTATTGCTACTCCCGCTTTCTTTTGATTTCCATTTGCATGGAATATCTTTTTCCATCCCCTCACTTTCAGTCTGTATGTGTCCCTAGGTCTGAAGTGGGTCTGCTGTAGACAGCATATATATGGGTCCTGTTTTTGTATCCACTCAGTGAGCCTGTGTGTTTTGGTTCGAGCATTTAATCCAGTCACGTTTAAGGTAATTATTGATATGTATGTTCCTATTAGTAATTTCTTAATTGTTATGGGTTTGCTTTTGTAGGTCCTCTTCTTCTCTTGTGTTTCCCACTTAGAGAAGTTCCTTTAGCATTTGTTGTAGAGCTGATTTGGTGGTGCTGAATTCTCTTAGCTTTTGCTTGCCTGTAAAGCTTTTGATTTCTCCATCAAATCTGAATGAGATCCTTGCCGGGTAGAGTAATCTTGGTTGTAGGTTTCTCCCTTTCATCATTTTAAATATATCATGCCACTCCTATCTGGCTTGTAGAGTTTCTGCTGAGAAATCAGCTGTTAACCTTATGGGAGTTCCCTTGTATGTTATTTGTCATTTTTCCCTTGTTGCTTTCACTAATTTTTCTTTGTCTTTAATTTTTGCCAATTTGATTACTATGTGTCTCGGCATGTTTCTCCTTGGGTTTTTCCTGTCTTAGACTCTCTGTGCTTTCTGGACTTGGGTGGCTATTTCCTTTCCCATGTTAGGGAAATTTTCAACTATAATCTCTTCATATATTTTCTCTGGTCCTTTCTCTCTCTCTTCTCCTTCTACAACCCCTATAATACAAATGTTGGTGCATTTAATGTCCCAGAGGTCTCTTAGGCTGTCTTCATTTCTTTTCATTCTTTTTTCTTTATTCTGTTCTGCAGCAGTGAAATTACACCATTCTGTCTTCCAGGTCACTTATGTGCTCTTCTGCCTCAGTTTTTCTGCTATTGATTCCTTCTAGTGTATTTTTCATTTCAGTTATTGTATTGTTCATCTCTGTTTGTTTGTTCTTTAATTCTTCTAGGTGTTTGTTCTTTAATTCTTCTAGGTCTTTGTTAAACATTTCTTGCATCTTCTCGATCTTTGCCTCCATTCTTTTTCCGAGGTCCTGGATCATCTTCACTATCATGATTCTTAATTCCTTTTCTGGAAGGTTGTCTATCTCCACTTCATTTAGTTGTTTTACTCGGGTTTTATCTTGTTCCTTCATCTGGTACATAGTCCTCTGCCTTTTCATTTTGTCTATCTTTCTGTGAATGTGGTTTTCCTTCCACAGGCTGCAGAATTGTCATCCTTCTTGCTTCTGCTGTCTGCCCTCTGGTGGATGAGGCTATCTAAGAGGCTTGTGCAAGCTTCCTGATGGGAGGGACTGGTTGTGGGTAGAGCTGGGTGTTGCTCTGGTGGGCATAGCTCAGTAAAACTTTAATCCACTTGTCTGCTGATGTGTGGGGCTGGGTTCCCTCCCTGTTGGTGTTTGGCCTGATGCGATCCAGCACTGGAGCCTAGAGGATCTTTGGTGGGGCTAATGGAGGACTCTGGGAGGGCTCATGCCAATGAGTACTTCCCAGAACTTCTGCTGCCAGTGTCCTTGTCTCCACAGTGAGCCACAGTCATCCCCTGCCTCTGCAGGAGACCCTCCAACCCTAGCAGGTAGGTCTGGTTCAGTCTCTTATGGGGTCACTGCTCCTTCCCCTGGGTCTTGATGCGCACACTACTTTGTGTGTGCCCTCCAAGAGGGGATTCTCTGCCAAACTCTTTCTTAATCCATTGACTCTTATGCTGACTTAATGTCTCCTAGGAGTTATAAGCAATAAAAAAAAAAAAACCTCTTTGTTAAAACAGAGTCCAGTAATTCACAAAGAATAACAAAAACAAAATCTAAACTCTATAACTTTGGTACAGAACATATTTTCTTTGAGCTATAATATCTTTCATAATATTTTTTGCCTGTAAAATACTAAATTTTTATAAGAAATAGTCCTTTCCTTTATTTTAATAAGTTATCTATCTTCTTGTTTCTGAACATACAGAAATGACAATTATGTTACACCAAAATTACATTTGTGTTATGCTATGTGTGTAATATTGAGTCAGAATATTCTTCCTCCTCCAAATAACTACTTTTATTGGAAGAGCTCAACATCTCTTCTCCCTGGAGTATAGATGGTTAAAGTTGTCATTTGTTTACATTTTCTGTGCTATTATTTTGCTGAATAAAATTAATGATATTAGAGCTCACAATCCCAACAATTTAGAAAATATTACTTATTGAATATTTTTTCTTAATCAGCATGCTTGGAAATATCAATTTATTTATATAGTGACTTAACTGCTAGCAAGTTAGCAGTTACTGTATAATATGAAATGATAAAAATATATTAAATATTTGAATTCTTGTCCTCTATCCTTTGATTGTCAGAGAAAAAAAGAAAATTCCAGTAACTAATTTTTTTGGAAAAACATTTAAATGAGACTATATGCAATACAGTATATTTATACTTTGTTCTCTGTTTTTAAAAATATGTTGTTAATGTGTTTAAGTATTATTCTGCTTCCCCTTTCTTTCCTCTGATCCATTTTTTTACAATGTCTGTTTTAGCACATTAGAGTAGACTTGACAGTTGTTTACTTCTTATCTGTCAAATGTTCCAAAGAAAGTACAAAGAAGTAACTGGAGATTTCCTTTGCTTTGTTAAAAGTTTTTGGCAGACACTTTATCTTAACAATATCCATCTCTACTTCTTCCTTGAAAATAGAATCTTTATTTAGTTTAGAGTGTCAAAATGGGAACGAATCATGGTAATCATACCCTGATTTTTCACTTTTCCCATAAAAAAGGTGAACTTGAGGTATGGTTTTGCCTAATAAGAACCAATGAGAGAAGTAGTCATCAGGAAAATCTGTCACTTTTCTTAGACAAAAGGTAAGACCCACTAGCATCATTCTCTGTGTTTACTTCTTCCTCCAGCTTTAAATGCTTCTGTAGTGACTGGAGCTGCACCAGACATCTTGCAGTCTCAGGGGAAAGGCCAAGCTAATCACAGGCATATCGGCCCTACAAATGCTAGCAACTTCCTACTTATGTAAGAAAAATACATTGTGTTCTTCTTTTACTTCGTTCTTGATAATGTGCAAAATGAGATATTTTATCTGTTAGGAACACATTCTACTGTATGAAATAGTGAACCTGACTGACAGTGGCTTAAACAAACAAGTATTTATTTGTCATCACATGGCCAAAAATCCTTAAAGTAAGAGAGCTGCTGCTTTTTATTCAGCTTCAAAAGTACTACCAGGGACGCCATTATTTTACTTTTCTTCCACATGGCCAATCTGCCAACCTTAGTGGGATAGCCTTCTGATAATTGATACCTCTCAGTTGCAAAATACTTGCTCTAGTTTCAAGCATCATGGATATTTTTAAGGCAGGAAGAAGGGAAGCAGGTACTGGCACCAGTTGTCACCTACTCTTTAATAAGGAAAGATAGAATTCCACATGCAACGTTTTCATATGCCTTATTGGCTAGAAGTTGGTTACAAAGACAATTGTAGCCAAAAGGGAGTCTGGGAAAGTGGTTATTTAGTTGGAAACTTTGCACTGATGAATCTAATCAAGTGGGAGGGGGGTCAAGGAAAATGGTAGGGGAGGGGTTAATATTAAGCACCACACTAATAGTTTCTTTACAGGAAGCATTTTTTACTCTTTGATTGTTTTGTATCATCTACCCAAATATTCATTATAGACATAGCTTTATGTTATTTAATTCCTATCTTTCTGACCGTACAGTCCTCTTTAACTATTTCTCAACTTTTCTCTCCTAGGAAACTCAGGAGTATTATTCCAAAGGTCTTAATTTTTATTAATTTCTGTATCTCAATTAAGGCTTCACTGGAACAACCTTTACTTTAGGCTGCTTTTTACCTCAATTTCCAATCTTCAATCCCACTCCTCTTTTTTTAATAATAATCTCAAGAGAAGTGACTTTGCAATGCATGTGTGTACATATAAATTTTCATGTTTTCCCCAAAATAAAAAATACTGGAATGTATTTGAATATACTGGAAAAATATAAAGTCTAGTAAAGGAAAATATAAAGTCTAGTAAAGGAAAATATAAAAGTGAGATGTGTACTTAAAAAAAACCCTAACAAAAAAGTGTGAATTTTATCATGTTGAAAATGTTGGGATTATCAGAAAATATTGATGATTTCTAAATACATAAACACAAAAGGGACAGAAAATAATTACTTTTACAAATTCTACAAAAATACTTCTTTTTCTTAGAGAGATAACATTAATGGGCCTGTCCAGAGGAGAAGGGAACCACAGATGCCCCAGACAGAAATCTCTGACAAAATACCAACCCTCCCCTCTTCTCCCCATCCCATTCCTCAATCTTTAAGCAATGCTCCCATTAGTCAAACCACCCAGAAGCAGATTACACCATAGCCCAGGAAACACAATCTACAGAGATCTGCACTTCTAAAAGAGCAGGCAACTGTGAGGAAGAAAGATCTGAGGGATAACAATCTCAGGTTCAGCTTGAATTCCTCAGCCATTTCCCACCAGCTTTTGAAATTAAGCTTGTTGGGGTTAAAAACGGGGAAAGAACACAATAAATAAACTAAAATAATAAATGGAGATTTTTAATATATTTACTTAGATTTTGGAAAATTCAAATCTAGACTCTTAAAGATTAACAAATATCTCTTAATTGGATGTTTAATAGCATTTAACACTTCAAAATAACAGTCAACAACAAAGACATATTTTCAAATATATGTTGTATTTTTTTCTATCCAGAGGATATTCTGAAAATGAATGAACTCGTAACATTTTATTTTGCTTAACTTAAATCATTTATTCAGAAAAAAAGAATTAATATGAGCCCAGGCCAATTTACATAGTTAATTAGCCAATTATGTTAAATCATTATATTTACATTCTAAGTAATTTAAAAATGTCTGTTTATGGGGAATAGTGATACCAAGGAACTGGAGGCTACTCAACAGGTGAATTGAAATTCCTTTCATTGCTGAGTCAAAATTTAGCTGACTGTTCACCCTGGGTTGTATAACATTAATAACCTACCATAATTGGAAATTATCATGTCCTTCAAACTCTCTTTAAACAGAAATTAAGTCAATGAAGTAAAGTGGCATTTTCTCCCAAAGTCCTTATATATAAACATAGCTCATAATAGCGACCAACTTTATAATAATTTATTCATCTAAACATCTTGTATTAATATTTTCTGAACTCATACTTAAAAACAAGAAGAATTAATTGCTGAAAAATATAGTAGCACAAGCATATTTATAAACCAAGACCTTAAGAATATAATGTAGTGTTTCAAGATTTTTTTACTTTTAGAAGAGAGGTCGCAGAGATATCTGTTGTAGTTCAGAATGGTAATGATATAGTAAATAATAAAAATAATTTAATCTTGTTATTGTGTAGGTCAGTGAAATTCTGATGAAATGGGTCTAGAAGCTAAACATCATATATATCCTGAATTACTTTTGTCTTATCAGTGAGATCTAGAGCTCCCAGGGCTAACTCTGAACTTAACCAAAATAATTGCATACATTTGGAAGAAATTCTGTCCCATGAACCATATTTTTCACAATTTTACTAAAAGAAGTAAAAAATGTGTGTTTGACACAAAGGTTATGTTATGGGCTGAATTGTGTTCCCCAAAATTCAAATGTGACTATATTTACAGATATAAATCTCTTTAAAAGAGATGATAAGGTTAAAATGAGGTCATTAGGGTGGACTCTAATCCAATTTTACTGGTGGCCTCATAAGGTGAGGAAGTTAGCACACAGACATGTACAGAGGGAAGACCGTGTGAAGACTCAGGGAGAAGACAGCCATCTAAAAGCAAGGAAGAGTGGTCTTAAAAGAAATCAACACTGCTGACAGCTTGATCTCAGACTTCTAGCATCCAGAATTGTGAGAAAATAAATTTCTGTTACTTATGTCACCCAGTCTGCAGTAAATTTTTGTTATGGCAGCCCTAGAAAACTAATACAGATTGCAAACAAGGCATTTTAATAAATCAAGTAAAAAGATAATTGTCATATTAGTAGTACACTCTTCTGCCCTAAATTCATTTCTGTCCTTGACTTAAATCTGCTAAAATGGAATTGTCAACCAGGAAGACTGAATTCTAGGCCCAATTTTGGCATAAAATTCAACTCTGCACTAACTGTTTGTTGAAGGAAGATACACATAAAATATGGAGCAATTATGCAAGATGTGAACATTCTTTGGCCTTTAGTTCCAATTTTCAGATCACCATAAGCTACTGCATATTTCTTTCCAGTCTTTATATTTGCATGTTATCATCTTCTTTTGTATTATTTTCTAGGTCATTCTGTATTTTCACGTAGTGACTGTCTTATTGAAAGTGACTTTTACAATCTGTGGAAAAATATAGGATTATTATTTCTAAAATTCATAATTTGACTTGTTTATAAAAGAAAAATACCGTTTTTCTTTTCTTTTTAAATTTCATGTATTTATGAGTATAATACATTTTAAATTCTTTTTTAAACAGCAAGGAAAGATGAAGAATTTAAAGGCGAATGACATACAAATTATAATAAGATTGAAGATGATAGCAGCACTAGTTATTATATAGAAGAAGGGAAATCATAGAAACATAAAATCATTAAATCATGTATATTCCAGTCTATAACCTTGCCGACTTCCTGAACCCCATTTGATATTATTTTACCCTCCAGCTCAGGAGATGTAGGTGAAACAAAGCAGCTGTAAAAGCCTGGAGTTTTGAAATCATGTTGCTGAAGCACAGGTTATATAAACTTTTGTGCACTGAAGGACATTTTCAAGAAAGTTAAAAAACAAACTACAGAATAGGAGAAAATATTTGCAAATCATATGTCTAAGTAAGGCTTATATTCAGAATACTTCTATAAAACTGTAGAGCTCCTATATCTCTGTTTTGGTCTGTTGAGGTTGCTATAACACAAATACCATAGATTGGGTGGCTTAAAGAACACACATTTATTTCTCACAATTCTGAAGGCTCAGAAGTCCAAGATCAAGATTCTGGCATATTTGACGTCTGGTGAGGTCCCATTTTCTGGTTCACAGATGTCTTTTCTCTGTGTCTTCATGTAGAGGAAAGGGGATTGGAACTCTCTGAGGTCTCTTCTTTAAAAATAGTAATCCCATTGATGAGGGCTCTACTCTTATGACCTAACTATCTCTCAAAAGCCCTACCTCCAAATACCAGCATACTGGGGATTAAGTTTCAACATATGGTCTTGTGGGGGAGGTACAAACATTCAGTCTATAGCTAACTAAACAACAAAAAGACAAACAACCCAATTTAAAAATGGGCAAAGTTGAATAGACATTTCTTCAAAGAAGATATACAAATGGCTAGTAAGCACCAGAAGATTCTCAACATCACTAATCACTAGGGAAATGCAAATCAAAGCCACAATGAGATACCACTTCATACCCTTTAGAATGGCTATTATGAAAACAACAGACAAAATAACAAGTATTGCTGGATGTGTAAAGAAATTGGAATTCTTGCACATTGTGGTAGGAATGTAAAATAGAGCAGCAACCGTGGAAAACAGTTCAGTAGTTCCTCAAAAAGCTAAACATAACATTACCATATGACCCAACAATTCCACTCCTAGGCATAAAATCAAACGAACTGAAAACAGGGACTCAGACAGATATCTATACGCCAGTGTTTATTGTAGCATTATTAACAATAGCCAAAAGGTAGAGATAATCCAGTATCCATCAACAGATAAATGGATAAAGAAAATGGGGTATGTACATACAATGAGGTATTATTTAGACATAAAAGTGAATGAAATTCTGATACATACTACAACACATATGATCCTTGAAATCATTATGTTAAGAAATAACTCTGGGGGCTTCCCTGGTGGCGCAGTGGTTGGGAGTCCGCCTGCCAGTGCGGGGGACATGGGTTCGAGCCCTGGTCCGGGAGGATCCCACGTGCCGCGGAGTAGCTAAGCCCGTGTGCCACAACTACTGAGCCTACGCTCTAGAGCCCGCAAGCCACAACTACTGAGCCCGCGAGCCACACCTACTGAAGCTCGTGTGCCTAGAGCCTGTGCTCTGCAGCAAGAGAGGCCACCGCAATGAGAGGCCAGAGCACCGCAGCGAGGAGTGGCCCCCGCTCGCCACAACTAGAGAAAAGCCTGCGCACAGCAACGAAGACCCAATGCAGCCAAAGATTAAAAAAAAAAAAAAAAAGAAATAACTCTGACATGAAGAAACAAATATTGTATAATCCATTTACATGAAATATCTAGACTAGGAAAATTTATAAAGACAAAAAATGGGTTAGAGGTCAGCAGGGGCTGGCGGAAGAGGGAATCTTTTAGATAATAGAAATTATATATAAATTATATATGTCTCCACCAGCCTAAGAATAGAGTGGATGAAGGTCTGGATCAGGACCCAAGTTTGTTAGGTCAAATGACAAAACAAAGAAGAGCAATCAACTGAACTGGTCTATTTTAAGAATAGAGAGGGTATGAAGAGCGAGACTGTTTGTGGTTGTATACACCTCTCGTCCCTAGTTTTCCCTCCCTCTGAGCCTTTCCTTCTACCCCTGACTTCTCTGGCCTGCTGCCAGCCTTTTTCTGTCATGTTTACGAGGAGGAAAATGAAAGTTAGGCTCCTATACTTTGCCTAATTGAGTCACTACGAGGTTTGCTGGCAGCTTTGGCCGTATTACTCATGAGGTGACTTTGTTTTTTGTGTTCAGAGTGACTTTTGATTCTGATCTTTATGTGTTTTGTATGCAGCAGTACTTTGTGTTTTAGCAGAACTGTTCCTCTGTACCCTTTATGGTTTTTCCTTGTTTTTGTTTCCTTTTAAAACTATGCATAGATATTTTTTGTGTGAAATTAAAGTCTTTATTAACCTTGAATAAAATTTTTATATATAATAAAGATTACATATTATAATATATACATGCAAAATATTATAAAATTATGTGCATATAGAATAATTCTTAATATTCTCAACTTTTGTGACACTAATTTACAAAGTTGATTGTCTCTGTGGCTCCACTTTGTGTTTTCTAGAATTAGTTTAAGACTAGGCAATAAATATGCAACTTGTCATTTTCTTTTGCAGGGTATATTCACACACCACTAGACATGAAACACTCATGATTCAATGTGATATATTTTTTAAAGAAAGTCCTAACAAGAAAGTAAATGTTATCATGTTGAAAAATGTTGGGACTAGATAGAAATGATTGATTATTGCTGAATACAGAAAGGAAAGAGAACAGAAAAGAGTTACTTTTGCTCATATCACTTCATGAAATGCTGTGGCTTTCCTTTTCATGTACCCAGTTCCTAGCTATAGTGTAAGGCTCCAGCTCTGTGTTGTTTGAGGATCCCCTTTATTACCACATTACACAATGAATTCCCTTCTCTTTTAAGGAGCTAGTCTTGAACTTGATTGTTAATTTACAGAACATTATTATTTATGTAAACATAATACTGACAGGTTATAGGGTGTCTACTACATGCCATTCTCTATTCTAAGTGCTTTACATATATGAATTCATGTCACCTCCAAGCAACACTATGGGATAGGTAAATTATTAGCTGCATGTTATAGATAAGGATAGTAAGTCTCAGAAAGGTTAAGAGCCTTGCTCAAGGTCATAAGATGAAACCTGTCAGGAGCCACATATTTTTAGACATTTCCTCAAGCTACTGTATGTCTTTAGGAATAAATATACTATACTATACTTACCTCATAAGGGCCTGTTGTTAAATTGTGTCCCTTGAAAAGATACATTGAAATCCTAACTCCTAGTATCTATGAAAGTGATCTTACTGGGAAATAGGATCTTTGGAAATGTAATCAAGTTGAGATCATATTGGATTAGGGCGGGGCTTAATCCAATATGAATGATACCCTTATAAGAAGAGTTGAGGATGCACAAACACATATGCCATTGAAGAATGACATATGAAGACAGAGGCAGAGATTGGAGTGACGCATCTACAGACCAAGGAATGCCAAGGATTACTGGCAAACACTAGAAGCTAGGAAGAGGCAAGAAAGGATTCTTCCCTGGAAACTTCAGAGGAATCACAGAACTGCAGATTCCTTAATTCCATACTATGGTCTCCAGAAATGTGAGAGAATAATTTTTTTAATTAATTAATTAATTATTGTGGCTGCACTGGGTCTTTGTTGTGGCACGTGGGCTCAGTAGTTGCAGTATGCGGGATCTTAGTTCCCCAACCAGGGATCCAACCTGGGTCCCCTCCATTGGGAGTGCTAAGTCTTAACTGCTGGACCACCAGGGAAGTCCCTCTGTTGTTTTAATACACCTAGTTTGTGGTACTTTGTTATAGCAGTCCTAGGAAACTAATAAAGTATTTCAGAGTCTTTTTATTAATTAATTTAGAATTCTAAAATTCTTTTAGTTCAACAGTATTACCTTAAAATTAGCAGGAATCTTAAAACAAACAAACAAAAAAACCCAACAAACAAGGAAGCAGCTCTGAGGATCTTCCTGCTGACCCCCTGTCACAACTCTATGTCCTAGGGCTTCACAGAGCACAGTTGTGAAAAATAATGAATCCAATGTAGTGTTCTTATTTGATTGATGTGGAAACTGAGGCTTAAAGAAATTTCTTCTCTGATGGAAGGTCATCCTGACTGGTGGTGGCAGACCACTCCCACTCCAATGTGCATTTGAATTTTTATTGCTTTATAATGTTCTACACTATACTGGGCTTTGATTTAAAGACTGACTTTAAAAAATAGCTCTTACTGATTTTCTCGTCATAAAATTAATATTAATACATTTTATGTTATGAAAATTTATTAAATCAAAACAGTAAAAAGATGAAATTAAAGGTCTAATTAACACTTTATAAAAGAGCCCTAAACATTTGGTAGATTTACATATAAGCATTTAACTCCCAAATTAAACCCTGAGGCCTCTGTTGGCTAGTCAGAAAGCAGTCTCACAGTCAAAGGAATCAAATCAATCCAGCAGCCAGAAGATATTTACACAGAAATAATGTTTTCTTGTTTTCTTTCTTTTCTTTTCTTTCTTTCTTTCTTTCTTTCTTTCTTTCTTTCTTTCTTTCTTTTTTATTTCTTTCTTTCTTTCTTTTCTCTCTCTCCCTCCCTCCCTCTCCCTCCCTCTCTCCCTCCCTCCCCCCTCTCTCTTTCTCTCTCTCTCCCTCCCTCCCTCTCTCTCTCTCTTTTTCTTTCTCTCTTTCTTTCTTTCTTTCTTATCCACAACTGTGAAAATTCCTTTTCCCTATCACTCCACAATTCTCTTACATTCTGTAACCACTAAGCATCGTTATTCTCATGCTTTACTTTCCATAACTTACATACTTCCTCTCACCACAAGCCTCGCCCTTTTCCTGCACCTCTCTCCTTTAATCTCTCTCTCATTCTCCACATTCTTTATTACAAAACCTAGGAAGTATTGTCATAGAAAAAAATTTGAACAGAATGTGGAAATAACCTAGGCAGATATATTTTATCTGACCCTACACACATGCACATATACTAGTTTGAATCCTACTTCAATCAGAAGCATTTTCTATTTTCACTGTTTTCTCCTAAAGGTTTGTTTTGTTCATCCTTTGAAACTACTTTTTTTATTACAAAATTAACAAATATCATAGACCATTATACTTTAATTTATACAAAAAATTAAGTAGATGCATTTGTGCTAGATACTTATTTTAAAAATATATATCAAGGTTATTTTAAGGAAATAAATGCAGTCCATACTGTTTTAAAAACCTAAACCATGGAAAACTGAAAAAGTGAGACTTCTATCTTCATATCCTGGCTATAGAGAGCTTGACGGTTCTTCACTCCCATATTTACAATGAAAAAAAAATCAACGAACAAACTTTCAATTATGACTCGTTTTGAACCTATGATAGAACTAAGTTCACAGAACAGCCAGTGCTCCAAAATCTAATAAGAGACAGGAACCTGAAGAAAGAGAGAAGAGGTGAGCACTGATTCATGTGGTATAGATGCAAATGGATACTTGCAACAGAAGTTCAATGTTAATAACTGATCAATTGCTGAAGGTTGCGTTGGGACCCATGGAACACTGTGATGCCCCTGAGGTTGAAGATATCAGAGGACTCCACACCCTGTTGAAGGCACTTATAACAAACCTCACTGGGCATTCACAGAAAAGATCACAATGAGCCCTAAGAAAGTCTCCATTGTAGTGCAATGGAGGAAGGGAACAGCAGTTATATGGGATGGACCCATCTCGTCCATATCCACTGTGGAACAGAAGTCTTAATCTGTAGCAGAGGTGGGCAAGATACACCACCATCTTTAGGACACTGGAGACATTTTATTACATCCAGGGGAAGGAAACATGGGAAAAATTCTACTCCTGGGGAGGCAGAAGACTGTACACTGGGCTCAGAACTAAACTAAGAGAGGAAAAGAAAAGTAAGACAACCTTCCCCAAATTGAGGACACTGTGACTACCTAACACTACAGCTTAATCAAACAGACAGAGAATGTCCCTCAAGTCCCCATGGCCAAGCTGCCAAGCCTTGAAAAATAAGTAACAGTTACAAACTGAAGGAGGAAGGACAGGAGAGCATGCAAGGAGACCCTCACTGAGGCTCAGAGCAAAAGGAAGATAAAGGTTCAGGTCAAGCAAACATTGCTCTGGCAAACATCCCACATCCTAAAGACATGGTATTGTACAGGAATTTACAGCCAATTGTGTAATGATAAAATAACAACCGCAAAAGCACCCCAGCCCAAATTCTAAGTAGTTTAACTCAAACCCTTATATTAAAGATGTTAAAAAAGAAAGGTGTACCCATTTCCAGGGCTAAAAACTATTTAGTTTCTATTGTTGTACACAATATGGCAAACTTTCAACAAAAATTGTAAGACTTACACTAGCGTATGAGAAAGCACACTCCCAAGACATAGAATAATAATCAAAAGCAGACTAAAATATAACATGTTAGAATTAATGATAGGAAATATAAAATAGCCGTAAATAATATATTAAATGATCTAATGGAAAAGATGGACAATAAACAGGATCACTTTGGCAATTTCTACAGAAAAATGGAAACAGAAAGAATCAAATGGAAATTCTAGAAGTTAAAAACACAGTAACAGAGAGATAATGTCTTTGTCAGACTCACCTGTAGATTTGACATAGCTGAGGGAACAATCAGTGAACTAGAAAATAGGTCAACAGAAGTTATTCAAATTGAAAGACAGAAAAAAAAAAAGAGAAAAGTATAGGTATACCTTGGAGATATTGTGAGTTCAGTTCCAGACCACAGCAATAAAGCAAATGTCACAATAAAGTGAATCACAGAAATATTTTGGTTTCCCAGTGCATATAAAAGTTATATTTACTATACTGTAGTCTATTGTGTGCAATAGCATTATGTCTAAAAAAATAAGGTACATACCTTAATTAAAAAAATACTTTATTGCTAAAATATGCTAATCATAATCTGAGCCTTCAGCAAGATGTAATCTTTTTGCAATGGTAACATCAAATATCCATGATCACAGATCACTATAACAAATATAATAATAATGAAAAGCTTGAAAGAGTGTGAGAATTACCAAAATGTGACACAGAGAACACAAAGTGAGAAAATGCTGTTGGAAAAATAGACTTCCTCGATGCAGGGTTGCCACAAACCTTCAATTTGCAAAAAACACAATATCTGTAAGCACAATAAAGGGAAATGCAGTAAAACAAGGTATGCCTGTACAGAACACCTGAGATCTGTGTGACAATATTACATGATCTGACTTATGTGAAATTAGAATCCTTGAAGAAAAACAGAGAATATAGCAGAAGAAACAGTTTAAGAAACAATGGAAGAGAATTTGCCAGAATTAATGACAAACATCAAACTACAAATCTATAAATCTCAGAAAACAATGATCAGTATAATTTTTTAAAAGGCATATCATATTCAAAGTGTTGAAAACATAAGATAGTGAAATATCATGAAGGCAGACCAGGCAAAAAGATGCATTACATAAAGATAAACAAATACATGAATTACAGAAGACTTCTTTTCTGAAACCATACAAACCAGAATACAATAAATTGAACAAAATATGTGCAGAATCTATAAAATGAAAACTAAAAACAAACATAGAAAACAATCCACTGATGGAAGAACTGAAGTCCTAAATGAAAGAAGTGATACACCATGATCATGGATTGAAGGACTCAATACTGTAAAGATGTCAGTTCTTCTCAAAATAATCCATAGATTGAATGGAATTTCAATCAAAACCCAATTAGGCCTTTTTTTTTTTTTTTTTTGATAGCTATCAGTAGTAATATTCTTAAACTTATATGGGAAAACTAAGGAACTAAAATAAACAATATTTTTTTAATAAAAGAAGAAATCTTGAGAATCATATCCAAATATATAAATGGGGAAAAAAGAGAAAACTCTTCGTTACAGAATAATTGACAGAAACAGTAAATCACCATAAAACACCACATTAATAATTTCCACAAGCAATATCTTCTGGAGGATGCTAAAATTAGTGGGTAAGAGTTTAAGGAGAAACAGGATATTTGCATAGCTTCAAATATCGTCCCCCAAATATTTAATAATTAGAAGGGGAAAAATAGTCACAGTGGAGAATCACTGCAGACACTACCTTAATGAAATGATCAAGTTTACATCAGCAGTAGCACTTATCTAAATTAAGTGCTACCTGATACAGTACACTGAGAGGGGCACATCACACCGTGGCATTGTTCCCAGTAGTATATAACCTATATTTAATAATAAAGAAACCCACAGGGGGAAAAAACAAATTGGGAGATATTCTACAAAATAACTGACTAGAAATCTTCCAAAGTGTCCAGGTCACTAAAGATTTGAATAAATTCTCTACTTTAGCTAATAGTATGTTACCAGCATTAATTTCTTAATGACATTATGGTCATGCAAGATGTTAATATAAGGGGTAGTTGGGTGAAAGGTATATAGGGTACATTATTTTTGCAGTTCTTCCGTAAATCTAAAATTATCTCAAACATTTAAAATGAGGTCAAAATCTACAAAATTTACAAAAAAACAAATGAATAGAAAAAAAAATCTACATCTCCTCACCATTCCACATTTAACACTTTATAAGAAAATAATATATACATAATTTTAAGTGCCACTGATTATATCACATTATGTATACACTTTAAACAGTTATTTTTACTTACTAGCAAAATATTGAGTTTGTGACCATCAGAATACATATAGATACAGTGCATTTGTTTAAGAAGTTTAATCATATTCCATTATGTGTAGTGCTTGTTAATTTTCTGTTTTCTCTCAATTCTATTCTTGTTCTTTCTTTTATCTCCTATCTATATCACAGGAGGGCTGAAATTCAGCAAACTACATTTCCTAGACTCCTTGCAATTTTGTTTCAGGTTAGTTTCTATCTGTGGAAAATTAGAGTAGTTTCTGTATTCTTGAATGGATGTTAATGGATATACGTGGTTGAACCATCATTTCTTCAATGAATTCTTCTTAGAATGACAATAGGGATTTTTCTGTCCTTTTATCTTCTATAAAAAATGTTGGAATGAACATACATACGTATCTAGTAATTTATTTAGAATAAATTATTAAAAAGGAACAATCCGACCATAGAGAATGATCATTCAGTTTTTAAAAATATATACATTCCATATTCTTCTAGAAATGTGAAATACATTTTTACTCTCTCAAGTGGTATATGATTACATACTGTCTTATCTCTTTGATTAAGATAGACTAAAATAGTGGTGTATGGATAGTCAATTGGTGAAAAATGGGATGACACAATGATCTAAAATTTTAAACAAAGATTTCATAAGAACAGAGTTTTTATATAAAATATAAATTTCAGGGAAATAGTTCCCATGTTTTAACCTCTCTCTTTTACTGGACCTTTAATCACACTTTCAGTGATTAAGCTCATAAAAGGCAGATTAACTACAGAAGTACAACTCATAACCTTCAAACGTTTAGACTTTTCTCTGTTTCCTGGCAAATGTGAGTATGTTTGCTTACATCAACAGTTTATTTTCTAATACTATGACACCAGGCAATTTCAGTGTGAACTTATGGTCTTAAAACCTGTCTGTAAATACCCTGACCCCTTCATATCAAGATAGATAGACCATGCCCATTCTTTTGAATCTGAATGAGTCGTTATGACTGCCTTCTCAAATAACATGCTGTGGAAGTGACTCTCAGTGACTTCTGAAGCTATGATAGAAGATGCCATGTACCTTCTGGGAGCCTCAATCACAACGTAAGATGGTTAGTGACTATGTGGCCACTATATAAAAAGACTAGAGGACGTGACAATATAGACAAAGAAGGAGGGGGAGAAAGAGAAAGAGGGAGTGCGTGCGTGCACGCGCACGAGGGAGAGGGAGCGCGAGCGAGAGAGAGCTACTGAATAACTCCAGCTGTTTCAGTGTCCAGATGTTTCTCAGCCAGGCGCAAGAAAAGTGACAGAAGAAGCCTTCAGGAGGACTGTAGGCACATCTGACTACAACTGTATGGGTTACCCAAAGAGAACTGCCCATCTGATCCTAGGCCACGTCCAGGTTCATGAGCAAAATAAGTGATAGATATTGTTTTAAGTCACTGACTTGCGGTAGTTTGTTTGTCAGCCATAGATAACTGAGAGTGAATTTATTTAGAATCATCCCTAGGACTGTTACTGAATTTAGATACATAACCTTTTGTTCCAACTAAGTTAATAGTCTTGAATCTTAAACTCCTTGAAGTGATAATGTTTCTGTGATCTCTCTGTATTTTTTTCTGAGATGGTCTTTCTGTGTATCTCAAGAGCCTTTACCTTTATTAACAACTAAATTTGTCAAAATTCCTCTTTCTTCATGAATTCAATTGACTTGCTTATAGTAACGGAAAACAGTTTTTCATGAATCATCTTTCTAAAGCCTTCAATTAAGCAAGTTTCCTGGTAAATCCCCTTCATTTGCTTGGGTGTCTTTTGACAGAAGAAATATGAACTGTGATGTTTAAGTCAACACTGTGCTCTCTATATTTTAAACAGCAAGAAAAGCTCTAGTCAAATGCTTAAATAACTATAGACTATTGTCTTCATTTCTTGGTCATCCTTTTCCTTTCAAAACCTTAGACAAAGTTTGTAGTATCTAACTATATCAAGCAATAGGGATACTGGAGTCCATATTACTAAATTCTGTTTTGAGTCTTACTACAGATTCACTATAAGAAACTGGAAAAATTGCGTAAACTTGCAGGGCATAAAATAACACATCTGAGAAATATGTCCTTCATTTTCGCCAGTGTTTATTCTTCCATTATTATTCTGAGTATATTTGAGAAATGCTTTTAGAAATGACTAAATGTTGAAGTACAGCAACTTCTAAACGTGACATCATCTCAAATCTCAAAAGCTGAAACAGAAGTAAACACTTCAGCCAAGAAGTTCAGAAATTAAAAAAAAAAAAAAAAGTACCCATTGCATAAAGAAGTCATTGAAAGCTGCCATTAAAAAATGGGGAGGTAAACTTAGCTCTCTGCCTTTCACCTCTGTGGTGACTTGATTCTCAGAATATTCTCTCCTTACAAGATTTGTTTTGGCTCTTTCCTGCCTTCTGACATCACAAATTACAGGCAGAAAAGAAGAAAGAATACTTAAGTAATAGTGTCAGGAAATGGAAGTAAATTTGTACTTTTACAGCTGTGTGTCATATACATAGTCAAATAAAAACTGAATTGAAATAGGAAACATATTTCATAATATTTCCCACTATTCTCATACTCTAAATTGATGTTAGATATATTAAGATTTTAAACATTCCTTGATCAACTCATTTAGTTATTTTATCAACCCATTCCTTAGCCAATTTATTAATTATGCCAACTTTTAAAAATAGGCTACCTGAAGACCCTAGGAAATGGAAATAGGATGCAAACAGTTATAGTTATTTCCCTCAAACTGTGCTACTAAAATTTTAAACATGGATAAAACAATTAAATACCTATAAAATCATGATGATTATTAATTCATTCTCAATAGAGGATGCCAAGTGTGAAATTCCTTAAAATTCTGGAAAATCATAAGTAACCTAGAGATCAGCCAATTATGAATTAATAATTAAATTTTAGTACCCAGATGCAATCAAATAGTCATTCATTAAGTGATTAAACAAATATGCATTCACATGAAATAATATTAATTGCATATTAAGTGAAAAAAAATTTTAATTTTAAAACAATAATGAATTATACCTTGTCCTATGAAATAATGAAATAGCAGAGACTAGATTTACCCTCCAACATTAAAATGAAAACCAGAAAGCTGTACAAATTATATAAAAGAGCAGTTTTTACACACTGGTCATCATGCAGAAAAGGACTGTGATATGTAGAGAAAGACTTAAAGGCAAGCCCAGAAGCTATTAAACTGATGACTAAGTATTTAAATGCATGCCAGGACAATGTCCAAACTAATTAAAATAATACAACAAAACCCTGGAACCAACAGTGTAAAATTGACAATGTACATTACCCAATCAAAAGTGACCAGGCATGCAAAGAAACAGAAAAATATGTCTTTTCACCAGGAGAAAATCAATTACTAGAAATAGAGTCAAAATTATAGAGACAATAGAGTTACAAAACATAGATGTGGGTAAAGAAAAGCTTTTATAAATATGTTCCACACATTTAAGAAAGTAGAGGAAAAGATGAATATGATGATGAGTGACATAAAAGATATGTGGAAAAGTTCAAATGAACTGCCAAAATTTAAAATTTATGAAATGAATAATACACTGGATTGGATTGACAACAGATTAAACACTGCAGAAGAGACAAGTGCTATTGAAGACAAAACAATAGAAAATATCCAAAATGAAACATATAGACAAAACAGGAGTTGAAAAAATAAACAAAACCTTGTTAATCAGTGGGACAATATCTCACCATCCAATATCTATATATGCTCCCAGTAAAAGAAGAAAGGTAGGGGAGTACCAAAAAAAGGGAAGAAATACAGGGTTTAGCAAAGCTCTCTTCATTTGTAGGTGATATGATGGTCTATATAGAAAATCTTAAGTAATCTACAAAAATGCTATGAAAAATATTAAATGGTTTCATCAGGTTGTGGGATGGAAATAAATGAAAATTTATATTAACAAAAATCAGCATTAAAAACAGTAGCATATGAAACGTGAGAGAAAAACATAAAGAGGAAATAACATGTGGAGTATGTTGAAAAATTCAAGTGTAAAGAGGATTATCTTAAGCAACATATTTTCATGTCCCATAAAGGAATATATGTCAATTGCCAAGAAAGGGCTATGTAAAACCTACACACTGTGCTTAATTTCCAGAGCCATATTCTCTCTTTCCATGAGGAAAAGCCCCCATTTATGTGTGAACACTCTGTCTGTGGGAAACGATTTGCAACGCTTAGGTGTCCTATGCTTGACCTGACAGGTGTGTCAGTTAGGTGTGTCCTGTGCTTGACCTGACAGGAAGAAAATGAAGATCAAAATAAAACCATCTTGTGAAAAACAAAGTTTGCCCTCTCATCTCAGTGAATATATCCCTCCTAAAAGGAAATGAGGACAAGGATTACTTTGCCTGAAACGAAGAGTCACTGAACTGTATTAAAAACAAAGTGCTTTCCACAGTTGCAATACCTATCCCTCAGCTAAATAACAGACTGCTTTGTTTAAAGGACTACAGACAAACAAGCTTATTTTCTCTCAGAAGCATATTTTTCTTTATTAAAATCACTAATTCAGTCTGGAATATCTGTTCACTGATGTCAGTGGGGTGTTAAAGTCTCTTACTATTATTGTTTTTCCATTAATTTCTCCCTGTATGTCTGTTAGTTTTTGTTTTATGTATTTAGGTGCATGTTTCCAGACAGAAAATCAATAAGGTAACAGAGATCTTGAATGACACAATAGAACAGTTAGACTTAACTGTTATTTTCAGGACATTACATCCAAAATAACCCTAAATATACATTCTTTTCAAGTGCACATGGAATATTCTCCAGGATAGACCACATAATAGGACACAAAAGAAGCCTCAACAAAGTTAAGAGACTAGAAATTATTTCAAGCATCTTTTCTGACCACCATGGCATGAAACTAGAAATCAACCACAGAAAAAGGAAGGAGAAAAAAACGATGAAAAAACATGCTCCTAAAAAACCAATGGGTCAATGATGAAATCAAATTAAAAAAATACCTTGAGACACAAGACAATGAAAACACAAACATACAAAATCTATGAGGTGCAGCAAAAGCAGTCCTAAGAGGGATGTTCATAGTGATATAGGTCTTCCTCAAAAAACAAGAAAATTCTCAAATAAACAACCTAACCTACCACTTAAAAGAATTAGAAAAAGAACAAACAAAACCTAAAGTTAGCAGAAGGAAGGAAATAATAAAGATCAGAGAGGAAATAAATAAAATAGAGATGAGAAAAATTAAGAAATCAATAAAACCAAGGGCTGGTTTTTTGAAAGGGTAAACAAAATCGACAAATCTCTGGCCAGTCTCACCAAGAAGAAAAGAGAGAGAACCCAAATAAACAAAATAGGAAATGAAAGAGGAGAAATAACAAATGATACCACAGAAATACAAAAAACCGTAAGGGAATACTATGAACAAATATATGCTAACAAATTGGACAACCTAGCAGAAATGGAAAAGTTTCTAGAAACATATAGCCCACCAAAACTAAATCAAGAAGAAATAGATTATTTGAACACCAACCACTAGAAGTGAAACAGAATCTGCAATAAAAAAAAAAATGCCCTGTAATCAAAAGTCCAGGACTGGATGGCTTCACTGGGGAATTATACCAAACGTACAAAGAACTCATACCAATCCTTCTCAAACTCTTCCAAAAGATTGAAGAGAAGGGAACACTCCAAAAGTCATTCTATGAAGCCACCATCACCCTGATACCAAAAACAAAGACACTACCAAAAAAGAAAATTACAGGCTGGTATCTTTGATGAATATAGATGCAAAAATTCTCAACAAAATATTAGCAAACCAAATCCAACAACACATATAAAAGATCATACACCACGACAAAGTTGGATTCATCCCAGGGTCACAAGGATGGTACAACATATGCAAATCAATCAATCTGATACACCACATCAACAAAAGAAATGACAAAAACCACATGGTCATCTAAATAGATGCAGAAAAAAGC
Organism: Balaenoptera ricei; assembly: GCF_028023285.1. Classification (NCBI taxonomy): domain Eukaryota; kingdom Metazoa; phylum Chordata; class Mammalia; order Artiodactyla; family Balaenopteridae; genus Balaenoptera; species Balaenoptera ricei. The sequence goes on from NC_082641.1 coordinate 82,554,178, forward strand.
AGTTGATAAAATTCAACATCCATTCATGAAAAAAACTCCTACCAAAGTGGGTATAGAGGGAACATATCTCAACATAATAAAAGCTATTTATGACAAATGAACAGCCAACATAATACTCCATAGTGAAAAGTTGAAAGTTTTCCCACTAAAATATGGAATAAAGCAAGGATGCCCACTCTCACCACTTCTATTCAACATAGTATTGGAAGTCCTAGCCACAGTAGACAAGAAAAAGAAATAAAAGGTATCCAAATTGGAAGAGAAGAGCTAAAATTGTCATTATATGCAGATGACATGATACTACATATAGAAAATCCTAAAGACTCCACACAAAAACGACTAGAACTGCTAAACAAATTCAGCAAGGTAGCAGGATACAAGATTAACATTCAGAAATCTGTTGCATTTCTTTACACTAACAACAAAATATCAGAAAGGGAAAGTAAAAAAAAAAAAAAAATCCCTTTTAAAATCACATAAAAAAATAAAATACTTAAGAATAAACCTGACCAAGGAAGTGAAGGACTTACATGTGGAGTACTATAAAACATTGATTGATAAAGGAAACTGAAGATGATTCAAAGAAATGGAAAGACACCCCACGCTCTTAGATTGAAAGAATTAATATTGTTAAAATGGCCACACTACCCAAAGCAATCTACAGATTTAATGCAATCCCTATCAAATTACCCATGGCATTTTTCACAGAACTAGAACAAATAATCCTAAAATTTATCAAGAACCATAAAAAACCCAGAATTGCCAAAGCAATCCTGGGGAAAAAGGACAAAGCAGGAGGTATAACCCTCCCAGACTTCAGACAATACTACAAAGCTACAGTAATCAAAACAGTGTGGTATTGGCACAGAAACAGACATATGGATCAATGGAACAGAATAGAGACCTCAGAAATAAACCCACACACCTAACGGTCAATTAATCTTTGACAAAGGAGGCAAGAACAATAGAGAAAAGACAGTCTCTTCAGCCAAGTGGTGTTGGGAAAGCTAGATAGCTACATATAAATCAATGAAGTTAGACACTCCCTCACACCATACACAAAAATAAACTCAAAATGGCTTAAAGACTTAAATATAAGACAGGACACCATAAAACTCCTAGTAGAGAACACAGGCAAAACATTCTCTGACATAAATTGTACCAATGTTTTCTTAGATCAGCCTCCCAAGGCAATAGAAATAAAAGCAAAATAAACAAGTGAGACCTAATCAAACGTATAAATTTTTGCACTGCAAAGGAAATAATAAAAAAAATGAAAAGACAACATACAGGATAGGAGAAAATATTTGCAAATGATGCAACTGACAAGGGCTTAATTTCCAAAATATACAAACAGTCCATACAACTCAATAACAACAAAAAAAAACCCCAGACAACCCAATTAAAAAATGGGCAGAAGACCTAAATAGACATTTCTCCAAAAAAGACAAACAGACAGCTAACAGGCACATGAAAAGATGTTCAACATCACTAATCATTAGAGAAATGCAAATCAAAACTACAATGAGATATCACCTCACACCAGTCAGAATGACCATCATCAAAAAGTCTACGAACAATAAATTCTGGAGAGGGTGTGGAGAAAAGGGAACCCTTCTACACTGTTGGTGGGAATGTAAATTGGTGCAACCGCTATGGAAAACAATATGGAGGTTCCTTAAAAAAACTAAAAATAGAGTTATCATATGATCCAGAAATCCCACTCTTGGGCATATAACCAGAGAAAACTATTAATTTGAAAAGGTACATGCACTGCATCCCAATGTTCATAGCAGCACTATTTACAATAGGCAAGACATGGAAACAACCTAAATGTCCATCAACAGATGAACGGATAAAGAAGAGTTGCCATATATATATGAATACTACTCAGCCATAAAAAAGAATGAAACATGCAGCAACATGGATGGACCTAGAGATTACCATACTAAGTAAAGTGACTCAGACAAGGAAGGACAAATATCATATGATATCACTTATATGTGAGATCTAAAATATGATAAAAATGAACTTATTTACAGAACAGAAACAGACACACAGACATAGAAAACCAACTCTGGTTACCAAAGGGGAAGGGGGGAGAGGGATAAATTAGGATTTTGGAATTAGCAGATACAAACTACTATACATAAAATAGATAAACAACAAGGTCTTACTGTAAAACACAGCACAGGAAATTATATTCAATATCTTGTAATGACCTAAAATGGAAAAGAATATGAAAAAGAATATATATATATATATAACTGACTCACTTTGCTCTACATCAGAAACTAACACAACATTGTAAACCAACTATACTTCAATTTAAAAGAATGAAAAAAATCACTAATTCAGAAAAAAAAGACTTCAAGGAAAGTTCTAGAGATGACAAAGAAATGTCTGAAATTTAGAATAAACAGCATAAGATTCTATAAGAATATATATAGGTAGAAAAAAGATTAGTGAACTTTCATGCACAGCAATTGAAACTATCCAACATGAATTACAGAGAAAAAAAATTGAAAAATAAAGAGCATCAGTGAACTGTGGAAAAATTTCATATGACTGAATATATGTGAAATTTGGATATGAATAGGTTCTGAATAAATAATGGCTGAAATGTTTTGAAATTTGTTGAAAACTATAAACACATTTCCAAGAAGCTCAAAGAACCTCAAGAACAAGAAATATGAAAAAAAATTACATCAAGACACATCATAAATAAATTTCCTAAAACAAGTGATAAAAATTATAGCAGCTACAATAACTACAACAACAACAAAGGTTTATTGTCAGGAACAATGAAGCAAATATCTTTAAAGCAGTGAAGGAAAAAATAGGTCAACTAGCTCATTCTATGTTCAACAAAAATACATTTTGAAATTCAAGGCAAAATAAAAACTTTTTCAGATGTACAAAGGCTGAAAGAATTCGTTAGCAACAGATCTTTGCTACCAGAATTGTTAAAGGTAGTAATCCAGACAAAGTCATTTACAATAGCATCAAAAAACAAAATAATTAAGGATAAAGCTGACAAAACATATGAATGTCCTGTACACTGAAAACTGCAAAACACTGCACAAAGAAATTTAAAGAAAAATAAAAGGACAGATATACTGTGTTTATGGATTGGAAGACTAAATATTGTTTAGATATCAATTACCCCTAAATTGATCTATAAATTAAATGTAATTCTAATCCACATCCTGGCAGGCATTTGAAAAATTGTATCTGATTTAAAAATTAATGTGGAAATGAAAAGAAAATTGAATAGTCAGAGCAACTTTGAAAAAGGAAAGCAAGCTTGGAGGACTTACACTGCCTGATTTCCATACTTACTATAGAGCTATTCCGAAAAAAAAAAGGAGGATATGTGTGTGCTTGTAAATTAACACTAAAGTCAGGACATGTATAAAGAAGGCTCTATTAGTGGTTATTTCTGAGGAGGAAAATATGATTGTCTGAGGATTCAACAGAGCTTCCACTTTATTGAGAAGGTTTGACTTCTTTTTTACTAGAACATTGTGTATGTATATTATTTGAGAAATTATAAATACATTTGAAGTAAAATCAAAAATTTTAAATGCCATTTTTTCTTATTATAATTGCATTTATTTGGGACTGCAGTTATTTAGCAAAGACTGGATCAGGTTTTATATTCATTTGACAGTTGGAAAGGAAAAATACTAATACCAAAGAATTAGATACTATTACTGAAGGTATTTAACATGTTGGGTTATTTTTCTTTTATTCTATAAGTCACAGTCAACAAGTTATGGTAGTTTCTTGAATAGATTTTAAGGAATTGTACAAAATTGCATATAAGAGGATTTTAGGTGATATTGCATGAATATTTTACCAATTGGAAATTCTTGAGACCACCATCAATATATTAGCAATATACTGCAAGTTCATTTGATATAAAAGGGAATGGGAGAGTCAGAAGAGACTCACCCTAAAATCACAAATGAGAATTTAAAGGAAGGCACTTTTAACTTCCACTGCTGTGCTAACTTTAGTTCTGATGAGTTTTGAGTGTATAAAGTACTTTCAACTATGTTTGACTTTAATGTATGACAAGCATTTGATTTTGCTATTCATCTCGCTATATAATAACTATGCCTGAAGGCCATAACATGCATCTATTTTAGAGTCTCAAATATCACTCATAAACTCAAGTTATTAAAACTCAAAGAGATAAAAGTTTCTATATAAATTATTATAATACAAAAGGGAAATGAGTCCGTAGCCTGTTTGGAAGATAAGCTCTACATTTGGGAATAGGCTTAGAGAGTTTAGCAGCATTGATGCATTTCACATTGCTCCTCACAGAGGAGAAATTGCCATAGAAAACTCCGGAAAGTAAATGAGACATAGGCTGCATCCTATGCATCTTATTTTTAAAAATGTCTAATTTAAAAGATTTTAAAAGCTGTTCAATTTAATTAATAACGAAGGAAAAATTTTCTTCTATGATTACAGACTGCTTCCTTCCTGTTTCCTAGGAGAAGTAAAGCTTAGTGAGATATTCTCACTTTGGGGAAAGAATTTATTATAGGTCCATAGAATGTTTGCTTCAGAAAAAACTCTTAGATCTTAGTTTTCTCATCTCCACATTTTACAAATTGGAAATTAAAAAGATGTTTTCTTCAAAAGGCAATAATCCCCCTTATTTTACCTAACCATTATTCAAGAAGCCTTGGCTAACTCCAAAAGACTGCATTGTTTTCTTGGTTACATGTACAGGTGACTCACTACTCAGTCATGAAGTACAGGAAAGGATCAGCTGGAGGATTTCAGGAGCTAGTAAACATGAGATCATAACTCAAGGCAGAATATGGCTTTTATCCTTTTTCTTCTGGGAACAGGTTACAGAGGATCCAGAAGAACAAGAACAACATCAACAAAAAATAAGCAGAGAAACCAAAAAAAAGAGGAAAGCAGTACTGTTCCCACAAATAACCCTCAATAATCAGTACTCTATTGTTCACAATGAAAAATATATACTATAGAGGAACATGATATGCTGTGGTTTTGAATGCCATGACCATTTTTATTTTGAGATTTTTGAGTTAGGTGCTTTTAATGTTGTTGCATCATATATTCTTAGCTTCTACGGTAACAGATATTTATGTTCAAGAATGGCATTTAAAAAAAGCCAATAAATACTATAATTAACGATGTTTTCAGGTGATGCTCAGAATTGTGAACTATTACACAGGGCTGGATCAAGCGTCGAGCCACATCATTGATGAGCCACCTGACCAGCAATGAGATCCTCAGAAAGTTGTCTTTATTAGGACAAAACCATGCTGTGTTAAAGGTGACATGAAGAAAACGGGAATGTGAAAGGTGCTATGCAGGATGTCCACAACTCAACTGCTAGCCACCCTCCTACACACTGTACAATCCCAACCAGTGAGCTAATGTTAATACAAGACAGAGACAGCCTCATATAAAGTAGGAAGGGAAACTCATTTCTAAAAGAGAACATAATGGAACTGTGTGCTGTTGTCAAGGTAAAAACCCCATGGCAGTATGAAATAGAAAGGATCTAATCAGAATGTGCAGTTTAACTTCTTACTAACTTAAGATGCAGTTCCCAGGGAGGGGACTTAATCCCTAATTTTAGTCAAAGGGCAAATGTACAATTAAGCTAACACAAATGCCTCAGCCAATCATTTAGGAGAATTCTATTAGTCCTGGACTCCCTAACCTGCCACAGCTTAATAAGAAGTTCCAACTGCACCAAATTGCTGTTTGTCAGGCTGAAAAGAGCACAGCCCAATGCACTGCTCTACAGACACTTTGCTCTGAACAGAATGTGAATATAAAATAGAGTATAGCATGCATAGTTGCCGGAACTGAAAATATACTTTATTTCTTCATGCATGGAAAATACCTCATTTAGTTCCAACCCCCAAGTTTCCCTGCCAGCCACTATTGGAGCCACCACATACAGCCAGACTTTGGCCACCAAATGAATTTGAAAATAAAAAAGTATATGAAATCACAGGCTTTATTTAAAAAGCTTCCAGAATAAGGAAGTTCATAATTATAGGAATGCTTGCGCCAGTACCTCCAGTGGCCTGAGTCTCCTTATGTGTTAACAGAGAGGTATTTCTAATCTACAGAGCTGGTGATGGGTTGAGTACTGTTGGTTCACATAGCTTGCTCCTGTGAATACGTAGCTTACCCTTCCTGATGATGAAGCTTGTCCTTTGACTGGTGAGGGTTCACTAGCCCCTCTTCACCTCCTGCAAAGGACCCTTTAGGAAAAGGAAATAATGAGGGAGCTTTGGAAATTAAACCTGATTTAAGAAAATGGTCTGGCCTTAGCTAATATGATGCACTGCTTCATAGCCTCTATTCAACCAATTTAAATTTCAACTCAAATGCGCTCAGTTACATTTATCCAATACTTTTAACATCCACATATTAAAGTTGATGCCATCAAGGTTTCCGGGAATGCACAGGAAAACAAAACAGACTCTACACTCAAACTTCCAGTTTATTAGTGAAAATTAAAAGTTCACAAATAAAAATATCTCAAAGAAGAATGTAAAACTATGAAATAGTACAAACAACATGTCAAGAAGAATAAAATAAAAAGGTATCAAACTCACCCAATCATGCATATCTGCCCCTGCCCCTCCAAGCTGGACATACTAGGAAAATTGGTTCCTTGCTCAAAACATGCTACTGTTACTTGCTTAAAATTTGTCACAAGAATCTTCCATGATTAGAAATGTGAAAATTACCTCTAGAGTTGCACTCATATATCAGAGACATGGAATTTTAAAAAGAAGTATTAAAAAGTATCATCACTTGCAGAAAATATTATCATTTACTTGGAAAATCTAAAATCTATTGGTGATTACTGACAAACTATTAGAATTGCTCTGGAGTTCAAAAAGATGGTTGTTTACAGGTCAACATGCTATGTATCAGTGTCAGAACTGTACCTGGAAAAAACATCTAGTTACATAGGCAAAGTATTTGGGCTAGTTTTTGGCAAAACTGTCGGGTAAGTAATTAACTAATTTCTCCAATGATCATATTAGACAATGTAAGTTACTCAGTATTCAACAGTTTACCAAGTGTTTACTGAATGTTTATTGTCTTGGTACCTTACCAGGGCAACTGCAGTAAATTACAATGCAGGAATTAGTTACTGACTCCAAAGGCCAAAGGCCATCTGCTCCTATGCATAGATACATGCTTTGACTAAAATCGACATGAAACCTGTGTGTGTGCGTATATATGTGTGTATGGTGTGATGGTCATTTATAATATTTTGCATCATATATTTTCTAATCAGGAACTGAAGAAACAAATCAAAAAGAGATACATTTGTTCCCCATTTTAAAATTATTCTTGAAACACTGCTAAACTGAGATCTTTGTTCTCTTTGTATTTTCTTTGTGATTAGCAACATTCTATGACTCAAACTTCAGGTTGTCATATTATTTAATTTTGGACTTCACAAAGAACACATAATGATTAGTATAAAATTATTACCACTAACATAGTGGTAAAATAAGCATAATAATTATATCACAGACTTTAGGTATTCTTTAGTGTTTTGGGGTTTTTTTGGCCACACCCAGCAGCACATGGGATCTTACTTCCCTGGCCAGAGATTGAATTTGCACCCCCTTCAGTGGAAATACAGAGTCTTAACCACTGGACCACCAGGGAAGGTCCCTAGTGGTTTTTACATTAATTTCTAATTACACATTTCTAGGCACTCAAGCATATATGGTTAGGAGTATTATCTCTCTGGTCTAGGTTTCTCTTCTTGTGCCATCCAGACCATGTCTTCTCTGCCTTTTCTTTAGGTTCTGAGTTCTTGTTCTATGTGAGTCTATGCAAGAATGTTATTTTTTGCAGGGCCATTATTATGAAGCACAGCATTATTTAAAAAATCTTGTGTGCAATCAGACTTCACGTTCTTAATTATTTTTGAATCCAGTGAATTTTTAAGAGGACACTGCTTCTCTTAATTATCCTATTGAACACCTGCCATTTTCTATTTACTTTAAGAGAAATATTTTGTCTTTGGGTTAACCTGCAGCTTTTGATTTCTCTTTCATCAGTCATATTCTGGTGGCTTCTTCTGAGTTCGTTTCTCTATTCCATTCCCATACTATATGTTTGTATATATATGTGGGGGGGGTGATGTCGGGAAGAAAAAGAGGGACATTTTATCATGGATTTAGTCTGGTTTATCCTGGTTCCTAGAAGAAAGTAGAATTAGATCTAGAATGTATACACACAGAATGTAAATCCCTGATCTGGCCAGAAATGAAGACACCATAATACTTCTAATGTCATGTTATTATACTTAACCATGGGCTGCACTGGCTCAGGAATTTACTATTATCAAATCATGGTAATTATGAAAGTTTGGGGGACTTAATAATTTATCAACTTACTCCTCAGGCTGACATACACAACAAGCTAGAAAAGAGTCAAAGAATAGCGATGATTTTATTAGTGGCCGTACTGTGCCTATAAACTTGCAAATACAAGGATTTTGACATATACTGTTAGAAGTAATGACCAGGACTTGAGGCCAAAATGAAGTTGTCTACTGCTTACTCCCCAATCTAAACTTTAACACCTGTTATTGAATTTGTGGGGTTAGGAATTTACCCAACTGGCCATTTGGAAAATCTTGGTCTGCTTCACAAACTTGGCATCAGAGCTGCATTATGACTTCCATGGGCCCTAGACAGTTTGCTTTCATGGCAATAATATGACTGCATTGATATAAATATAAATATACTATACTGTATGTTAAAATATTTCCTCAGCTTAAGAGCTTATTATTTTCTTCCAATTTTAAAAGAAGTCAAAACATTTTTGGGGGCCCCTAAAAGTACTGTATGCCCTAGACAATGCACCTACTATGCTTAATGGATAATTCAGTCCTGCCTGGAAGAACAGAGATTAGCAGAGAAGGCTGTTGTTGTTGTAGTGTGTGTATTCATTTGTTTGATTTTTTGTGTGTATAGGAAATCTTTCATTGATTAGCATGGCCTAATGGGTGTCTGGCTCTCCTCTAACATCATAACTTCTCCCCTGAGAAAATTATAGCTTCTCTTACAGAGAGGAGAAAGTGAAAGGATTAGAAGGGAGAAAAATTATCATTTCCATACTACATTGCCCTGCGAAACAGAATGAAGTTCCCCTTTTTTCAATGGAAAGGTGTGCAGCAACAGGTAAGCCTCCCCTCAAAGACAGGAGGGTCTACATTTGACTCTCCCCATTTCTATAGAGTACCTCAGATACAGCAGGACAGACATGGTTATCATTTATGTGAAAATGTATGTAAGTCACATTTGATCATTTCAGAGGAATGTGGGTTTTCTGCTTTTTCTACTTTTAATAGTGAGTGTCTTCCTTCAAATTATTGAATACTGGTCCCTAACATCATATTTGACACTTGTAGGTACTTCAGCTCCCCTGTGAAATAAGTTGTCAAATTCTAGAGTCTTTTCTTAAACCATCTCTTACACCTAGGTCTTCATTTTTAAATCCTTCAAAATATTTTTTCTCCCAATTAACTTACTCTAGATTATAGGTACAAGACCAAAAATTCTACTGAGCTCTATCAAAGATATGAGTCTGACTGTGGGAGCGATGCTAACTTCCTTATCATGAGAAAGATATTCCAGATTACAAATCCAAAGTTAGTTGCGAACCAACCTTCTGGGAGAAAGAAACAGTTAAGACCACAGAATTGTTAAAAGGGGAGAAAATGGAATGTGATCCCAGCATAAAGATAATACAGGTAGTTAGTGCATGTCCAAAAAGCATGCAGTTAACAGACAGCTTTAGAAAATATAAAGTATTTATTTATATATCAATAGTATAGATAAATAATGATTTTTCAGTGAGATCTGGATGCAGTTCTCAAAATAAGAATCAAATCTCCAGATGGGAAAGGACATCAGACAGGGAATGCAATTCACTAGAGGGCATTAAAGGAAACATACACATCCCCTCCCTGTTTTACATGCATCCTGTACAGTCTTGAAAAAAAAATTTTATTTTGACCTTACTGCCATTTTCCCTATAATAAAGTTTTCTTCTTGTTATCATGAGACTATCTTACTTCTTGATGTATCTATCCCTCTGTAAATGAACTATTTATTATCTTAATTATTATTCCTCCAGTAGTCAAGTCCTTAAAGAATTAAGATTTCTGGGAAAAATTAGGTGCTATGATCAAGTCAGTAGTGATTTCAAGTTTACAAGGTAACTGAGGGCTGCATGGATGGCGCTGGCCTAGGATCAAACCTGGTCTCACATTCCAGTAAGGAGTTAAACCTACTGATGAAGGTTAATTAGTTGCCCTGTGAAGGGTAAAGGAACTTAAGGCAGGAAGTCTGCATCTTTCTCGTCTCTACTTCTATGTCATGTTATAAAGCAAGTATGTCTTAGAAGTTACTCCCTTGTTATTCATTCTATAGACCAATATATTTATTTTCTTAATTGTGAATAATCGTGTTTAGGCAAAAGCCTCCAACTTTATCTCAGTATTTCAAAAGACTCAATATTGTCCTACATTTAATGTACATTTCTTTGTCCTAAATTTCACGTATAGTGATTTTATACTTTGAGAGTATATTTTTAGTTTATTAACTCATTTATTCATTCATTTGATAAATATTTATTGAGCACTTGCTCCTTGTGGATACTGTAGTGAACGAGACTGAGGATCCCTTTCCTTATGGAGTTATCAATGATGGAAAGAGATAAAATAAAAACAATTCACTGCCAATCACATGTCCTGAGATATGATGTGCTACAGCACACATACTTTTTTAACCAATTTACCTACAGAAAATAATAATAATAATAATTAGTCACTTTATATATTGCTTACAATTTCCCAGGCATAATCTTACTTACTTATTTACAACAAGAATACAACAGATGAAATACAAATCTCTGGGAAATTAAGTGACTTGCCGCGCCTCAAGAGTCAGGAATTTCCAATGCTGGACTGAGATACAGGTTTCCTGAGGCCAGATGCTTAATTAACATAATATACTTGGTCTATTCATTTTCACAACAGATGTTTGGACAGCATGAACTCCACTTTATATATCCATTAAGACTGTATTGACTGAATCATCAGGTAAAGAGCTCATTTCATTAAATGTAGCTCTAAACAAATTCATTACTCTTTGGGGGAGCCCACTTTCAGTTAGGTTACAACGTTTTAGAAATCACAGAAGAAAGTCAAAGGTAAAGACATTAATGATGAATAAAATGTCTTTGGAGAATTAAAATGGTAATTTACCTCAAAACAAGTGATTTATATATTCCAAATTACACTTCTGGTTACAAAAACAATTTGTAAAGGATTCATTTTATGAAGCTCAATGGATCATAAAAGTCAAATAAACAGGGTGATTTTATCACTGAGATTTCTTACATATTTCCTTTATTGCTCTGATAGCACAAAAAACTAGGATTTTTCTCTCAATTAAAATTATTATTGTTTTTATTCATTATAAAGTCCCTATGGCTATCTTTGACAAAATTTCAAAATTCAGCTACTTACCTATGAAAAATAACGTTTTGGTTCTCAGAATGTCTTTTCTCAAATCACCAGAAAAAATAATGCCTAAAAACACCACCAAGAAAGTTCCTTTATCTTGCAAGGATTTAAAAATAAAAATAAAAACCTCAATTTCAAGTGATAAAATTCTTCAAATTTTAGACATGGAAAATGTGATCCTATATAACCTAAAACACCATTTACCCTCTGGACTATTGCTGCTGAACATTTAATTGTGACCCAAATGAATGTTCTAACATTTTAGGAAACCATTTTCTTTTGAACAATAACAGCACTAAGATTCAGGTGGCTGGAGAATACTCACAATAGATGGCTTCTAATTAAATGGTGGTAACCTTGAAAGCTTTTGTGTTTAGGCAGCAGGATGGGACTTATTTATTAGTCATATACTATCCACTCTAAAAAGAGGAGGTCAGGCCATTGCATAATACACTCACTGTTCTATTTCTGCTTTTTGAAAATATGTTGAGCATCAGGACAGTGATAAAGAAAACCATTTATAAGTAAGCATCAGGAACCTGGCACCAAATGGATATAAAATAGATATATTGCATCTCTGGAACTTTATCCCTTATTTCTGACACAGCTCTCATTGTTAGGATCTCCATGAATACTGTATGATCACTGCTTTTCAAACAGTTCAAGGAAACAACCATGTGGCATCGCTAAGGCATTTCTGTGCAGAAACTTAAAAAGAATTCCTAGAGGTGAACACTGATAAAAAGGATGGATGAGGATAGGTGTTAGACGGAGACCTGTCTAGAAAAGTTAGGTCAAGTCACCTCTGGTCATGTGGCTAGAAGAAAAATAAGAGTGTGCACACCAAGAAGCCATTCTAAGTCTCCCTTTACCATTCTTCATTCTTAATATTTTTTCATGTAGACATTTAAGATAATCAAGACTCAATTAAAAAACTGAATTTCTCACCTGCTTCTCATTCAGAGTAATGGAAAAAAGACAACTGTGTTCATTATTTGTCCAGTCTGATTTATATCCTAGAAAAGTCCATGGGAGTAGGTGCATATGTAAATTCTTTCTAGTCATAGTTATTTTAAAAACATATAATGATAAATAAAAATGACATCTTCAGTAGTACAAATAGATATCCATACTGTAAGGTGCTATTTTTATTCACTTGATAATTCTAATGATTTCTATCCTGAATAATTTTAATAAATTACTTTAAAATCTCATATATAACTGATTCATATAATAGCAGTTTTTACAGAGTAGCATAATTTCAATGTTAGTTATTAATTATTGACCATATTAGAGTTACGATTGACAACTACCATCATGATTTGAATGTTGATATTTGATTCCTTTAAACAGCATTGATATATAGGAAATATGGGAAATTCTGGAAGAGTTTAGTTATTCAGAGCCCTTGGCAACGTTTTTCCCATGGACAGTAATTCAAGATGAACTTTCTTATGTTAATATAGCTTTTGGATCAGATACTACAGGCAGGAAATCAATTAAAGATGTATTAGACATAGAAATCAGTGAGAGCACAAAATAAAGGCACTGTTCCTTCTCTGAAGGAACGTACAGTCTACTTAAGGGGATTATACACAGACCCATAAAATTACAACTAAATATCTCTATGTGAAATTCAAGTTACAGACAATAGCAGAGAGAGAAGGGAGACAGCCATGAAGGATGTGAGGGTGGGGGGTGGTAGAAGCCTGAGAAATAAGTAAGATACATATAATGAAGAGCAATGGAATCCCACTGTAAGCAAGTACTAAGAGGTGAAAGTGGATTTTGCATATACAAAAAAAAAAAGATCCTATTGACTGTAATGATTGAAGAGTTCAGATTAGGAGACAGAAAGAAGTCTGGAAATTTTGAGAAACAAGTTCAAAGTGATCTTGAATATTAAGCTAAGTAGCACAACCTTTCTTGTCAAAATATCGGATTGTACTGATGTCGTGTGTGTGTTAAGAGAATGACATGAAGAAAGTAATCTCTTACTATGGTCTAATCGGGCTGTAAAACAGAATGGATTTGGATGAATGAAGAAACTACTCTGGTGGTTAGGATAGATGTGTTAGGACCTGCACCACAGTGGTTTTCATGTGGAAGGACATTTTAGACAGAGATTATATTAAGAAAGAGGACCATAAAAGGCTTTTGGATCAACCAGTTATATAGAATAAAGTAGGTACAGGTTACAGATTTTGCTTGTCTGATTTATGAGCAATTTAATCATGAAAACCAAGGAAAAGCTTTCTTTATTTCTTCCAGACCATATTTGCCCTTAACCTGAGGTCAAACTTCCCCATCTACTGTTAATTCAAAAACTAAATAAATAAACCAGACATCTGAAAGACATTAACTGATAAAGTGATAACAGCAATCTATCATAACATCCTGCATAAATCATTTGAACCTATCTTTATCCAATATTTTTCAATTAATTATACAATTACACACATTTCTTTTCATTGGAAGGTGGCTGATTACTCATGCTACTACACTATTGGAATTAAGCAAGATCATTTCAGATACTTTTCTAAGTAAGTGTCTAAGCTCTATAAGGCATCTCTCATAGTTTCATAATATGCAGTTGCTTTGTTTCTCCCCCTCCCAAGAAGAGTTTGATTATGTTCAGGTCACTTTACATTTACTATATCTTAATCTTTTAGCACCTTCAAGGTAATTTAGTCATACCAACCCTTAATATTTAGCCTGGGCAGGGAAATCCCTCCTCTGTACAGCACAGAACAAACTACCTCCCATGTGGAATTTTCCACATATTAGAATGTAGATTTGAAGTATTGGTCACGAAATGATAGCACATGGTTTGGGGTTGGGCAAATCTGAGTTTAAATCCCAACTCAAACTTATCTAATAAATTACCTAATTCTTTAAGGCCCAATTGTTTCACCTATATCAAGGATATAATGACCTTAAATCTAAGATTTCTTGAAGGCAGCAAATGAAGGAAAATATGTAAGACAGTTGGCATACCTGGAATATAGAGTTAATAAATGAGAAAAATAATAATCATCATTACATTTGTATATTCATTGAGAGAATATATGGATTTAAATTTCTGTTGTGCCACTCACTAATTTCATGACTTTTGTAAGTTATCTGATCCTGGTTTAATAATACACACTTATAAGGCTTTAATTTTTTTTAATAATACAGCTTTTGTGAAGTCATATGGCTATTATTACATGAAATATGGTAAATATTTTAAAAGATTTTCTTTTTTCTTTACATCTTTATCTTTTATAGAACTATGGAGATTGCTTTGCACATAGTAGGGCTTTAGTAATGAAATAATGAAAAGATGAATATTTGGTTAAATAAATAATCATTTAAGGCATATAATAAATAAAAGTTTGTAAATTATCTCAATGACATCCTTGGGAAAATATAATGCATTGTTTTTCTGGTATAAAGTATCTTTCAGTAAATATCATTTCATGTTTATAGTATATACAATTCAGAGGTAAAATGACTCTATCATTGAATCACTTTTTATTGCTGTCCTCAGCACTCTTGTGACCATTATCGATCATTAGCATTATCGATCATTAGCAAGATACCTTAGCATTCCTAAGGTATCTTGGAAATACACACCTAGATAGCAACTTGCTTCCTTTAAACATGATGGATAAGCAAAAAATAAAATTACACCTCTTGCCTTTAAAGATATGTTTGAAGTTTCTCTATCATTAAAATGGCATAATATTCCTTATCATGCTTAAGATTACCCCTTGAAAAAATAGCAATATGCCATGGACTTTAGCTTTCTTTGATCATAATTTGGAGAGATATGTATGAGGTGGAATTTTTTGTTGCTGATATACATATATAAAGAGAAGGAGAATAAGGAAAATATTAAAATTTATGTAACAGATACATAAAAGATAATACAACGGAACATAAAGGAAAGTATAAATTTAATTTCCAATATTGACAAAGTGTTATCCTAAACAATCCAGAACTTATACTATTGTTACTATTTCATATTGAAAATATTTGCAATTATATGAGCCAGTTAATTTTATTTACTTTTTTCACTATTCTGTATATTTTGAACCCAAAAGATGCAGTATAAAATATAACCATTACTGTAGCAGAAAGAAAAGACAATTTGACACAAATAGTGAGTATAACTAATTCACTGTAGATAATGAGAGTGTATCTGGGAGGCAAAGTTGAAAAAGGTGCATCCCTCTCTGTAAAATGTTGAATTCTAAAATATTTTATATATTACAGTGCACATACAAAATGAATTTTTCCAATTATAAATATACACAGGTAAAGTATTATATAAAATAATATATATTCTGATTAAAATATTTCCCTTCCATTTTTTAGAGGTACAGCTGTATATAATATCACACACTACACTACTGTCAAAGCAAGAAATTCCATATGACCAATGCGGATTTATAATCCTGGTGAAGATGACAATGTAGCAGAAAAAGTCATCTTTTGTACTGAGCAAATAACCAATATTTAATATGTTTACATTAGTTAAGTGGTAACAGGAATAAAATATTATTTAAATTTAAGTTATTAGTGAAAAGATGGGAAAAATAGAGCTTTGAAAGTTCAAAGGAGAAATCAAGGTGACTACCACAATAAGAAATTCACTTTTAAAACATAAGTTCAATGATATTCAGAAGGAATTAGAAAGAAAAGGACTTCAAAGGTCTCATAAGCATAAAGAAGTCAAAGAAGGTCAATCTTGAAACAGCTGCTGGAGGGGATCAGAGAGATAAAACTTAAGCCTCATAATTACTGTTAGAAAATTAAAGGAATAAAAGTGGCCAACATCAAATCAAAAGCTTTCAAACTGGAAGAGGAGATTCCTGAGAAACAGCAATAAAATCCATCTGGACATAGTGATCAGAATTCACATAAAAAGATGATGAAAGAAAAAAACAGCCTTTATCAATACACTATCAAGAAAGTCCCGAGAAATCATTCAGAATAAGTAGTAAATGACAGAAAATAGGAAAGATGACTTTTTCCTGAGTCATGGAAAATTAAAAACCTTGAGAAAAAGAAATAAAATTCTAAATTAGAAATCTAACAAGACCCAAGTCAAGGATGAGCTCCTGAATGGTGTTAGTAAATTCAACCGAAGCAGCTCTGATTCTGTGGGCAAACGGTCCAGTGACCAAGTAGATCAGAAAAAATTTAATTTATGTGGTTCTTTGAGATAGCAATTTGTATACTATTCTCAGTAATCAAGTATAGAAACTATGAATCAGTATGAGTTTTTCTACTTTCTGAGTAAATTCCACCAGAAAGCATTCATATCTATAGGAACTTAATCACACTTAGTAAAAAAGCTTAAGTAGTGTGGATCCATAATACTGAGTAAATAAATAAACGGAGGCGAATACACCCATTTCCCTGTGCACAAGAATTCCAAATAATTTACATATATACTCCATACTCAAGGAGGTAGAGCATAACTCCCCATCCTTTAAGTGGGGGCTGAGCAAGGAGACTTCCTTCCAAAGAGTACAGCATATAATGGGGGAAGGAGAGTAGTGTTACAATGGAGAAACCTGACATAACACTACCTCAGTCAGATAATCAAGGTCAACATCATCAGTGGTAAGTTATATTGATAGTGTGTACCCTTGATAGGACGTGATGAGAACGGTACTTGGCCTCTGTACTCTTCCTCCCAAAACCCAGGTTGTCCATTTTATTGGCATGTAGTTGCTTATAGTAGTCTCTTATGTGCACATTTTAAAATTGGGCTGTTTATCTTCTTATTGAATTGTATGAGTTCTTCTATATTCTGGACCCCATTCATCTGACAAAGTATTTCTCTTGCAGTATTTTTCCTGTTCTTTGGCTTTCTATTTTATTTCACTTTAAAAACAAAGTCCATAGGTCATCATAAGTAATATAAGTCCATATCCATATCAATGATAATCAGAACAACAGTGCAGTTAAAATATATTATAATAAAGTACCTATTAAATAGGTATTTCTACTTCGGTTGTTAAGACTAATTGTTATTTTAATCAAATGTTTCTATCACCTGGAAATTCAAGGAAAGTGTGAGTTGCCAAGAGATTAAAAAAAAATTGCAGAGCATCAGCATCCATGGAATGATATAAGAAGGCAGATGATCATTTTATATTCATTTACTATACGAAAAGAAATATTCTAATATCAGAATTGTCCAAAGGCTAAGCTTTTTAAAATAATATAATTCATTCACTACATGTTAACATAAAAAACACACTTTTAAAAAATTTAAAATATTTTCCAAAACAACATAAATTTTTGAGAAGAGTAGCCTTGTTTTACTTTTTTTTTTTCCTTTTGGGCTGGCTTACTGGAAGATAGTGGTACTCTCATATAAGATTCTACATTTAATCTGTTACATTGTTCCAATTGAAACATACAGTGAAAATCCAGCCCAACTTTTCAGATAAGTCTGGATATACTTTGATACTACACCAACACTTTAGGTGCGATGTGGTGTTTGTTGCAATAAAATTTAACTCTGAGGAAAAAATGGAGGGAAATGGAAAGGGAAGAGTGGTAGGGAGTGGAAGTGGATTCAAAGAGCTCACAATTATCTGTAATATTCTGTATATTTTACTTTAAAAATCTGGAGGATATCTGAAAAAAATGCTAATGGATATCTATTCCATGAAGTCTCAAAATCAGCATCATAGATTCTCTATTAGTTTAAATTTTCTCAAAATAATGTTTGAAAGTATGGCTTTGATATATGGAAGGTAAACCAGTAACTACTACTTCAGAAAAATGTTCCCTGAAGTTTAAAACAATCAAATAAAACAATTTTGACAATTTACCTAAGAAATTTTACTCTTTTTTTTAGAGTCTTTTTTAAAATTCATTAAAAAAATTTTTAATTTATTTTATTTTTGGCTGTGTTGGGTCTTCATTGCTGCACGCAGGCTTTCTCTATTTGCGGCGAGGGGAGGCTACTCTTTGTTGCGGTGCGCGGGCTTCTCATTGTAGTGGCTTCTCTTGTTGCAGAGCACTGGCTCTAGGCATGCGGGCTTCAGTAGTTGTGGCATGTGGGCTCAGTAGTTGTGGCTCGTGGCTCTAGAGCGCAGGCTTAGTAGTCGTGGCACACAGGCTAAGTTGCTCCACGGCATGTGGGATCTTCCCAGACCAGGGCTCAAACCTGTGTCCCCTGCATTGGCAGGTGGATTCTTAACCACTGCACCACCAGCGAAGCCCTTACTCTATTTTTTATGTAATAATTAGGGAGATTAATTGCAATTAATTTAACAGAATAGAACTCTCATGTAATGAAAACCCAGAGAAGTATGATAGCATTAACAAAAGACGTTTAAGTTCTAAATATGAAAACATGGAGACATAAAGATTAATGTACACATATTTCAAAATTGCAAATACAAAAGACTAAAAATAAAACTTTTCTTTGCATGATATATTCAAGAACTTTTGATAAAATTAAATTTTAATATTACATGAAAAACCAGTCAGCAGGGAGAACATGACCAGCTGTAATGAAATGACTGATTCTCCTACTTTCAGGGCTGATTAGTTATGTGATTTGGATGACCTATTGTGTGCTCCTAACATGTTTTGAAGCGACTGGGAAAAATTATTAGAGTTATAAGTCCTTATGTTTCCTGGAGTAAGTTGATCCCTGCCAGAGCTAAATAACAAATTAAATCCACAGTGCTATATCAATAACTAATGCAGCACCCTGGAACCACAATTTGTTTCTTTCCCATTTAACAGAGGAAAATAAAAACTTTGTAGACTAGTTTGTTAAAAGTTCACATCCATACACCAGAGACGGACAGGCAAGGTACAAATGAGCACTACTCCCACAGGCTACTCCTTCCTGCACATTTATCCCTCCTCCCCAGTAGCTGAGTTGCATCTGTGTCTCTTCTATGAAACTGCTGTACAATGCTGCTGGGAGAACACTTGCCCAATCCTTGGGCAAGAAATCTTTTGAAATTGTTATTTTTGGTATCTCTCTTCTCATTGTTACTTGACAGGCAGAAGGATTTGAGGCATTTACTTATTTTGGTGGAGAACTTAAGCGACCACTTTGATCAACAATGTCAATGAAATCTCACTTTTGTTAACATTTTAATGCTTTCAAGTGCTTTTACCTACATTATTTCATTTGCTTTTTATCACATCCCGGGGGGGGGGGGGAGGGAATGAATTTATTTTAAAGTTTGAGGAGAATAAGACATTTAGAGACTTGCAGACGCTCTTAAGGAAATACTAACAAAAGAAGAACTGGAATCCCAGTTCTTTTGAGCCCTTTCAAACACTCTTCCCATGATACCTTGTTTCTCATGATAAGCAGTGCGAGGGGCACTTGAAATAATACTTCTTAAAAATAATAACCCCAGTAGAATGTTGCTCTAGAAACTTTATTTGCAAACAAACACATTAATCCAGAATTTGTCTTTCAATAGACAATCACTTATTAAATCATGATTAACAAATCTTTGTATTAAATTTCCCCTGTTTAGTCTAGAGCGTGGTTTCTGTTTCTTGCTTAGACAGACCCAGGCTGCTAGAGCTCTCAATTCACACAGCATGAATGTCAAACTTGTCAAATGAGAGTGATCCCAGGCACTTGTTTAAATTCAAAAACATAGAAATTTTTTCAAATTAATTCATTGCTTTCTCTATCTCCTTTGCTCCAGGGGTACCATCTATATACAAGGCATACTAATGGGTTCTCACAGCTTAAGAGCAAATACCTTGTTTGATACTAGCATCTGTTTAAAACTTAGGTCTATTCAATTATGCACTTTCAAGAAATTCTAAATTCCTCTTTTTCTGTCTTACTCTTCTTTCTCTGCAGGAAACACTCAACAAATATTTCTGGGAAGCATACAAAATGAGCAGGGAACTCTGTTGTATATGCTTGGCTCCACCTTCTAGTAGTCATGAAAAATGATCAAAATTGCAGGAAAAAAGTTGTAGATTCGTATTAATTACTTAAAGAATTTTCCCAATAACTGAACATATTAAAAGTTTGAAAGAGAGTACACATACCCTAAGTTTATTCTTTCCTTGCTCATCCTCTATGACACTGTATATATCTTTTTCTTGAAAAGATTTAAAAAAAAAAGAAAGAAAGAAAACATATTTTTTTCTTCACGTCCCAAAACTACATGCACACACTTAAGGTACCTAGGAAAAACCCAATGCTAAAATAAAAATGTGTTTCAAGGGTGCATATATTTAGTTGCATCCTGTGTTTTTATGAGCTTATTAACTACTTTCAATCAAACCACTTAAATAATTTAGCAAATATCTACCTGCCTACTCATTTGGAATATGTTACTATGTATTTGTGCTCCAAGAAGTAAGAAGCTACTGAATTCATTAAGTTATTTAAAATTGTTTTAGGATTAGAGGGCATTAAAACTATTTTTAATTAGTATATATTTTTGTTATTTATTTACAATACTAACTTCATAACTGTGACAAATATTTCCCTTTAAAATGCTCTTCTATTAACTTTGAAATTTTTCACTAAATAAGTGAGAGAAACATCATTATTTCCTAATTGTAAACCTTTTCCTCTTTTTAAACTTTACAGGATGACAGTATCATTTTGTCAAGATTTTAATCAAACCTGCATGCATGAGATTCATGTCTGGTACCCACAAAAACGGCCATATATAAATCTGTCCTTGAATGACTACTCCTATGCTCTATACCCTCAAGATGGGTATCAATGTTTTAGATATAGAAAGTATTGTATCTCTTGGCCTGGAAGAAGTCCAATTATTTAAAACTGTATACATGAAGTTAATAATACTTCAGGATTTCATTAAATAGTTCAATATTTGACCAGTCCCTTCCATCAGGAAGCTTACACAAGCCTCTTAGATAGACTCATCCACCAGAGGGCAGACAGCAGAAGCAAGAAAAACTACAGTCCTGCTGCCTGTGGAATGAAAACCACATTCACAGAAAGACAGACAAAAGGAAAAGGCAGAGGACTATGTACCAGATGAAGGAACAAGATAAAACCCCAGAAAAACAACTAAGTAAAGTGGAGATAGGCAACCTTCCAGAAAAAGGATTCAGAACAATGATATCACTATCATGATGATCCAGGACCTTGGAAAAAGAATGGAGGCAAAGATCGAGAAGCAAGAAATGTTTAACAAAGACCTAGAAGAAGTAAAGAACAAATACACAGAAGAATTAAAGAACAAACAAACAGAGGTGAACCATAAAATAACTGAAATGAAAAATATACTAGAAGGAATCAATAGCAGAATAACTGAGGCAGAAGAACGGATAAGTGACCTGGAAGAAAAAATGGTGGAATTCACTGCTGTGGAACAGAATAAAGAAAAAAGAATCAAAAGAAATGAAGGCAGCCTAAGAGACCTCCGGGACAACATTAAATGCACCAACATTCACATTATCGGGGTTGCAGAAGGAGAAGAGAGAAAGAAAGGACCCAAGAAAATATTTGAAGAGATTAGAGTCGAAAACTTCTCTAACGTGGGAAAGGAAATAGCGACCCAAGTCCAGGAAGCACAGAGAGTCCCAAGCAGGATAAACCCAAGGAGAAACACGCCAAGACACACAGTAATCAAATTAACAAAAATTAAAGACAAAGAAAAATTATTGAAACCAACGAGGGAAAAACGACAAATATCATATAAGGGAACTCCCATAAGGTTAACAGCTGATTTCTCAGAAAAAACTCTACAAGCCAGAAGGGAGTAGCATGATATATTTAAAGTGATGAAAGGGAAGAAACTATAAACAAGATTACTCTACCCAGCAAGGATCTCATTCAGATTCAATGGAGAAATCAAAAGCTTTACAGACAAGCAAAAGCTAAGAGAATTCACCACCACCAAACCAGCTCTACAACAAATGCTAAAGGAACTACTCTAAGTGGGAAACAAAACAGAAGAAAAGTACCTACAAAAACAAACCTAAAACAATTAAGAAAATGGTAATAGGAATATACATATGATAATTACCTTAAATGTGAATGGATTAAATACTGCAACCAGAAGACACAGGCTCACTGAATGGATACAAAAACAAGACCCATCTATATGCTGTCTACAAGAGACCCACTTCAGACCGAAGGACATACAGACACTGAAAGTGAGGGGATGGAAAAAGATATTCCATGCAAATGTAACTTGAAAGAAATCTGGAGTAGCAATATTCGCATTAGATAAAATAGACGTTAGAATAAAGAATGTTACAAGAGACAGGGAAGGACACTACATAATGATCAAGGGATCAATCCAAGAAGAAGATATAACAATTATAAATATATATGCACCCAACACAGGAGCACCTTAATACTTAAGGCAAATGCTAAGAGCTATAAAAGAGGAAATCGACAGTAACACAATAATAATGGGGGACTTCAACACCTCACTTACACCAATAGACAGATCATCCAGACAGAAAAATAGGGAAACACAAGGTTTAAATGACACAACAGACCAGATAGAATTAATTGATATTTATAGGAAATTCCATCTAAAATCGGCAGATCACACTTTCCTCTCAAGTGCACATGGAACACTCTCCAGGATAGATCACATCTTGGGTCACAAATCAAGCCTTGGTAATTTAAGAAAACTGAAATCATATCAAGCATCTTTTCTGACCACAACGTTATGAGATTAGAAATCAATTACAGGGAAAAACATGTAAAAAACACAAACACAAAATGGAGACTAAACAATATATTACTAAATAACCAAGAGATCACTGAAGGAATCAAAGAGGAAATCAAAAAATACCTAGAGACAAATGACAATGAAAACACGACGATCCAAAACCTATGGGATGTAGCAAAAGCAGTTCTAAGAGGGAAGTTTACAGCAATACAATCCTACCTCAAGAAACAAGAAAAATCTCAGGTAAACAATATAAACTTACACCTAAAGGAACTAGAGAAAGAAAAACAAACAAAACCCAAAGTTAGTAGAAGGAAAGAAATCATAAAGATCAGAGCAGAAATAAATGAAATAGAAACAAAGAAAACAACAGCAAAGATCAATAAAACTTAAATCTTGTTCTTTGAGAAGGTAAACAAAACTGATAAAACTTTAGACAGACTCATCAAGAAAAAGAGGGGAGGACTCAAATCAGTAAAATTAGAAATGAAAAAGGAGAAGTTACGGTGGACACCACAGAAATATAAAGCATCATAACAGACTACTACAAGCAACTCTATGCCAATAAAATGGACAACCTGGAAGAAATGGACAAATTCTTAGAAAGGTGTAACCTTCGAAGACTGAACCAGGAAGGAATAGAAAACATGAACAGACCAATCACAAGTAATGAATTGAAACTGTGATTAAAAATTTCCCAACAAACAAAAATCCAGGACCAGATGGCTTCACAGGTGAATTCTATCAAACAATTAGGGAAGAGCTAACACCTATCCTTCTCAAACTCTTCCAAAAAATTGCAGAGGAAGGAACACTCCCAAATTCATTCTATGATGCCACCATCACCCTGATACCAAAACCAGGCAAAGATACTACAAACAAAGAAAATTACGAACCAATATCACTGATGAATATAGATGCAAAAATCCTCAACAAAATACTAGCAAACAGAATCCAACAACACATTAAAAGGATCATACACCATGATCAAGTGGGTTTAACCCAGGGATGCAAGAATTCTTCAATATACACAAATCAATCAATGTGATACACCATATTAACAAGCTGAGGAATAAAAACCATATGATCATCTCAATACATGCAGAAAAGCTTTTGACAAAATTCAACAGCCATTTATGATAAAAACTCTCCAGAAAGTGGGCATAGAGGGAACCTACCTCAACATAATAAAGGCCATATACGACATACCCACAGCAAACTTCATTCTCAATGGTGAAAAACTGAAAGCATTTCCTCTAAGCTCAGGAACAAGACAAGGGTGTCCACTCTTGCCACTATTATTCAACATAGTTTTGGAAGTCTTAGCCACGGCAATCAGAGAAGAAAAAGAAATGACAGGAATCCAAACTGGAAAAGAAGAAGTAAAATTGTCACTATTTGCAGATAAAATGATACTATACATAGATAATCCTAAAGATGCCACCAGAAAACTACTAGAGTTAATCAATGCATTTGGTAAAACTGCAGGGTACAGAATATGCACAGAAATATCTTGCATTCCTATACACTAACAACGAAAGATTAGCAAGAGAAATTAAGGAAAAAATCCCATCCACCATTGCAACAAAACGAATAAAATCCCTAGAAATAAACTTATGTAAGGAGGTAAAAGACCTATACTGAGAAAACTATAAGACGCTGATGAAAAAAATCAAAGATGACACAAAGAGAGGGAGAGATATACCACATTCTTGCATTGGAAGAATCAATATTGTGAAAATGACTATACTACCCAAAGCAATCTACAGAATCAATGCAATACCTATCAAATTACCAATGACATTTTTTATAGAACTTGAACAAAAAGTCTTAAAATTTGTATGGAGACACAAAAGACCCCAAATAGCCAAAGCAATCTTGAGGGAATAAAAGAGAGCTGGAAGAATCAGACTCCCTGACTTCAGACTATACTACAAAGCTACAGTAATCAAGACAATATGGTACTGGCACAAAAGGAGAAATATAGATCAATGGAAATGGATAGAAAGCCCAGAGACAAACCCACACACTTAGGGTGAAGTAATCTATGACAAAGGAGGCAAGGATATACAATGGAGAAAAGACAGTCTCTTCAATTAGTGGTGCTGGGAAAACTGGACAGCTACATGTAAAAAATGAAATTAAAACACTCCCTAACACCACACACAAAAATAAACTCAAAATGGATTAAAGACCTAAATGTAAGGCCAGACACTATCAAACTCTTAGCGGAAAACATAGGCAGAACACTCTATGACGTAAATCACAGCAAGATCCTTTTTGACCTACCTCCTAGAGTAATGGAAATAAAAACAAAAATAAACAAATGGGACCTAAGGAAACTTAAAAGCTTTTGCACAGCAAAGGAAACCATAAACAAGATGAAAAGACAACCCTCAGAATGGGAGAAAATATTTGCAAATGAAGCAACTGACAAAGCATTAATCTCCAAAATATATAAACAGCACATGCAGCTCAATGTTAAAAAAACAAAAAAAACCAATCAGAAATAGGCAGAACCTAAATAGACATTTCTCCAAAGAAGTCATACAGATGGCCAAGAGGCACATGCAAAGCTGCTCAACATCACTAATTATTAGAGAAATGCAAATCAAAACTACAATGAGGTATCACCTCACACGAGTTAGAATGGGCATCATCAGAAAATCTACAAACAACAAATACTGGAGAGGGTGTGGAGAAAAGGGAACCCTCTTGCACTGTTGGTGGGAATGTAAATTGATACAGCCACTATGGAGAACAGTATGGAGGTTCCTTAAAAAACTAAAGATAGAATTACTATGTGACCCAGCAATCCCACTACTGGGCATATACTCAGAAAAAAACATAATTCAAAAGACACATGTATTCCAATGTTCACTGCAGCACCATTTACAATAGCCAGGTCATAGAAGCCACCTAAATGCCCATCGACAGATGAATGGACAAAGAAGTATGGTACATAAATACAATGGAATATTACTCAGCCATAAAAAGGAACAAAATTGGGTCAATTGTAGAGACGTGGGTGGACCTGGAGACTGTTATACAGAGGGAAGTAAGTCAGAAAGAGAAAAACAAATATCTTATATTAATGTATATATGTGGAATCTAGAAAAATAGTACAGATGAACCAGTTTGCAAGGCAGAAATAAAGACACAGATGTAGAGAACAAACCTATGGACACCAAAGGGGGAAAGTGGGGGTGAGGTGGTGGTTGTGGTGGGATGGATTTGGAGATTGGGATTGACATATATACACTAATATGTATAAAACAGATAACTAATAAGAACCTGCTGTATAAAAAAATAAATTAATAAATAAAAATTTTTAAAAATTAAAAATAAAAATGTTTTTAAAAAATAGTTCAATATTTAATGAACGGTTATGGTGAATAACTTTTATTCCCTCTGTATATTCATGAAAAGAGTAGTTTATTTTTAGAATGCTACATATTATTTACATGGTTTATCAAAGTTATATATGTCTGTAATATGTAACTAATTTTCTTGCTTGGAAGATTCCATATGAAAAATTATATTGGAAAACTGATATATCAATACATTAACATCACTAAAACTGAGACTTTAAATTTTACATGATTTAATCAGCTAAATTCTTCAGTAAATAACTTAAATCTTGTAGTAAGTCACTTAAGTCATCCCTTTAGTTCTTTCAAGCCATTACAGGTTCCATTTCTGCTCAACAGGCTTATTATAAGCATTAGTAGAATTCTTCCATGATTAAATCATTGCTGTCTCTATGACTCTTCTCCTTTGTTTTCTTCTCGCTCTCTACTTGACTGTGGACTATGAAGGACATGGAAGATCTTCCAAGAATATTCCACTAAGATCTTAGGTGTTAACTCAATATTGAAAAAAACAACCAAATTAAAAAATGGGCAGAAGACCTGAAGCAACATTTTTCCAAAGAAGACATACAGACAGCCAACAGGCATATAAAAAAATGCTCAACATCACTAATCAGCAGAAAAGTGTAAATCAAAACCACAATGAATTATCACCTCACACTTATCAGAATGGCTATCATCAAAAAGACCACAAATAACAAATGTTGGCAAGGATATGGAGTAAAGGGAACCCTTGTACACTGTTGGTGGGAATGTAAATTAGCACAGACACTGCAGAAAACAGTATGGAAGTTCCTCAAAAAACTAAAAATATAACTATCAGCAATTCCACTCCTGTGTATATATTCAAAGAAATTGAAAACACTAATTCAAAAAGATACATGAACCCCAATGTTCATAGCAGCATTATTTACAATAAGCAACTGAAGTGTCCAACAGATGAATGGATAAAGAGGATGTGGGATATATATGTATATAAAAGAAATACTACTCAGCCATAAAAAAGGATGAAAATTTGCCATTTGCAACAACATGGATGGACTTGGAGGGTATTATGCCTAGTGAAATAAGTCAGACAGAGGAAGACAAATACTGTATGGTACCACTTATGCGTGGAATCTAAAAAATAAACTCGTGAATATAACAAAAAAAGAAGAAGATTTGCAAATATAGAGAACAAACTAGTGGTTACCAGTAGGGAGAGGGAAGGGGGGAGGGGCAAGGTAGGGATAGGACATTAAGGGGCACAAACTACTATGTATAAAATAAATAAGCTACCAGGATATATTATACAGCACAGGGAATATAGCCAATATTTTATAAAAACTTTAAATGGAGTATAAATTATAAAAATTTTGAATCCTATTTTGTACACCTGAAACTAATATAATATTGTAAATCAACTATAGCTCAATAAAAAATTAGAAATTACATATATATATATATACATGTATATGTGTATGTATATATATATATATATATATATATATATATATATATATATATATATCTATATCTCAGGTGTTACATTTTTCACTCTGGATTTCTGAAGTCTTTCTACCATGTCACCATATAATTATAAATTTCACTTCTCCTTATATAAATTAT
The DNA here is from genome assembly GCF_028023285.1 of Balaenoptera ricei. Taxonomy (NCBI): domain Eukaryota; kingdom Metazoa; phylum Chordata; class Mammalia; order Artiodactyla; family Balaenopteridae; genus Balaenoptera; species Balaenoptera ricei. The sequence goes on from NC_082641.1 coordinate 82,582,410, forward strand.
ACACGGTACTGGTGCACAGCACATTTTAGTGGGAGGCCTACATTCTTCATGAAGACATTTGCTACATTCAATTAGAAGGTTCTTGAAATGGAGAAAGGAAATTATAGTAGTAAAGTATATTATGTTATAAACCCATCTGTGCTTTAAGGTAGGGTAAGGCAATTAATGTATATGTAAGTGTGCTATGCAAACATTTAGCTGTTTTTGGAAGTAGAGAAATCATGGATGTGATTTACCTGTTGATCTTTCTAATAACTTTTTCAGAACATTAAACTGTATATATAGATCTGAAACTAAAACCTGATGGCATAATGGCTAGCCACATGAATTGTTTGTGCCTTGGTTCTCTATGTACATATACCATCATCTATATTTCCTGATATCAACATGAATTGAATCTAGCTGTTAGAAAGTTTAATGAAAAGAGTGGATATGTATCTGTTACCTACCATCATGCTTCAGAAATCTAGCAAAACCCCACTTAATTCACAAGTAGTAGTTATTATTCTTGTAACCTCATATCATACTGCTCTCCATTTCACTTTTAGCCTCATGTAAACTGACACAGTTCTTGTTTAGGGTTTTGAATTTGCTATTTCCTCTGCCTAGGAAGTTTTTTTCTAGATCTACCGTGGCTTATTCTTTCACTTCCTTCAGATATTTGCTCAAATATTACCTTCTCAGTGAAGTCTTCCCTAACTACCTTATCTAAAATTACAGTCCCTTCTCCCTGATATTTTCTATTCTAAACACCTGATATATTTTTCTCCATTGCACTTGTCATGTTCCAATAAAGTTTGTGTGTGTTTATGTACGTGTGTGTGTGTGTGTGTGTGTGTGAGTGTTAAGGTTACCAGATAAAAAGGAGGATTCCTGTTAAATATGAATATGAGATATAAGTTATGTCCAAATACTGCATGGGATGTAATAATAATAAAAACATTATTTGTTGTTTATCAAATATTCACATTTAACTGCATTTTAATATGTAATATATGGAACATACATTTAAAATACAATATATTGTACATTCTTTAACCATGCAATATTTGGGACGTATTTATACCAAAATTTATTTGTTGTTTATCTGAAATTAAAACTTAAATTGTTATTTTGTATTTTTTTATAAATTTGGCCATCTGTGGGTACATGTACACACAGTGTGTTACCAACTAGAATGTAATCTCTACAAGTGAATTTTTGCTGTTTTGTTCCCTGACGTAGAGGTGAACAAATACATAGAGGTGCTCAGCAGTATGTATTTAAGAGTGAATTTAGTTACTTAACCCTTTATAATCTAGGTTTCATTATGTGTTAAATTAGGACAACAATATCTACCTACAGAGTTTGGTGTCATTTAAAAGAAATAATTTATGTAAATAGTTTTTCACAGTACCTAGCAAGGTAGTAATTTTTTTTTTTTTCCATACAGGTTTGCTTTTATTTCCACATTCAGCCTGTTGAGACAATGGTAGTAAGTATTTGATGATTATTCATTCTTTTGTATTTGTTATTACTATAGCCATTATTATTGTTATTGTTCTTAATCCCAACAAGGGCCCCTAAATATTCAGGGTAAAAATTTCTCAAAATCTGCAACTTTTTCGTATAGAAAATGTCATTAACTGCTTTCCCTAAGATTGAGCTCAAAAGAGATTCGCTTTGCTTCTGAAAGACATATGCAGTGTCTATTGAGTCACTGTTGGAGTTCAAGAATATTTTTCTATTTTTCAAAGGATATAAAAATAACAGATTTTTTTCTTTCCTCATTTGGGAAAAAATAAGATGGGTCAAAGAAATCTATAAAGGTTTGGACTGAAGCTATAAAATGACACTTCAAATGTTATATCTCATTTTCAAGTAGAAGTCTGTTATAGACAGGAGGATGGTATGGGTGGTGGGAACTGCTTAAAAAGCAGCTGCAAAGTATTTTTAAATAGCACCATTTCAAAACTTGCAATTTCCTTGTTTTCTGAAATAATCTTGATAAGAGGTAAACACATCAAACACACTTTAATGCATTAAGTGCTGATTCTCTTTTATAAGGAGACTCACCTAAGAAGCTGAGTGTGCTGCGATGGGGCAGGGTTGGGTCCTCTGGAAAACAGTGGGCCACCTCCTCTTTCACGAACAATATAGAGCCACAGGCTTTGTACATGTATCAGACATTGGGGCTTTTTTTTTCAGTTCATCATCATGGCTTCTTTAGAAATCAGAATTATACAAGTTTAAGCAACACATGCATGGTTTAAAAGATGGTTGCAAACTGATTATTTTCTATGATGCATCATATATATCAAATTTCTCTTAGAGGATTTACCATTTAAAGAGACATTTTAATGAATATTCTTATGAAGTGAGAAATATTTTGGGATTTCATATAACCACACTCTAACTTATCTGTTTTGTAAATTTGGACATTGACAAAGTTATTTTATTTTTCATGCTGGAAAACAACTAGTAAGCATATGATAGACTTAAAGCCAGATATTATAATTTTGTTCTGATTATATCAGTGGCAAAATTAAACAGATATTTAATGTCCCATTCGGTGACACACATTATTCATAGTACTCTATTGAGCAAAAGACACCAAATTAAAAAAGGGATATACTATTACTAAGATTTATATTTGCATTTTTACAAGTACACTTACATATCAGAATCCTCACGGTTCCTAATTGGGTATGAGAATAAGCATACACTTGAATTTTCACGTAAATGACTTTAATAATAGACATGTATGGAGACACTCTATTTCTGAATTTGCCAATGACTATTCTCTGTGGTAGAAGCAAATAAAGAACAGAGGTAATAAGCATGGACTTTAGAATTGGACTCCTGCTTAGCCCCTTCCTATTCATATAATCCTGCAAAAGCTACTTATTTTCAAGGCCGATGTTCACTAATTTAATTAATGGGGGACTATAATAGTACCAGAGTCAAAAACCTTTTGTGGTGGTATAGTGACATAGTTCATGTAGGGTGCTTACCACCAAACCTTTTATATAGTATAAAACACATAACTTGCAATTCTTACTATCATTTCATATCATATCATGAAGAAATGTGTATAACCACTGTAGGGGAGCAAAATTTGCCACCCCAATTGTCTCTTTGGTATGAGGATTGTTTCGAGCTGAAAACAATCAAGGCCCAAAAGACTGAGGAAGAAACTTTGACCTTCCCCCTAACTGTCTGAAAGAACGTAGATAGAGGAACTGTTCCAGGAAGGGAGCTGCCACCATAGATAACTACAGTATGAACTAGGTGTGATAGGGAGGAACCTAGCAAAGTCTGTTTGTTAAAAGTCCTCTCTGTGTCCCATTGTCTCTGCATGGCCCTGCAAACACTTTACCAAATACTTGCTTTTCCATCTGTATGTGAATTGCCTTCTTCCTCTTTGAAGTCCTAAACCACTATCCCCAACATCCTCTTTTATATTTAGCTGAAGAGGTATTTAAGGTGAGGGTTTTGGTCATTTTGGCAAGTACTCAGTTTTCCTGGGTCTCTCTCATGTATACATGTTATTAAACTTTCATTCGATTTTCTCCTGTTAATGCATCTCATGTTAATTTAATTCTTAGACCAGCCAGAAAAACCTAGAATGGTAGAAAATGTCTTCTTCCCCGACACCACTTTGAATATGAAGAACTCATGACCCTCTTGGCAGTTATTACCATTACTATCATCATCATCATTATTTTAGCTGTTATTAAAGATATTAAGAAGTTTTTGTGTTACAGATGATCCTTTTACACTATACAAATATATATATGCATATTTTCCATTCCATACACACATATATTTTACATGCCATGCTTACATTTTTGAGAAGAGAACTGTCAAATTTTAATAGCATCTTCATATTTTAAAGTAAGGAGGACAAATAGGCTATTTAAAAATTACTTCTTTCCATATAATTTGCAGAATGGCAATTTCTACTCTTTATTTAGTAAAGTTTTATATTTTGTGTAATACTACTGTGCTTACAAAAGCTTGTGATTTAAGTAACATATGTAAATGAACTTAAGTGGTATTTGCATACTAAGACTCATTTAATCATAATATTCATAATCAAATGAAAATCATTTTAGGTAAGCGTAGCCCTAATTAATGTAGTGAATTAGCTTTAATTTGCAAATGAGGGCTTTTAAATAATGCTTTTAAAATTTGACTTCATATCGAAAAAACATTGATCATTCTTTTCCAACTTTAAAGAAAATATTGGAAGCTGACTAGTTTAATTCAACCACTCTTTGTTTCTGAACAAAAAGTTTTATAATACGTTATTGACCTCTTGTATAATAAATAACAATGTAATAAATAATAACAGTACTCTATGTTAATTAGTCAAATGACTGACTGACTAAGCCTTTTAAAATGATAAAATTCTAACTTCCAGTTAGTAACCATCTCATCTATAAAAGCATCTTCAATTGAAAAATAAATCACAAGATACTGTACAACTTACATTTCCTATAAAAAGGAGCCAGTATATGCATGAATATAATACATATTGGTTTCTTGTACTCAGTTTATCAAGAAAATTAATAAGAAGTATCCAATAGTTTCAAATTTTTTTGAAATAAAGGAAAGATTTAACAAACAATTTTAATAAGGCATAACTCATTTTATTGCACTTCACTTTATTGCTCTTTGCAGATAATTGCTTTTCTTTTTTTTTTTTTTACAAATTGAAGGTTTGTGGCAACTCTGCTCAAGCAAGTCTTTTGGTGCCATTTTTCCAACAGCATTTACTCACTTCATGTCTCTGTGTCACATCTTGGTAATCCTCGCAATATTTCAAACTTTTTTATTGTTATTATATTTGGTATGGTGATCTGTGATAAGTAATATTTGATGTCACTAGTTGTTTGGGGGTGCCATGAACCATGCCCATATAAGATGGTGAACTTAATTGATATTTGTTATATTTGTTCTAACTGCTCCACCAACCAGCCATTCCTCCATCTCTCTCCTTCTCCTTGGGCATCTCTATTCCCTGAGACACAACAATATTGAAATTAAGCCTATTAATAACTCTACAGTGGCCTCTAAGAGTTCAAGTGAAAGGAAGAGTCACACAAATTTCACTTTAAATCAAAAGCTAGAAAAGATTAAGCTTAGTGAGGAAGGCATGTCAAAAGCCAAGACAGACCAAAATCTAGGCCTCTTGTGCCAAATGGTTAGGCAAGTTGTGAATGCAAAGGAAAAGTTCTTAAGAAAATTAAAAGTGCTACCCCAGTGAACACACGAATGATAAAAAAAAAAAAAAAAAAGTGGAAAAAGCCTTATTGCTGATATGGGGAAAGTTTTAGTGGTCTGAACAGAAGATCAAACCAGCTACAACACTCCCTTAAGCCAAAGCGTAGTCCAGAGCAAGGCCCTAACTCTCTTCAACCGTATGAAGGCACAGAGAGGTGAGGAAACTGCGCAAGAAAGGTTTTACGCTGGTTTATGAGGTTTAAGGAAAAAAGCCATCTCTGTAACACCAAAGCGCAAGGTGAAGCAGCGAAGGACTGGGATAGAAGCTGCAGCAAGTTATTCAGAAGATCTAGCTAAGATAATAAATGAAGGTGGCTACACTAAACAGATTTTCAGTGTAGATGAAACAACCTTCTATTGGAAGAAGATGCCATCTAGGACTATTCATGGTGAGAGAGAAGTCAAAGCCTGGCTTCAAAGTTTCAAAGGACAGGCTGACTCTCTTGTTAGGGGTTAGCAGCTGGTGACTTGAAGTTGAAGCCAATGATCATTTACCATTCCAAAATCCCTGGGGTCCCTAAAAATGATAGTAAATGTACTCTGCCTATGCTCTAAAAATGAAACAACAAAGCCTGGATGACAGCACGTCTGTTTACAACATGATTTACTAAATTTTTTAACCCTACTGTTGAGATCTACAGCTCAGGAAAAAAAAAAGATTACTGCACCTGGTCACTCAAGAGCTCTGATGGAGCTATACAACAAGATTCATTCTGTTTTCATGCCTGCAAGCACAACATTCA